>NC_058081.1:21129330-21748233 GCF_014858855.1 Bufo gargarizans
CATAACAATGTCATCCACAGATCCCCCATAACAATGTCATCCACAGATCCCTCATAACAATGTCATCCACAGATCCCCCCATAACAATGTGTCATCCACAGATCCCCAATAACAGTGTCATCCACAGATCCCCAATAACAGTGTCATCCACAGATCCCCCATAACAGTGTCATCCACAGATCCCCCATAACAGTGTCATCCACAGATCCCCCATAACAATGTCATCCACAGATCCCCCATAACAATGTCATCCACAGATCCCTCATAACAATGTCATCCACAGATCCCCCCATAACAATGTGTCATCCACAGATCCCCCCATAACAATGTGTCATCCACAGATCCCCCATAAGACTGTCATCCACAGATCCCCAATAACAGTGTCATCCACAGATCCCCATAACAGTGTCATCCACAGATCCCCCATAACAGTGTCATCCACAGATCCTCCATAACGTTGTGTCATCCGCAGATCCCCATAACAGTGTCATCCACAGAACCCCCATAACAATGTCATCCACAGATCCCCCATAACAGTGCCATCCACAGATCTCCCATAAAGTGTCATCCACAGATCCCCCATAAAGTGTCATCCACAGATCCCCCATAACAATGTGCCATCCACAGATCCCCCATAACAGTGTCATCCACAGATCCCCCATAACAGTGTCATCCACAGATCCCCCATAACAGTGTCATAAACAGATCCCCCATAACGGTGTGTCATCCACAGATGCCCCATAATAGTGTCATCCACAGATCCTCCATAACGTTGTGTTATCTGCAGATCCCCCATAACAATGTCATCCACAGATCTCCATAACAGTGCCATCCACAGATCCCCCATAACAGTGTCATCCACAGATCCTCATAACAATGTCATCCACAGATCCCCCATAACAGTGTCATCCACAGATCCTCATAACAATGTCATCCACAGATCCCCCATAATGGTGTATCATCCACAGATCTCCCATAACGGTGTGTCATCCACAGATCCCCCTTAAGAGTGTCATTCACAGATCCCCAATAACAGTGTCATCCACAGATCCCCCATAACAGTATCATCCACAGATTCCCCTTAACAATGTCATCCACAGATCCCCCTTACAGTGTCATCCACAGATCCCCCATAACAATGTCATCAACAGATCCCCCATAACAGTGTCATCCACAGATCCCCCATAACAATGTCATCCACAGATCCCCCATAACAGTGCCATCCATAGATCCCCCATAAGAGTGTCATCCACAGATCCTCCATAAGAGTGTCATCCACAGATCCCCCATAACAGTGTGTCATCCACAGATCCCCCATAACAGTGTGTCATCCACAGATCCCCCATAACAGTGTGTCATCCACAGATCCCCCATAACAGTGTGTCATCCACAGATCCCCCATAACAGTGTCATCCACAGATCCCCCATAACAGTGTCATCCACAGATCCTCCATAAGTATCATCCACAGATCCTCCATAACGTTGTGTTATCTGCAGATCCCCCATAATAATGTCATCCACAGATCCCCCATAAGTGTCATCCACAGATCCCCCATAAGTGTGTCATCCACAGATCCCCCATAACAATGTCATCCAAAGATCCCCCATAACAGTGTTATCCACAGATCCCCCATAACAATGTCATCCACAGATCCCCCATAACAGTGTCATCCACAGATCCCCCATAAGTCTCATCCACAGATCCCCCATAACAGTGTGTCATCCACAGATCCCCCATAACAGTGTGTCATCCACAGATCCCCCATAAGTGTCATCCACAGATCCCCCATAACAGTGTCATCCACAGATCCCTCATAACAGTGTCATCCACAGATCCTCCATAAGTGTCATCCACAGATCCTCCATAACGTTGTGTTATCTGCAGATCCCCCATAACAATGTCATCCACAGATCCCCCATAAGTGTCATCCACAGATCCCTCATAAGTGTCATCCACAGATCCCCCATAAGTGTCATCCACAGATCCCCCATAAGTGTCATCCACAGATCCCCCATAACAATGTCATCCAAAGATCCCCCATAACAATGTCATCCAAAGATCCCCCATAACAATGTCATCCAAAGATCCCCCATAACAATGTCATCCAAAGATCCCCCATAACAATGTCATCCAAAGATCCCCCATAACAGTGTGACCCACAGATCCCCCATAACAATGTCATCCACAGATCCCCCATAACGGTGTGTCATCCACAGATCCCCCATAAAGTGTCATCCACAGATCCCCTATAACAATGTGTCACCCACAGATCCCCAATAACAGTGTCATTCACATATCTCCCATAACAGTGTCATCCACAGATCCCCCATAACAGTGTCATCCACAGATCCCCCATAACAGTGTCATCCACAGATCCCCCATAACAGTGTCATCCACAGATCCCCCATAACAGTGTCATCCACAGATCCCCCATAACAGTGTCATCCACAGATCCCCCATAACAGTGTCATCCACAGATCCCCCATAACAGTGTGTCATCCACAGATCCCCCATAACAGTGTGTCATCCACAGACCCCCCATAACAGTGTGTCATCCACAGACCCCCCATAACAGTGTGTCATCTACAGACCCCCCATAACAGTGTGTCATCCACAGACCCCCCATAACAGTGTGTCATCCACAGACCCCCCATAACAGTGTGTCATCCACAGACCCCCCATAACAGTGTGTCATCCACAGATCCCCCATAACAGAGTTATCCACAGATCCTTTATAACAGTGTGTCATCCACAGATCCTCCATAACAGTGTCATCCACAGATCCTCCATAACAGTGTCATCCACAGATCCTCCATAACAGTGTCATCCACAGATCCTCCATAACAGTGTCATCCACAGATCCCCCATAACAGTGTCATCCACAGATCCCCCATAACAGTGTCATCCACAGATCCTCCATAACAGTGTCATAGACAGATCCCCCATAATAGTGTCATCCACAGATCCCCCATAACAATGCCATCCACAGATCCCCCATAACAGTGTGTCATCCACAGATCCCCCATAACAGTGTGTCATCCACAGATCCCCCATAACAGTGTGTCATCCACAGTTCCCCCATAACAGTGTCATCCACAGATCCCCCATAACAATGTGTCATCCACAGGTCCCCCATAACAGTGTCATCCACAGATCCTCCATAACAGTGTCATCCACAGATCCCCCATAACAATGTGTCATCCACAGGTCCTCCATAACAGTGTCATCCACAGGTCCTCCATAACAGTGTCATCCACAGATCCTCCATAACAGTGTCATCCACAGATCCTCCATAACAGTGTCATCCACAGATCCTCCATAACAGTGTCATCCACAGATCCTCCATAACAGTGTCATCCACAGATCCCCCATAACAGTGTCATAGACAGATCCCCCATAACAGTGTCATCCACAGATCCCCCGTAACAGTGTTATCCACAGATCCCCCATAATGGTGTGTCATCCACAGATCCTCCATAACAGTGTGTCATCCACAGATCCCCATAACAATGTTTCATCCATAAGTTTGTCATCCAGAGATATCCCACAAGTGTATCATCCACCCCCCCCCCCCCCCATAACAGCATGACATCCATAGATTCCAATAACAGTGTATCATCCACAGATCCCCCATCTGAGACACTTTCCTCCATTGTTTCTATATTTGTGGCTTATCTCTTTACTCATTGGATTTTATGCTATTTTTTCTATAGGTTATTGGGAAAGCATTTGCAGTTCTCAGTGATCCGACAAAGAGAAAGGCTTATGACTACTCCCAAGGCCGAGCTCAAGCTCCTTCTGACCAGGACCTGACAACAGATGAGATCTTCGATCTATTTTTCAGGGGTCACTTTTCTGCCCGCGCTGCTTATGCCTTCAGCGGTCGTCCAAGAGAGCCACCAAGATCAACCAGAAGAGATGAACCAGATGGAACATGGCAGAGGTGGTCATCAGAGGATGATATGCAAGACAGGCCAAGGTGGCAGCAGAGGGAAAGTATGAGACAAAACAATGGCCAAGACTGGAGACCGAGAGAGGAGACCTCCCAGGAAAGAAGGAGACAATGGCAAGAGCAGAAACAAGAGGGTGGTCAATCAAAGGGGCAGAAAGACGTCAAACGAGAGCCAGGAAGACCCAAGACCCAGCAGGAACGGAAACAAGACGTTGGACAGACAAATTCAAAGTGGTGGGAGAAGAAGGGTCAAGAACCCAAGAAGTCAAGATGGCGTGAAGAAATGGAAAAACATAATATAAAACGTCCTAGAAGACAGGAAGAGGAAGAAGAAGCTGGTACTCCTAAATCAGCTTATTCTGCCTTCATCCAGGTCCTACCAGTCCTGATCCTGGTGGTGGTATCAGTGGTGGCACAAATGACAGCCACCACTCCATCTTACAGTCTCCATCCCAAATCTTCTTATGGTCTAACAGTTCCCAGGGAAACCAGCAGTCGAGGGGTTCCGTATTTTGTTGGCCAGAATTTTCAGAACCGTTATCGAGGCCAGGCACTGGTAGAGCTCGAGAGGGCAGTGGAGAAGGAATATGCCGAACAAGTCCAAGCTGGTTGTTGGAAAGAGAAACAGCAGAGGTCTGACTTGGCCAACTTAGCCCGGCTTTATGGAGACCAGAGATTAAGGGAAAAGGCCGACAGCTTCAAGATGGAGAACTGTAGGAAGCTGTCAGACCTCATAGGCATAAGGAGGGGAGGCTGATGTGTGGTCCTCACAAGACTTTTCTTTGGGAGGGGGAAGGAGGACCCATTAAGATCATGTTTGTGCTAGTTAATAATACAGCTGATAGAAAACTTGCACACATTGGAGCCTAGAACCTTAGGCTCAGGCTGCATGGTGACCTCCGTCATAAAAAGTTTAATGTGGTGGTGACATGAGGTCATGAGTACAATATTGAAAAAATTCTCGGACAGACCTCAAAACCATCAAAAATTTGCCCAGGCCAAATCACAAGTAACTTCCATTGTATGACCTCAGCCTTGCAATATTCCACAGACCACGGTGTAGTCTGGGCCTTCTATTCATTATAGACTGAATTCTCTTGGACACTTCTTGAGACATTTTTAGAGAATTAGGCCTCATGCACACGACCGGTGTGTTTTGCGGTCCGCAAATTACAGATCCGCAAAACACGGATGGTGTCCGTGTGCATTCCGCAAATTGCGGAACGGCACGGACAGCCATTAATTTAACTGCCTATTCTTGTCCGCAAAACCAACAGGTTATATATTTTTTGTGGCCCACGGAACAGAGCAACGGATCTTTTGCGGCCCCATTGAAGTGAATGGGTCCGCATCCAAGCCGCAAAAACTGCGGCTCGGATGCGGACCAAAACAACGTTCGTCTGCATGAGGCCTTATCAAAATGTTCCTCATACTGTGAAAATAGATAAAGTACGTGCCAAAACAACACCGAACCCAACACTGAGCCACAGAAGGTCCTATAAATTACTAGACACATCAATACTACGCATCATATAGTTCTTGTCTTCATTTCATCCATTAGGTGCTCACTACTGAGTTGGGCAGATGTTCTGGCTTGAGGTTGGAGAAGCTGTAATCCTACTGGTTGTTACAAGTGACTCCTTCAAGGACATCTCCAGGAAGGACCATAAAATCCCCTCGTCTTCAGTGCGATGCTCAGATAACTAGACACATGTATTCTACTTTGCCTGTAAGTTAATAAAATGAACTCTTTTACCTCAGGCATGATTACCTCAGGAGATGATTGGGTGAGGAGACTTTGGTAGATTGATTGACACATAACTAACTGGGGGAGTGGTCTGAGATACCCCAGAACTAGAAGGTATGGCTGGTCAGCCTCAGCTGCTGTCATAGGTGGGTGAAATCCGTGTGTTGCATGGCATTTTAATGAAGGTTAACCACTGGTTACAGTCCCTCCTCCTGCTCCCTATTCACCTCGTAGAGGCAGGTGACTCCCAAGGACTTCTGATGCCCATCGAAATCAATAGATACTCAATGATTTTTAGGGCAGACATATACAGTAATACTTCCACAGTCCGTAAAGACTAGTCGAAAAGTGGACAGTTGGGCCTCTCGGCAACATCCACCTAACAGTCACGATTTCTCATACCTCCAGCCCTAAGCTATTGTGCCAGGCTTGCCATGAGGTAAAACTTGTAGACATCTCATGACACTTTCAGTGAAGACCGTAAAGTAAGACTTTGTGGGCCTGAATGTCTGGACAAAAGCTTAATTTCCACTTTGAGTTATTATTTAGCTGCAGTAGGGTTATTAGATGGTTGACACTTGGTCCATATGAGCTAGATGCTGCTGGGTAACAAGACACCTCAGATCTCCAGAATGTCAAGCACCATCTAAGAAACGGTTTGGGAGAGGAGGGGTATGAAGGTGAGGTGGACTCCAAGGACAGAGGTGAATTATAAGCCATTATGGATGCATCCCCAGTGACCACCATCCCATAAATATTTACAGCTGCGGGCAGCACATTGGCTGCAGCGCTGGGTTCCCATCCGACCAGGGACATCTGAATGGAGTTTGTATGTCTTCCCCATGTTTGCGTGGGTTTCCTCCCACATTCCAAAAGTATACAAATAGGCAAACTGGCTTCCTACATAATTGACCTTAATGTGCATTGTGTTGGCGCTGATATGGCAGCCACTTACTTCCAAGGGAGTCGCCCAGGGGCAGACTGGTCATAGACCGTACAGTGCGTCTTTGTACTTTTTGAGTCTTTGTAGTATTTTATTCTGTGGGATGGTATTCTGTGCTACACTATGGTATTGCTCACCCTGCCAACTTATACTGGCACCATCTACTTGTGTTGCTCTACCTTCTGTCAACTTGGACACCACCTACAATATTGGAGCTAGGGCTGCAACGAGTACTCTATTAAATTGAGTAATTCGACACCAAAAAATCCTTGATGCAAATTTTTTGCATCAAGTATTCTTTTGTGTCACGTGACCACGGAGCTGGAGTGAATCGCTTGCTATTACTCCCGCTCCGTGGTCTCCCGCTCGCCCGCAATGCACTCGGAATACTCACCTTTCCAGCAGGGAGCCTCCGGACACTTCACAGCACGTCCATGGTCCCGCGCTGCACTGACCTCCTGACGTACGCACGCCATGACCTGACACGCTGTGTGACGTCAGGCCAAGAGCAGCACGTAACGATGGAGTGTCGGTGGCACCCCTGCTGGAAACGTAAGTTGCTGACACCAAGGGGGTGGGGGCACGACTATGGCCGAGAGCCTGGAGTGCACAGCGCCATAGCAACCAATGACACTGTGCACTCCGGGTGTCAGGAGGAGGGGCAGGAGGGCACAAGAGGAGCAGAAACTATGACACTAGGGGGAGAGATGATGGCACATGGGGGAGAGCTGATGGCACAAGGCGGGAGAGCTGATGGCTCTGGGGTGGGGACATCTGAAGGCTCTGGGGTGGGGAAAGCTGAAGGCTCTGGGGTGGGGAAGAGCTGAAGGCACTGGGGGAGTGGAGCTGATGGCACTGGGTGGGGAGAGCTGATGGCACTGGGGGAGTGGAGCTGATGGCACTGGGTGGGGAGAGCTGAAGGCACTGGGGGAGTGGAGCTGATGGCACTGGGTGGGGAGAGCTGATGGCACTGGGAGAGTGGAGCTGATGGCACTGGGTGGGGAGAGCTGAAGGCACTGGGTGGGGAGAGCTGCAGACACCTGGGGAGTGAAGCTGATGACACTAGGGTGGGGGAGAGCTGATGGCACTGGGGGAACGGAGCTGAAGGCACTGGGGGAGAGGAGCTGTTGGCACTGGGGTGGAGGAGAGCTGAAGACACTGGGGGAGTGGAGCTGATGGTACTAGGGTGGGGGAGAGCTGATGGCACTGGGGGAACGGAGCTGAAGGCACTGGGGGAGTGGAGCTGTTGGCACTGGGTGGGGGAGAGCTGCAGGCACAGGGGGAGTGGAGCTGATGGCACTGGGTGGGGGAGTGGAGCTGATGGCACTGGGTGGGGGAGAGCTGCAGGCACTGGGGGAGTGGAGCTGATGGCACTGGGGTGGGGGAGAGCTGATGGCACTGGGGGAACGGAGCTGAAGGCACCGGGGGAGTGGAGCTGTTGGCACTGGGGTGGAGGAGAGCTGAAGGCACTGGGGGAGTGGAGCTGATGGCACTGGGTGGGGGAGAGCTGAAGGCACTGGGGGAGTGGAGCTGATGGCACTGGGGTGGGGGAGAGCTGATGGCACTGGGGTGGGGGAGAGCTGATGGCACTGGGGTGGGGGAGAGCTGATGGCACTGGGGGAGTGGAGCTGTTGGCACTGGGGTGGAGGAGAGCTGAAGGCTCTGGGGGAGTGGAGCTGATGGCACTAGGGTGGGGGAGTGGAGCTGATGGCACTAGGGTGGGGGAGAGCTGATGGCACTAGGGTGGGGGAGAGCTGATGGCACTGGGTGGGGGAGAGCTGATGGCACTGGGTGGGGGAGAGCTGATGGCACTGGGGTGGGGGAGAGCTGATGGCACTGGGGGAGTGGAGCTGAAGGCACTGGGGAAACGGATCTGAAGGCACTGGGGAAGCTGATGGCACTGGGGGAGTGGAGCTGATGACACTGGGGGAGTGGAGCTGAAAGCACTGTGGGAACGGAGCTGATGGCACTGGGGGAGTGAAGCTGATGGCACTAGGGTGGGGGAGAGCTGATGGCACTGGGGTGGGGGAGAGCTGATGGCACTGGGGGAGTGGAGCTGATGGCACTGGGTGGGGGAGAGCTGATGGCACTGGGGTGGGGGAGAGCTGAAGGCACCGGGGGAACGGAGCTGAAGGCACTGGGGAAGCTGATGGCACTGGGGGAGTGGAGCTGATGGCACGGGGGAGTGGAGCTGATGGCACTGGGTGGGGGAGAGCTGATGGCACTGGGGTGGGGGAGAGCTGAAGGCACCGGGGGAACGGAGCTGAAGGCACTGGGGAAGCTGATGGCACAGGGGGAGTGGAGCTGTTGGCACTGGGGTGGGGGAGAGCTGATGACACTGGGGGAGTGGAGCTGAAAACACTGGGGGTACGGAGCTGAAGGCACTAGGGTGGGGGAGTGGAGCTGATGGCACTGGGGGAGTGGAGCTGAAGGCACTGGGGGAACGGAGCTGATGGCACGGGGGGAAGCTGATGGAACTCGGGGAGTGGAGCTGAAGGCACTGGGGGAGTGGAGCTGAAGGCACTGGGGGAACGGAGCTGATGGCACGGGGGGAAGCTGATGGCACCGAGGGAGTGGAGCTGAAGGCACTGGGGAAGCTGATGGCACTGGGGGAGTGGAGCTGAAAGCACTGGGGGAACGGAGCTGAAGGCACTGGGGGAGTGGAGCTGATAGCACTAGGGTGGGGGAGAGCTGATGGCACTGGGGTGGGGGAGAGCTGATGGCACTGGGGTGGGGGAGAACTGATGGCACTGGGGTGGGGGAGAGCTGAAGGCACTGGGGGAGTGGAGCTGAAGGCACTGGGGGAGTGGAGCTTATGACACTGGGGTGGGGGAGAGCTGATGGCACTGGGGGAGTGGAGCTGAAGGCACCGGGGGAACGGAGCTGAAGGCACTGGGGGAGTGGAGCTGAAAGCACTGGGGGAACGGAGCTGAAGGCACTAGGGTGGGGGAGAGCTGATGGCACTGGGGGAGTGGAGCTGAAGGCACTGGGGGACCGGAGCTGATGGCACGGGGGGAAGCTGAAGGCACTGGGGGAACGGAGCTGAAGGCACTGGGGGAACGGAGCTGATGGCACTGGGGGAACGGAGCTGATGGCACGGGGGGAAGCTGATGGCACTGGGGGAGTGGAGCTGAAGGCACTGGGGGAGTGGAGCTGAAGGCACTGGGGGAGTGGAGCTGAAGGCACTGGGGGAGTGGAGCTGAAGGCACTGGGGGAACGGAGCTGATGGCACGGGGGGAAGCTGATGGCACTGGGGGAGTGGAGCTGAAGCACTGGGGGAACGGAGCTGATGGCACGGGGGGAGTGGAGCTGAAGGCACTGGGGGAGTGGAGCTGAAGGCACTGGGGGAGTGGAGCTGAAGGCACTGGGGGAACAGAGCTGATGGCACGGGGGGGAGCTGATGGCACTGAGGGAGTGGAGCTGAAGGCACTGGGGTGGGGCAGAGCTGAAGGTACTGGGGGGAACGGAGCTGATGGCACTGGGGGGAATTGATGCGCTTAGGCTGATCACACAGGAGGGAACGAAGGGTGTTGGGGACTGATGGCAGGGGGTGTGATGAGTTTTTATAATGGAAAACAGTTGATTAATTAATTTCTTCTTATTAGAGTACTCGATTAATCGTAAAAATAATCGGTAGAATACTTGATTTCTCAAATAATTGTTTACTGCCGCCCTAATTGGAGCCACTTTTAGGTATTTCCCAGAGCCACTTTAAGTTCCCCGTCCACCTATGGAGATGCCCCAACCACCCAACTATCCCTGCGCTTAGAGTCCCTGTGAGAAAGTTAATAAAGTTGAAAAAAACCACAGGTCCATCAAGTCCAACCTATAATCCTATGATGTTGATCCAGAGGAAAGGGAAAAGTAGAGCGGCACTGGAGCACTGAGGGCTCGTCACTCTTCACTGGCGTAAAATGGAAGTTCATCCTTGGGAAGGTTTCTGCAACTCTAACTGGAAGGGGACCCCACCATGAATGGAAACTTCTTCACTGGAAGCTTTGGAGATGTCAATCCTGATGGTTGTCACCCAGTGGGGATGGAGTTCTCGTCGGCCCCAGCCACCTCCTAAACGTTAGCTTGCCTGGGGAGACCCTATGGCTAAGATTAGCAGGGTTCCCTCTCCAAATAACGGGTCAGGAAGGAAATAGATCCAGACAGGATAGACCCGTCATTTGGGGGGGGCGGTTTCTAGGCTCTTACATTGATGGTCTGTGCTTAGAATAGGGGGTCTCATCCCTGGGGTCACCATAGAGACGTATGGAGTGTCGCTTCTATCTGCTGATCGGTGGGAGTCCCAGGATGAGACCCCCTCAGTCTCATGGAACATCCCAGAAAACCCATTTAAAGAGATTATGCAGGCAGGGTCCTTCCAAAAACAGCACCACACTTGTGTACAGGTTGTGTCTGGTACTGCAGCGAAGATCCTTTCACATCAATAGCTATGTGTGATGCTAACTGTGGAAGAGAGCAGCCATGTTCTTCTAACCCTGAACCCCCAATGCCTGGTTCCCAGCAGGCTGTAAAGTGAGAGGGTCTGGAGTGCAGGCTGTGCTACTGACATCTAGTGGTCAATATGAACACCGCGCTGTAGCGATATTAGTATAATACCTCGTATTGTAGCCTTGTGCTGAATTATTGGACGTTGGGTTAGTTCAGACAGTAATAATGCGGGGGCGGTCTGACTACCGGATTAAAAGGCATCTGTCAGCAGTTTTGTCCCTATGACACTGACCTGTTACATGTGCGCTTGGCAGCTGAAGACATCTGTGTTGGTCCCATGTTCCTATGTGACCGCATTGGTGAGAAAAATGATGTTTTATTATATGTAAATGAGCCTCTAGGAGCAACGGGGCGTTACCATTACACCTAGAGGCTCAGCTCTCTGTGCAACTGCCGCACTGTGATTGGCTTCAGCTGCCGAGCGCACATGTAACAGGTCAGCCAGTGTCCCAGGGACAGATCTGCTGACTGATGTCCTTTAATAAATTTACAGCATCGTATATGTCATGAGACCCGCGGTCGGGCTGAGAATCTCATCCGTAAAACGAATTCTAAAATACGCCCCAAGTCTGAACGAGGCCTTAACAAATTTAGGACTAAAGAGCTTCAGTTCTGCAGTAAGTGTGCCACAAATGAATTCTTGTCAATGTATCATAATTTTATGTTTTATCTTACTATTATTTTAGATTATTACTGTTCTAACCTTGACGCCATCTTTGTACTCCCTTTCTCTTCCTCATATTATAAACTCACGCTTCCTGTTACCGTTTGTACACCCATGACTAGGACGCTGCCTACGTCGCAGCCATCTTTGTACGCCCGTGACTAGGACGCTGCCTACGTCGCAGCCATCTTTGTACGCCCGTGACTAGGACGCTACCTACGTCGCGGCCATCTTTGTACGCCCGTGACTAGGACGCTGCCTACGCCGCGGCCATCTTTGTACGCCCGTGACTAGGACGCTGCCTACGTCGCGGCCATCTTTGTACACCCATGACTAGTACGCTGCCTACGTCGCGGACATCTTTGTACACCCATGACTAGGACGCTGCCTACGTCGCGGCCATCTTTGTACACCCATGACTAGGACGCTGCCTACGTCGCGGCCATCTTTGTACGCCCGTGATTAGGACGCTGTATACGTCGCGGCCATCTTTCTACACTCGTTTTTCCTCAAGTTCTAGCTCGCCGTTTTAGGTGGCCATCTTTGTACACCCTGTCCTCCTACGTCACACCGGTGCGCCGGAAGTGTCGCAGTGTTCCTCTCGAGCTCCGCTCCCGGCAGAACTGATAGTCATGGCGGCAGGGCAGATGCTGAGTGCTGGGGCCGGGCCGCTGACCGGCGGGAATCCTGTGGAGATGGACTGGATGAGCCGGGAAGTGACCACCGGGGTGAGTCCGGGTGTGAGGAGCGGGAGGCCGGTGATGCAGCAGATACAGCGCAGGCGAATTGTGGCTCTGCTGGGACTTGTAGTTCTTCCTCCTGTGTCTGGGCAGAGTTCTGGCTGACAACCCTGATGAGATGCTGTCAGGCTGCAGGACCTCAGCACTGCCCACTGCCGGGCTGCATGCTGGGAGTTGTAGTTGTAGGGTAATTTGCATACGGATCTAATCCTTTTTTTTTTTCCACAATAAAAGCACACAGAGCTATGGGGTATTGCGGGTGTGCAGCCCGTGTGCTCAGCTCTATACACAAGATCCCGGCGACCGGTCCCCTTTAAGGCCCCCTGCACACTATCAGGATTGCGCGCGGATTTGCGTGCGGAAAATCCGCACCGTAGGTCATGTACATTGTATTCTATGAGAATTTGAAATTCTCAATGCACACGATCCGCAACATGTCAATTTTTTTTTTTTTCCTGACCGGATTTTCTTAATTCACTTAGTGAAATCCGCATGCGGAAAATCTGCACCAAATCCGCACCAATTAATGCGGATTGACCGCACGGATTTGCCTGTGAACACCTGCGGATTTCAGTGCGGACTCTCCGCACATGAATCCTGAACGTGTGCATGTAGCCTAAGGCTAAACGCACACGGTCAGGATTGCGTGCAGAAAATCCGCACCGTGCGTCATGTACATTGTGTTCTATGGGAATTGGAGACTCTCTGGTACCGGATGTCCGGATGTTCTCCATTCACTCCAATGGGGAGAGGAAAATCCGCACAGATTGACGCGCACTGACCGCCCGGATTTTCCTTCAAACACCTGCTGATTGTCCGCACATAAATCCTGAACGTGTGCATGTACCCTAATGGTGAGAGGGGTGTCATAGGCCGCCCCTCACAGTGAATATACACACCTGGCCCCTTGTGCCGGTCCCCGCACCGCCGTCGCTGCGGCTCCCTGTACACGGATGAAAACATCGGGGGGAGCCTCCCTAGCATCGCGGGTGACCGCCATGTGCCTCAAATTAACCCCACGTTGTCCGTTATATGGGGAGGTACACGATGGGCTCACTGTGAAGGCGCATTCAGATGGCACAAAACACAGATACCGGCCATGTGCAGCTTGCGGACCATAAATGGCCGTCACTACAATAGAAAATGCCTGTTCTTGCCCCCGATTGCTGACAAGAGTGGGACATGTTCTAGATTTTCTGCGGAACCACAGACGCAGACAGTACACGGTGCGCTGTCCGCATCTTTTGTGTCCCCATTGAAGTGAATGGGACGGCGCCCGTTCCGCAAAATTGCTCAACGGATGAGGGCTCGCTGAAACGGCCGTCTGAATGAGCCCTTACTGTGAGGTACTGAAGTGCTGAGACGCCGTGCCTCACGTTACTGCAGACATATAGGTGATGGGGAGGGGGCGGCCTGCGCTGTGTGTGCACCGTCTTCTAGGATTGCACCCAACACGGTATCGATAATTCACTACCCGGAGCAACCCTAGACTGTAAGAAGTATAATGTGGGATGTCAGTGCAGCTCTGGATGTGACTGGAGTATAAGAAGTATAATGGGGGATGTCAGTGCAGCTCTGGATGTGACTGGAGTATAAGAAGTATAATGGGGGATGTCAGTGCAGCTCTGGATGTGACTGGAGTAGGGATCGACCGATTATCGGATTTACCGATATTATCGGCCGATATTCAGGATTTTGAACACTATCGGTATCGGCATCTATTTTGCCGATATTCCGATAGTGTATGGGGAACACAGATCGCGCTGCTGACAGCGCTCTCCGTGTTCCCCTTAGCAGCAGCACAAGGGAGAAGGAGCAGTGTCTCCTCCCCCTGTGCTGCTGCCGCCAATGAGAGGGCAGGGGACAAGAGGAGGGGAGGAGCTATGGCCACTGCGCCACCAATGAAGATTAATCTCTCATTTATTCATATACAGGAGGCGGGAGCTGCAGGATCACATAGCCGACTCCCGGCCTCTATGAGCGGTAGCTGCGATCTGCGGTAGTTAACCCCTCAGGTGCCGCGGATCGCAGCTACTGCTCAGAGGTCGGGAGTCGGCTATGTGATCCTGCAGCCAGCTCCCGCCTCCTGTATATGAATGAATGAGAGATTAAGCTTCATTGGTGGCGCAGTGCGCCCCGCCCCCCCCCCCCCCCAAGCCCCCCAGTATCAGACATTGGTGGCGCAGTGCGCCCCCCCCAAGCCCCCCCAGTATTAAGCAGTGGTGGCGCATAGGGCCCCCCCACCCCAGTATTAAAAACATTGGTGGCGCAGTGCGCCCCCCCACAGGATCCCCTCTTCCCTGCTCCTCCGATCGGAGCCCCAGCAGTGTAATGCTGGGACTCCGATCGGTTACCATGGCAGCCAGGACGCTATTGAAGCCCTGGCTGCCATGATAAGCTCCATGCTGCTGTGTGCACAAAGCACACAGCAGCAGGGACAGTGTGAGCTCCTATTCACCCTGATAGATCTCTATCAGGGTGAATAGGACAAGGGTTCTAGTCCCTAAGGGGGCTAAAAGTTAGTAAAAAAAAAAAAGTTATAAAAATAAAAACGCCAAAATATTAAATATAAATGTAAAAGAAAGATTTACAAAAAAATAAATAAAATACACATTAACATTAATTTTCAGCAGATTTGTGGGAATTTTTTATTTTTTTTCAAAAATGAAAATTCCCAGAATATCGGTATAAATTATCGGCTATCGGCCCTAAAAAATCAATATCGGTCGATCCCTAGACTGGAGTATCAGAAATATAATGGGGGGATGTCAGTGCAGCTCTGGATGTGACTGGAGTACATGTCTATCAGTAGGGGGGCGGTCATGTGACCTTGTTGGCAAGCCTGACCCTGACGCTCCCTCTCTCTGCAGACGACGATCATGGCGGTGGAGTTTGATGGCGGTGTGGTTATGGGCGCTGATTCCAGGACAACTACCGGGTAGGTACCATTACTGGGCCATACCATCACAGATCTGAGAGGGGGGAAGCATGAACTCCATCTATCCTCTTTCTGCCCCCATTGAGGGATTACTGATCACGCCCCATATATTATATACATGCTGTTTCCTCTCCGCAGAGCGTACATCGCCAACAGAGTCACGGACAAGCTCACCCCTGTACATGACCGCATCTTCTGCTGCCGCTCCGGCAGCGCCGCGGACACTCAGGCCATCGCCGATGCCGTCACCTACCAGCTGGGATTCCACAGGTAGGAACATGTTACCCCGCAGTGTGGGAAAGGGGTGTGCAAGTGAACTGTCCCTTTAAGAGATTCTCTTCCTGCACTTGTTTGGATGGGATGAATATGTGAGGCCCCCCCCCAAAATCTCTACAAGATAACCGCTCTAAGACTTGGAGGCCTTGTCTCAATGGTGACGTTTCACCCCCTCTTCGCTTTTTGGGGCCGATCAGTGGATGTACCTGAGACTATAAGCTCTCTGGCACCCGGGGCGCAGGGTAGACAGCGGTGGCTCCAGTCCATGCACCACTGTCCAGTGAACACAGCGGGTGATATGAATGGATCAATAGTGACTGTAATGTGCGGGTAATTCTAATGGGGGACACCTGGGGATCCTGATGGGGGTTCCCCTTTAAATCCTGTCTTGTGTCCCTGATAGCATTGAGCTGGGCACCCCGCCCCTCGTCCACACAGCGGCCAATCTCTTCAAGGAAATGTGCTACAAGTACCGCGAGGAACTGATGGCCGGGATCATCGTAGCCGGATGGGACCACAGGAAGGGTGGGCAGGTAAGGAGCAAGACCCCCCCTCCTCCATGTGACCCTGTCCACCCCCATATGTAACGACCCCGACTTCTTCACCTCTCTCTGTCTGTATTGCAGGTGTACACCGTGCCCATGGGAGGGATGTTGGTGCACCAGCCGTTCTCCATAGGCGGCTCTGGCAGCTCCTACATCTACGGCTTTGTGGATTCTACATATAAATCGGGAATGACGAAGGAGGAGTGCATGAAATTCACAGCAAACGGTGAGATCACATGACCAAAGGATGCCCCTCCTCCTGTAGGGCGATACAGACTGAAGGGAGCTATGAGTCTGCTCCTCCTCCTGCAGGGTGATACATATAGAAGGAGCTATGAGTCTGCCCCTCCTCCTGCAGGGTGATACATATAGAAGGAGCTATGAGTCTGCTCCTCCTCCTGCCGGGTGATACATATAGAAGGAGCTATGAGTCTGCCCCTCCTCCTGCAGGGTGATACATATAGAAGGAGCTATGAGTCTGCCCCTCCTCCTGCAGGGTGATACATATAGAAGGAGCTATGAGTCTGCCCCTCCCCCTGCAGGGTGATACATATAGAAGGAGCTATGAGTCTGCCCCTCCTCCTGCAGGGTGATACATATAGAAGGAGCTATGAGTCTGCTCCTCCTCCTGCAGGGTGATACATATAGAAGGCGCTATGAGTCTGCTCCTCCTCCTGCAGGGTGATACATATAGAAGGAGCTATGAGTCTGCCCCTTCTCCTGCAGGGTGATACATATAGAAGGAGCTATGAGTCTGCTCCTCCTCCTGCAGGGTGATACATATAGAAGGAGGTATGAGTCTGCTCCTCCTCCTGCAGGGTGATACATATAGAAGGAGGTATGAGTCTGCTCCTCCTCCTGCAGGGTGATACATATAGAAGGAGCTATGAGTCTGCCCCTCCTCCTGCAGGGTGATACATATAGAAGGAGCTATGAGTCTGCTCCTCCTCCTGCAGGGTGATACATATAGAAGGAGCTATGAGTCTGCTCCTCCTCCTGCAGGGTGATACATATAGAAGGAGCTATGAGTCTGCCCCTCCTCCTGCAGGGTGATACATATAGAAGGAGCTATGAGTCTGCCCCTCCTCCTGCAGGGTGATACATATAGAAGGAGCTATGAGTCTGCTCCTCCTCCTGCAGGGTGATACATATAGAAGGAGCTATGAGTCTGCCCCTTCTCCTGCAGGGTGATACATATAGAAGGAGCTATGAGTCTGCCCCTCCTCCTGCAGGGTGATACATATAGAAGGAGCTATGAGTCTGCTCCTCCTCCTGCAGGGTGATACATATAGAAGGAGCTATGAGTCTGCTCCTCCTCCTGCAGGGTGATACATATAGAAGGAGCTATGAGTCTGCCCCTCCTTCTGCAGGGTGATACGTATAGAAGGAGCTATGAGTCTGCCCCTCCTCCTGCAGGGTGATACATACAGAAGGAGCTATGAGTCTGCTCCTCCTTCTGCAGGGTGATACATACAGAAGGAGCTATGAGTCTGCCCCTCCTCCTGCAGGGTGATACATATAGAAGGAGCTATGAGTCTGCCCCTTCTCCTGCAGGGTGATACATATAGAGGGAGCTATGAGTCTGCCCCTCCTCCTGCAGGGTGATACATATAGAAGGAGCTATGAGTCTGCCCCTCCTCCTGCAGGGTGATACATATAGAAGGAGCTATGAGTCTGCCCCTCCTCCTGCAGGGTGATACATATAGAAGGAGCTATGAGTCTGCTCCTCCTCCTGCAGGGTGATACATATAGAAGGAGCTATGAGTCTGCTCCTCCTCCTGCAGGGTGATACATATATAGAAGGAGCTATGAGTCTGCCCCTCCTCCTGCAGGGTGATACATATAGAAGGAGCTATGAGTCTGCTCCTCCTCCTGCAGGGTGATACATATAGAAGGAGCTATGAGTCTGCTCCTCCTCCTGCAGGGTGATACATATAGAAGGAGCTATGAGTCTGCTCCTCCTCCTGCAGGGTGATACATATAGAGGGAGCTATGAGTCTGCTCCTCCTCCTGCAGGGTGATACATATAGAAGGAGCTATGAGTCTGCTCCTCCTCCTGCAGGGTGATACATATAGAAGGAGCTATGAGTCTGCCCCTCCTCCTGCAGGGTGATACATATAGAAGGAGCTATGAGTCTGCTCCTCCTCCTGCAGGGTGATACATATAGAAGGAGCTATGAGTCTGCTCCTCCTCCTGTAGGGTGATACATATAGAAGGAGCTATGAGTCTGCTCCTCCTCCTGCAGGGTGATACATATAGAAGGAGCTATGAGTCTGCTCCTCCTCCTGCAGGGTGATACATATAGAAGGAGCTATGAGTCTGCTCCTCCTCCTGCAGGGTGATACATATAGAAGGAGCTATGAGTCTGCCCCTCCTCCTGCAGGGTGATACATATAGAAGGAGCTATGAGTCTGCTCCTCCTCCTGCAGGGTGATACATATAGAAGGAGCTATGAGTCTGCTCCTCCTCCTGCAGGGTGATACATATAGAAGGAGCTATGAGTCTGCCCCTCCCCCTGCAGGGTGATACATATAGAAGGAGCTATGAGTCTGCTCCTCCTCCTGCAGGGTGATACATATAGAAGGAGCTATGAGTCTGCTCCTCCTCCTGCAGGGTGATACATATAGAAGGAGCTATGAGTCTGCTCCTCCTCCTGCAGGGTGATACATATAGAAGGAGCTATGAGTCTGCTCCTCCTCCTGCAGGGTGATACATATAGAAGGAGCTATGAGTCTGCCCCTCCTCCTGCAGGGTGATACATATAGAAGGAGCTATGAGTCTGCTCCTGCAGGGTGATACATATAGAAGGAGCTATGAGTCTGCCCCTCCTCCTGCAGGGTGATACATATAGAAGGGGCTATGAGTCTGCTCCTCCTCCTGCAGGGTGATACATATAGAAGGAGCTATGAGTCTGCCCCTCCTCCTGCAGGGTGATACATATAGAAGGAGCTATGAGTCTGCCCCTCCTCCTGCAGGGTGATACATATAGAAGGAGCTATGAGTCTGCTCCTCCTCCTGCAGGGTGATACATATAGAAGGAGCTATGAGTCTGCCCCTCCTCCTATAGGGTGATACATATAGAAGGAGCTATGAGTCTGCCCCTCCTCCTGCAGGGTGATACATATAGAAAGAGCTATGAGTCTGCCCCTCCTACTGCAGGGTGATACATATAGAAGGAGCTATGAGTCTTCTCCTCCTCCTGCAGGGTGATACATATAGAAGGAGCTATGAGTCTGCTCCTCCTCCTGCAGGGTGATACATATAGAAGGAGCTATGAGTCTGCCCATCCTCCTGCAGGGTGATACATATAGAAGGAGCTATGAGTCTGCCCCTCCTACTGCAGGGTGATACATATAGAAGGGAGCTATGAGTCTGCTCCTCCCCCTGCAGGGTGATACATATAGAAGGAGCTATGAGTCTGCTCCTCCTCCTGCAGGGTGATACATATAGAAGGAGCTATGAGTCTGCCCCTCCTACTGCAGGGTGATACATATAGAAGGAGCTATGAGTCTGCCCCTCCTCATGCAGGGTGATACATATAGAAGGAGCTATGAGTCTGCTCCTCCTCCTGCCGGGTGATACATATAGAAGGAGCTATGAGTCTGCTCCTCCTCCTGCAGGGTGATACATATAGAAGGAGCTATGAGTCTGCCCCTTCTCCTGCAGGGTGATACATATAGATGGAGCTATGAGTCTGCCCCTCCTCCTGCAGGGTGATACATATAGAAGGAGCTATGAGTCTGCCCCTCCTCCTGCAGGGTGATACATATAGAAGGAGCTATGAGTCTGCCCCTCCTCCTGCAGGGTGATACATATAGAAGGAGCTATGAGTCTGCTCCTCCTCCTGCAGGGTGATACATATAGAAGGAGCTATGAGTCTGCTCCTCCTCCTGCAGGGTGATACATATATAGAAGGAGCTATGAGTCTGCCCCTCCTCCTGCAGGGTGATACATATAGAAGGAGCTATGAGTCTGCTCCTCCTCCTGCAGGGTGATACATATAGAAGGAGCTATGAGTCTGCTCCTCCTCCTGCAGGGTGATACATATAGAAGGAGCTATGAGTCTGCTCCTCCTCCTGCAGGGTGATACATATAGAAGGGGCTATGAGTCTGCCCCTCCTCCTGCAGGGTGATACATATAGAAGGAGCTATGAGTCTGCTCCTCCTCCTGCAAGGTGATACATATAGAAGGAGCTATGAGTCTGCTCCTCCTCCTGCAGGGTGATACATATAGAGGGAGCTATGAGTCTGCTCCTCCTCCTGCAGGGTGATACATATAGAAGGAGCTATGAGTCTGCTCCTCCTCCTGCAGGGTGATACATATAGAAGGAGCTATGAGTCTGCCCCTCCTCCTGCAGGGTGATACATATAGAAGGAGCTATGAGTCTGCTCCTCCTCCTGCAGGGTGATACATATAGAAGGAGCTATGAGTCTGCTCCTCCTCCTGTAGGGTGATACATATAGAAGGAGCTATGAGTCTGCTCCTCCTCCTGCAGGGTGATACATATAGAAGGAGCTATGAGTCTGCTCCTCCTCCTGCAGGGTGATACATATAGAAGGAGCTATGAGTCTGCTCCTCCTCCTGCAGGGTGATACATATAGAAGGAGCTATGAGTCTGCTCCTCCTCCTGCAGGGTGATACATATAGAAGGAGCTATGAGTCTGCTCCTCCTCCTGCAGGGTGATACATATAGAAGGAGCTATGAGTCTGCTCCTCCTCCTGCAGGGTGATACATATAGAAGGAGCTATGAGTCTGCCCCTCCTCCTGCAGGGTGAGAAGCTCCGCCCCTTTACACTGTGGTTGAACATCTGCCTTTCTTGTTTCAGCTTTGGCGCTGGCGATGGAGCGGGATGGATCCAGCGGAGGCGTCATCCGTCTTGCCGCCATTACAGAGGGCGGTGTGGAGCGTCAGGTGATCCTTGGGAATGAGTTGCCCCGGTTCCCTGTGTCGTGATGTCGCCCCGATCTCCCCTGTGCTCACCCTCATACTTTTGTTACTAATGAGATGAATAAATCGTGATGTGACGGATCGCTCTGCGCCATTTCTATCTGCGTTTAGGGTAAATACTGTCTCGTCTTATTCTCTAGTCACAGCCAAAGCTGCATCCACAGTTTTCCCATCGGCCCTGTGTACAGAGGGCAGAGTGTAAGCTCTGCGGGCCGCCCTCTTGTCCTTGTAACGACGTCCCCGCCCTGCTGACACAGCTGAGGGTTTGTTACAGTGTAGACTCTCCTCTGTAAGCTAAGCACAGCAGAAATGATCCGCACTGATACATTGTAACCATACTGCAGCTGTGTGAGCAGGACTAGATGCTCATTCACTGACAGCAAGCAGGGATATTTACAATGGCACTAAACACAAAAATCTAAAAAAAAACGTTTTATTATTTTTTATGAATATACACGAAAATCTCTAAGTTTACAAACTGTTGCACCATTCTGACTCTCGGCGGTCGTGCTGGGACTTGTGGTGACTCCAGTTGTCAGACGCAGGCATCGACCTTTTCTTAAGAAAAATAAGTCTGTTACTCCGGCACCTGATAGTCCGGTAAGTCTGGGAAAGTGAGGCGAGTGCAGTACTGGCTGCAGCCACTAGGTGTCACTTCTGTTAGAAGCCTATACAGATGCATCACAATCAGTGGCGTCACCTGCTGGTGGATGCTGAGTGCTGCACCTGTGAGCGTCCTGGACAGAACCTCCATGGTATCTGAGTGAGGATGATGAGATTGCAGTCCCTAAGTGGAGTAGTCCTTCAGGACTCTGGCGCAAGAAGAAGCCCCCAGATCCCATAAGTGGCCCCCGGAGAGGGTTCAGAAGGTGGAGTCGTTCACAAACATGGCGGAGTCCATCTCGTGGCGGAAGGACACCCTGGCTTTGCCGCTGAAGTAGGCCCGGGTCTGCTGGCCGTCCGTATCACTGCCCACAGAATTGGTGGAGCGGAGTCTGGGCTTCTCCTCCTGAGGGGTGGGGGACGCAGGGGCTTCTGGGGGGCGGAAACACATGGAGTAAGTGGGGTCATTCTATCAGTGTGCCCTTCCCCCTCCCATGCCTGTGTACACAGCACCCTGCATCACCTACACTGCCCCCCCCCCCCCCCCCTCACTAAAAGTGCACTGTGCTGCTCCTGGTGTGCACTCATCCTCACGGTACATGCACATACTCTGTGTACGCTGACCCTCCTGTACGTACACCGCACTCATACTCTGTGTACGCTGACCCTCCTGTACGTACACCGCACTCATACTCTGTATACGCTGACCCTCCTGTATGTACACTGCACTCATACTCTGTGTACGCTGACCCTCCTGTATGTACACTGCACTCATACTCTGTGTACGCTGACCCTCCTGTATGTACACCGCACTCATACTCTGTGTACGCTGACCCTCCTGTATGTACACCGCACTCATACTCTGTGTACGCTGACCCTCCTGTATGTACACCGCACTCATACTCTGTATACACTGACCCTCCTGTATGTACACCGCACTCATACTCTGTACGCTGACCCTCCTGTACGTACACTGCACTCATACTCTGTGTACGCTGACCCTCCTGTACGTACACCGCACTCATACTCTGTATACGCTGACCCTCCTGTATGTACACCGCACTCATACTCTGTGTACGCTGACCCTCCTGTATGTACACCGCACTCATACTCTGTATACGCTGACCCTCCTGTATGTACACCGCACTCATACTCTGTGTACGCTGACCCTCCTGTATGTACACCGCACTCATACTCTGTGTACGCTGACCCTCCTGTATGTACACCGCACTCATACTCTGTACGCTGACCCTCCTGTACGTACACTGCACTCATACTCTGTGTACGCTGACCCTCCTGTACGTACACCGCACTCATACTCTGTATACGCTGACCCTCCTGTATGTACACCGCACTCATACTCTGTACGCTGACCCTCCTGTACGTACACTGCACTCATACTCTGTGTACGCTGACCCTCCTGTATGTACACCGCACTCATACTCTGTATACGCTGACCCTCCTGTATGTACACCGCACTCATACTCTGTGTACGCTGACCCTCCTGTATGTACACCGCACTCATACTCTGTGTACGCTGACCCTCCTGTATGTACACTGCACTCATACTCTGTGTCCGCTGACCCGCCTGTATGTACACCGCACTCATACTCGGTACACTGACCCTCCCTCCTGTACGTACACCGCACTCATACTCTGTGTACGCTGACCCTTCCTCCTGTACGTACACCGCACTCATACTCTGTGTACGCTGACCCTCCCTCCTGTAAGTACACCGCACTCATACTCTGTGTACGCTGACCCTTCCTCCTGTACGTACACCGCACTCATACTCTGTGTACGCTGACCCTCCCTCCTGTATGTACACCGCACTCATACTCTGTGTACGCTGACCCTTCCTCCTGTACGTACACCGCACTCATACTCTGTGTACGCTGACCCTCCTGTATGTACACCGCACTCATACTCTGTGTCCGCTGACCCGCCTGTATGTACACCGCACTCATACTCGGTACACTGACCCTCCCTCCTGTACGTACACCGCACTCATACTCTGTGTACGCTGACCCTTCCTCCTGTACGTACACCGCACTCGTACTCTGTGTACACTGACCCTCCCTCCTGTACGTACACCGCACTCATACTCTGTGTACGCTGACCCTCCTGTATGTACACTGCACTCATACTCTGTGTACGCTGACCCTCCTGTATGTACACCGCACTCATACTCTGTGTACGCTGACCCTCCTGTATGTACACCGCACTCATACTCTGTGTACGCTGACCCTTCCTCCTGTACGTACACCGCACTCATACTCTGTGTACGCTGACCCTCCCTCCTGTAAGTACACCGCACTCATACTCTGTGTACGCTGACCCTCCTGTATGTACACTGCACTCATACTCTGTGTACGCTGACCCTCCCTCCTGTACGTACACCGCACTCATACTCTGTGTACGCTGACCCTTCCTCCTGTATGTACACCGCACTCATACTCTGTGTACTCTGACCCTTCCTCCTGTATGTACACTGCACTCATACTCTGTGTACGCTGACCCTCCTGTATGTACACTGCACTCATACTCTGTGTACACTGACCCTCCCTTCCAGTATATTGATCCTGTATCCTCACCTTCCTGACTGTTTTTGCTTCTTTTCCGCTCTTTCCTCCTTCCGTACCACGAGAAACAGCCCTGAGTCTTCACCCCCATCCTGGAAGAGAATACAGAGGTTAGCCCTGGTGCGCTGAGCACACTGCCGAGTACAGCGCTGAGCACACTGCCGCGTACAGCGCTGAGCACACTGCCGCGTACAGCACTGAGCACACTGCCGCGTACAGCACTGAGCACACTGCCGCGGCCACGAAACCTTCTGTGTATCCCAGAATAAACTGCATCTACAAAGCCAGACATATCTGCCATACCAGACATACCTCCCATCACTCACAGTATACAACCGCCCACTATATATGTCACTGACTGTCTATAGCCTTCAAAAAGCACACTGCACTACAACCCCCATCGTGTTTTATTATAGTCATGAAGTATTGCATGTTGGGGGTTAGAATTTACAGGGAACTCAGCAGGTTTTAATCTGTAAATAGCGGGATCCTAAAGAACCTTGGAGGTGTCCATTATAGATGGGGGGAGGGGGAGCCGCCTATATAAGAAGAAATCATAGCATCTCAATGAGACATTTCACTGAATGACGCGTGTTCCTTATCAGGCAGGACAGACACTTTTCTATGAAGTCAGTCGTAGCTTTCCCAGTTCGCCCGTGCACATCTCTGCTGGCTGAAAACTATTTTCTAAAAACAACTTTTTACACTCAATTGGTTCCTGTGCCTTTAAGAAGACTGTTCACAGTGTAACTTATGTTACTTAAAGGGCGCTTCCATCCATTTTCGATACATGCCTCTGTCTTAACAATGAGTCGCCCCACATGGCAACCAAGAAAATTCCCGGTAAGATCAGCAGTGTAGAAATGACAACCAAGTAGATTCCTAATAAGACCACTGGTGTAGAAATGGCAACCAAGAAGTTTCCCGGTAAGATCAGCGGGGAAGAAATGGCAACCAAGAAGATTCCTGGTAAGTCTGGTGGTGTAGACATGGCAACCAAGAAGATTCCTGGTAAGTCTGGTGGTGTAGACATGGCAACCAAGAAGATTCCTGGTAAGTCTGGTGGTGTAGACATGGCAACAAAGAAGAATCCTGATTAAGACTGGTGCTTTAAAAATG
Organism: Bufo gargarizans; assembly: GCF_014858855.1. NCBI lineage: Eukaryota > Metazoa > Chordata > Amphibia > Anura > Bufonidae > Bufo > Bufo gargarizans. The sequence goes on from NC_058081.1 coordinate 21,154,892, forward strand.
GCAACTAAAATTTTTGTTTAGACCAGCGATGTAGACGTGACAACTAAGAAGTTTCCTGGTAAGACCACTGGTGTAGACATGACAACTAAGATTATTCTTGGTTAGACTAACAGTGTAGAAATGGCAACCTAGAGGATTCCTGGTACGACTAGTGTAGACATGGCAACCAAGAAGATTCCTGAAAATACCACTGGTGTAGAAATGATAACCAAAAATATTCCTGGTAAGACTAGCGGTGTAGACATGGCAACGAAGAAGTTTCCCAGTAAGATCAGCCGTGAATAAATGACTACCAAGAAGATTCCTGGTAAGACCACTAGTGTAAACGTGGCAACAAAGAAGATTCCTGGTAAGACTGGTGGGTTAGACATGGCAACCAAGAAGATTCCTGAAAATACCATTGATGTAGAAATGATAACCAAAAATATTCCTGGTAAGACTAGCGGTGTAGACATGGCAACTAAGATGTTTCCCAGTAACATCAGCAGTGAAGAAATGACTAAGAAGATTCCTGGTAAGACCAATAGTGTAAACATGGCAACAAAGAAGATTCCTGGTAAGACTGGTGGGTTAGATATGGCAACCAAGAAGATTCCCAGTAAGACTAGTGGTGTAGACATTGGAGGGCAAAAACATGTCCACTCTAACAAACAAACTAGTTCTGACTATGGCAATAGAGAGAATTCCCACCAGGGAAAAATGTGTGGACTGTAGAAATCAAGAAGAACAAAGCTAGCAGCGTTGTGGTGCCTATAGGTACTAAGAAGACATTACAAACATTGATCTGTGGTGTTGATCATACCAAACAAGAAGATTCTTGCTGACCATGGTAAGCAAATATTGAAACTAACTACTGTCTTCTTGGTCTCTGTGTCCTTCTAAAACAAAGCAAAAAAAGAATCCTGAGAAGACCAAGAGAACCAGGAAGATTTCCATGAGGAGAAATACTGTTGCATTTGGTCACCTAAATATGGGGTTACCCATAGAAGCTAAGAAGATACCAACTGTGTTGCCCATGGCAACCAAAAAGATTGCTGGTAAAATCAAACCCCATGATTGTAGGTACAGAACAATGGTGTTGCTCAAGTCAACCTAGAAATTGTGGCCAAGAATGAAGCATCATCTATGGAAACCAAGACGATGTCAAGATCAAGATGAACATTGATGTTGCTCCTGCCAACCTAATAGACATCCCTGATCATAGATGGAATCTATGACAAACAAGACAACCCCAGAAAGGAAAATGGTAACCCAAAGGATTGAGGCTAAGAATGTGGAGTAACCCATGACAAACAGGAACATTCTTATTGTTAGGATTTGGCACAGTACAATGATTTCAGTCATGGCATCCTAAACATTTTGGCTTAAAAGCCTCCAACTAAGATCAGTAATGCCGCTCATGGCAACCAACAGATTTTAGCTAAGAATATCTATAGAAACCAAGATGGTGGCATCACTCTTGGCAACCAAGCAGATCCCCAACCTGACACCTTAACACTTGGTGCCTCCACCCCTGATTATCATATGTCATCAGTGCAGGCCATAGGGCAGACTTGAAATTCAAGTTCAAGATATATCTCCCACCTGAACATTTACGTAAGAAGCTCTGAAGAACATCAACTGGGTGTCAATCAACACCTTAAGGTGTGGCCGAAAACCAAATACATTCCAATATCACATTCCTGTTGAAAGGTGGTGGCTCCATCATGTTAGAAGGTGTCAGCTTTCCTTCAGTGGATTTTGGAGCTACTCTTCAAGCCCCTCTGACGACCGCCTTCCATCTACTACCTCAATATGGCCCTCAGGGAGGCTCTTCTTTACCAGATGACCTTTAGAAGCTACGTGGACCTACAGTTAGGCTACATGATAGTCCCCATGTGTCAGAGGGCAGAGTGCCAGCTTCTCCCCCTCCTTCCAGGCTTCTCGTGATGTAAGTGGATTTCTAATGTGGACTTTGGATAAACAAATCTTCATCCCCTAATCTTCCCCCCTCCATTCCAGAAGCAGGAGGACATTCCTTCAAGTCAATGGGGAAGTCTTCTCATTAGAATGACAATATGTCTATGGGGTCTGGAGCAGAGGGAAGGAATTCCTCTCTATAAGAGGTCAGCCATGTCTGCAGGAGGGGAGAAGAACGGTTTCTTTCACACCCAGATCTACGGCTTTTCAGACTCATCAATCCGATGCAGATGTCAAGTTCTGGAGATGTAAAAAAGAAAAAAAAAACTTATCCTGAGCGCCTATTGCCCCTTTTTTCCAGACGATGGAAGGGGGGGTTCAAAGACCCTCACTCATGTTGAGACAGTAGATTGTTTAAGGAGGCATTGCCCTTGAGGCTGTGCACTACACTTAAAGGAATTGTCCATTTTTTGTAAACTTAGGTTCTGCTTCCATAACTTGAACGAGGGAGCCCCCCAGCCAGCCGCTTGTATTCGGGGTACTGCTCATTGTAATTAGTGGCTGTCTATGCCGGATATTTGGTGTTACATGGTCCTGCAGTCCTTGTAGGTGGAGGACAGGGGGCAGAAGTGATCCCCTCCCCATAGGATAAGCCTACCATGAAGGTCCAAGAGAATATCTACTTACTGAGGATATTTTTGGGAAAGTTGGGCGACAACCAACATGGTGGCCATTACAATGTGTCTTTCACCCAGCTTTCCCAGACTCCTGAATGGCACATCTACTTAGCACGTGCTCCCAACGCTCCATAACTATGTGGCCCTGCACAACCAGGAGTAGGTGTATGTTATGGAGGCCATATTGGTTGCCACCCAGCTTTCCCAGGAACAAAAAAAAAAGCAAGAAATATCAGGAATATACATTGAAATCTGCTGTAGAAATAGAGGAGAGGCTATAAAACGGTGCGGCGGCTCTGTATACACAATGTCGCTGTCGTCCACCCTGCTTTACACATCCTTCATTCTTTGTCCTCCTGGAGATGATTTCCTTTTCACTTCTCTATAATAGTGCCTGTCCCTTTAAGACCGCAGTGACCCTTAACTTTATCTTCTATTGTCCTGCAGTGAAACACAACCTATTGTTCTCTGTTATCAGCCGCTCCTGACTGCTCCTATAAAGCAGACTATCCCCACCCAACCCTGCAGAGCATCTCTAACGTCGTCTACTGCTCTGACTGCAGCCTGGGAGGGCCAGATCTTGAGGCTTTCCCAGGGTGTAATGATCTGCGGGATCTATCACTATGTATCTGTCAGGAGGTGGAGAGGACAGAGCGACGTTCTGCAGATTTCTAGAGAGGTCAGTCGTCAGTGGTGTAATAATCTGCAGGATCTATCACTATGTATCTGTCAGGAGGTGGAGAGGACAGAGCGATGTTCTGCAGATCTCTAGAGAGGTCAGTGGTGTAATAATCTGCAGGATCTATCACTATGTATCTGTCAGGAGGTGGAGAGGACAGAGCGACGTTCTGCAGATCTCTAGAGAGGTCAGTGGTGTAATGATCTGCAGGATCTATCACTATGTATCTGTCAGGAGGTGGAGAGGACAGAGCGATGTTCTGCAGATCTCTAGAGAGGTCAGTGGTGTAATAATCTGCAGGATCTATCACTATGTATCTGTCAGGAGGTGGAGAGGACAGAGCGACGTTCTGCAGATTTCTAGAGAGGTCAGTGGTGTAATAATCTGCAGGATCTATCACAAGGTATCTGTCAGGAGGTGGAGAGGACAGAGCGACGTTCTGCAGATCTCTAGAGAGGTCAGTGGTGTAATAATCTGCAGGATCTATCACTGTGTATCTGTCAGGAGGTGGAAAGGACAGAGCGATGTTCTGCAGATCTCTAGAGAGGTCAGTGGTGTAATAATCTGCAGGATCTATCACTATGTATCTGTCAGGAGGTGGAGAGGACAGAGCGATGTTCTGCAGATCTCTAGAGAGGTCAGTGGTGTAATGATCTGCAGGATCTATCACTATGTATCTGTCAGGAGGTGGAGAGGACAGAGCGATGTTCTGCAGATCTCTAGAGAGGTCAGTGGTGTAATAATCTGCAGGATCTATCACTAGGTATTTGTCAGGAGGTGGAGAGGACAGAGCGATGTTCTGCAGATCTCTAGAGAGGTCAGTGGTGTAATAATCTGCAGGATCTATCACTAGGTATTTGTCAGGAGGTGGACAGGACAGAGCAATGTTCTGCAGATCTCTAGAGAGGTCAGTGGTGTAATAATCTGCAGGATCTATCACTATGTATTTGTCAGGAGGTACAGAGGACAGAGCGATGTTCTGCAGATCTCTAGAGAGGTCAGTGGTGAAATAATCTGCAGGATCTATCACAAGATATCTGTCAGGAGGTGGAGAGGACAGAGCGATGTTCTGCAGATCTCTAGAGAGGTCAGTGGTGTAATAATCTGCAGGATCTATCACTATGTATCTGTCAGGAGGTGGAGAGGACAGAGCGATGTTCTGCAGATCTCTAGAGAGGTCAGTGGTGTAATAATCTGCAGGATCTATCACTATGTATCTGTCAGGAGGTGGAGAGGACAGAGCGACGTTCTGCAGATCTCTAGAGAGGTCAGTGGTGTAATGATCTGCAGGATCTATCACTATGTATCTGTCAGGAGGTGGAGAGGACAGAGCGATGTTCTGCAGATCTCTAGAGAGGTCAGTGGTGTAATAATCTGCAGGATCTATCACTATGTATCTGTCAGGAGGTGGAGAGGACAGAGCGACGTTCTGCAGATTTCTAGAGAGGTCAGTGGTGTAATAATCTGCAGGATCTATCACAAGGTATCTGTCAGGAGGTGGAGAGGACAGAGCGACGTTCTGCAGATCTCTAGAGAGGTCAGTGGTGTAATAATCTGCAGGATCTATCACTGTGTATCTGTCAGGAGGTGGAAAGGACAGAGCGATGTTCTGCAGATCTCTAGAGAGGTCAGTGGTGTAATAATCTGCAGGATCTATCACTATGTATCTGTCAGGAGGTGGAGAGGACAGAGCGATGTTCTGCAGATCTCTAGAGAGGTCAGTGGTGTAATGATCTGCAGGATCTATCACTATGTATCTGTCAGGAGGTGGAGAGGACAGAGCGATGTTCTGCAGATCTCTAGAGAGGTCAGTGGTGTAATAATCTGCAGGATCTATCACTAGGTATTTGTCAGGAGGTGGAGAGGACAGAGCGATGTTCTGCAGATCTCTAGAGAGGTCAGTGGTGTAATAATCTGCAGGATCTATCACTAGGTATTTGTCAGGAGGTGGACAGGACAGAGCAATGTTCTGCAGATCTCTAGAGAGGTCAGTGGTGTAATAATCTGCAGGATCTATCACTATGTATTTGTCAGGAGGTACAGAGGACAGAGCGATGTTCTGCAGATCTCTAGAGAGGTCAGTGGTGAAATAATCTGCAGGATCTATCACAAGATATCTGTCAGGAGGTGGAGAGGACAGAGCGATGTTCTGCAGATCTCTAGAGAGGTCAGTGGTGTAATAATCTGCAGGATCTATCACTATGTATCTGTCAGGAGGTGGAGAGGACAGAGCGATGTTCTGCAGATCTCTAGAGAGGTCAGTGGTGTAATAATCTGCAGGATCTATCACTATGTATCTGTCAGGAGGTGGAGAGGACAGAGCGACGTTCTGCAGATCTCTAGAGAGGTCAGTGGTGTAATGATCTGCAGGATCTATCACTATGTATCTGTCAGGAGGTGGAGAGGACAGAGCGATGTTCTGCAGATCTCTAGAGAGGTCAGTGGTGTAATAATCTGCAGGATCTATCACTATGTATCTGTCAGGAGGTGGAGAGGACAGAGCGACGTTCTGCAGATCTCTAGAGAGGTCAGTGGTGTAATGATCTGCAGGATCTATCACTAGGTATTTGTCAGGAGGTACAGAGGACAGAGTGATGTTCTGCAGATCTCTAGAGAGGTCAGTGGTGTAATGATCTGCAGGATCTATCACTATGTATCTGTCAGGAGGTGGAGAGGACAGAGCGATGTTCTGCAGATCTCTAGAGAGGTCAGTGGTGAAATAATCTGCAGGATCTATCACTATGTATTTGTCAGGAGGTACAGAGGACAGAGCGACGTTCTGCAGATCTCTAGAGAGGTCAGTGGTGTAATGATCTGCAGGGTATATCACTGTGTATCTGTCACTATTCCCAGTCTCACTGGACCCAGGAGCTTGCACTCTCCCCCGCCTCACCTTTGTCCCGTATCTCTGGTGTCTGCAGAGCGTTCCGCACGTTCTCAGTGCTGAAAAGTCCCTTGGGGATCTATAGAGAGAAACTGGTTCTTCAACATCCTAAAAAAAGTGATGTCTGAACGGTGAGACCCCACACACCACCGCCCCCGGCCTGAATGCTGCCTCTGTCCACCGCCTCCGACTGTGCGCAACATGTATACCGCGTGTGTCACACACTCCTCTGTATCACACACATACACACTCCTCTGTATCACACACACAATCATACACACTCCTCTGTATCACTCACACACTCACACACTCCTCTGTATCACACACACAATCATACACACTCCTCTGTATCACACACAATCATACACACTCCTCTGTATCACACACACAATCATACACACTCCTCTGTATCACACACACAATCATACACTCCTCTGTATCACACACAATCATACACACTCCTCTGTATCACACACATAATCATATAAACTCCTCTGTATCACACACACAATCATACACACTCCTCTGTATCACACACACAATCATACACTCCTCTGTATCACACACAATCATACACACTCCTCTGTATCACACACATAATCATATAAACTCCTCTGTATCACACACACAATCATACACTCCTCTGTATCACACACAATCATACACACTCCTCTGTATCACACACAATCATACACACTCCTCTGTATCACCACAATCATACACTCCTCTGTATCACCACAATCATACACTCCTCTGTATCACCACAATCATACACTCCTCTGTATCACCACAATCATACACTCCTCTGTATCACTCACACACAATCATACACACTCCTCTGTATCACACACACAATCATACACTCCTCTGTATCACACACAATCATACACACACACAATCATACACACTCCTCTGTATCACACACACAATCCTCCGTATCACACACAATCATACACACTCCTCTGTATCACACACATAATCATACACACTCCTCTGTATCACACACACAATCATACACTCCTCTGTATCACACACAATCATACACACTCCTCTGTATCACCACAATCATACACTCCTCTGTATCACCACAATCATACACTCCTCTGTATCACCACAATCATACACTCCTCTGTATCACTCACACACAATCATACACACTCCTCTGTATCACACACAATCATACACACTCCTCTGTATCACACACACAATCATACACTCCTCTGTATCACACACAATCATACACACTCCTCTGTATCACACACATAATCATACACACTCCTCTGTATCACACACACAATCATACACTCCTCTGTATCACACACAATCATACACACTCCTCTGTATCACCACAATCATACACTCCTCTGTATCACCACAATCATACACTCCTCTGTATCACCACAATCATACACTCCTCTGTATCACTCACACACAATCATACACACTCCTCTGTATCACACACAATCATACACACTCCTCTGTATCACACACACAATCATACACTCCTCTGTATCACACACAATCATACACACTCCTCTGTATCACACACATAATCATATAAACTCCTCTGTATCACACACACAATCCTCCGTATCACACACAATCATACACACGCCTCTGTATCACCACAATCATACACACTCCTCTGTATCACACACAATCATACACACTCCTCTGTATCACACACACAATCATACACACTCCTCTGTATCACACACACAATCATACACACTCCTCTGTATCACACACATACACACTCCTCTGTATCACACACACAATCATACACACTCCTCTGTATCACACACACACACACACACACTCCTCTGTATCACACACACAATCATACACACTCCTCTGTATCACACACACAATCATACACACCCCTCTGTATCACACACACAATCATACACACTCCTCTGTATCACACACACAATCATACACACTCCTCTGTATCACACACACAATCATACACACTCCTCTGTATCACACACACAATCATACACACTCCTCTGTATCACACACAATCATACACACTCCTCTGTATCACACACATAATCATACACACTCCTCTGTATCACACACACAATCATACACTCCTCTGTATCACACACAATCATACACACTCCTCTGTATCACACACAATCATACACACTCCTCTGTATCACCACAATCATACACACTCCTCTGTATCACCACAATCATACACACTCCTCTGTATCACACACAATCATACACACTCCTCTGTATCACACACACAATCATACACTCCTCTGTATCACACACAATCATACACACTCCTCTGTATCACACACATAATCATATAAACTCCTCTGTATCACACACACAATCCTCCGTATCACACACAATCATACACACGCCTCTGTATCACCACAATCATACACACTCCTCTGTATCACACACAATCATACACACTCCTCTGTATCACACACATTACACACTCCTCTGTATCACACACACACAATCATACACTCCTCTGTATCACACACACATACACACTCCTCTGTATCACACACACAATCATACACACTCCTCTGTATCACACACACAATCATACACACTCCTCTGTATCACACACACAATCATACACACTCCTCTGTATCACACACACAATCATACACACTCCTCTGTATCACACACACAATCATACACACTCCTCTGTATCACACACATACACACTCCTCTGTATCACACACACAATCATACACACTCCTCTGTATCACACACATACACACTCCTCTGTATCACACACACAATCATACACACTCCTCTGTATCACACACACAATCATACACACTCCTCTGTATCACACACACAATCATACACACTCCTCTGTATCACACACATACACACTCCTCTGTATCACACACACAATCATACACACTCCTCTGTATCATACACACACACACACACACATACACACTCCTCTGTATCACACACACAATCATACACACTCCTCTGTATCACACACACAATCATACACACTCCTCTGTATCACACACACAATCATACACACTCCTCTGTATCACACACACAATCATACACACTCCTCTGTATCACACACACAATCATACACTCCTCTGTATCACACACAATCATACACACTCCTCTGTATCACACACATAATCATACAAACTCCTCTGTATCACACACACAATCCTCCGTATCACACACAATCATACACACTCCTCTGTATCACCACAATCATACACACTCCTCTGTATCACCACAATCATACACACTCCTCTGTATCACCACAATCATACACACTCCTCTGTATCACACACAATCATACACACTCCTCTGTATCACACACAATCATACACACTCCTCTGTATCACACACAAACATACACACAGAGGAGTGTGTATGATTGTGTGTGTGTGTGATACTGAGGAGTGTGTATGATTGTGTGTGATACAGAGGAGTGTGTATGATTGTGTGTGATACAGAGGAGTGTGTATGATTGTGGTGATACAGAGGAGTGTGTATGATTGTGGTGATACAGAGGAGTGTGTATGATTGTGTGTGATACGGAGGATTGTGTGTGTGATACAGAGGAGTGTGTATGATTGTGTGTGTGATACAGAGGAGTGTGTATGATTATGTGTGTGATACAGAGGAGTGTGTATGAATGTGTGTGTGATACAGAGGAGTGTGTATAATTGTGTGTGTGTGATACAGAGGAGTGTGTATGATTGTGTGTGATACAGAGCAGTGTGTATGATTGTGTGTGTGTGATACAGAGGAGTGTGTATGATTGTGTGTGTGTGATACAGAGGAGTGTGTATGTTTGTGTGTGATACAGAGGAGTGTGTATGATTGTGTGTGTGATACAGAGGAGTGTGTATGATTGTGTGTGTGTGATACAGAGGAGTGTGTATGATTGTGTGTGTGATACAGAGGAGTGTGTATGATTGTGTGTGTGATACAGAGGAGTGTGTATGTGTGTGTGTGTGATACAGAGGAGTGTGTATGATTGTGTGTGATACAAAGGAGTGTGTATGATTGTGTGTGATACAGAGGAGTGTGTATGATTGTGTGTGATACAGAGGAGTGTGTATGATTGTGTGTGATACAGAGGAGTGTGTATGATTGTGTGTGATACAGAGGATTGTGTGTGTGATACAGAGGAGTGTGTATGATTGTGTGTGTGATACAGAGAAGTGTGTATAATTGTGTGTGTGTAATACAGAGGAGTGTGTATGATTGTGTGTGATACAGAGCAGTATGTATAATTGTGTGTGTGATACAGAGGAGTGTGTATGATTGTGTGTGTGTGATACAGAGGAGTATCACACACACACAATCATACACACTGCTCTGTATCACACACAATCATACACACTCCTCTGTATCACACACAATCATACACACTCCTCTGTATCACACACACACAATTATACACACTCCTCTGTATCACACACACATTCATACACACTCCTCTGTATCACACACATAATCATACACACTCCTCTGTATCACACACACAATCATACACACTCCTCTGTATCACACACAATCATACACACACAATCATACACACTCCTCTGTATCACACACACAATCCTCCGTATCACACACAATCATACACACTCCTCTGTATCACACACAATCATACACACTCCTCTGTATCACACACACAATCATACACACTCCTCTGTATCACACACAATCATACACACTCCTCTGTATCACACACACAATCATACACTCCTCTGTATCACACACACAATCATACACACTCCTCTGTATCACACACACAATCATACACACTCCTCTGTATCACACACAATCATACACACTCCTCTGTATCACACACACAATCATACACACTCCTCTGTATCACACACACACAATCATACACACTCCTCTGTATCACACACACAATCATACACACTCCTCTGTATCATACACACACATACACACTCCTCTGTATCATACACACACATACACACTCCTCTGTATCACACACACAATCATACACACTCCTCTGTATCACACACACAATCATACACACTCCTCTGTATCACACACACAATCATACACACTCTGTATCACACACACTCCTCTGTATCACACACACAATCATACACTCCTCTGTATCACACACAATCATACACACTCCTCTGTATCACACACAAACATACACACTCCTCTGTATCACACACACACAATCATACACACTCCTCTGTATCACACACACACAATCATACACACTGCTCTGTATCACACACACACAATCATACACACTCCTCTGTATCACACACACAATCATACACACTCCTCTGTATCACACACACAATCATACACACTCCTCTGTATCACACACACAATCATACACACTCCTCTGTATCACACACACAATCATACACACTCCTCTGTATCACACACATACACACTCCTCTGTATCACACACACAATCATACACACTCCTCTGTATCACACACACAAGCATACACACTCCTCTGTATCACACACATACACACTCCTCTGTATCATACACACATATACACACTCCTCTGTATCACACACACACACACACACACACTCCTCTGTATCACACACATATACATACATACATACATACACACTCCTCTGTATCACACACACACACACTCCTCTGTATCATACACACACATATACACTCCTCTGTATTGCACACACAATCACACTCATACACAATCACACACACTTTCATACACTCCATATCAGATTGTGACTGTAGCGCACACACCATTATAAAATATATAGTCCCAAACACTGTGAATCATACACACAGTCCATGTCAGATTGTGAGCGGGTAAGATAGACCCCATTAGTGTGCAGCACAGATTATGAGTGTATGTAACACATATAGTGAGTGTGCGCTATAGATTGTATCATATAGAATGTATAATCATACGCCCCCAGTCATGTATTCTGAGAAGGTATGATGCACACTGTAAAGGTATAGTATAGATTGTGAGAGTGTATATCATATGTATATAGTACACACACACACACACACACTATCTGTATCTTACATCCACCCTGATATAAGATATAAAACTACAATGTGTATCAGAGACCCTCAGAATCTACGCCCACAACCCCCATCATACACACAGTCTACATTATACCGTACACTCGCCCAATCTACATCTCACAAACTCCCGCACTCACATTCTGCATCTGCCATGCACATAATGTGTCGCACACATACATAAATCACGTTGCACAACCGCACGCAATCTGTGTCACACGCCAACACGCAATCTGTGTCACACGCCAACACGCAATCTGTGTCACACGCCAGCACGCAATCTGTGTCACACGCCAACACGCAATCTGTGTCACACGCCAACACGCAATCAGTGTCACACGCAATCTGTGTCACACCCTCGCACAATCGGTGTCACCCAGCACCCAGTGCAATCTGCTGCAGACATCAGAGAGGACTTTGTGTAACCCTTACCTCGGGGTCTGTTCTCCACAGAAGTTCTCCCAGTTCACACTCTGCCAGAGGAGTGTACGTGTGTGAGTGTGTGAGTGTGCGAGGCATGGGACAGCCCTCCCTCCGCTGCTCCCTACCTAATCTCAGCTCCTTATCTTCTGTGCACACAGGACACTGCCCCTTTAACTCCTGCCATACATTAAATGTATGCGTCCATACAGCCGGGCCTCCGATATACAGGACACCGCCCCTTTAATGGTAGATTCACCTAATAAACACATAAACATCACACACAATATGTGACATAAATGATACAATCATCCCCCTGTCCCAGCACTTTTTCTAACACACACAAGTGAGGACCCCCCCCCCTCATACACACACCTAATAGACACTGACCCCCCCCACACACAGACATCTGTGCCCCCTCCTCACTTATACACGGGCTAGGCTGGGGGTCTGATGTGGCCATCCAACCTAATATACAGGCATTAGATCACCCCATCTAATACACACACACCAGACACCGCCCCCTATTAATACACACACATCAGACACTGCCCCCTATTAATACACACACATCAGTACACTGCCCCCTATTAATACACACACATCAGACACTGCCCCCTATTAATACACACACATCAGACACTGCCCCTATTAATACACACACATCAGACACTGCCCCTATTAATACACACACATCAGACACCGCCCCCTATTAATACACACACATCAGACACTGCCCCCTATTAATACACACACATCAGTACACTGCCCCCTATTAATACACACACATCAGACACCGCCCCCTATTAATACACACACATCAGACACTGCCCCTATTAATACACACACATCAGACACCGCCCCCTATTAATACACACACATCAGACACTGCCCCCTATTAATACACACACATCAGACACTGCCCCCTATTAATACACACACATCAGACACTACCTCATATTAATACACACACATCAGACACTGCCCCCTATTAATACACACACATCAGACACTGCCCCTATTAATACACACACATCAGACACCGCCCCCTATTAATACACACACATCAGACACTGCCCCCTATTAATACACACACATCAGACACTGCCCCTATTAATACACACACATCAGACACTGCCCCTATTAATACACACACATCAGACACTGCCCCTATTAATACACACACATCAGACACCGCCCCCTATTAATACACACACATCAGACACTGCCCCCTATTAATACACACACATCAGACACTGCCCCCTATTAATACACACACATCAGTACACTACCTCCTATTAATACACACACATCAGACACTGCCCCCTATTAATACACACACATCAGACACTGCCCCCTATTAATACACACACATCAGTACAACGCCCCCTATTAATACACACACATCAGACACTGCCCCCTATTAATACATGCACATCAGACACTGCCCCTATTAATACACACACATCAGTACACCGCCCCCTATTAATACACACACATCAGACACTGCCCCCTATTAATACACACACATCAGTACACTGCCCCCTATTAATACACACACATCAGTACACTACCTCCTATTAATACACACACATCAGACACTGCCCCTATTAATACACACACATCAGACACTGCCCCTATTAATACACACACATCAGTACACTGCCCCCTATTAATACACACACATCAGTACACTGCCCCCTATTAATACACACACATCAGTACACTACCTCCTATTAATACACACACATCAGACACTGCCCCCTATTAATACACACACATCAGTACACTGCCCCCTATTAATACACACACATCAGTACAACGCCCCCTATTAATACACACACATCAGTACAACGCCCCCTATTAATACACATGCATCAGACACCGCCCCCTATTAATACACACACATCAGACACTGCCCCCTATTAATACACACACATCAGTACACTGCCCCCTATTAATACACACACATCAGTACACTGCCCCCTATTAATACACGCACATCAGACACTGCCCCTATTAATACACACACATCAGTACAACCGCCCCCTATTAATACACACACATCAGACACTGCCCCCTATTAATACACACACATCAGACACTGCCCCTATTATACACACACATCAGTACACCGCCCCCTATTAATACACACACATCAGTACACTGCCCCCTATTAATACACACACATCAGTACACTGCCCCCTATTAATACACACACATCAGTACACCGCCCCCTATTAATACACACACATCAGTACACCGCCCTCTATTAATACAGACACATCAGACACTGCCCCCTATTAATACACACACATCAGTACACTGCCCCCTATTAATACACACACATCAGTACACTGCCCTCTATTTATACACACACATCAGACACCGCCCCCTATTAATACACACACATCAGTACACCGCCCTTCTATTAATACAGACACATCAGACACTGCCCCCTATTAATACACACACATCAGTACACTGCCCCCTATTAATACACACACATCAGTACAACGCCCCCTATTAATACACACGCATCAGTACAACGCCCCCTATTAATACACATGCATCAGACACCGCCCCCTATTAATACACACACATCAGACACTGCCCCCTATTAATACACACACATCAGTACACTGCCCCCTATTAATACATGCACATCAGACACTGCCCCTATTAATACACACACATCAGTACACCGCCCCCTATTAATACACACACATCAGACACCGCCTCCTATTAATACACACACATCAGTACACTGCCCCCTATTAATACACACACATCAGACACTGCCCCCTATTAATACACACACATCAGACACCGCCCCCTATTAATACACACACATCAGACACCGCCCCCTATTAATACACACACATCAGTACACTGCCCCCTATTAATACACACACATCAGTACTCTGACCCCTATTAATACACACACATCAGACACCGCCCCCTATTAATACACACACATCAGACACCGCCCCCTATTAATACACACACATCAGTACACTGCCCCCTATTAATACACACACATCAGACACCGCCCCCTATTAATACACACACATCAGTACACTGCCCCCTATTAATACACACACATCAGACACTACCTCCTATTAATACACACACATCAGACACTGCCCCTATTAATACACACACATCAGTACACTGCCCCCTATTAATACACACACATCAGTACACTGCCCCCTATTAATACACACACATCAGTACACTGCCCCCTATTAATACACACACATCAGACACTGCCCCCTATTAATGCACACACATCAGTACACTGCCCCCTATTAATACACACACATCAGTACACTGCCCCCTATTAATACACACACATCAGACACTGCCCCCTATTAATGCACACACATCAGACACTGCCCTCTATTAATACACACACATCAGACACTGCCCCCTATTAATACACACACATCAGACACTGCCCCCTATTAATACACACACATCAGACACTGCCCCCTATTAATACACACATCAGACACTGCCCCCTATTAATACACACACATCAGTACACTGCCTCTATTAATACACACACATCAGTACACTGCCCTCTATTAATAACAACATCAGTACACCCCTATTAATACACACACATCAGACACTGCCCCCTATTAATACACACACATCAGTACACTGCCCCTATTAATACATGCACATCAGACACTGCCCCTATTAATACACACACATCAGTACACCGCCCCCTATTAATACACACACATCAGACACCGCCTCCTATTAATACACACACATCAGTACACTGCCCCCTATTAATACACACACATCAGACACTGCCCCCTATTAATACACACACATCAGACACCGCCCCCTATTAATACACACACATCAGACACCGCCCCCTATTAATACACACACATCAGACAACCGCCTCCTATTAATACACACACATCAGTACACCTGCCCCCTATTAATACACACACATCAGACACCGCCCCCTATTAATACACACACATCAGTACACCGCCCCCTATTAATACACACACATCAGACACCGCCTCCTATTAATACACACATCAGTACACTGCCCCCTATTAATACACACACATCAGACACTGCCCTCTATTAATACACACACATCAGACACCGCCCCCTATTAATACACACACATCAGTACACTGCCCCCTATTAATACATGCACATCAGACACTGCCCCTATTAATACACACACATCAGACACCGCCCCCTATTAATACACACACATCAGTACACTGCCCCCTATTAATACATGCACATCAGACACTGCCCCTATTAATACACAACATCAGTACCACCGCCCCCCTATTAATACACACACATCAGACACCGCCTCCTATTAATACACACACATCAGTACACTGCCCCCTATTAATACACACACATCAGTACACTGCCCCCTATTAATACACGCACATCAGACACTGCCCCTATTAATACACACACATCAGTACACCGCCCCCTATTAATACACACACATCAGACACCGCCTCCTATTAATACACACACATCAGTACACTGCCCCCTATTAATACACACACATCAGACACCGCCCCCTATTAATACACACACATCAGACACCGCCCCCTATTAATACACACACATCAGACACCGCCCCCTATTAATACACACACATCAGACACCGCCTCCTATTAATACACACACATCAGTACACTGCCCCCTATTAATACACACACATCAGACACCGCCCCCTATTAATACACACACATCAGTACACCGCCCCCTATTAATACACACACATCAGACACCGCCTCCTATTAATACACACACATCAGTACACTGCCCCCTATTAATACACACACATCAGACACTGCCCTCTATTAATACACACACATCAGACACCGCCCCCTATTAATACACACACATCAGTACACTGCCCCCTATTAATACACACACATCAGTACACTGCCCTCTATTAATACACACACATCAGTACACTGCCCCCTATTAATACACACACATCAGACACTACCTCCTATTAATACACACACATCAGACACTGCCCCTATTAATACACACACATCAGACACCGCCTCCTATTAATACACACACATCAGTACACTGCCCCCCTATTAATACACACACATCAGTACACTGCCCCCTATTAATACACACACATCAGTACACTGCCCCCTATTAATACACACACATCAGTACTCTGACCCCTATTAATACACACACATCAGACACCGCCCCCTATTAATACACACACATCAGACACTGCCCCCTATTAATACACACACATCAGACACCGCCCCCTATTAATACACACACATCAGACACCGCCCCCTATTAATACACACACATCAGTACACTGCCCCCTATTAATACACACACATCAGACACTACCTCCTATTAATACACACACATCAGACACTGCCCCTATTAATACACACACATCAGTACACTGCCCCCTATTAATACACACACATCAGTACACTGCCCCCCTATTTATACACACACATCAGTACACTGCCCTCTATTAATACACACACATCAGACACTGCCCCCTATTAATACACACACATCAGACACTGCCCCCTATTAATACACACACATCAGACACTGCCCCCTATTAATACACACACATCAGACACTGCCCCCTATTAATACACACACATCAGACACTGCCCCCTATTAATACACACACATCAGTACACTGCCCCCTATTAATACACACACATCAGTACACTGCCCTCTATTAATACACACACATCAGTACACTGCCCCCTATTAATACACACACATCAGACACTACCTCCTATTAATACACACACATCAGACACTGCCCCTATTAATACACACACATCAGACACCGCCTCCTATTAATACACACACATCAGTACACTGCCCCCTATTAATACACACACATCAGTACACTGCCCCCTATTAATACACACACATCAGTACACTGCCCCCTATTAATACACACACATCAGTACTCTGACCCCTATTAATACACACACATCAGACACTGCCCCCCTATTAATACACACACATCAGTACACTGCCCCCTATTAATACACACACATCAGTACACTGCCCCCTATTAATACACACATCAGTACTCTGACCCCTATTAATACACACACATTAGACACCGCCCCCTATTAATACACACACATCAGTACACTGCCCCCTATTAATACACACACATCAGTACACTGCCCCCTATTAATACACACACATCAGACACTGCCCCCTATTAATACACACACATCAGTACACTGCCCCCTATTAATACACACACATCAGTACTCTGACCCCTATTAATACACACACATCAGACACCGCCCCCTATTAATACACACACATCAGACACTGCCCCCTATTAATACACACACATCAGTACACTGCCCTCTATTAATACACACACATCAGTACACTGCCCTCTATTAATACACACACATCAGTACACTGCCCCCTATTAATACACACACATCAGACACTGCCCCTATTAATACACACACATCAGTACACTGCCCCCTATTAATACACACACATCAGTACACTGCCCCCTATTAATACACACACATCAGTACACTGCCCTCTATTAATACACACACATCAGACACTGCCCCCTATTAATACACACACATCAGACACTGCCCCCTATTAATACACACACATCAGACACTGCCCCCTATTAATACACACACATCAGACACTGCCCCCTATTAATACACACACATCAGACACTGCCCCCTATTAATACACACACATCAGTACACTGCCCCCTATTAATACACACACATCAGTACACTGCCCTCTATTAATACACACACATCAGTACACTGCCCCCTATTAATACACACACATCAGACACTACCTCCTATTAATACACACACATCAGACACTGCCCCTATTAATACACACACATCAGACACCGCCTCCTATTAATACACACACATCAGTACACTGCCCCCTATTAATACACACACATCAGTACACTGCCCCCTATTAATACACACACATCAGTACACTGCCCCCTATTAATACACACACATCAGTACTCTGACCCCTATTAATACACACACATCAGACACTGCCCCCTATTAATACACACACATCAGTACACTGCCCCCTATTAATACACACACATCAGTACACTGCCCCCTATTAATACACACACATCAGTACTCTGACCCCTATTAATACACACACATTAGACACCGCCCCCTATTAATACACACACATCAGACACTGCCCCCTATTAATACACACACATCAGTACACTGCCCCCTATTAATACACACACATCAGACACTGCCCCCTATTAATACACACACATCAGTACACTGCCCCCTATTAATACACACACATCAGTACTCTGACCCCTATTAATACACACACATCAGACACCGCCCCCTATTAATACACACACATCAGACACTGCCCCCTATTAATACACACACATCAGTACACTGCCCTCTATTAATACACACACATCAGTACACTGCCCTCTATTAATACACACACATCAGTACACTGCCCCCTATTAATACACACACATCAGACACTACCTCCTATTAATACACACACATCAGACACTGCCCCTATTAATACACACACATCAGACACCGCCCCCTATTAATACACACACATCAGTACACTGCCCCCTATTAATACACACACATCAGACACCGCCGTTCTGCCATATACACACACATCAGACACCGCCCCCTATTAATACACACATCAGTACACCGCCCCCTATTAATACACACATCAGTACACTGCCCCCTATTAATACACACACACATGAGACACTGCCCCCTATTAATACACACACATCAGTACTCTGACCCCTATTAATACACACACATCAGACACCGCCCCCTATTAATACACACACATCAGACACTGCCCCCTAGTAATACCCACACATCCGTACACTGCCCTCTATTAATACACACACATCAGTACACTGCCCTCTATTAATACACACACATCAGTACACTGCCCCCTATTAATACACACACATCAGACACTACCTCCTATTAATACACACACATCAGACACTGCCCCTATTAATACACACACATCAGACACCGCCCCCTATTAATACACACACATCAGTACACTGCCCCCTATTAATACACACACATCAGACACCGCCCCCTATTAATACACACATCAGTACACCGCCCCCTATTAATACACACATCAGTACACTGCCCCCTATTAATACACACACATGAGACACTGCCCCCTATTAATACACACACATCAGACACCGCCGTTCTGCCATATACACAGTTCATCAATGGTGAATCTTATCTGGGATGATACAGACTCTTTAACCCTGGACTGGTTTTCAGACAATGGACATTATTTGCTCTCCTTTGTTACTATTTAACCTGGTTTGTCGGCCCTGACTATTAACATGCAGCTTCTTATGGTGTTACTACACCTTTACAGGGGGTCATACATGGCTGAGTGACCACTAACCCGGACCCTGATAACCCTTACAGTCTGGATCCGTCCCCTCCCCCGCCTTCATTTGATGGAAATCCCACTGTCCTTTCTAATGTCCTCGCCTTATCTGTGGTCTAATTATATAGTCTGGATGATGGGGAGAGTTGTCAGCCGGAATCCCTGCTCCTCGTCAGTGTGTACTAAGGGGCGTCTGCAGGTCCCCCTCCATAAATATAAAGCTGTGGCCACAATACATATATATATATACAGTACAGACCAAAAGTTTGGACACACCTTCTCATTCAAAGAGTTTTCTTTATTTTCATGACTATGAAAATTGTAGATTCACACTTAAGGCATCAAAACTATGAATTAACACATGTGGAATTATATACATAACAAACAAGTGTGAAACAACTGAAAATATGTCATATTCTAGGTTCTTCAAAGTAGCCACCTTTTGCTTTGATTACTGCTTTGCACCCTCTTGGCATTCTCTTGATGAGCTTCAAGAGGTAGTCACCTGAAATGGTCTTCCAACAGTCTTGAAGGAGTTCCCAGAGATGCTTAGCACTTGTTGGCCCTTTTGCCTTCACTCTGCGGTCCAGCTCACCCCAAACCATCTCGATTGGGTTCAGGTCCGGTGACTGTGGAGGCCAGGTCATCTGGCGCAGCACCCCATCACTCTCCTTCATGGTCAAATAGCCCTTACACAGCCTGGAGGTGTGTTTGGGGTCATTGTCCTGTTGAAGAATAAATGATGGTCCAACTAAACGCAAACCGGGCGGAATAGCATGCCGCTGCAAGATGCTGTGGTAGCCATGCTGGTTCAGTATGCCTTCAATTTTGAATAAATCCCCAACAGTGTCACCAGCAAAGCACCCCCACACCATCACACCTCCTCCTCCATGCTTCACGGTGGGAACCAGGCATGTAGAGTCCATCCGTTCACCTTTTCTGCGTCACACAAAGACACGGTGGTTGGAACCAAAGATCTCAAATTTGGACTCATCAGAACAAAGCACAGATTTCCACTGGTCTAATGTCCATTCCTTGTGTTCTTTAGCCCAAACAAGTCTCTTCTGCTTGTTGCCTGTCCTTAGCAGTGGTTTCCTAGCAGATATTCTACCATGAAGGCCTGATTCACACAGTCTCCTCTTAACAGTTGTTCTAGAGATGTGTCTGCTGCTAGAACTCTGTGTGGCATTGACCTGGTCTCTAATCTGAGCTGCTGTTAACCTGCGATTTCTGAGGCTGGTGACTCAGATGGACTTATCCTCCGCAGCAGAGGTGACTCTTGGTCTTCCTTTCCTGGGGCGGTCCGCATGTGAGCCAGTTTCTTTGTAGCGCTTGATGGTTTTTGTGACTGCACTTGGGGACACTTTCAAAGTTTTCCCAATTTTTCGGACTGACAGACCTTCATTTCTTAAAGTAATGATGGCCACTCGTTTTTCTTTACTTAGCTGCTTTTTTCTTGCCATAATACAAATTCTAACAGTCTATTCAGTAGGACTATCAGCTGTGTATCCACCTGACTTCTCCACAACGCAACTGATGGTCCCAACCCCATTTATAAGGCAAGAAATCCCACTTATTAAACCTGACAGGGCACACCTGTGAAGTGAAAACCATTTCAGGTGACTACCTCTTGAAGCTCATCAAGAGAATGCCAAGAGTGTGCAAAGCAGTAATCAAAGCAAAAGGTGGCTACTTTGAAGAACCTAGAATATGACATATTTTCAGTTGTTTCACACTTTTTTGTTATGTATATAATTCCACATGTGATAATTCATAGTTTTGATGCCTTCAGTGTGAATCTACAATTTTCATAGTCATGAAAATAAAGAAAACTCTTTGAATGAGAAGGTGTGTCCAAATTTTTGGTCTGTACTGTATATAGTCACACATATATCAGAACGTATAGTTGTACAGGTGACTCCACATTGTGAGCAGGATGCCGGATAGACAGAAAGTAGGTCTAGGTAAAGCCCAGGAGAGGCGGCAGGCCGCGCTCTGTGCAGCAGCGCGCAGCATGTTACAGGCGCTGGATAAACTCCAACACATTTTTTTTTATCATTTCTCCCACCAAAAAGATTATAATATTATAATGTGTGAAGGATAGTGTCCCCCTTTAATTATGCACAGGAAGTGGCTGAATGGTAATATCTGTGGAGGTGGAGCTGTGACAACCCCAGCAAATGCATTGTCATCAATGAAAAATCGGAGGGATGACTTATAATAAATTCAGTGGCGGAATCAATACATACACAGGTAACACCTAGGGCAGACTGACGACCTGGTGAGTTGAGGTGTTACATGGAGTTCCCCTTTAAGTGAAAAAAATACACAATATATAAAAAAAAAAAATTTATAAATGATTTTTATTTGCTGTGAAAATGGTATCATAGTATTAGGAGGAAATGGAGATTTCTAGGTCATGCAAGGTGTGTGAGATATCGGGGGCTGTCAGAAGTGACATGGACCTGCAGCACTGTCTGCATTATAAATAGAATGCCAGGAGTGCAGTGAAGACTGACACTTTCTGCTAGTGCAGGTCTGTGGAATGCAGGGGTTCGTCACGTCCAGCACAGTTCCTCCACAGGCCTCTAGTTTAAGAATAGAATGCCAAAACTGCAGTAAAGAAAATGACACATGAAGGATACAAGTGCAGATTTAGCTTCCATACCAGGTCTGTGCAGTGCTGGACAATGTCACATTTCATACAGTTCCTCCACAGACTTCTAATTTAAGAATAGAATCACAGTGCTGCGGTGAAGACTGACACTTTCATGTTCTGGATAGAAAATGCAGATTTATGCGCCATGCAAAGTCCGCGGAATGCCTGGAGAACGTCACCTCTGAAAAGAATCCACAGCACTGCGCCACCGAACTATGAGAATAGAATACCAGAGTCGCAGTTAAGACCGACACAGAGCACTAGAAAAAGAAACAAATCAGGCCAGCAATCAACTAAATGTATAGACGTTAATAATATTTCTGTGCGTTTATGTGCAAAAAAAAAACTGTCTGAATGTTTTTCTTAAATTTTATCAGGAAATGCATAAATCAGAGCGTTCTCCTGCGAGCTGCGACCCTGCCAGGACCCTCCGGTCCGCCCGCTGCTCCATGTATCTCTCATGTAAACAGGTTTGGGAGCCAAGTCCTGGACCTCACCTCCGCCCCCTCTCACTTTACTAACTGCTCCAGGAACGGATTTGGGGGATGAGGCCGGATCTCCAGCCTTGCCCGCAGCCCCCACTGATATGAGAAGACCAGAACTGTTTGCATGAAGAAACTTTTTGAAAACTTAGATTGGATACATAGAAGAACAAGGATTTCCAAATACACCGTATTAACCCCTTCCTCTCAATAAAGTAGATTTGCACATTTCCCCCACAGTGTTAAATAGCCTGTGTTTTCTCTGCCACAATGCCCCCTAGTGGTAGAGAGCACACAGTACATCTCCCTGCAGCCACCATCCTCCAGGGCACAGATACCCTCCTCTGATAAGACCAGAAACTCCTAGGAACCCCAGAAGTGCACCCCTAGGGGCACATATCAATGATACACACTCCCTTCCAGGTCCAATTTACAGGATAATCCTGCATTGTACGGCTAGGGCCAAATGGCGACATTATTTATAGTCAGCTGTATGAGCAGCACATCCCTCATCTATCCTGGACTATATAACTGCGCTGATACACTGTAACAACCAGTCAGCTGTATGAGCAGCACATCTCATCTATCCTGAACTATAGGCTGATAACGTCAGTGTCATTATCCTGTACCCCAAGTGTCAGTGTCATTATCCTGTACCCCAAGTGTCAGTGTCATTATCCTGTACCCCAAGTGTCAGTGTCATTATCCTGTACCCCGAGTGTCAGTGTCATTATCCTGTCCCCCGAGTATCAGTGTCATTATCCTGTACCCCAAGTGTCAGTGTGATTATCCTGTACCCCAAGTGTCAGTGTCATTATCCTGTACCCCAAGTGTCAGTGTCATTATCCTGTACCCCAAGTGTCAGTGTCATTATCCTGTCCCCCGAGTATCAGTGTCATTATCCTGTACCCCAAGTGTCAGTGTCATTATCCTGTACCCCAAGTGTCAGTGTCATCATCCTGTACCCCAAGTGTCAGTGTCATTATCCTGTACCCCGAGTGTCAGTGTCATTATCCTGTACCCCGAGTGTCAGTGTCATTATCCTGTACCCCAAGTGTCAGTGTCATTATCCTGTACCCCAAGTGTCAGTGTCATTATCCTGTACCCCGAGTGTCAGTGTCATTAGCCTGTACCCCGAGTGTCAGTGTCATTAGCCTGTACCCCGAGTGTCAGTGTCATTAGCCTGTACCCCGAGTGTCCGTGTCATTATCCTGTACCCCGAGTGTCATTCTCATTATCCTGTACCCCGAGTGTCATTCTCATTATCCTGTACCCCGAGTGTCAGTGTCATTATCCTGTACCCCGAGTGTCAGTGTCATTATCCTGTACCCCGAGTGTCAGTGTCACTATCCTGTACCCCGAGTGTCAGCGTCATTATCCTGTACCCCGAGTGTCAGCGTCATTATCCTGTACCCCGAGTGTCAGCGTCATTATCCTGTACCCCGAGTGTCAGTGTCATTATCCTGTACCCCGAGTGTCATTCTCATTATCCTGTACCCCGAGTGTCAGTGTCATTATCCTGTACCCCGAGTGTCAGTGTCATTATCCTGTACCCCGAGTGTCATTATCCTGTACCCCGAGTGTCAGTGTCATTATCCTGTACCCCGAGTGTCAGTGTCATTATCCTGTACCCCGAGTGTCATTATCCTGTACCCCAAGTGTTAGTGTCATTATCCTGTACCCCGAGTGTCAGTGTCATTATCCTGTACCCCGAGTGTCAGTGTCATTATCCTGTACCCCGAGTGTCAGTGTCATTATCCTGTACCCCAAGTGTCAGTGTCATTATCCTGTACCCCAAGTGTCAGTGTCATTATCCTGTACCCCAAGTGTCAGTGTCATTATCCTGTACCCCAAGTGTCAGTGTGATTATCCTGTACCCCAAGTGTCAGTGTCATTATCCTGTACCCCGAGTGTCAGTGTCATTATCCTGTACCCCGAGTGTCAGTGTCATTATCCTGTACCCCAAGTGTCAGTGTCATTATCCTGTACCCCAAGTGTCAGTGTCATTATCCTGTACCCCAAGTGTCAGTGTCATCATCCTGTACCCCAAGTGTCAGTGTGTCATCATCCTGTACCCCGAGTGTCAGTGTCATTATCCTGTACCCCGAGTGTCAGTGTCATTATCCTGTACCCCGAGTGTCATTCTCATTATCCTGTACCCCGAGTGTCAGTGTCATTATCCTGTACCCCGAGTGTCAGTGTCACTATCCTGTACCCCGAGTGTCAGTGTCATTATCCTGTACCCCGAGTGTCAGTGTCATTATCCTGTACCCCGAGTGTCATTCTCATTATCCTGTACCCCGAGTGTCAGTGTCATTATCCTGTACCCCGAGTGTCAGTGTCATTATCCTGTACCCCGAGTGTCAGTGTCATTATCCTGTACCCCGAGTGTCATTATCCTGTACCCCAAGTGTTAGTGTCATTATCCTGTACCCCGAGTGTCAGTGTCATTATCCTGTACCCCAAGTGTCAGCGTCATCATCCTGTACCCCAAGTGTCAGTGTCATTATCCTGTACCCCGAGTGTCAGTGTCATCATCCTGTACCCCGAGTGTCATTATCCTGTACCCCAAGTGTTAGTGTCATTATCCTGTCCCCCGAGTGTCAGTGTCATTATCCTGTACCCCAAGTGTCAGTGTCATTATCCTGTACCCCAAGTGTCAGTGTCATTATCCTGTACCCCAAGTGTCAGTGTCATTATCCTGTACCCCAAGTGTCAGTGTGATTATCCTGTACCCCAAGTGTCAGTGTCATCAACCTGTACCCCAAGTGTCAGTGTCATCAACCTGTATCCCAAGTGTCAGTGTCATCAACCTGTATCCCAAGTGTCAGTGTCATCATCCTGTACCCCAAGTGTCAGTGTCATCATCCTGTACCCCGAGTGTCAGTGTCATTATCCTGTACCCCGAGTGTCAGTGTGATTATCCTGTACCCCAAGTGTCAGTGTCATTATCCTGTACCCCGAGTGTCAGTGTCATTATCCTGTACCCCAAGTGTCAGTGTCATTATCCTGTACCCCAAGTGTCAGTGTCATTATCCTGTACCCCGAGTGTCAGTGTCATTATCCTGTACCCCGAGTGTCAGTGTCATTATCATGTACCCCAAGTGTCAGTGTCATTATCCTGTACCCCAAGTGTCATTATCCTGTACCCCAAGTGTCATTATCCTGTACCCCAAGTGTCATTATCCTGTACCCCAAGTGTCATTATCCTGTACCCCAAGTGTCATTATCCTGTACCCCAAGTGTCATTATCCTGTACCCCAAGTGTCAGTGTCATTATCCTGTACCCCAAGTGTCAGTGTGATTATCCTGTACCCCAAGTGTCAGTGTCATCAACCTGTATCCCAAGTGTCAGTGTCATCATCCTGTACCCCAAGTGTCAGTGTCATCAACCTGTATCCCAAGTGTCAGTGTCATCAACCTGTACCCCAAGTGTCAGTGTCATTATCCTGTACCCCAAGTGTCAGTGTGATTATCCTGTACCCCAAGTGTCAGTGTCATTATCCTGTACCCCGAGTGTCAGTGTCATTATCCTGTACCCCAAGTGTCAGTGTCATTATCCTGTACCCCAAGTGTCAGTGTCATTATCCTGTACCCCGAGTGTCAGTGTCATTATCCTGTACCCCGAGTGTCAGTGTCATTATCATGTACCCCAAGTGTCAGTGTCATTATCCTGTACCCCAAGTGTCATTATCCTGTACCCCAAGTGTCATTATCCTGTACCCCAAGTGTCAGTGTCATCATCCTGTACCCCGAGTGTCAGTGTCATTATCCTGTACCCCAAGTGTCAGTGTCATTATCCTGTACCCCAAGTGTTAGTGTCATTATCCTGTACCCCAAGTGTCAGTGTCATTATCCTGTACCCCAAGTGTCAGTGTCATTATCCTGTACCCCAAGTGTCAGTGTCATCATCCTGTACCCCAAGTGTCAGTGTCATCATCCTGTACCCCGAGTGTCAGTGTCATTATCCTGTACCCCGAGTGTCAGTGTCATTATCCTGTACCCCAAGTGTCAGTGTCATTATCCTGTACCCCGAGTGTCAGTGTCATTATCCTGTACCCCAAGTGTCAGTGTCATTATCCTGTACCCCAAGTGTCAGTGTCATTATCCTGTACCCCGAGTGTCAGTGTCATCATCCTGTACCCCGAGTGTCATTATCCTGTACCCCAAGTGTCAGTGTCATTATCCTGTACCCCGAGTGTCAGTGTCATTATCCTGTACCCCAAGTGTCAGTGTCATTATCCTGTACCCCAAGTGTCAGTGTCATTATCCTGTACCCCGAGTGTCAGTGTCATCATCCTGTACCCCAAGTGTCAGTGTCATTATCCTGTACCCCAAGTGTCAGTGTCATTATCCTGTACCCCGAGTGTCAGTGTCATCATCCTGTACCCCGAGTGTCATTATCCTGTACCCCGAGTGTCAGCGTCATTATCCTGTACCCCGAGTGTCATTATCCTGTACCCCGAGTGTCAGTGTCATTATCCTGTACCCCAAGTGTCATTATCCTGTACCCCAAGTGTCAGTGTCATTATCCTGTACCCCAAGTGTCAGTGTCATCATCCTGTACCCCAAGTGTCAGTGTCATTATCCTGTACCCCAAGTGTCATTATCCTGTAACCCAAGTGTCAGTGTCATTATCCTGTACCCCAAGTGTCAGTGTCATTATCCTGTACCCCGAGGGTCAGTGTCATTATCCTGTACCCCGAGTGTCAGTGTCATTATCCTGTACCCCAAGTGTTAGTGCCATTATCCTGTACCCCAAGTGTCAGCGTCATTATCCTGTACCCCGAGTGTCAGCGTCATTATCCTGTACCCCGAGTGTCAGTGTCATTATCCTGTACCCCGAGTGTCAGTGTCATTATCCTGTACCCCGAGTGTCAGTGTCATTATCCTGTCCCCCAATTGTCAGTGTCATCATCCTGTACCCCGAGTGTCATTATCCTGTACCCCAAGTGTCAGTGTCATTATCCTGTACCCCAAGTGTCAGTGTCATCATCCTGTACCCCGAGTGTCAGTGTCATCATCCTGTACCCCGAGTGTCATCATCCTGTACCCCAAGTGTCAGTGTCATCATCCTGTACCCCAAGTGTCAGTGTCATCATCCTGTACCCAAAGTGTCAGTGTCATTATCCTGTACCCCAAGTGTCAGTGTCATTATCCTGTACCCCAAGTGTCAGTGTCATTATCCTGTACCCCAAGTGTCAGTGTCATCATCCTGTACCCCAAGTGTCAGTGTCATCATCCTGTACCCCAAGTGTCAGTGTCATTATCCTGTACCCCAAGTGTCAGTGTCATTATCCTGTACCCCAAGTGTCAGTGTCATTATCCTGTACCCCATTCTCTGGCCTCTCTCATGGATTAGGATTGCGGCTCATTATTCGGGGACCTGTTTAGTACATTTCTTTCACATCAATTTGCTCCCCGATAATAAACGTATTAGGTCGGGTGGAGAAATGTCACATCACCCAATATGTGAGCCTTTAGTCGGAGGACTGCGGGGTGATCTGCCTGTGCCTCCGGGAAGCCTCCTATTTTTGAACCTGACAGAAGTGGAAGGTGGTAGATCTGATCTATTACAACATGGAGGAGGATCGTTCAAAATTATAGGGGTTGTCCATGAATCCATACCTACATGCCCGCACTGCTGGGTTGTAACTCCTCCCATTGGTCCCCATCACTCAAGTTCCACAAGGACAGGGTCACATGCGCCACTGCAGCCAATGACTTGCCTCATTGGTCTCCTAGCGGCACGTCAACGCTCAGTCACATGGTGCTTGGGGACATGTCGCACTGAGACCAGCCATTGGCTGTAGAACACTGGACCTCTGGTGACAGACATTTTCTAAACCAGTCCTTCTCTTGATGTCGATGGGTTTGGCCATGTTACATCCTTCGTTATACCTTACGGCTGCTTGGAGAAGGTTCTGCTGGAGCGGCCACATGAGAGCCCTCAAGATCTCCAGGCTCGAGCTGTGAAGTCTAAGTGCTGCACCCTCTCTCCGCATCTCCTTTCATTTTCTTAAAGTGACTCTGGGCACAAGTTTCTTCCTTGGGTGATGCCAAAGTAAATACAAGACTTAACATTAGTAAGGCGTGTGCAAATTTACAGAAACTGAGTAGATATGAGGCCCTTAAGGCGATGCGCCATCACAAAGTGTTATTTCAATATAATTCATCATGAAAATGTTTACCTTTCTAATGTACTTTCTGTTAAAAGAAGGCTCCACTTTACTTCATTATAATGTTGGCCCCCAGTGTTTAATCTGCCTAGTAATGTGCACGTCCACCTAATGAGGTGGTCACACATGCTCAGTTTGTTCTTTAACTGCCACCACCTGTATCTATTGTAAGAAGCTGTGATACGTACAAGGAGTGAGCTGCAGCAGGATAGACATTCCCCCTGAGAAAGGACATGTCCCCGGAGCCACAGCAGAAAGGATACACCCCCTGAGAAAGGACATGTCCCCGGAGCCACAGCAGAAAGGATACACCCCCTGAGAAAGGACATGCCCCTGAGCTGCCAGCCTGAAATTATCTAGCAGAGCAATTGGATCAAAGAATGGGGAGATCTTTGGATCCATGTGAGGTACAGGGCTGGTTCTAGCTTTGTTAGAAATATATTGTCATGTACTATATGATGTCTGATTTTTAATTTCCACATCAATCATGGCATAACCCCTTTAAGAGGCAGGTGCAGGCAGGGGTGCACCACCAATGAGGCCAGGTCAGGCGATCACCTCAAACAGCACCAGGTGGGGGCAGTGGAAGGGCCATGGGCAATGAGCGCTTTCATTGTGGCAAAGGGGCTAGGTTAAGAAATTGACAATATTGGGAGGGGGGCACTGTTTCAGTTTACACCTCAGGCATCAAAAAGGCTAGAAAAGGGATTTCTGTGGTGACACAGTCATAGCAGTGATATGTATCTACCACTAGGGTCTATATTACTTCATATGTAGCTAGCTCCTCCTAGAGGTCATTGCAGAAAGACAGAAATATATCATTTATCAGGTCAATAAAACGTGCCAAAATGGTGGACTTTAACTACAGCAGTATCTGTTGGTCAGGGCACTAGGAGCACCAGCACTGGTTGCTTGGGCCTTTTGTCATCATTTCCAATTGTATCCACATCCTTAGTAGTTACGGCTTCTGACATGTAAGCCTGGGCCCACAGGATGGGCTTATGGACTAAGGAAGGGCAGTGTGGCTGACAAGAGGGCCATCTATGGAGGTCATTAGAGGTATCTAGTATTAAAACCATGGGCCTGGGTAGAAAAATGCAGATGTGTTATAGCTAGAAGAAGAGACCATAGAGCTACATTGAGAACAATGCAAGAGAAAACAACAATTCATTCAGAAGTTGACATTGTGTCCCTCAATATTTCTTTGACCTGAGCCATCTTGACCTCATCCTTGAGGAATGTTGCACGAAGGTCCACCAAGTATGGTAAATAGTTTGTGGTGTTACAATCTTTGATGATAGATAATCAAACCTTTTTAAGTGGACCACTACTTTGCCTAGACCAATTTTTTGTGGTTTTATTATGAAGCTTATCATTTGGAGAGAAGTCGTTGTATAAAGAACATCAGGCTTATCTACAGTGGTCTTTCAAGACATTTTTAAGACATTGCACACACATCTCTTCACCACCTCCACAGATTCTAGATTTGTCCTCACAAAGCTGCACACCCCAGTTGGACAACTGAATGTCTGATGTAAGATCTTCTGAAGCAGGATCTGGTACCTCTGCTCCTTAGTTTTCTGCAAAGTCTTGTCACTACAGACCACCCCGATGACTTGGGTAGAATTCATTGTAACTCTTATTTTGATGTCAGCAAGTATCTCTTTGACCTGAGCCATGTTATCCTCCTCCTCGAGGAACGCTGAGCGAAACACCACCAAGATAAGTGGGTAAGGGAAGGATCTTGGTTTGGGGAGCTGTATACACGCTTTGGTTGACTTCTTTTGTCTTTCCAGTGTCTCCGCTTGATCCTCTTCTTCTTGGGTGTCCATTTTACAGTGGTCATCATCAAAGAGGGCTTTAGTAATCTCTCTGAAAACCCAAGTCTTTTCAGAGTTGCGAGGGGATGGACAGATATTCCCAAGGAGGAGAAATCTCTCTTTGCCTCCCAACTGGCCAACCAGTTCTTCAAACGATCTTTCCAGCTGCATGCTGTCATCTTCTACAGACTGATATCCACCTGCAAAACAAATTCATAAATTGAGCTGATCTGTTGTGCTTTCACAGTTCTTGGATGGTGGAGACAATTAATACCGAGTTCTCAGCTGTATACCCAAGAAGGAAAATTAATTGAGAAGAAGGGCTGATACCACAAGTGATAAAATGTATCAGTATTTATTATAAAATATACGAATAGTCCTAAGAAGAAACTTCTGTATCTAGCACAGATGTAATAGGATAAACTGTATATACTAACTCAAGTTAAAAATAGATTAAAAGTAAAAAAATTAAAAAGTAATAAAAGTAGTAAAAGGCTATGGAGGTTTGTACAGTATCAATATAGTCCTGGCCACACAGCTGCTAAGGCGGGGCCCATGTGCTTATGGTATATGGCATAGGATGTGGCTGTATATACAGTATAATGATAAGACAATGCAGTTATCCCTAAAGACGTCAAATACGTCTCCCAAAATGATGGGGATGTCAATAAAAGCATATTGTGCTGATTTAGTATATCAGCCTCGCCTTGACAGATCTTTGTACAATAGTAGTTTATGGTTCCATGAATATAGAAAGGCGAAATTCACACAAAAGTGAAAAAACTAACAAATGGCCATTTTTCAACCATTTTTGCATCCGTTTCTGCCAGTCTGTGTTTTTAATGGCTGTTTTCCATACATTTTACATCAAAGGATGATTTTCATTGAGCTTTTAAGTTAAAACTCCAACCCCTACAGTGCCCTGTGTATATTATGCCCCCCATTGTGCCCCCAGTATGACTAATGCTTGCACAGTGCCTGTGCCCCCCAGTAGTTTTAATGACCCACAGTATAGATAAGGACCCCTTGGTTCCTCCCACTAGCTATAACAGCCCCCAGTTGTGCCCCATATATAATGCCCCCACCTTCCCCCATCCTTGCTAGTGGTGACATTAATTTAAAAAAATGCAGTATTTTTTGCCCCATAAGACGCATCTTATTTATGTTTGGGCTCTTATCTGAGGTCTGATTGGGGGTCATTCACATTGGCGTCTTATCTGGGGTCTTATTACCATTGGAGGTCTGATCTAAGGTCTGATTGAGGGTCTTATTAACATTGGGGGTCTGATTGAGGTTGTGAGCTGAGGTCTGATGAAAAATATTTTTTTCCTATTCTCCTCCTCCAAAACCTAGGTGCGTCTTATAGGCCAGTGTGTCTTATAGAGTGAAAAATACAGTAATAATAATCTCCCCCATCCACTTGAACGTTTGGGGACTCTCGCTCATTGAACACTTGCTATGCACTGGATGCCGCAGGACATGTCATGATGTCACATATGACATCACAAGCGCAGGTCCTGCTGCATTCAGTTCATAGCAAGGGATCAAGAAGAGAGTGTCCCCACGTGTTCAAGTGGATGGGTTAAGATTTTTTTCACTTTAACTCCTGAAATGCGCTTGAAGCCACCTTTAACGGCCGGTATGCGGGTACACTCTGTTCTATACGGCAGGTAAAAACAGGCCCATGGATTCCATCTGGCCATGAAAATAGCCAAACATAGGACGTCTCATATTTTGATGGCCGCTATTTACTGGCTGTTAAAATAAACAGCCATGTGAATAGCACCATAGATTTTAACTAGTCGTAA
Organism: Bufo gargarizans; assembly: GCF_014858855.1. NCBI lineage: Eukaryota > Metazoa > Chordata > Amphibia > Anura > Bufonidae > Bufo > Bufo gargarizans. The sequence goes on from NC_058081.1 coordinate 21,188,926, forward strand.
AAATGACCTAAATGGCTGCCACATGACTATGAGGGACTCAGCATTGGCCATCCTGCAACTAGAATCCATTGCAATGGCATGAATCAGGTGAGAAGCGCTCTTAGAACACGTATACCTAATAGTTACTTGTTACAGCTATAGAGAGGCACTAGACAGCGGCACACAAGGAATCTACGGCTCCGTGGTATGGAGTGAGAGATGTGCCACCATAGAGGTCTCATTTCAGTGGCCTAAATCCCACCTATTGCTCCATGTGAAGCATAAAGGACCAACAAATAAGTGCGACACAGTGAGAGGTTTTGTCTGGGAAAACAGGTATTTTCCTCCCAGCATGTGCTGCTGGGCCGATTTACAGCCAGGTGAGGTCAAATACCGGACCAGATTTTAAATCCCGGTCCGGGTTTTGGCAGGACCTGGATGTCCTTAAATAGGCAGCTGGGCTCAGAAGCCATGTCTCTGTGTAGGGATCTGGGAGCCTTGTGTCTGGATGAAGGCTTGCTACCTGTTTGGCGTGGAAACAGGTTGGTGCTGCCATTAGGAAGGACTTCAAGGCAGAATTTCCGCATGGTGTGAATTACCACCAACACCGCAGGGTGACTTTTTGTTTGATTATGACTGCTTGTTTTGTCACTTGCCTAAAGTGTGAATAAAACACTGAACTGTTTGATCTAATGAACTTGTTGATGCCTCTATACTGCGTCCGCTAATCTTGTCTACCAGAGCAAGTCCACACAATTGGTGGAGGATGCGTGCATTAGCAGTGAAGCTGGCGTAATTGCCGACTTTTGGGTGTTTCTGCATTTTTCAGGCACAGTTGTATGTCGTACATTAAACCAGCTGTATTACCACCAGCGCCCCACGACAAAATGGAGGCTGTTGTAAAGGCCCTCATGGAGGCTAATCTGCAGCAGCGAGAGACAAGCCTGCAGCAACGTGAGGCTAATGAGCGGCCGCAGGAGACCAACCAGTTGCTGCTACAACACATGATGGCTTTGCAGACAGCAGGAGCAACCCCAAGCATCCACGATGCCCGGAAAGCAGTCCATGCTGCGATTCCTAAGATGACCCCCGCAGACGACATCAAAACCTACTTGGCGATGTAAGAGAAAGTGGCTATCAGGGAAAAGCTACCCCATGACCAGTGGGCTGAGTTAGCCGCTCCGTTCCTGGCATCCGTTTCCCAGCGGGTGTATTTCGACTTGCCGGACGATCAAGCGGCCAACTACCAGAAAGTCAAGGGTGATATTCTGGCAAGACTGGGGGTGAATGTGTTGGTCCGGGCCCAGCGGGTGCATCAGTGGGGGTTCAACCCGGCTGAGCCTGCAAGATCCCAGTATTATAACTTATTTCACATCTTGCAAAAATGGCTACAGCCTGACGTGCTGAGTCCCACTGCTATGCTGGATCGTCTGTTGGTCTATATGTTCTGGGGGCTTTGCTATACCCTATCTAGCACTGGATCATTCAGGTGTCTCCTGGCAATGCCCTTGAGATGGTGGACCTGGTGGAACGCTATGAAGCTACCAGAAATGTAAAGGAGGGTTCTGTCAGGAGGAGGGTCAGCAAACCCCGGAAATCTCCACCCCAGGCCCGTATATTTGAGCCAATAAAACCCGCCCGGGATGTACCCACCACGGACCTGGTTTCGATAGTCTGCTGGCGGTGTCAGGAGCCTGGCCATGTAAGGGCTGACTGTCCCCATCGGGTTCAGCCCATGGACACTACCTATGGCTACCGTCAGTCTCTATATACCAGGAGGCAACAGGTACCCCAGAGTCTCAAAATCACTTTTGTCAGGTGGAAGTGGGAGACACTCCGGTGGAGGCTCTGCTGGACTCAGGGAGTCTGGTGACCCTAGTAAGGGCTACCCTGGTGTGGTCCACTGAGTATACTGGCTGAAAAGTCGGGGTAATGTGCATCCACGGAGACTTAAAAGATTACCCCACCGCGCTGGTGTCTCTAACCACAGTGGCCGGTAGATGGACCCACGAGGTGGCTGTCGCCACAAATCTAGATTATGAACTCAAAATAGGGAGAGACTTCCCGGCAGTGTGGCCTGCTACGATATTGACTGATGCCCATGAGACAGAGGTAACCCTAGCAGAGTGGCCTGGCTCAGGGGGGAGACCAGAACCCTGGGAACCTGAGACCGACGGGCCAGCTGTAGGGGTGACCGCCACTTCGGTGGAAGAGGGGGAGACAATTCTACTAAGTGTGATGGTGGGAGACGTGGAGGACTTGCCGCCTGGTCCTGAAATGGCAGACCTCAATGTCTCCGGGGATAATTTTGGTACCGCCCAATGTCGGTACCCAACCCTATCCCGTGCCTGGGAAAATGTGTTAATAGTAGATGGTGAACCACAACAACCTGGGGCAGAGTCAGTGTTTCCCCGTTTTGCGGTTGATCAAGATATGTTGTATCAGGTAAACCAACTATGGGATGAGCCTATTGAACAGTTGGTGGTCCCCAAGGCTCATCTCAAGCTTGTGTTAGATCTAGCCCACCAACATGTTCTCGGGGGTCACCTGGGGCTGCAGAAAACTCAGGATCGTATTCTACAGCGGTTTTACTGGCCCAGCATATTTAAAGAAGTGGAAGAGTTTTGTAAGTTTTGCCCGACCTGCCAGATAACAAGCCCCGAGCCACATTTCCGTAGTCCCCTAGTAATGGAGGCTGCCAAAGAGAAAACTGCCTTCATCACGCCTGAAGGGCTGTATCATTATAAGGTCTTACCCATTGGTCTGCATGGCGCCCCCGCCACTTTTTAGCGACTAAATGACATTGTGCTTCGTCCACATCGTCTGTATGCTTCGTGTTACCTGGACAATATTGTCATCCACAGTACTGACTGGGAAAGTCACCTACCCAAAGTACAGGCTGTAGTGGACTCCCTTCGGAAAGATGGCCTAACCGCTAACCCCAAAAAATATGCGATAGGGTTAGAAGAGACTAAGTACCTAGTGTATGTCATTAAGTGCAGAGTTGACCCCAACCTGTCACCACTAGGCAAATAAAGTCATTCCTGGGAATAGTGGGCTATTACATGAGTTTTTTCCTCACTTTGCTACACAGGACTCTTGAAGGGACACAAGTCAATGATGGTTCGCTGGGATCATCGGGAGGAGGAGGCTTTCTCCGCTTTGAAGTCGGCCATGTGCGGGTCCCCGGTTTTGGTGATGTCTGACTTTAAAATGGAGTTTATAGTACAGACCGATGCCTTCAAAGTAGGCCTCAATGCTGTACTGTCTCACGAAGTCAACAGGGAGGAACATCCCGTTGTCTTCCTGAGCCATAAGCTCACCCCTGCCGAGACCTGGTATAATATAGTGGAGAGAAAGTGCCTGGCTATCAAGTGGGCTCTCGAGTCTCTCCGCTATTATTTACCGGGTATGAGCCAGGCCAAGGACAGAAATGGGTCACCTGATGGTTTCTCTCCCTACAAAAGTTTTCGGTGGAACACAGGGCAGGAGGTTACAGAGAAACACGGATGCCCTGTCCCGGGTACACTGTCTGGCGTGTGTTCACCCCCTCAGGGTTGAACAAAGGGAGGGGGGGATGTGACACAGTGAGAGGTTTGGTCTGGGAAAACATGTATTTTTTGGGGATCTGGGAGCCTTGTGTCTGGATGAAGGCTTGCTACCTGTTTGACGTGAAAACAGGTTGGTGCTGCTGTGGTCAAGGACTCTTTGAGGCAGAATACCACCAATACCACAATGTGACTTTTTGTTTGAATATGACTGCTTGTTTTGTCACTTGCCTAAAGTGTGAATAAAACACTGAACTGTTTGATCCAAAGAACTTGTTGCCTCTATACTGCGTACGCTAATCCTGTTTACCAGAGCGAAATCCCACATGAGCTAGACTATAGTGGGATGACCCATGGTGGGAAGACATGATGTCATGGAGGAACCTTACTCTTCCAGTGGTACATGATGCTTTCAATGATCTTATGTTGACCAGAAACCTTTTTAAAGGGGTAATCGAGACACAAGCAAATCATGCCTCAATGTGCCACCATACAGGTCTCATGTCAATAGCCTAAATCCCACTTATTCTTCAATGTAAACATAAAAGATCAACAATCAAGCTAGATCATAATGAGATGACCCAGAAGACGAGATGTTATGAGGAACCTTAGGCTAGTTTCACAGTAGCGTTTGAAATCTCCAGCAGGCTTCTCCGACAGGAAACAGCCTGCTGGAGCTCTCTGGATCAGGCCTTGCTGGAAGCTGCCTGAATGCCCACCGGCCCATTTACCTACAATGTGAACCGACGGAGATCTGGCCGCAACCTGTAAAATATGCACAGAACTGGCTGGACTAAAACCACAGCTCTCAAAGCACTCATGTGAAACTAGCCTTACTCTTCCAGTGGTACATTGTGCTTTCAAGGATCTTATGTTGACCAGGAATATTTTGAAGGGTAATTGAGACAGAAGGTAATCGTGCCTCAACAGGGTGACATCATTGGTATTTTTCCAGGTATATGACTTGGCAGCTGTTGTGTCTTATCAGGTTCTCCACCATGATTACACACCGCGCTGTGTGTGATTTGATAAGGCAAGAGGTGGAATGAGTCGCCAGTGGGGTGGGGGGTGAGGTTGATATTAATATGGGATGGCTGGTATAGCTTCCATTAAAGAGTTAAGGAATGTGTGTTTTGGGTTTTCTAGTAATAAAATGGAGGAACATGGATCGGTCATCCACCAGTATAGACAAGCAATGACCAATGCATAACCACGGGGGCCCTCGAAAAATGCTACAGAGATCATTCCCAAATTTGGGAAAATTGGCTAAACAAATTATATCTTAATTTATTCTTTAAGAATTTGATCATTTGAGTATTTTTACATTGTTTTTACCTTTGGATAATCATGAGTAGAGATTTTAGATTTAGTCTGTAAAATTCCTCTGGTCTCGATACTTTAACTTTTCTAAAAAGTGTCATTTGCTGAGATCAGTCTCTTCCATGCGGATATCAACAAATAAAACTATGTTGGGGAGGCAGACAAGGAAATTACAAATTTGGAGACAAAATTTTCTAAAAAGGTACCCGATTGGCCGAACACTATAACAGTTTACAGCAGACAACTAGTGTGAATTATCGCTGAAATCTACGTCAGCTCCTCGCCGTAGTAGATCGCGGTTTCTCAGATTTATTGAGGCACGTAATCGGCCGGATCTTCCTCCAGTTAGCTTCATACTAAGACTTGTGTGCGAAACTCCTGTTTCAGTAAATAATGCCCCCGATTCAGAAGTGTTTAGTCAGAAATCATGTACACAGCTCTCAGGATTTCATCATTGTTTGTAATGCGATTACCACACCGGATAAATATAAAGATTGCCTAATATACTTGGGAGTTTATTTTATAGACTTCACTGGAAAAAATAGGTACATGACCATATCTGCCATTAACCAGTGCAGTCACTGTGTACATAGAGTATATTACTTATCCTGTACTGATCCTGAGTTACACCCTGTATTATACTCCAGAGCTGCGCTCACTATTCTGCTGCTGCAGTCACTGTGTACATACAGTACATTACTTATCCTGTACTGATCCTGAGTTACATATTGTATTATACTCCAGAGCTGCGCTCACTATTCTGCTGGTGCAGTCACTGTGTACATACATTATATTACTTATCCTGTACTGATCCTGAGTTACATCCTGTATTATACTCCAGAGCTGCGCTCACTATACTGCTGGTGCAGTCACTGTGTACATACATTACTTATCCTGTACTGATCCTGAGTTACATCCTGTATTATACTCCAGAGCTGCGCTCACTATACTGCTGGTGCAGTCACTGTGTACATACTTATCCTGTACTGATCCTGAGTTACATCCTGTATTATACTCCAGAGCTGCAGTCACTATTCTGCTGGTGGAGTCACTGTGTACATACATTACTTATCCTGTACTGATCCTGAGTTACATATTGTATTATACTCCAGAGCTGCGCTCACTATTCTGCTGGTGCAGTCACTGGGTACATACATTACTTATCCTGTACTGATCCTGAGTTACATCCTGTATTATACTCCAGAGCTGCGCTCACTATTCTGCTGGTGCAGTCACTGGGTGCATACATTACATTACTTATCCTGTACTGATCCTGAGTTACATCCTATATTATACACCAGAGCTGCACTCACTATCCTGCTGGTGCAGTCACTGTGTACATACATTACTTATCCTATACTGATCCTGAGTTACATCCTGTATTATACTCCAGAGCTGCACTCACTATTCTGCTGGTGCAGTCACTGTGTACATACATTACTTATACTGTACTGATCCTGAGTTACATCCTGTATTATACTGCAGAGCTGCACTCACTATTCTGCTGGTGCAGTCACTGTGTACATACATTACTTATACTGTACTGATCCTGAGTTACATCCTGTATTATACTCCAGAGCTGCACTCACTATTCTGCTGGTGCAGTCACTGTGTACATACATTACATTACTTATCCTGTACTGATCCTGAGTTTCATCCTGTATTATACTCCAGAGCAGTACTCACTATTCTGCTGGTGCAGTCACTGTGTACATACATTACTTATCCTGTACTGATCCTAAGTTACATCCTGTATTATACTCCAGAGCTGCACTCACTATTCTGCTGCTGCAGTCACTGTGTACATACATTACTTATACTGTACTGATCCTGAGTTACATCCTGTATTATACTCCAGAGCAATACTCACTATCCTGCTGGTGCAGTCACTGTGTACATACATTACATTACTTATCCTGTACTGATCCTGAGTTACATCCTGTATTATACTCCAGAGCTGCACTCACTATTCTGCTGCTGCAGTCACTGTGTACATACATTACTTATACTGTACTGATCCTGAGTTTCATCCTGTATTATACTCCAGAGCAGTACTCACTATTCTGCTGGTGCAGTCACTGTGTACATACATTACATTACTTATCCTGTACTGATCCTGAGTTACATCCTGTATTATACTCCAGAGCTGCACTCGCTATTCTGCTGGTGCAGTCACTGTGTACATACATTACTTATCCTGTACTGATCCCGAGTTACATCCTGTATTATACTCCAGAGCTGCACTCACTATTCTGCTGGTGTTCAATAAAAACTCATATGGTTGAGTCTGTTGTGCAAAAACTTGACTGGCTGCACATAGTACTGACCTCAACCCCTTAAAACACCCCTAGGATGAACTACAACAGAAATTGTCAGCCATGCCTCTCATCAGTGGCGTACTAAGGGGGGGTCGGTCCGCCCCGGGTGCCGCTCTCAGGGGGTGCCAGAAGCAATGTGCGCTTCCATTAATACAGATGAAAGCGCTCATTGCTGGAGCACAGGGAGCTGGGTCCTGTCCCTCACAGCTCAGCTCCCCGCGCTCCTCCCCTCCCTCAGGCCAAAGGCGCACAGCACAGACTTCTCCCCGCTCCACTATTCAGCCTACCAGCCTGTGTGGGTGGAGCCTGTAGCTCATAAATCTGCATAAGCTCCGCCCACAAAATGCTGCATAGCGATCTGTGTCTGCAGGGAAGAGAGGACTGAGCTTTAGGAACGGGACAAGTTACTGTGTTTTTTTTTTTTTTTTTTTTAAATACAGAGGGGTCACAGAGGGCTTTATTATTATGGAGGGGGCACAGAGAGCATTACTACTATGGAGGGGGCACAGAGGGCTTTATTATTATGGAGGGGGCACAGAGGTCTTTTTTTCTATGGAGGGGGCACAGAGAGCATTACTACTATGGAGGGGGCACAGAGGGCATTACTACTATGGAGGGGGCACAGAGGGCATTACTACTATGGAGGGGGCACAGAGGGCATTACTACTATGGAGGGGGCACAGAGGGCATTACTATGGAGGGGGCACAACCACAATCTCCTGCCTTGTCTGTCAGGTACCATACTGTACTGCTGTTACTGCAGCTACTACTACCCCTACACAACCACAATCTCCTGCCTTGTCTGTCAGGTACCATACTGTATTGCTGTTACTGCAGCTACTACTACCCCTACACAACCACAATCTCCTGCCTTGTCTGTCAGGTACCATACTGTACTGCTGTTACTGCAGCTACTACTACCCCTACACAACCACAATCTCCTGCCTTGTCTGTCAGGTACCATACTGTATTGCTGTTACTGCAGCTACTACTACCCCTACACAACCACAATCTCCTGCCTTGTCTGTCAGGTACCATACTGTATTGCTGTTACTGCAGCTACTACTACCCCTACACAACCACAATCTCCTGCCTTGTCTGTCAGGTACCATACTGTATTGCTGTTACTGCAGCTACTACTACCCCTACACAACCACAATCTCCTGCCTTGTCTGTCAGGTACCATACTGTATTGCTGTTACTGCAGCTACTACTACCCCTACACAACCACAATCTCCTGCCTTGTCTGTCAGGTACCATACTGTACTGCTGTTACTGCAGCTACTACTACCCCTACACAACCGCAATCTCCTGCCTTGTCTGTCAGGTACCATACTGTATTGCTGTTACTGCAGCTACTACTACCCCTACACAACCACAATCTCCTGCCTTGTCTGTCAGGTACCATACTGTATTGCTGTTACTGCAGCTACTACTACCCCTACACAACCGCAATCTCCTGCCTTGTCTGTCAGGTACCATACTGTACTGCTGTTACTGCATCTACTACTACCCCTACACAACCACAATCTCCTGCCTTGTCTGTCAGGTACCATACTGTATTGCTGTTACTGCAGCTACTACTACCCCTACACAACCGCAATCTCCTGCCTTGTCTGTCAGGTACCATACTGTACTGCTGTTACTGCAGCTACTACTACCCCTACACAACCACAATCTCCTGCCTTGTCTGTCAGGTACCATACTGTATTGCTGTTACTGCAGCTACTACTACCCCTACACAACCACAATCTCCTGCCTTGTTCATCAGGTTCCATACTGTACTGCTGTTACTGCAGCTACTACTACCCCTACACAACCGCAATCTCCTGCCTTGTCTGTCAGGTACCATACTGTACTGCTGTTACTGCAGCTACTACTACCCCTACACAACCGCAATCTCCTGCCTTGTCTGTCAGGTACCATACTGTACTGCTGTTACTGCAGCTACTACTACCCCTACACAACCACAATCTCCTGCCTTGTCGGTCAGGTTCCATACTGTACTGCTGTTACTGCAGCTACTACTACCCCTACACAACCACAATCTCCTGCCTTGTTCATCAGGTTCCATACTGTATTGCTGTTACTGCAGCTACTACTACCCCTACACAACCGCAATCTCCTGCCTTGTCTGTCAGGTACCATACTGTATTGCTGTTACTGCAGCTACTACTACCCCTACACAACCGCAATCTCCTGCCTTGTCTGTCAGGTTCCATACTGTACTGCTGCTGCCATCAATAAAGGCAGAATTTTTGGACTGCCTGTTCAGAACATGCTTTTGTGGGGAGCTCCTGACTTGCCAAGGATCGGGTGAAAATATTCACCTTTCCCGACCCTTATTGTGTCGGGGGAGGGAAGGGTCAGGAAAAGTGAATAGTATGTCAGGGCAAGAACTAGAAAATGGTGTTGAGAGTTTTAATTAATCTAACAATTAATATTTTATAATTGATCTGAAAAAGATTAGACTTTATTGATCTGATAGACCTGTGTCTATGTAACTATTTAATAGAATAGTGAGTGCAGCTCTGGAGTGTAACAGGCTGTAAGTTAGGATCTCTAGATAAGTAGAGTTTGTCTGCAAATACAAAACTTGTCGGCTCACAGCCCGAGGCATTGAGATATTGTGGGAGTAATTCCCTGGACAGGAAGACTTCTGTACTTGAGAAAACAGACGATTTCCAGCACCGTGATGAGCTTCAGCTAAAACATCAGTTTTATTGGTTCCATTAAAAAAGGTAAATAGAGCAATGTAACAGGTTAACGTGTTTCAACTAAATGCCTTAGTTATGACTAAGGCATTCAGCTGAAACACGTAAACTTGTTACACTGCTCAATTTCTTGTTTTTAATGGAACCAATAAAACAGTCTTAACTGAAGATCTTGGTGCTGGAAATCATCTGTTTTCTCAAGTAATTATTGTTTCCTACATCTGGCAGTATCCTCTTATACCTCAAGTTGTGTACCTAGAGCAGGAATGGCCAACCTGTGGATCTCCAGCTGTTGTAAAACTACAACTCTCAGCATGCCCAGACTGCCTACAGCTATCAGCCTACAGCAGGACGTGGAGGGAATTGCAATTTTACAACATCTGGAGAGCTACAGGTTGGCCATTCCTGACCTAGAGTTAGAGCTTCAATTAACATTCTCAAAATGTGTAGTAAGAGGAGTCTAGAGGAACAGCAATGTATCTACCTGTTGTCACACCAATGGTTTTGGTGATCATCTGCTTTACCTCCAGGATAGACTTTGGTTCAGAACTGTTGTAGCAGCAGACTCCCCATGGCTGGTCTTTGAAGATCTGACTCATCAAGTTTCTCAGCTGTTCCTTGGACTTGATCTTTTTGCCGTCGTTTAAAGTTTCCCAAGAATAGACAATACCCACAATGGCAGACCTAAACTCTTTTGTTCTCAAACAGATATCTTTCAGGATCTCTTTAATCAAGTTCTTAGAGTCCATTATAAGTTGTTCTCGAAACACTGCCAAAACGATGGGAAATTCCAGCATCCTCGACTTCGATACAGCCTTTGAGGAGATACAAGTCAGAGAAGTGTGAGGTCCATCAGTTGTGTTGTTGTCAGGTTTCCAAACCTTGGCCTTTTTGGGTGACTGAAAGAGAGCAGAAGACAATTCTTCAAGCAACTTACTACTGCCACCATGATCCTCTGGACAGTATCCAGACTCCCCCACTAGCAGTATATTCTCCTTTCCTCCAAGGTTAATAATTGATTCTTGGAACAGATCATTTAGTCCATCCAAACCAAGGTTTTGAGCACTGGTGAGCTGCACTTGACTTAACAGTTGAAAATTCTGGAGAGGTTGGTTTTCATTGAGAAGATGGAGGTCAGAAGATGTTGGTCTCTGGACTTGAAAGGTGGAGGAGAGTCGCTGAGAGAGGTTCATGTTAGGACCACTTGAGGACTTTAGAGACCCATCAAAAACTTCTACATTAATTTACTTTCTTAAATGGTCTTTTTCCCCACTAATGTTCTCAGAAGTTCTTCTCTTCTTCAGCTTTAGGTCTCCCGTCACTTTCCTTTGCCTCTTATCTGAACTATGTGAAGTAGCAGCTTTCCTGCCTGCACTCTTATCACTTCAGGTTAGTCTATCTGAACCAATTAATCATTAATGAGGCCATCATTTGGGATTTAAAAATTTACTTTTCGGTTAGAGATTTGTTTAGTGAAGAGGAAGAAGGACCCTTTACTGCCTGAGGTGGGTTAAATCTTTTATGGTATCCACTGCAGTAAATAGATTTTTTGGGGGGGTTTTAATTGAGTTTAATGGGCAATATTTTGAGGGATTGTCCACAATGGATCCATTTCAATAAGGCATACTTGAGAGCAGCAACAAAACCCACTCATTCTGGAGGACTCCTTGACCAATGCAGTACACAGTCACCTGTTACCTTCTAAGGGAGTTGGAGTTTATCCTTTTAGGGAATTCCCTGCAAGAACCTCAATTTCTCAGGCAGAGTGTTCCTCCCTCTAGGGGAACTGTCCTGTCCCGCATCACACATCTATAAGAATGGACACTGTGTAATGTGTAATTTCCCCTGTGGGGTGCACTAAAGGAAACTGAACACTTTCCAACCAGTTTCCCCACAGATTACAGCTGATGGTTCCATGAGGGAGACTACTTTGAGATCAGATAATTGCCACAGGATTCTACAAACAAGTAGAAATTGTGGAGAACCCCTTTTGAGACCGTGTCATTTTGTTAAACTCTTTATATTTTTTCAGTTGGTTGCACCATTTTTCTATACCACCACCAGAGGGAGCTCACTGCATACCTTGTTATTATTGAGTTCAGCGTATAAACAGTATCCAGTAAACATCAAAGCTCCCCCTAGTGGTGGCTGCAGGCACCCTAAAATTTATCTTTGGATTATTTTGGACTGTATTGTAAAAATATAGCTCCTACCACTATATAATCTTGATCCTATTCAGATAAAAAACAAACAAACTGGTGGTAAGGGTGGACATTTAATTTATATAGGGGTAGTGATCATACAACATAAATAGGTTACCTTTCTCCTATTGGATCAGAGACTTGGACTGCCATGGTGCCACCATGGACCACTGAGTGAGTAGCTGGGTCACATGCATATAAGACATCACATAAAGCAGGGCTTTCACCCTTAAACTATTACGTCCTATCACCGATGGACAGATGCCTGTAACGTACGAGTAAAGAGTAACGTTCCCCCTACATAATACATTGCATGATACATACCCCACCCGTCTATCCACTGTATGCTATACTGGAGTATGGAGTATTTTCTAATCTTTACTTCCTGGTACTGAGTATACACAGCCAAGGTACTGAGTCAATATCATTCTGTGCAATGTTGACCATCATCATTGCTTACTGAACATCAAAAGTGATTATTCTGTAAGATTTCTTAATCCAGCTCTTGAGAACTTCAGAATTGTGTCAGACAGTGTTGGACTGTGGTTCCTTGGGCCCACTAGAGGAAATTTGTCTCAGGGCATAAGACCTATATCAATAAAGTCTAATTGGCTTCGAATCAAAACAATAGACCCTAGTGGCAAGTGTTTAGCTCCAAAAGGATCTAATTTATTTTTCTCTTGGACCTTTTGGGCCCATCCAGTGATCCTCCGGTGGGCCAGTCCAACCTTACATATTTGGGAAGGTTCATCATTGTTGTACCCCTACCAGCCTAAAAGAGGTCATTGTTACCTTTACTAACATGTAAAATTATGGCGATCAAAGGACCACTCTGTGACCCATCTTCTCACCCTTGGTAACGTATGTTTTTAGTTTTAAAAGAAGACAGTTGCAGACCAAATGTAATCAGATCAACTGTACCGAACACATATTGAACATTAGATAGAATGGCACACTGCATTATGGTTACTGTCACAATATGCTTATTGGTTTCATCACATATAGGCACAGAATCTTGGTGGTATAGGTTCACTCAAGGTGCCATTGCTGCTTCTGAGATCCGGGGTGTTGAGACCCCAACAGGAATATTTCCAACCCAAGGACAAAAAAACTTTATGAAGGCACAAATCCTGATGGTTACTCTCGGAGGAGGCACAGCCAATTTAACATAATACGGATAACACACAGTCCAGTGGTGTACCATAGCAGGCAGAATCCACCGGCACCTGTGGGAAGGTACTGTATGACCAGGGGCACCTCTAGTAGCATTTTGTTTTTAATGTCCTCACCATCACAGCCACGAATAAGTTCTCTCCTGCAGGGAAACCGCTTACTGTGGCAGTACACTCGCACGGTAATGCTCCAGTTAAGTGGTTGGCACAGTTCAGACAGGCAGATCAGCAAGCGATTGTTTGAAGGGAAGCGGTCCCTCACAGCAATCGCTTACTAGCTAGCGGAGGAGACATGCGCGGGGGGGGGGGGGGGGGGTGGAGCGATTGCTATGCCATTAGAGATGTCGCGAACATAACATTTTCGCAAACGGGCAAACCGCCATTGACTTCAATGGGCAGGCGAATTTTAAAACCCACAGGGACTCTTTCTGGCCACAGTAGTGATGGAAAAGTTGTTTCAAGGGGCCTAACACCTGGACTGTGGCATGCCGGAGGGGGATCCATGGCAAAACTCCCATGGAAAATTACATAGTTGACGCAGAGTTGGATTTTAATCCATAAAGGGCATAAATCACCTAACAATCCAATTTTTTTTTGAACGTGGTTTAAAACATCCAGTGTGTGTATACGATCAGGTATGATGTTGTATCGATCAGGTAGTGTAAGGGTTACGCCCGCTTCACAGACATTGACAGACCAAACTCCCCTTTTAATGCACCGCAAACAGTCCATTTGCCCAACCGCAAACAGTCCATTTGCACAAGGTTGGATACCAAGCTAGCCACGTCCCGTTGATGTCATTGAAGGTTTCTTCCTCCACCCAGCCACGTACAACACCAAGGGTCCCCGAAAGGTGAATTGAATTGATTTTTCGAATGGGGAGATGGTTAAAAAATTGCTGGCTCCCTCCCCTTTGTTTGAATCCACGGTCACTGCGTCTGCGCCGTGCAATTTACTGTCACACCCGATATGAGTGGTATTTTCTGTAGTACTATTCTCATCAGTTTAATCCCTGTTACGTCTCATATCAGGGTGGGATTGCCTTTTGTAAAAAAATAATTTAGGCCGGGTACCTTCGACTGCCTTCACAGTGACAGACCAAACTCTGATACACCAAACTGAATTGATTTTAGGAACTGGGAGATGGAAAAAGCAGCTTGGTCGGTCCTCTTACTCCCAAGTTGGGGCACTGCGCGTGCACGGAGCAATGTGCTGTGACACCCTATACGAGTGGCGTCTTAACTAGTCCTATTCCTATCAGTTTAATCCCTGTTACGTCCCCTATCCGGGGACGTGTGTCGAATTGATTAACCATTGTCGAATTAACGAACCATTACGACATCCTGGAATAATTTTGTTCTGAGCTTTGTACTTGATTTGTATTGGAATTGTTGGAGATTTTTTAAATTGTCTGCATTATTTCTAATAAACTATTAAGAGACTTTATTATGATTTTTTTTATTTTATGCATTAAAAACCCACCCATACAACTTAAAAAAAGAAATAAAAAAATTAATTTCTTTTCTATGAAAAAACATCCAGCCGTCCCGATCGCTTTTGGTCTGATCATAATGAAGCAACGGCCTTATCATCTGGGGTGTGGCAACATTGCCAACACACTCATAGAGGTGATGATCGCTTCATTGTGATACGCAAGTCCCTTCACCACAACAAGGTAATGATCACGAAGGGGAATTGACACTTGTATGTGCCTTTTTTTTGTTTTGTTTTTGCAGCCACAGTGCAGCACCAGAGTCCAGAAAAATTAGGCATGTACACATGTATGAAAAACAATGTTATTGTTGCAGCCGCTGTTGTAGCAGCGTCGGAAAAATTTATGTTTTCAAAGCAGAAAGGTGACTAAAACATTGCGGCTTAAACCCTAGTTGGTGGCGGTGTCAAGGAACCATGAACCAGACGTACAACAGAGATAAGTGGAGAAGAAGAAGGTTTTATTGAAGAGCAAGCCGTAAGCAAAGTCCAAACGGATGGCTAGACCGAAGCAGGGTCTTGCGGAGACAGAGGTCAGGAACCAGAAGGGTAGTCAGACGTAGCCAGGATCAGGAACCAACGGGGTAGTCAGACGAAGCCGGAATCAGGAACCAACGGGGTAGTCAGACGTAGCCAGGATCAGGAACCAACGGGGTAGTCAGACGAAGCCAGGATCAGGAACCAAAAGCAGCAGCAGTCTTGGAAGCATGTGAACACAGGAGGACCAAGCAAGGAACTGAAGCCACAGACCTCCTATATATATGAGCTGGGCATCCAGCTCCTCCCAGTGGGAAGGAGGAGCCGCAGGGTGGGAGGCTACAAGAAAACCCAGAAACCAAGATGGCCGCCAGCACATGTCAAACGAAGGGAACAGCAAGGAGGTAAGACCATGACAGTACCTCCCCCTCAAGGGCCCCTCCTCCGCGGAGTAAGGAACGGTTTCTGAGGGAAGCGTGCGTGGAAGGCTCGGAGCAAGACAGGAGCATGGACATCTGCGGAGGGAACCCAGGAACGCTCCTCTGGACCATAACCACGCCAATGGACCAAAAACTGCACCCGGCCGCGGACCAGGCGTGAGTCCAGGATATTGCTCACCTCATACTCCTCACGATTGCCCACTTGGACCGGACGAGGCCGAGGAATCGAGGAAGTGAAACGATTACACACCAGCGGCTTCA
Organism: Bufo gargarizans; assembly: GCF_014858855.1. Lineage (NCBI taxonomy): Eukaryota > Metazoa > Chordata > Amphibia > Anura > Bufonidae > Bufo > Bufo gargarizans. The sequence goes on from NC_058081.1 coordinate 21,204,847, forward strand.
ACAGGGAGACATGAAACACGTTGGAGATCCGCATGCCAGGAGGAAGCGCAAGGGCATAGGCTACCGGGTTTACCCTGCGAAGCACTCGGAAGGGACCAACAAAGCGAGGCGCCAGCTTGGGAGTGGGCACTCGAAGGTTGAGGTTGCGGGTGGACAACCATACGCGGTCTCCGACCTGGTAGGAAGGAGCGGGCGCTCGTCTGCGATCAGCCTGGAGTTTCTGGCGCTGCGCAGAGACCTCAAGGGACCTCTGGATCTGTACCCAAGAAGCACGTAGGACGGAAAGGTGATCCTCCACAGCCGGAATATCCTGGGGAGAGAATATCTCCGGTAACACGGCAGGTTGGAACCCATAATTGGCCATGAAGGGAGACGTCCCAGAGGAAGAGTTCACCGCCGTGTTCCTGGCAAACTCAGCCCAAGGCAGGAGGTCAACCCAATTGTCTTGGTGATCGGAGACATAGCAACGAAGGAATTGCTCCAAGGCCTGATTGGATCGTTCTGCGGCCCCATTGGACTGAGGGTGGTAGGCCGAGGAGAAAGAGATGAATCCCCAACTGGGAGCAAAAGGCGCGCCAGAACCTGGACACAAACTGACTCCCCCGATCCGACACAATCTCCTTGGGCAAACCGTGCAACCGGAAGACCTCCCTGGCAAAAATCGAGGCCAACTCTTGTGCAGAGGGTAACTTCTTGAGAGGAACACAGTGGCACATTTTGGAAAACCGATCCACTATCATGAGAATGACCGTATGGCCTCGGGATGCAGGGAGGTCCACAATGAAATCCATCCCCAGGTGTGACCATGGACGCTCCCCGGTGGCTATGGGTTGCAAAAGGCCCAACGGAAGGTGCCGAGGGGACTTACTCTGGGCACAAACGGAGCATGCCGCTACATATGCGGCGATGTCGGAACGTAGGGAAGGCCACCAGAACAGACGTGAAACAGCCCAGGACAGCTGATTCTTTCCAGGATGCCCTGCGGCCTTGGAGTTATGGTAGGTTCGCAACAACCGAGTGCGCAACTCCTCAGGCACAAAACACCTGCCGTTGGGTCTCCCAGAGGGAGCACCAGATTGAGCCGCCAAAATCTGCTCACCCAGGGGAGAGGTCAGGCTGGTGCGAATGGCGGCCAGGATCTGATTCGGAGGTATGACCGAAGTCGGAATCGACTCCTCCCCGGACAGCTCGGAGTACTGCCGTGATAAGGCATCCGCTCTGATGTTCTTGGAACCGGGTAGGTAGGAGACCACGTAATTAAAACGTGACAAGAACAGAGCCCATCTGGCCTGACGTGGTGTCAATCTCTTGGCCTCAGAGAGGTAGGTCAGATTCTTGTGGTCCGTCAGGATGAGAACCGGAACCACCGAGCCCTCGAGCAAGTGCCTCCATTCTTTAAGGGCCTGCACGATGGCCAATAACTCCCTGTCACCAATCTGATAGTTGCACTCCGCGGAAGACAGTTTCCGGGAGTAAAACCCACAAGGAAGCAGAGGACCCTCCGGTGTTCTACGCTGAGACAGGAGGGCGCCTACTCCCGTCTCAGACGCGTCCACCTCGAGGACAAACGGCAACCCAGGGTTGGGATGCGACAGAATCGGAGCCGACACAAATGCGGATTTTAGAGCCTCAAAAGCTCGGATGGCCTCGGGCGGCCAGACCTGGGGATTACTTCCCTTCCTGGTCAGATCCGTGAGAGGCTTGGCTAGCAAGGAAAAGTCCCTGATGAACTTCCGATAATAATTGGCGAAGCCCAAAAAGCGCTGCAGGGCACGAAGACCACTGGGCTGGGGCCACTGTAAGACAGCCGAAACCTTCTCAGGATCCATGGAGAACCCCTCAGCGGAAATGATGTAACCTAAGAAGGTTACCTGGGATCGGTGAAATTCACATTTCTCAAGCTTACCGAACAGCTTGTTCTCTCGTAACCTTTGCAACACTCGTCTGACATCCAGAATGTGGGCCTCCATGGATTCAGAATATACCAAGATGTCATCCAAATAGACCACCACACACTGCTGCAACAGGTCACGGAAAACATCGTTGATGAATTCCTGGAAGACTGCGGGCGCATTGCACAACCCAAAGGGCATAACCAAGGATTCATAATGACCGGTCCTGGTGTTAAACGCGGTCTTCCACTCATCGCCCGCCTTGATCCTTACCAGGTTATATGCCGCCCTCAGGTCGAGTTTGGTAAAGACCGTGGCCCCTTTGAGGCGATCGAACAGCTCGGAAATCAAGGGTATCGGGTAAGCGTTCTTGATCGTGATGCGATTGAGACCCCTGTAATCGATGCAAGGCCTCAACTCACCGCCCTTCTTTTTCACAAAGAAAAATCCAGCCCCTGCCGGGGACGAGGATTTGCGAATGTGTCCGCGTGAAAGCGCCTCCCTCACGTACTCCTCCATGGCCTCATTCTCCGCTACCGACAGTGGATAGACTTTGCCACGAGGAGGAACGGCACCAGATTGTAACTCTATGGCACAATCGTATGGGCGGTGCGGAGGTAGGGCAACCGCACGCACCTTATCGAATACATCCCGGTACTCCTCGTATTCAGGAGGCAACAGAGAGTCCGAGGAAGTACTCAGCAACTTGACAGGCCCATGGATGCAACTAGCCCCACACTGCGGTGACCACGAGAGGATCTCGGCCGATTTCCAATCGAAAGTCGGATTATGCTTCTGGAGCCAGGGGTACCCCAAGACCACCGAGTAGTGTGGAGACGAAATAACCTGGAGACAGACCGACTCTCTGTGAACGGCACCAATGACCATCCCCACTGGAAGGGTCTCATGAGTCACGTGTGGCGGCAGAAGGGGTCTGCCGTCTATCGCCTCAAGAGCCAGTGGGGAACCTCGAGGCTGCAGAGGAATGGAATTGGCGGCGGCGAACACACCATCAATGAACAAACCACCAGCACCAGAGTCCACCAACGCCTGGGTCGTCACCGAGCCCCCGACCCAGGAGAGGACAACAGTAATCAGTGGTTTGTCAACACGGGAAACCGGGGACGAGGAGACTCCACCCAAGATCTGCCCCCGACAGGACCTCAGGTGCGAGCGTTCTCCCGGACGGTTCGGACATGCCAACCGAAAATGCCCACCGAGACCACAGTACATGCATCGGCCCTCGCGTCTCCGGAGTGCCCTCTCCCCCTCGGAAAGGCGAGCAAACCCCCGCTGCATGGGTTCACCCCCAGACAAGTCATCCCCAGGAGGCGTGGGAGGAGAGGGAGGCACGGGTGGGACAGCAAACGTAGGCGCCAATCTGTTAGGAGACCTCCGCAGGCTCTCCTTAAAGGAAGGTCTCTCCCTGAGTCTGGTGTCAATCAAAATCAGGAAAGAAATAAGAGACTCGAGCTCCACTGGTAGGTCCTTAGCTGCAACCTCATCCTTCAAGGCATCCGAGAGACCATGAGAGAAAGCAGCGACCAGAGCCTCATTATTCCAGCCCACCTCTGCTGCCAGGGTACGAAACTCAATGGCGTATTCAGCTACGGATCGTGAACCCTGTCTGATGGACATAAGGAGCTTCGCAGCAGAGGCAGCACGAGCCGGCACATCGAATACCTTCCGAAGAGAAGCAACAAAACCGGAAAACTCGGCAACCACCGGATTGTTGTTCTCCCATAAAGGGCTGGCCCAGGCCAAGGCCTTGTCCGAGAGCAGCGAGATCAAGAAGCCCACCTTTGATCTCTCAGTAGGAAAGGCATGTGGCAGCAACTCGAAGTAAATGCCCACCTGGTTAAGGAAACCTCGGCACTGAGTTGGCTCTCCCCCAAAGCGCTGTGGAAGGGGGGCAGAACCGGTCATACCCCGAAACACCACAGGCGCAGCAACAGGTGTCGGGGTAGACTCTGGCGCAACAACTGGAGCGGCAGTAGGAGCGGGCCCAGGAGCGACAACCGACCCATCGGCAACGGAAGCTAAATGAGCCGTGCGTTCAAGCAGGGTTTGCAACGCCACAGCGAACCGACCCAACAGGTGATCCTGCTGATCAAGTCTGGCAACCAGCGTAGGTAGCGAGGGTGGCCCTGTACCGTCAGAATTCATGGCTTGGTCCTAATGTCAAGGAACCATGAACCAGACGTACAACAGAGATAAGTGGAGAAGAAGAAGGTTTTATTGAAGAGCAAGCCGTAAGCAAAGTCCAAACGGATGGCTAGACCGAAGCAGGGTCTTGCGGAGACAGAGGTCAGGAACCAGAAGGGTAGTCAGACGTAGCCAGGATCAGGAACCAACGGGGTAGTCAGACGAAGCCGGAATCAGGAACCAACGGGGTAGTCAGACGTAGCCAGGATCAGGAACCAACGGGGTAGTCAGACGAAGCCAGGATCAGGAACCAAAAGCAGCAGCAGTCTTGGAAGCATGTGAACACAGGAGGACCAAGCAAGGAACTGAAGCCACAGACCTCCTATATATATGAGCTGGGCATCCAGCTCCTCCCAGTGGGAAGGAGGAGCCGCAGGGTGGGAGGCTACAAGAAAACCCAGAAACCAAGATGGCCGCCAGCACATGTCAAACGAAGGGAACAGCAAGGAGGTAAGACCATGACAGGCGGAGATTTCACAAAAGTCATCCCGTATGCAGACATTAAATACAGCAGCATGGGGACCATTTTGAGGCCAAGGCATGTCATCAGGCCTTTTGTTAGTTAAACGTATCCCCCACTGTCAGTCCCTTCGGGATCCATGCCTCATTCATCTTAATGAAGGTGAGGTAATCAACACTTTTTTGACCGAGGCGACTTCTTTTGTCAGTGACAATGCCTCCTGCTGCACTGAAGGTCCTTTCTGACAGGACACTTGAAGCAGGGCAGGCCAGAAGTTCTATCGCAAACTGGGATAGCTCAGGCCACAGGTCAAGCCTGCACACCCAGTAGTCAAGGGGTTCATCACTCCTCAGAGTGTCGATATCTGCAGTTAAGGCGAGGTAGTCTGCCACCTGTCGGTCGAGTCGTTCTCTAAGGCTGGATCCCGAAGGGCTGTGGCGATGTGTAGGACTGAAAAAGCTCTGCATGTCCTCCATCAACAACACATCTGTAAAGCGTCCTGTCCTTGCCGCCGTGGTCGTGGTAGGAGGGGGATTACTTTCACCTCTTCCCCAGTTAGATTCACGTTGTGCTGTGACATCCCCCTTATAAGCTGTGTAAAGCATATTTTTTAGTTTGGTTTTGAACTGCTGCATCCTTTCTGACTTCCGGTAATTTGGTAACATTTCCACCACTTTCTGCTTATACCGGGGGTCTAGTAGCGTGGCCACCCAGTACAGGTCGTTCTCCTTCATCCTTTTTATACGAGGGTCCCTCAACAGACATGACAGCATGAAAGACCCCATTTGCACAAGGTTGGATGCCGAGCTATTCATTTCCCGTTCCTCCTCCTCACTGATGTCAGTGACGGTCTGTTCTTCCCCCCCCAGCCACGTACAAGACCACGGGTCCCAGATAGGTGACAACAATGAGCACCCTGGGATGCCTGCTGTGGTTGGTCTTCCTCCTCCTCAAAGCCACATTCCTCCTCTGACTCCTCTTCCTCATACTCCTCTTGCAGCGTTGCCGCAGGTCCGGCAAGCGATGATGACAAGGCTGTTTCTGGTGGTGATGGTGACCACAACTCTTCCTCTTCCTCTTCACGCTCATCTACAGCCTGATCCAGCACTCTTCGCAGGGCACGCTCCAGGAAGAAAACAAATGGGATGAGGTCGCTGATGGTGCCTTCAGTGCAACTGACTAGGTTTGTCACCTCCTCAAAAGGACGCATGAGCCTACAGACATTGCGCATGAGCGTCCAGTAACGTGGCAAAAAAATTCCCAGCTCCGCAGAGGCTGTCCTAGCACCCCGGTCATACAAATTCTCGTTGACGGCTTTTTCTTGTTGGAGCAGGCGGTCGAACATTAGGAGTGTTAAATTCCAACGTGTCGGGCTGTCGCAAATCAAGCACCTCACTGGCATGTTGTTTCGGCGCTAAATGTCTGCAAAGTGCGCCATGGCCGTGTAGGAATGCCTGAAATGGCCACACACCTTCCTGGCCTGCTTGAGGACGTCCTGTAAGCCTGGGTACTTAGACACAAAGCGTTGTACAATGAGATTCAACACATGTGCCATGCACGGCACATGTGACAACTTGCCCAAATTCAATGCCGCCAACAAATTGCTTCCATTGTCACACACCACTTTGCCGATCTCCAGTTGGTGCGGGGTCAGCCACTGATCCACCTGTGCGTTCAGGGCGGACAGGAGTGCTGGTCCGGTGTGGCTCTCTGCTTTCAGGCAAGTCAACCCCAAGACAGCGTGACACTGTCGTATCCGGGATGTGGAATAGCCCCTGGGGAGCTGGGGGGTTCAGTTGATGTGCAGCCAGACGCCGCAGCAGAAGAGGACTCAGCCGAGGAGGTTATGGAAGAGGATGGAGTAGGAGGAGTAGAGGAGGTGGCAGTAGGCCTGCCTGCAAGTCGTGGCGGTATCACCAACTCCGCTGCAGAGCCACGCATTCCATGCTTAGCAGCCGTCAGCAGGTTGACCCAATGCGCAGTGTAGGCGATATACCTGCCCTGACCGTGCTTTGCAGACCAGGTATCAGTGGTCAGATGGACCCTTGCCCCAACACTGTATGAGGTTTGGGATTGCCTTATTAGAAAAAAAAATTGTCCGGGTACCTTCCACTGTGGTGTCCCAATAGCGACAAATTTTTTGAAGGCCTCAGACTCCACCAGCTGGTATGGTAAAAGCTGGCGGGCTAAGAGTTCCGTCAAGCCAGCTGTCAGACGCCGGGCAAGGGGGTGACTCTGTGACATTGGCTTCTTACGCTCAAACATTTCCTTTACAGACACCTGACTGTGGGCAGATGAGATGGAACTGCTGAAGGTGAGAGGCGGAGTGGCGGGTGGTTGAGAGGGGGCAAGGAGGACAACAGTGGTTGATGTGGCTGAAGATGCTGGACCAGGAGGAGGATGGTGGCTTTGAGCTTGTGTGCTGCTTCTACTCGTCATCATGCTGAGCTTTGCAATGACGGCATTCTGGTGGTGGCAACAGCATGCGTTGATTGGCGTGCTGTCTGGCTGACCCCGGGTGCCGATACATGCTGTCTGACTGTGCCACTAGCTCCTTGCGACGACCTGCCCCTGCTTCCAACTCGTCTCCTTCTCTCTATCTCCCCTTCTGAACTTTCCCCCTGTTCTTCTTCTCTTCGAGCAGGCACCCACGTGGCATCCACGGACACATAGTCATCATCAACCACTTCACTTGTATCTGACACCTCAGCAAAGGAAGCAGCAGCGGGTACAACATCATCATCATCACACTGTACGTCCATGTGTGTAATGCTGCCTGACTGAGACATATCCCTGTTATCTACATCCCCTGGCAATAATGGTTGCGCATCACTAATTTCATCCAACTGATGTGTAAATAACTCCTCTGAGGGATCAAGTGAAGCGGCTGTGGTGGCTGTGGTGGTAGAGGTGGTGGCGGCCGGGAGTGTGGTGACCAAAGCTGAGCTGGAGGAAGATGGTGCGTCAAGGTTCTTAACAGAAGCTGTTGAAGATTGGGTGTCCTGTGTGAGCCAGTCAACTATTTTCTCAGAATTTTTTGGGTTCAGGGTACGTGGCCTCTGAACACTGGGCATTATTCCAGGGCCAGTGGAAATCACAGCACCACGAACACGACGGCCCCTGCGGCGTGGCCTGCCTCTGCCTGTCATTTTTTATTAGATAAGTGTTACTATGCGTGCAAGGTACTGTGCCACCCTATATAAGTGGTGGGCAGTGGGCACAGTACAGTCTGTGTGGGCCTGACACACACGGGCTTGCAAATGTGATTAGATCACAGAAAAATATTAAATATAATTTTTTTTTATCTGCAAGGTATTTTCTGTCACACCCTGTATGAATGGTGTGCACATGCTGTCTGTGACTGAGCCTGCAGCCTCTCACACACGGGCAGCCAGGCAACTGCAATATATATATATAAAAAAAAAAAGCAGACTGATGTACCAGCCCTGAAAAGGGCTTTTTGGGGTGCTGTCAGGACGCTGTCCTTACAGCAGATGAGTCTGTGGACACAGAACACTGCCCTAGCTAACGCTTTCCCTATTGAATCAGCAGCAGCAGCTACACTCTCCCTCCTCTCACTGAGAATGCAGCTTCCGAATGAATCTAAAATGGATGCTGTCCAGGAGGTGGGAGGGTCTGGGAGGGAGGGTCTGCTGCTGATTGGCTGGAATGTGTCTGCTGACTGTGAGGTAGAGGGTCAAGGTTTACTCAATGATGATGTATAGGGGGCGGACCGAACATCGCATATGTTCACCCGCAGCGGCGAACGGGAACATGCTATGTTCGCCAGGAACTATTCGCCGGCAAACTATTCGGGACATCACTATATGCCATTGCTTCTCCCCACACTATCTCATGGTTTGCTGGTGGCAGATCGCTTTAGACATGATCTGCCGCTGGCAAATGTTGCACATATACTGAAAGTATGGTCAATAATTCCAATGTGCGAAGGGAGCGGGCTGGGTGAAACCGGAAGTGCTTTTATTGAAACATGTTCTGCAATGACAGCATGGCCTTCAGTCAGGTAGGCAGAAGCGCAACTGTGTATTCTGTCCATACAGATTAATACACATCTATCTATTTAATAATAACATTCTCATATACAGGTATAACGTCCTTATATAAAATAACAATTAACCATGTGCAGATCTATTATTACTCAATCTGCATCACAGTAGGCAAATAGTGCAGTATAATATATTAACATAAGATCCTATAACAATCACATTCACCATACACTGGCGCCATGTGACACGTCAGTGTACTCCACTAACATTTGTGCAGTGTGTTATTTACTCACACAGCTTCACCAGCAGCCCTCACTGACTACAGGGATATGAATGAAATCACTTTGCCCTGTTTATTGCCCTAAATATGTGTTCTCTTACCTGTAATGACTGCATGACCTTCAGACAGGTAGGCAGAAGAGCAACTGTGTATTCTGTCCCATCAGGAACATAAGGTCTGTCTTTTAGGCCTCTTTCACACTTGCGTTGTCCAGATCCGGCGTGTACTCCACTTGCCGGAATTACACGCCGGATCCGGAAAAACGCAAGTGTACTGAAAGCATTTGAAGACGGATCCGTCTTCAAAATGCGTTCAGTGTTACTATGGCAGCCAGGACGCTATTAAAGTCCTGGTTGCCATAGTAGGAGCGGGGAGCAGGGGAGCGGTATACTTACCATCCGTGCGGCTCCCGGGGCGCTCCAGAGTGACGTCAGAGCGCCCCATGCGCATGGATGACGTGCCATGCGATCACATCATCCATGCGCCTGGGGCGCCCTGACGTCACTCTGGAGCGCCCCGGGAGCCGCACGAATGGTAAGTATGCTGCTCCCCCGCTACACTTTACCATGGCTGCCAGGACTTTAGCGTCCCGGCAGCCATGGTAACCACTCTAAAAAAGCTAAACGTCGTATCCGGCAATGCGCCGAAACGACGTTTAGCTTAAGGCCGGATCCGGATCAATGCCTTTTAATGGGCATTTATTCCGGATCCGGCCTTGCGGCAAGTCTTCAGTTTTTTTGGCCGGAGAAAAAAGCGCAGCATGCTGCTGTATTTTCTCCGGCCAAAAAACATTCCGTTCCGGAACTGAAGACATCCTGATGCATCCTGAACGGATTTCACTCCATTCAGAATGCATTAGGATAATCCTGATCAGGATTCTTCCGGCATAGAGCCCCGACGACGGAACTCTATGCCGGAAGACTATAACGCAGGTGTGAAAGAGCCCTTAGTTCCCCCTGCATTTAGCAGTGTTATATGAACTGTGCTCATTATTCAGGCTTTAAACACTCTGCTGCCATCTACTGGTGATTTAATGGAAATGCCATGAGTTTGACTTTTCTATTACCACAGCTATACTCCTAGATTGCTGAAGCTGGGAATGTAATATGTATTAGTTATTTTTTTTATGGGGTACCTGATTTTGACATACCTTACACTCTCCCCCACAAAATGTTATGACGTCCCCGACATACGCAGACTTTAGTATAAGAACTATTCTCTTACTCATCTCCCAACAACCATCAGGAGCCAAGGGTAAATCGTAATACAATTAGACCAACCTATAAGAAAAAAAACTCACATATAATGTGTAGATTACACTGGGGTCTAGTATAATATACTGAGCCAACCCAAAAACAGAACCAATAACCCCAAAGAAAAGTGGGAGACACACATATAAAATATATGTAATTTATTGAGACATGATCACATAAACAATATATGAGACATAAGGCACAGGTGTACAGGGGGGGGAGGGGGGGGACCTCATGTAAGGAGGTCAGATACAACCTCTCTCCCAAACACCCAACTGGCAGGGAAAAAGATGTCACAGCCCTAGGTATACATCAGCATGAACATTGTGAGAACTGCAAAGTAACATGTACTGGTATGTATGCCGCATGCACAGAAAGATAAATGAAAAAATGTACAAATAGCACAAGGCAAACTAGCCCACCCAAAGACCTGGGATGACCGCATAAGGTATGCACATAGCCATTGAACTGTACAATACAGACAGAGGCAAGTGTGCCAAGTGCAGGTGACAAAAGAGATATAAAAAGAAATGTAGCAACTAACTGAGCAAAACAACAAAACATGTATTACCCATGATATGCTGGACCCAGAGCGTGTGACCAAAGGCTGCACCTCGACGTACGTTTCACCTTGTTTGTTATGTGATCATGTCTCAATAAATTACATATATTTTATATGTGTGTCTCCCACTTTTCCTTGGGGTTATTGGTTCTGTTTTTGGGTTGGCTCTAAATAGTAATACAATTACTTGAGGAACCGTCTTTCCTGCGACATCTACTCCCAGTTATGTCACAGCTTCCCACCAGGTCCACAGAGCTATGAAGCTTGGTGGAATATTGTTACATATAGCCAGCTGGTAAGAAACCCCTTTAACACAGGTTTGTGTACTTTATTGTGAAGACAAGAGTTGATGGAGAACTAGGGGACACCTTATTACTTCTGTCCCTTTTTTCCCCCCTTCTTTTTAATAAGGTGAAATACCCATGGTATGGTACCAATATAGTACAGCATAACCACCTATTATTCTCTACTTTTTGTTTTTGTTGGCCGACTTTCCGGTCTACCTAGTTCCATCACTTGAAGCTATTTTACCTGGAATATCTGCAGTAAGAGTGCAAGAAATTTCCTTTTGTTAACCACAGAACAGAACATCTAACATTTTCAACATAAGTAGACAATAATAAACCATAGCATTATAGGCATGGATACGGTTACCAACTTTTAGAGTTCTCGGATACTGTTACCAACTTTTAGAGTCCTCAGCAAAACAGTCTGGACTTACACCACTGGTTTGCCCTAGCTGGTACCTATCAACACATTATGACCTGTACTGCTGCATTCCTGGCAACACTACTGGGTTGACCCAAAGTGTCTTAAGTCAGAACTTTTGTCTGTCTCCTGTTCCTGCTGGGCTGTATCCTGCGTAGCGGAAAGGCATCCGAAGCGTCCTCAAACTCGCCTTCTTCGCTGTCAACTGTATCTGTTGGTTTTTCTAGTGAAGAGTTTTCTTCTTCTGTGATTCCTGATGAACATGTAGTGTGTTTAGGTTGACTCATAGGCTCGTCCTCTGTACTTTCCTCTGTAGCTTCCTCTGTACTTTCCTCTGTACTTTCCTCACTTGTTTCCAACTGGCAAGGATAAAACTCCGCAGTTTCAGGATTCAGTTCTATGTCTTTCCATGTGTGATCTCTCTGGGTTACAGGGATGAACGATCTCCATTGTTCTTGTTCAAGATCCGATTTATCTTCTGATATTCCCTCAGATGTCTGTGTCGCTGGTTGAGGAGTCTCTGAAACTTGGCCTCGCCTTCTGGTACTGGGTCTGTCAGGTATCTGCTGACCTTGGTCGACGGGTAAGTATTCACAAGGCAATAACAAATTTTGGTGTAGGATTCTTGTTCGGCTTTTTCCAGTTTCTGGCTTTACCTCATACACTGGGCTATCTTCACACTTTCTCCTCAGGACAACATGTACAGGGTCTTCCCAGAACAATCAGTTTTCCTGGTCCTCCTCTTTCAGTAAGGTTTCTTACAAAGACTCTACTGCCAGGTGAGAGTTCTATTCCACGAGTTTTTCTGTCATAGTGCTCTTTTCCTCTTTGCACAGCTTGTGTAGCTACCTTTGAAGCAACCTGACAGGATGACTGAAGCCTATCTGTCCATGTTTTTACATACCAAGAGTGATTCTTATATTTTTCCATGACTGGGTGTCAAACATGCTGTCTATTGGTAGTCTTGGAGATCTCCCGAACAGTAGAAAATAAAATGGAGAATATTCCATAGCTTCACTTTTTGATGCAGTTGTATGCATGTATAACCTGGGCAAGTTAGTTCTTCCAATTTTTCTTGGAATCTGGAGACAGGGTCCGAAGCATAGACAACAGGATACGATTAAATCTGTTGCATTGTCCATTACATTCTGGATGATATGGAGTCGTGTGGGAGTTCTGAATGTGGCAGTGTTTTCCTAATGCCAAGAATAACTGGTTTTCAAATTATTTTCCCATGTCATGGCGGATTCTGGTAGGAAATCCAAACTTCAAGACAAAGTCACTGAATATCTTATCAGAAACAGTCTTTGCTGACTTGTTTTTGGTCGCATAGGCCTGAGCAAACTTGGTAAAGTGGTCTATTGCTACTAGTATGTACTTATTGTACCTCCTTTGCATGTCTCCAGATGGAGGAAGTCGATGGAGACCATCTCAAAGGAATAAGTGGTGATCATATTGTTCAATGGAGCTCTGGTAGGCTTATTAGGGCGTTTGTCTTTCAGGCAGGTGCACTGGTGGTTAATGTATTGCTCAGCGTCTCTCAGCATATGCGGCCAAAAGAATCTCTGATCAAGTTTACAGTCCTTTCAACTCCTAGGTGACCCATTTCTTCATGCAATTCTCTCAACACCAATGAATGATGCAGCTTGGGTAACACTAGTTGAGAACTTGAGGTTATTTTCCGTCTCAAGATTCCATCTTCTTCTAGGTATATTTTGGTCCATTGCTTCATTAGTAAGAAGAGATCAGGAGGTCCACCTGGTCGTTCCTGCTTTGATGGGAACCTGTTTTGGTTTTTGTACTTCCACACTGGACCGATCATAGTCTTCTTTTTGTGCTGTCCTTATGGTCTCTTTAGGTATTTGAGCTACCTTCTTTTGGGTAATATCTATTGTTGACGTTGTATTTGCGATGGTTATTGGACACAGCCAAGGTGTTTCTTCTTTCTGTTGTACTTGAAGTGCTTGGGTTATGCAACTGATGACTTTGGGGTCGACTTCTTGCGAACACTGTTTCATGTATTGTTTAGGACTTAGTGGCATACGAGAGAGTACATCTGCATCCGCATTTCTTTTTCCTGGACGATACTCGATAGTGAAACTAAAGTAAGCTAGTTCTGCAACCCATCGGTGGCCTATTGCGTTTAGTTTAGCCGTAGTTAGGACATAAGTTAGTGGATTGCTGTCAGTATAGACTACGAAGGATGGACAGTAGTATAGGTAGTCTGGGAACCTTTCGCATATGGCCCACTTCATCGCTAGGAATTCTAGCTTTCCTGAATGCATGTGATAGTTCTTCTCGGCAGGTGTGAGAGTCCTAGACCTGTAAGCAATTACTTTAAAACTCCTGCTCTTGGTAGAACACAGCAACTAGTCCTTCCTGCGAGGCATCACAGTGCAGACCAAAGGATTTGCTGTAGTCCTGGTAACACATAGATTTGCATGAGAGTCAGTCCAGTCATCTCTAGCATAACTCTGCCGCAGTGTAGAGCAGCTTGTTACAGTGTGTCAGTGCAGATACAGTATACAGTCAGCTCCCCCTAGTGGTGTATATAGGGACTGCAGCAGTGTAGAGCAGCTTGTTACAGTGTGTCAGTGCAGATACAGTATACAGTGAGCTCCCCCTAGTGGTGTATATAGGGACTGCCACAGTGTAGAGCAGCTTGTTACAGTGTGTCAGTGCAGATACAGTATACAGTGAGCTCCCCTAGTGGTGTATATAGGGACTGCCGCAGTGTAGAGCAGCTTGTTACAGTGTGTCAGTGCAGATACAGTATACAGTGAGCTCCCCCTAGTGGTGTATATAGGGACTGCCGCAGTGTAGAGCAGCTTGTTACAGTGTGTCAGTGCAGATACAGTGAGCTCCCCCTAGTGGTGTATATAGGGACTGCCACAGTGTAGAGCAGCTTGTTCTTCAGGAAGCTCTTCTCTTCCCCACCTCCGTGTAGCTCATGTTCTCCGTCTCCGCATCATCACGTCCCTTTTTCCCATTATACAGAGCTCAGACAAAAAAAAAATTAGAATTTTTGATAGTACCTGACCCCACGAAGCTTCTATTTATAAGGGTGGAAATGAGGATTTTGTGCAGTGACACCTGGTGGCCACATGTAGGGATTACATTGAATAACCCAGAACCCCACAATACACTTTCCTTGCAGGGGTCACTGGTTCTGGCCGCAGCATCACTGGTTTTTCTGTTGTGTTTTCATGTCCTATGTTTCCTGATCCGCTATGGACTGTCAGCTCTTAGGCCATTAGGGCTCATGTACAAAGCCATTGCTTGCTTTTTTTTTTTGGTGGTCCACAAAACGTGGATCCAGCCATATAAATTCTGCATTTTGTAGAATGTCACCTCCTGCCCTCTATACAAGTATAGGACACATTCCATATTTTTGCAGGGCTGCAGAACAGACTTTCGGATGTGTTATCCGCTTCTTTTACGGCCCCACTAGATGGAGATACCAGCATGGTGTTATGGTACTTCTATGTTTGCAGTGTGTAGGTGGCGCAGTATCACATGAATATATGGGACGGGTGGGGGAGGTACACCGAGGGAAGACGCCACACTGCACACAATGTAAGACCCAGCCTCTGTCTTAGATGAGCTCTTTCTCATTTGGTCAAACTGCCTCATCAGTATCAGATCTGCGGGGGTGCAACACCCGGGACCCCCACAGATGAGGTGTTAGAGGCCTTGAACGCTGCAGAGGCTTCCTGGCCAGTGACATCACTGTACATGGGTCACATGGCCTAGTTGCAGCTCCGCCTCCTTCAGTGGGGGGTCTGTCAGTGAGGCCAAGCTGCAATACCAAGCACTGCCACTATACGATGGACGGCGCTGGCTGTGGAAAGTTTCCAGGAGACTACACCTATCACCTGAGCTTCGGTGAGCGCAGCGGCTCCCTGAAACAGCTGATCGGGGGGAGTGCCAGGACTCGGACCACCGCTGATGGGATGAGGACCTAGCCAGGATCACTCCTTTAATACAATGCAAATCTGTTCAGTTCACCATCCATTTTGTGTGGAATGGCTTCATGCGCTGAGCCTGCGCCCGACTCGGTGAGTGCCGGCTGTGTAATATTAAGCAGAGACCCAGCTGCAATGACGATTGGCGATAACGCCAATCCTTGTTATTTAAAGGCATCTGTGAGCAGATTTGTACCTATGAAACTGGCTGACCTGTTGCACGTGCGCTGCTGACAGATGCCCTTTAACCTATCAGAAGCCAAGGTCAATAGCAACCACAGCATAAAGGTAGTAGAAGGAGGAGGAGGGTCTCTCTGTCCTCCAAGCAGCCGCTCTGCCGTGACATTGTGGAGGGCCAGTTTACTATGAGAATATATATAATAAACTATGGGTACGGATTAGGGAGGTCAAACCAGTATAAGATCTGCGCTCTGGATTACCAAGAGTAAAGGCATGATTCAGGAGGTGGGTAATCTAAAATATAAACGTTTAATGATAATGCAGATAAAACAAAGAAAATTCCTAGATAAAGTGGGCAATTACAAACCTTGGGATAGAAAATGTTGATAAACTCTAGGAATCACCTAGGTGTCTATCCCAAATGAAAAATACAAAGATGCACTATAATAGTGCACGGCGGCACCAGTAACCAATTGTCCTACCGGTACTGCGAGACAGGATGCAGATCGTTCACCTCCGACAGTACTCTGATCAAGGCTTCTCCATATATGTAGACAGATGAAAAAGTGATGTCAGACAGTGATACACATATGTGCAGGGTCCCTGTAAAGGCCCTATGGCTGACTGACAATAATTACCCTAATGCTAGATGTAGGTAGCAGCCTGACCACAGGGCACTCGTCCTTGTAAGGACGACCCCGTCCGGAACCTGTAGTTACAGGTTCCGGACGGGGTCGTCCTTGTAAGGACGAGTGCCCTGTGGTCAGGCTGCTACCTACATCTAGCATTAGGGTAAATATATATATATATATATATACACACACACACACACACATACATAAATCTATATATCTATATCTATCTCTATCTCATATTTCCTAGTATCACCTAAGGGGACTAAAAATGACAGTAAAAAAAGTCCTAAACCATCAAAAAAATTTTTTAAAAAAATCACATCACACCCTTTCCCAATTTTACATATAATAAAAAAATGAACAGGAATTGACGAGTCCAAAAATGTCCAAACTATTTAAAAAAAAGTTGTTTTTTTTGGCCATGTTGTGACCCCCCCTCCAAAAATAAATAAATAATAATGATCAAAAACATCTCCGCCTGCAAAAACAAGCCCTCGCAACTGTGTGGACAAAAATATGAAAGTTCTGGGGTCCAGAAATTTGTGATGCAAAGACATGTTTTTCAAAGGTTATTTATATACATAGAATGTGTCGGCAGATAAGAACCATTTGGCCCATCTAGTCTGCCCAATATACTAAATACTATGGATGGCCCCTGGCCCTATCTTATATGAAGGATGGCCTTATGCCTATCCCATGCATGCTTAAACTCCTGCACTGTATTTGCAGCTACCACTTCTGCAGGAAGGCTATTCCATGGATCCACTACTCTCTCAGTAAAGTAATACTTCCTGATATTACTTTTAAACCTTTGCCCCTCTAATTTAAAACTATGTCCTCTTGTAGCAGTTTTTCTTCTTTTAAATATT
This sequence comes from Bufo gargarizans, assembly GCF_014858855.1. Classification (NCBI taxonomy): domain Eukaryota; kingdom Metazoa; phylum Chordata; class Amphibia; order Anura; family Bufonidae; genus Bufo; species Bufo gargarizans. Next base: position 21,221,863 of record NC_058081.1, read on the forward strand.
CTCTCCTCTTTTACCTTGTTGATTCCCTTTATGTATTTAGCAGTCTCTATCATATCCCCTCTGTCTCGTCTTTCTTCCAAGCTATACATGTTAAGGTCCTTTAATCTTTCCTGGTAAGTTTTATCCTGCAATCCATGTACTAGTTTAGTAGCTCTTCTCTGAACTCTCTCCAAAGTATCAATATCCTTCTGGAGATATGGTCTCCAGTACTGAGCACAATACTCCAAATGAGGTCTCACTAGTGCTCTGTAGAGCGGCATGAGCACCTCCCTCTTTCTACTGGTAATTCCTCTCCCTATACACCCAAGCATTCTGCTAGCATTTCCTGCTGCTCTATGACATTGTCTGCCTACCTTTAAGTCTTCTGAAATAATGACCCCTAAATCCCTTTCCTCAGATACTGAGGTTAGGACTGTATCACTGATTGTATATTCTGCTCTTGGGTTTTTACGCCCCAGGTGCATTATCTTGCACTTATCAACATTAAATTTTAGTTGCCAGATTTTTGACCATTCCTCTAGTTTTCCTAAGTCCTTTTCCATTTGGTGTATCCCTCCAGGAACATCAACCCTGTTACAAATCTTTGTGTCATCAGCGGTCCTTTTCCTTCATTTTCCTTTGTAAAAACTGAACAGAAGTATTCATTGAGGCAGTCAGCTAGTTCTTTATCTTCTTCCATATACCTTCCTTCTTTTGTTTTTGGTAATTCCTTGTTTTAGTTTCCTTTTTTCATTTATGTATCTGAAGAATGTCGTATCGCCTTTTTTCCCTGACTGAGCTAATTTCTCTTCTGCCTGTGCTTTAGAAGCTCTCATAACATGTTTGGCCTCTCTCTGCCTAATCTTATAAATTAGCCTGTCATCCTCGTTTTTTTTTTTTATATAATTACTAAATGCTATCTTTTTTGTGTTTAATGATTTTGGCCACTTCTGCTGAGTACCACAGTGGTCTCCTCCTTTTTTTGCTTTTACTGACAAACCTAATGCAATTATCTGTTGCCTTTAATAGTCCCACTTTTAAGTAGTCCCATTTCTCCTGGACTCCAATGAAGCTGTTCTAGTCTGATGGGGACTCGTATACCACTAATCTAATTTTAGAAAAGTCCGTTTTTCTAAAATCTAAAGCTTTTGTTTTTGTGTGCACAGGTCCATGTGAATTATAGGACATTTGTTATTTAGGTAAACCTCTCTCCCCCCCCCTTTAACATTTTATTTTTTATTTTTTAAGAGGCTGACATATTGGCCATTACCATTTCTTGGGGTAGGGCCTACATTTTACATCCTTACAGATGCTGCATGATGATCTAAAACCATTCTCCTGAATAGACTGCGTGCCGACATCTCTCCAACATCCTCACCGCTCCCGTTCCATCCCTTATGCTCGGTTTACTCCTCCCTCATCACTTCCATCTCTGACCGTCCCAAATCGTGATGAGCGAAAAAGTTAGAAAAAAAACAATTCAGCTGCTTTACCGAATTTCTGAAGGAAATTCGATTTGTTATGAGTTACTTTGTCACGAATCTTATTCCATTGTATGTGGCGGATGCAGTGACTGGGAACGGCGATCGCACCGCTCCCGTCATTAAACCACGCAGATGCCACGTTCATCACTGATCGCGGCATCTGACATTAACTTTGAGGCCTTTCAGGGGTTAATTATGGTTACAAAAATAAATAAATAAATAAATAAAACACTCACCATCAAGGCCATCTTGATTTTAGAAACAGCACAAAGTCTCGCACAGCGACTTGATGATTTCACGCAGTTTATTTAATTAAGATGGGCGCGACGGGCTCTCTGAAAAAAATGGATGGAATATGTATTTTTTTTTTCACACCACCATTTCAGGAAAAATTGATTAGTTAGCCAAATTTCCTCGAGCTTCGTGCTAAGTGTTGAATCAAATCTAGTGATGAGCGGCAAGGGTCATATTCGAATTCACGATATTTCCCGAATATTTTGTAGAATATTCATCAAATATTCGCAAATTCAAATATTCGTTATATTCTACGATTTTTTTACTCGAAAAATCGGCAAGGTAATGATCGTGTAAGATGCAAATTTTCGTAATGCGAATTTTTATTGCAAATTTTTTAACTTACAACTATTAGACAAAGATTATAGCACTATATTAGCTAAAATACTCTATATTCTTTTTTTTTCGAATATTCGCTATATTGCTATAACAGTTTTTTCGAATGTTCATAATATTCTAAAACAAGAATATATAGCAATATAGCGAATATTCTAAAAAAAACTAATATAGAGCAATTTAGCTAATATAGTGCTATAATCTTTTTTTTATAGTTGCAATTTTTTTCCAATCTGAACTTCAGATGAGAAAAAAATGACAACTATTAGACAAAGAAGATTATAGCACTATATTAGCTAAATTGCTCTATATTCGTTTTTTTCGAATATTCGCTATATTGCTATATATTCTTGTTTTAGAATATTACAAATATTCGAAAAAACTAAGTTATAGCAATATAGCGAATATTCGAAAAAAAACACAAATATAGAGCAATTTCGCTAATATAGTGCTATAATCTTCTTTGTCTAATAAAAAAAATAGAAAAAATATTCGTATTATGAAAAGTCGCATTACGAAAATTTGCAAACACTACTCCTAAAGTCAAATATACTGCAGCCTTCTCATTGGCCCACAAGCTAGAAGCAGGGAGGGATCATGTGTACTGAAAAAAAAATAAAAAAATTGAATATGCGAAATTACAAATATATATCACTATATTCGAAATATTCGCGATAAAAATTCGAAATTCGAATATTCGTGATAAACACTGATCAAATCTTTCCTGAAATTTGGATCGAAATCAATTAGTTTGACTTTGCTGAACACGACTCCTAGTACTAGCCTTCAGCTGTATTCCTGCCCATCTCACAGTCCACCGGCTGTCTCCTGATTGGCAGTTTGCCCCCCGCTCACAGACTATTATGCTCCAGAGTCTACATACCGGCACCGGTTCTAAAACGCCCACTGCTCTGATGACATCACTGTGCTCCTCATTAGCTGATCCACTCCTCTCTGTAGGCTTGTCCCATCTCCTCTGGATAGGGGCCTCTATCCCAAATCACTCACTGCAAGGAGGCCGACTTCATAACGTCACCACTATCGCCATATAGTGCGCCTATATTCATTAGGCTGCAGCGCTCTTCGCCACCTGGAACATCTGTATTACAGCTGGGGCAGAGTTTTCAGTCTACAGTGAAAATGTACTTTTACATCTCCACCAGGATGTCTTCTCGTTCTGCCTGATCCCTATTATTACCTTGTCTTCTAGATTCTGGTTACTGGTTTTGGTTATTGTACAGAAATACCATAGATTGTAATCTGATTACGGCATACAGCTCCTGTAGGCCCACCCATGAAGACACCTTCCAAGTCCTGCTTGATGTGATGAGACATTGAAGTGTGAGAAGTTAGATACCAGGTCAATCTTCGTTTGGTCATGTAGATGTGACACCCCTGAGCTGATGAAACACAGATCCCTACATGCCACAATATACCCAACTGTGATCTCAAAGACGGAGACTGATGAAGAGCACAAACACCTTTAGTCATCACGTACTTCCGAAAGTTGGCGATAAATAAGAGAAAAATGACCACACAAACTACTACTCAGTGGACTAAAACACTTATTACAATACAGAACCAAAAAGACAATGTTTTTATTTCGATGGAATGGAAGACGGAGCCAAATGATCAGTTTAGGAAAGTACTTCAAATTAACGCTGCACGTAAGTGAGATCCAAGTGTCTAATCATCACTTAATTTGTGATGTAATGTGATTTGTTTGCACTTTTGGAATTTGGGTATATATACCCTGTTCTAACACTGTTGTATTGCTTGACAAAGGCCTCATTGGAGTAGGCCGAAACGTTGCCTGGGAAATTGAATTTGGGGTCATCACCCTTTCACGTATATTTGGATGTTCTGCCTTGTTCTTTGGATGTATCTACAGTGGAGGAGAAGCCTGCCTCCCTTGAGGAATTGCACCCTGTTCACACTATCGGACTGTGCTGCTGCTCTATTTGCGTTTGTATATGTATGTATAAATATATATATACATATTGCATAGATAGTGATATAGTGTAGCTGATAGTGCTATATGTATGGACAGTAGAACCTGTGTCTGTAGCATGTATGTATGTATGTTACATATATAACTTAAGAGAGAAAATCCAGCTCTTGATAGCAGGGAATCCTTTATTCACAGCGTTTCGGACCCTTACATGCTGGTCCTTTCTTAGGATTATCATGTAAGGGTCCGAAACGCGTAGATTTGACTGCCCTGCGTATGTGGAAGTTTTTATACCGCTGTGAATAAAGGATTCCCTGCTATCAAGAGCTGGATTTTCTCTTTTCTTCAGTTTTGCATCAGCCGCGTCCAGGCTTCCTATCCGTGCTCTGGCAGGAGAAGCCGGTGAGAGCTGCCCTTCTCCTTCAATTATCTATTATGCTACATACAGATATAGTGCTGTGATGTCACAAGTTCACAACAATACTTAGTGCACCAATCAGTAATATGTAGTCAGACCTGCTAAAATGTGAAATTTCACGTATTGCACCAAAATATTCGCATCATTACTGCCGATTTGCGCAATCGCGATATATTGGAGCGCTCTATCTGCATATAAAGCCATTTTTAATGTTCTGCCGTGCCGACCATTTTCTCCAGTCTCAGGAAACTTCTACCAGCTTGGAAAATGTAGCAAAAGTGACCCACGCCTGTATCGCACGCGCAGTATGTGAACATTACATTGCCAATTTTCGCAATCAAGAAAATAATTGTGAATTCTCGAATATTCTACAAAATATTCGTGAAATATCGCGAATTCTAATATTGCCCCTGCCGCTCATCACTAGTTAGGAGTATTTGGTAGAGCGGTGTAGCCTAGATCTGATTGTGGCATTTAATATGTGGAGATTTATAGAATTCTATCAGTTGGGTAAAGTATGGACTGATTAGTAAGAAAATTCCAAGGATCGGGGAAATGTACATAGACGGCTGAGGTTCCCCTACAAGTTTAGTAGATGAGAAAAAAAAGGCTATGTCAACTCTTCAGCAGAGTTAGGCTACTTTCACACTAGCGTTATTCTTTTCTGGCATTGAGTTCCGTCCTAGGGGCTCAAATCCAGAAAAGAACTGACCAGTTTTATCCCCATGCATTCTGAATGGAGAGTAATCCGCTCAGGATGCATCAGGACGTCTTCAGTTCAGTCTTTTTGACTGATCAGGCAAAAGATAAAACCGTAGCATGTTATATTTTTACCTCCGGACAAAAATCCTGAACACTTTGACTGAACGCCGGATCCGGCCTTTTTCCCATTGACTTGCATTAACGCTGAATCCGGCGCCGTGTGTTCAGTCAAACCGGATCTGGCTTTTGCATGTTAAACCCGAAAAATGTGAAAAAAAAGTCCATAAATGGCGGATCCGTTTTTCCAATGCATTTTTTCATTGTGATCAAAATCCTGATCAGGATTCAAATGTAATCCGTTTTCACACGTTTTTCCGGATCCGGCGGGCAGTTCCGGTGTCGGAATTGAACGCCGGATTTAAACAACGCCGCTAGTGTGAAAGTAGCCTTAGTCAAGATCCTTAACCCTGACTTATCCATGCAAAGTTATACTAGGTTATACAATGTATAAAGCAGAACTTTAAAATAAAATTTTTTGCAAGTACCCTATTCTGGTGTACTACACAATTACCTTTCCTGTATAGGGATGAGAATCACTGCTATAATCACTTCTTCCCATAGAAAATTGTTTCTTGGCAGCAAATTGATGTTTAGACAGGACAATCTGCTGCCCATAAAATATTTAAGTGATCGCATCACCTGATGAATCAGTTTGCTCATTTATCAAGTGACTAATGACACCTTTATATAGGAGAATTATCAGGAACAATCCTTCCCAGGAATGCTGCTTCACAATTGCCCCAATCATTGAGCCATGGAAAGTGGTCTTACTTGAGAAGTGGCTAGAAATCACCTCAGGTGGAGACCACTACTCAACTCCAGGAGTTCCCAGCTGAAAACACCCCTTTAAGCTGTCATACAAATCTGTAATAGAAAATATGCAATTCACAAACACAGAGAAGGCCTGGATAATTTATAAAACGTCCAACACTTAGCAAACAACTTTAAAAAAACAGTTTTATTGGAAACATATGAACAAAGTACAGCGTATAATCCAGAGGAACAGTAATGACAAGAACTAAAGACAAAAAAAGAGTCATCAACAATGAGCAGGGATATAATATAAAGTGCAGCATCACAGGTAAACCAAAAGGTGCAGTAACAATACAATAAAAAGTCAAATAAAAAAGTACAGTAAGCAGGAAAAAAAATATCAGGCCAAATATTAAGTTGGGTACGGCAGTCGGTTAAGCAAAAGGAGGTAGAATAGGATATACACACTTTATTTTTCGCTTTATAAGATGCACTTTTCCCCCTAAAAGTGGGAGAAAAATGGCTGTGCGTCTTATAAAGCAAATACTAGTGAGCACTTCCATTATGGATGTGCTCACTTGTATGCTTTAGGTGTGAGGAGCGAAGCACTACGAATGCTGATGGTTCTCACCCTACCCTTTCTTCCCTGGGACCACACCGCAGATCCTGACCACGTACACCGTCAGAACGTAGTGTGCATACTATGCCCCGATTCTGCATGCAGTCAGATGGAGAAGACAAGGGAGCGAGACTAGAGGAGCAGGAGCAGGAGAGGTAAGTGAAATTATTTTATCTCATATGGAGGTCTGACATGGAGTTTGACTGACGGGGGTCTAATGAGAGGTCCTGATGTAGGGGTCTGCACTGGGGGTCTGATGTGAGGTCCTGATTTGTGGGTCCGATCTGAGAATCTGATATAAGGTCTGAGGAAAAAAATATTTTTCTTACTTTCCTGGGTGCATAAAAATACGGGTACATAGATAAAAAAAAAAAGAAAAAAAAACACCACCTACTAAAGTCTTCTGAAGATTAGCTGGTCATTAATGGTTTTTATACAAGATTTCTTCATAAAAATAATTGGATTAGTGAGCAGTTTTATTATGTTTAAGGTGGGGACCAGGAACCATCCAGAAGATTTATCAATCAACCAGTCCTAGTAGAGAGACTTTTTTTCCTTCCCCAGATCTTTGTCTAAAACTCCACAGATCATATTTTCTTCCCTTTTTCATGAATCAAGATGGCGTAGGTGGTACAGTAAACATTAATTGTTTACTGTAGTCATAGATAATGGAGGACATATCTGCAGAACGTATTAGTTACTTCTATTAGATAACGTCAGTGTAGTAGTTACACCTCATGCTGCCCTAGGCACTAAGCCTGAATATGCCATCATTAGAGGACCATTTACACTCTATGGCCATAATTAAAAATGAACATCAATGATAAAACAAATATCAAATTTGATACAGTAAAATGTTATCTGCAGCACGATGGAGAAATTAAATACAGCTCAGAGAAATTTAGATTTGACATTGCCATCAAGTGCTCAACCTAGTCCTGGTGCCCAGTTGTATGGATTGTATTAGGTTTTAGTGTTAGGTACCCATCTGCAGAAGTCATCTTGACGCCAGGTGGATGGGCCCAACAAACGTTTGATCAAAAATGTGCATGAAGAGGTTCAATTTTTTATGTATAGTGGTATAGTTATACCACCATACCGTGACTGGATACCACCACCATACAATTAAATGGTACCACCATACCATGACTAGATACCACCATACAATTAAATGGTACCACCATACCATGACTGGATACCACCACCATACAATTACATGGTACCACCATACCATGACTGGATACCACTATACAATTAAATGGTCCCACCATACCATGACTGGATACCACCATACCATGACTGGAAACGGAGATGTGGACTACTTAACATGCACTGTATTCCAAGTGACCATCTTAAATAGTTTTATCATTAAACCATAATGTGTGGTTCGTCATTACTTTGCCACATTGTCCCAGAACTTCTACCAAGATACCTAAAAATATTCTTGAATAAGTTGACGAGCCAGCTAGGAGGGATTGGATTGTGGCATTGACGTTCTATATATAACTTGCCATGACTAAACTCATCAGCCAGCGAGACCTCCATGCCGGCTTGTGTCTGTACACTTGGACGACTTCCACAGTGACTTATTAATGAGTGAAGCAAACTCTAGTCAAGGTAAAAAGGTTCTCAGGTTTATTATTACTTGGGTACAGTATGGAACAAACTAATAAGAAACTTGAAAAGGTCAATGACACTGATGAGCTGGTAAAATTCAAGGAGAATGAACAAGGAGAAATTCAAGTTAAACATTTTCAGGCTATGAAAGAAAATAAATTGTCCCCAAAGAAGGCAAGGAGGGAAATGCTGTGTTCTTCATGTTAGATTTCAGGGAACCTCAAACTCTTCAAGAGATTTAAGTGTTGGAAGAAAGTTCAGGATTTGAAATAAGTGGGGAAGGTTAAAATTAGTGCAAGTCATGCTTCTACTAGCAGTATGGGACAGGAGAATGAGAGATTACCAAAGACATTGGAAAGTTGTCAAAAGGATTAAGAACAGAGGCAACTATAAAAGATATCTAATTCCTCTAGCATAGGGAGAGTGATGATACAGAGTCATAAAAAATTCTAAATCTAAAAGGAGCAACTGAGTAGATCAGGGATCAGCAGCCTCCGGCACTCCAGCTATTGTGAGACTGCAGTTCCCAGCATGCTCTATTCATTTCTGTGACAGTTCTTAGAAGAGCAGAGCAAGTATGCATGCTGGGAGTTGTAGTTTCACAGTGCTGGAGGTTGCCTACCCCTGGAGTAGATGATGTGCTGTAATGGTTGCATTTAATGCTCCAGAGGTGACTGCAGATTGAGGATGTAGATTAGCAGTAAAGCCAGAGGACGATGTGCTTGATCAGCAGGACGAAAGCCATTGTGTTCCATCTGTAATTCTTGTATCTGTTCATGTAAAAACTGGGATGGATGGTGAGGAAATGTGTGAGACTACGGTAGAAACACCACTAGTGCTAGAGTGGGAGCTGAGCAATGAGCTTGGGCCAATAAAGATTGGAGAGGATCCTGTTAAAAAAAAATATATATATCGAGCTGAGAATCTAGACTTTCCAGAAAGCACATGCTAACATGGGGAGTGGGGACATATGTGATGTGGTTTTGGGGAAGTTTGGATCAAGGTCTAAAAGTCTGCATACCAAGGTCTGTTTATAAGGATGTCATATATCTTCTATATGAAAGAATCTTCATATAAAAGAGGATAAAAAAAAATATATATATATAAAAATTATATTATCCTTCAGGCGGACATAAAAAACACCTCTAAGTTCTTTTATCAAGTATCTTAATTTGATTTGTGCAAGCAGTGAAACAAAGGGACAATTGTATGTGCAAAAATATATAATTGTTTATTATAAAAACCAAGAATATAAAAACAATACAACTGCAAAATAAATGATGAAGTTACAAAGTAACACCCAAAATGTACCACACGGTGGTGCTAACACACCCCTATCTGATCAGCACAGTATAACTTGGTGATTTATGACAACCAGTGTCATACTTTTAACAAACAGACTCATATACCAAGAGAAACTTAGGATCTTCTGTTATCAAACAGGTTATAACAATAAAACACGGATTTACAGGAAAATAACTGTTATCCCTTGACTGTTTTCCTATGACCAAATCAAAAATATATGATATTAATATGATAAAATATTCAGCTCGGCAATCAGACTAAGGAAAAATAACTTTCCAAGGGTTTAGTCCTCTTTTCAAATAATGTCAGATCTTCCATTAACAATATGCATCTTTGCTAAGAGAATAATCAGCATTATGGAGGCACCTAAGACTATATATTCCCACAGTATGGGAACTCTTGGCTATATACCGAGAGAAATATCTTATTAATATCATGAGTAGTAAACAAAATATACGTTACTGGGTCAAAGGTAGACAGAGTTCAGATGGGACCAGTTCTGAAGAACTTTCCTAGTAATCCAAAAAGAATAATCCAAGTTTCTTCTGATAAAGTTTTTCTTTTTGATTGAATGAATGGATCAATGGATATATGGATCTTTTTTCCCTCTCTCTCTAGTTCTCCTTTGCTACCCCGCACACGAGTAATTATTCCCCCCCTTATCTAAGAATGATCCCCTTTAGATTAGGGATTCCCAATCAGGTAAGGTGGGTGTACTTGCATGCTAATAATACCATGATGTCATGTCAACTCCTAATATGGTAAAGAACAAATAATGAAATAATATAATATTGTCCATCTGCCTCCAGATGGCACTGCGGTATTGTAAATGAACATCACAACTTTTAAGCATAAAAAGTAAATATCTAATAATACGTTCACAGGACCTCGTTGACCGATTCTTAATAAATCATTGAGGAAGGTCTTTCCCTGACACTTTTAATTACCTATATCCCGGACTTGTTGGAGTAGACTGTCTTCTCCTATCTTTTTGAAATATAGTTTGACTTGATGAAAATTTTATATAGCGGCTTTGATGCTTGGCATCGGAACTTGTACATTTCACTTATCTACATCCATGAATAACTATTGTTTTGAAATAACATTTTCTCTTCTCAGAAAATCCAATTAACATAAACTTACTTGTTTCTATGCCTTCTACAATACCTTCTAAATGATAAATACATGGTATAACACATATATATATATATATATATATATATATATCGATACATTGTTACACATAGATAATACATTATATGAATTATTAATTAACATATGTTGTAAACTAAATATACCACGCAGAGATATATATATATATATATATATATATATATAATATAATTATGAATATATAAATTGAACTTCATATAGCAGGTGTGCCTCAAGGACATGAAACCTTATCAAATAACCTTGTTCCCTCCAGACATATGTTTCCCTCCAGACATATGTTTTAGGGAGTTGACTTACTCCTTACAGATGGTCCCATATCTTTAGCAATAACTTTTAAACACAATGTCCGTTTATGTTCACAATTATTTTTTATAAATTGAACTTGCCATGAACTCATGCCATGAACTCATCTTGGCTTCCTCAGCCACATAATAGAACTTTGGTTCAGGCTGATTTTATTCTTGGCAATGAGATGAGCATACATCTTGATCATAATGTCATTAGATAATATTGTATACGTATGAAAATGCACAAGAAGGGAGCATTCATTGGGTAGATTAGTTGATGTGTAACACCCCAGAGTTGTGTTACAAGACTCGTTTACCCCGCTACAATCTGTTAAAAGCCTTTACCTTGTCATCGGATAGGATTTTACATTATGTCACTCACAAATGTGCATAAACCATGTTAAATGTAAATTATTATTGTCATTTTCCGTGTTCACCAGCAGGTGACCGCAATGCGTTGGTAAGGAGTTAGTTTCAGTTTAGTATATCTAGGCTGGAATGGTTCATTCCAGCTTAGCTCCCCCTCTGTGGAGGTGTGGACTATTCCCACAGCCTACACCCTAGGTGGAGAAGGAAGTTAGTGAGGAGTGCAGCCCACCCTCTGCTTGGGGTAGGGTGTGCGTGTTAGGAGCTCCCCGATATAGGGAACCATGCCAGGATCTTGTCTCTGCTCAGACATTGATCACCATCCCCAGCCTGAGCCCTGCAGCCTCAGCTGGATGAAGCAAGCAGACAATCTCCAGTTCCAGGAATAAAGCATTCCCTGAGAATATAACTGAGTAAAGTCCAGAGACCCAGGAGAAGCCATATTCCTCCTCAGCTACTCTGTCCCTATAAAGCAGAAGATATAAAGAAGTGCAGAAGCCAAATTCCTGCCACAGTTTTAGAGCTACTAAGCAGACGTCCTTTCCTGCAAGCTCCAGGTTTATAGAGCAGAAGATTCATTCCTGCCAACAATTGCCAAAACCTGCTGGGACCCAAGACCAAAGCTGTACCTTGGTTGGATGAAAGTTTTAACTTTACCAAAGGTCTGGACATCAGTTTCTGCTGCAAAATCCCTCTATTACTCCTCCAATCACTACACTCAAATTTATTGCAAGTGAGCCAGGAGCCCAGCCGTACCAAGTTAGGAGACATCATTGACACCACTATCATCACCATACAGAGACATTATAGGCAATTGCACCACTCTGGCATTCCTAACCTGGGACGTGAGTTATAACACCTTGGGAGGGCCCTGTGATATTACCCTGTGCACACTGCAATTGGCGTCACAACAAATACTGAACATTTAACAACCTGTTCCTGGCCGCTGCAGATGCAGCATTGGAAGTACTGGGATGGGCTGCAGGATGAGCGCATGCTGCTTTGTAAAACTGTGTACAGAAGGGTAAGCCTATACAAGCCTTTTCTGACTATCTCTATGCCTCACTGTTCAAAAGCCAGCAGAAGCCGATGTAGCAGACAATTTTTAAACAAGCTGTCCACTGGATTGGTCATCAGTATGTGATCGGTGGGGGTCTGACACCCAGGACTCCTGCTGATCAACTATTTGAGAAGACAGCAGACTCTGCTTTCCCTAGGCCAGTGACATGATCATGTGGCCTAGGAGCAGCTCAGCCCAATTCATGTGAATGGGTCCAAGGGTAAAGTCTTGTTAAAATGGTTTCACATCAACTTATTTTGCAGACCTGGAACAATAACTTTCATATGCTGATTGATAGTTAAGGGAAATACTAATTACTGAAATTTAGGATAATCTCAATAATTAATATTCATAAATAGGTGTGAGTGGTCTAGTGATGACTCCGCTTATTTATACCTTAAAATACAGATACACTCTGATTGCCCTACTCTATACTGAACTGCCTGTGGCTATTGCTGCGGCGCCTAATACAACAAAAGACTACACACTGTGCGTAAACAAAAGGTATTTAACACACTACACGTCTACAGTCTAATTATTGCTTATAATTATTTATCTATATCAATGGGAATATATATATATATATATATATATATATATATATATATATATTCAGCACACAGTAATATATATATATATATATATATATATATATATATATATATATATATATATATATATTCACACTATAACAGCACTATACGGTCCTAACTACGCTAACACAATCCCAAGTCCTCCCCAGACTCACTACAATTACAGTTACACACTATTTAGTAGCAACCCACCCAACCTGGCTATACACTATATCCCTATGGGGAGACAAAGGGGTTAAAAATACACTGCAGGGGATATTAGCACAGTAAATAGTTAATACAGGGCTATAGCAGGGGAAAATGGGGTTGGAATGCAGGGCAGGGGTACAGCCACTGGGTTTTGCAGGGCAGGGAAGCAAGGGTTAATGTAAGGGTGGCGTTGGTGGTATAAGGCAGGGGTTAATGCAGGGAATACAGGGTCAGGGATGCAGGGGTTAATGCTGCATTGGTGGTATAGGGAATGCAGGGGTTAATACAGCGTTGGTGGTATAGGGATCGTTGGTGGTATGGGGATTGCAGGGGTTAATGCAGATTGTTGGTGGTATAGGGAATGTAGGGGTTAATACAGCATTGGTGGTATAGGGAGGCAAAGCTGGTGTTAAAGATACTTATTCCTATGTGCTCGTTGTCCAGGGGTTGATGCCCGATTGCTCGCTGTCCAGCGGTTGATTCTCTTCTTGTGTAGGGTGGCACGGCTCAACTGAGGGGAGCAGTGCTGCCGGACATTTTAAATCCAGCAGCGCTTGCTCTCGTGCAGCCCGCTCTCGTGCAGTTCACGCGCGCCACAGGCAAGGACACGTGGGCCGGCGCGGCGCAGCGCAGCGCTATGACGTACCAGCCCGCGCCTCCGGAGGAGGAGTGCAAAGCGCGCTCCCAGGCGGGGATCTCTTATCCTCTGCCTGTGAACTGTTTGCACACCCCAGGTGCCGTAATTACAGCACCGGAGGTATGCAGAGAACAGAGGAAGGGGAAGCTGGAGATGTTAGGCAAAAGGCAAAAGGATCTATTGACCCTTTTGCCTTTTGAAGTGACAGAGGCTGGACAATTATGTCCGGCCATCTGGTGTCACTTCCCTCCTGCCGGACAATGCAGGATGATTAGTCTGGGGGGGGGGGGGGGGCAGATAATCTGGCCACATCTAGATGTATACACAACCTTATACAGTCATGTGAAAAAATTAGGACACCCTTTGAAAGCATGTGGTTTTTTGTAACATTTTTAATAAAAGGTTATTTCATCTCCGTTTCAACAATACAGAGAGATTAAAGTAATCCGACTAAACAAAGAAAACTGAAGAAAAGTCTTTTCAAGATCTTCTGTAAATGTCATTCTACAAAAATGCCTATTCTAACTGAGGAAAAAGATAGGACACCCTTGCCCCTAATAGCGAGTGTTACCTCCTTTGGCTGAAATAACTGCAGTGAGACGGTTCTTGTAGCCATCTACCAGTCTTCGACATCGGTCTGAGGAAATTTTACCCCACTCCTCAATGCAGAACTTTTTCAGCTGTGAGATGTTTGAGGGGTTTCTTGCACGTACAGCCCTTTTCAAGTCACCCCACAGCATCTCAATGGGATTCAAATCTGGACTTTGACTTGGCCATTCCAGGACTCTCCATTTCTTCTTTTTCAGCCAATCTTTGGTTGATTTACTAGTATGTTTTGGGTCATTGTCATGTTGCATGGTCCAGTTCCGCTTCAGCTTTAATTTTCTAACTGATGGTCTCACATGTTCTTCAAGCACCTTCTGATACACAGTAGAATTCATCGTGGATTCTATGATGGTGAGCTGACCAGGTCCTGCTGCAGCAAAGCAGCCCCAAACCATGACACTTCCACCTCCATGCTTCACAGTTGGTATGAGGTTCTTTTCTTGGAATGCTGTGTTTGGTTTACGCCAAACATGTCCTCTGCTGTTGTGTCCAAATAATTCAATTTTGGACTCATCTGTCCAAAGAACATTATTCCAGAAGTCCTGGTCTTTGTCAACTTTATCTCTGGCAAATGTCAGTCTGGCCTCGATGTTTCTCTTGGAAAGCAAAGGTTTCCTCCTTGCACACCTCCCATGCAAGTTAAACTTGTACAGTCTCTTTCTGATTGTAGAGGCATGTACTTCTACATCAACAGTAGCCAGAGCCTGCTGTAGTTCTCGAGATGACACTTTAGGGTTTTTGGAGACCTCTTTTAGCATCTTGCGGTCTGCTCTTGGGGTGAACTTGCTGGGGCGACCAGTCCTGGGCATGTTGGCAGTTGTTTTGAAAGCCCTCCACTTGTAGACTATCTTCCGGACAGTGGAATGGCTGATTTCAAAATCTTTTGAGATCTTTTTAAATCCCTTCCCAGACTCATAGGCTGCTACAATCTTTTTTCTGAAGTCCTCTGACAGCTCTTTTGCTCTCACCATGGTGCTCACTCTCACTTCAACAGTCAGGAGCACACCAAACTAAATGTCTGAGGTTTAAATAGGGCAAGCCTCATTCAACATGCAGAGTAACGATCTACTAATTATGTGCACCTGGTGTGATATACCTGTGTGAGATCTGAGCCAATTTAAGAGGGAATACATGTGAGGGTGTCCTATCTTTTTCCTCAGTTAGAATAGGCATTTTTGTAGAATGACATTTACAGAAGATCTTGAAAAGACTTTTCTTCAGTTTTCTTTGTTTAGTCGGATTACTTTAATCTCTCTGTATTGTTGAAACGGAGATGAAATAACCTTTTATTAAAAATGTTACAAAAAACCACATGCTTTCAAAGGGTGTCCTAATTTTTTCACATGACTGTAGATGTTTGGGGCATCTATATGCATGTATATATACACATTATTCTGGGGCATAAATGGGCAGCAATAAGCCCACTTATATATCTATATATCTATCTATCTATCTATATATATATTATATACATAGAGATGTATGTATGCCCCCTTGTCAGCATACATCTCTATGTATATACCTACACCACCTGGACAGGCCCATGTAAAAGGGCGAATATATATGAGGGCATATATACATATATATTTAAA
This sequence comes from Bufo gargarizans, assembly GCF_014858855.1. Taxonomy (NCBI): domain Eukaryota; kingdom Metazoa; phylum Chordata; class Amphibia; order Anura; family Bufonidae; genus Bufo; species Bufo gargarizans. Next base: position 21,237,884 of record NC_058081.1, read on the forward strand.
TCTAACACTTCCCTCAACAGTAGTGAACAAACGGCACCGAAAATGTGTAAATAAGAGCTAAGTGTCAAAATGCTAAAGTAACTGAGAAATGGACAACATTTCATAAATTATCTGTGTATGTTTTATACCGGTCTTGTGATCCTATATATTTTCTTGCCATTCTGTGATTGTACGTGCCATTCCGTCTGGTTCTGCAGTTGGAATACGCATTGCCCTTGGAGGAAATCAGTTTTTTCACCTAAATGTTAAAAAACTGGCCCGTTGCAAGTGGTAATTAAGACGGTTCCTGGAAATGCAGACAGACAGCATGTAACCTCACCCAGCGGGGGTCCAGCAGCTTTTCAAATAGAGTACCTGGATGAAGAAAATGGCTCATAAGTGATAACTAATCTCTGGTACAACTCACGTGTCAATAATTGTGATCATTGCATTCCGTGTGATGTGGGCTTCGTAGGGGGTCTAAACATCCCATCCCCGACAGGCAGCATTCCCACATAATGTGTGGTATCAGAACGATCGGACTGATAATATATACATTATTAAAATATGTCGGGGGCCCGAATTCCATTAGTGTGGACGGGAAGCCATGTTTTATTAATATTTAATGTCTGCCAGAGTAAGAGAGGTGGAGCATGCACAGGTAATGAGGGCCATCGCAGAAGGCTGGGACAGAATGGGATGGAGACTCCTCACAGCTCCACCCTCTGCCGAACAGGGATAAAGATGAACGGTTGGGAACATTTCAGGGACACAATTTGGGGATCCGATCAACATTGGGTTGTGTTCCACATTCCTCCTGTCCCCGGAAACCAGAATGGACTGACCACACAATTCATCGAGTAAGAACATTTCTGCTTTTTATCCTTTTATTTTTATACTGTTTTGTGCATGTTTACGTTTGTCTTATTTCTTGTAACTTTTTGTAACTAAGTGCTGTACCTTTTTAGTACATTAAAGGATATCTTTAATGGTTTTGCCTTGTGCCCTGAATGAGCCCAGTAACCTCCATTTTTAAGTGTATGAGTGCGGTTTGCGTTACCGTGCATTCACTACAAGTGTGGCCTGTACTACTGTGAGCCTGCTTGTAAGTAGAGCGCTGTGGGGTTTTCTATGAGCCCCTAATTAATTGGTGTATTAATTAAAGTGCCATAGATGGTGGCAGCGTGTTGAGGTGCATGAGAGGCTGTGTCAGGGTGTGATCTAGGTTCAATCTGAGGCCTGTGTGTAGGGGCACGAAATAGATCGACCCTTGGCAGTCCCACCTGGGTCACGTGACCGGGCGGTTTCCATACCCATACATGACAAATAGGTGGCATCAGTGGGATTGTCATTGTTTTTCTTAGACTGGGGTGTTAGTCAGGAATAATTTCGTAAACCAGACACTAACAGCTGGTAGACCAGCACACAGGGCAAAACACAGTGTCACGGATGAACCGCGAGAAACCCCAAGAGATCCGGAAAACAAACGCAGTCAATCGATTTTTTGATTGTCGCATCGAGGAATTACAGATTCAATTCCTGATGCCCAGCAGATAACGCAATAAAGATAATTCAATTCCTGTAATTACAAGCTGTTGTCCTAGGAGGCCAACGTTCTCTTAACGTAATTACAGCTAGTCTCCTTAATTAACCTTACACAAAGAACTTCCTTGCTGCAGAAATCTCACAGCTAGGTGCGAACCGACACCTGACAAGAACATTTGGTTTGTCACAGAGAGGGCTTGCAAGCCAGCCTGAGCCAGACTTTCTGGCACCAATGGAAATTGAATAGGTCATATGATTTTTACCCCTTTGTACAAATATCATACGTAAATTATATCATTTTGTTGGTCAGGATCCGCTGAGTATTCTGATATAAAACATATACCGCTGGGATAAGCAACATCCAGGTCATTAAACATCTCAGTAACCGAATATGATCTAGTGTCAATGAGATCAATATTTTCGGAGGATCGTAAATTTGTCATTATTAGTTGTGTGCGACGGACGTGTGCTGAGATATGAAAATGTCATATTTTTGGGACTTGAACTTCCCTCTGAATAACAGCACCAGCCCAGGGGCTGAGCCTGAGATCCTGCCCTAACAGCTGGACCCTTCATAAGGCCATGAGCGAAATCTAATAGGAGTCCTCCCTTGTGTAACATCATCTGAAGAAGCCAGCCACGAGGACCAAGGTGGGCTGGCAGCCATATTTACCAGACTTTTTATTCCGGAACAAACTGACTTTCTTGGACTTTCCACAAAGGACATTCTTCTGAAACGAAGTATTCCCCGTCATCTGTTTTCCCTTTTTATTTTACACTGGACTATCCTTCCCTGTGATTGTTATTTTTTATAATTTCTGTATGTTAATCATTTGTATTGTATGTATAATAAATGACGTTAGTCATTTTCTTCAGCCTCATACCTGCTCCGAGCACCGCAGAACGAATCCTAGCCGTTTCTGAAGAGTCGCTACCCGGATAGTTGTCGTGTTTAGTCAAGGGTTTCCCTTGCCCTGTTACAAGGGATGGTGGCAGTCTACCTACATATTGCGTAGTGTATGTTTTCTGTAGTCCGCACGCTCCCTCCTAGCCTGTCTGCTGCCCAAATTCTGGCGGTTTCAGTTGACAGATCGCATCCCCACAGTGGACGATCTGCGGTCTGAAACGTATTGTAAGGCATTGAGCGGTCAGGCCACTAAGGGGCGTGTGATAGCAGGGGCAGCACGTGTAACAGTGCTGGCCGCTCCTGTGACAGTGGTGGCAGCGTTTGGGATCTGTGTTGTGCTCAAAGCATCTAGACCGTGTTGAACTAATTTAACCCTGTCAGAACCGAACAAATTTGGTGGTGTTGTGGCTGAGTGCAATACTTTTATTTACATATATAGAGGGACGGTGGAACCCAGTACCCCTTCCCAAAACCTTGTTTTCTTTATCTGTCTTTTATTTGGCGTGAAAATGTCCCTGGATTACAAGAAAATGAATGTATCAGATCTGGAAAATCTGTGTCAAATTCGACGCATTGAAATCGGCCGCAAGACAAGGGCCGACCTGATAAAAGACTTGTTCAGATGGGATACCCAGCAACTGCGGGGGCTGGACGTGTCCACTGCGGAGGGCACAAACCCATCTGTCTTAAGTCAGGGGGAACCGGAGACTGCAACTCCTGACGACAGTGGGAGGGAACATCCTGCGGGCCCTGTTACACCCTCTGCGTGGGAGGACGTCAGTACGGACCCTGGTGTCAGAGTTTATCCAAGTACTCGCCTGGAACCAGCCAGTACGGGACTGTCCACTTGTACGGATCCTATAATGCAGCAAGCCTTACAAAAGCTAATGGACACTAACCCAATGGAATATTTGCAGTACATGGCAGAGCGAGAGATGCGCCAAACCGCTGCTGCAGAAAGCCAACGTCGGCATGAACTGGACATGGCCAGGATACACCAACCCAACCGAAACTCATCACCCAACTTTCCTGCGGAAGGAGCAGCATCACACGTGAGTGCAAAATTTAAATTTGCTCCCATTGAAAAGGACACTGACATAAGACTTGTTTTTGTGATCCTTTGAGAAAGACTGCCGTCAGTACCGTCTGTCCCAAGACCAGAGGGCCAGACACCTGACACCCTTGCAGCGCTACAAAGCGCTTGATGCTTTTGCGGACTTGCCTATGGAACAGGATAATGATTATACTGCAATCAAAAATGCCATCATTGCCAAGTATCAGATGACCCCTGAGGTCTATCGTAAAAAGTTTAGGTCCTTGCAGAAGAAGCATACGGACTCTTATCCGGATGTGGTCAGCAGTTTACTCACCACATTCTGCCAGTGGACTCTAGGCCTCACAAACGGGTCTTATGACATCTTAGAGGACTTAATGGTACTAGACCAGTCTGTGTATTTGCCCTGCTGATGTAAGACAATTTGTGCTGGAAAGGAAGCCTGCCTCAGCGACCGCTGCAGCCAAGCTCGCCGAGACCTTTGTGACAACCCATGTGCCCGATACACGCAGATCTGCACCATCTAGCTGGAGAGGAGGTCAGCCGAATACACGGGCAGACCCTCCTGCGCCTGTGAGCCGTCCACCACAGAGGACACCAAGTGCAGCTGCTGCTTCCAGACCTGGGCCGCCGGAAGGGGTCACCGGTCACTACTGCCACAGAACCAGACACATGAAGTTCAACTATCCTGAGCGGAGGCAGACATCATCAGCACCAGCACCTGGACCACCTGTACCTCGCCCACGGCAGACACAGCCGGCCAGCGCACCACAGCCAGGAACTACCTCAAATGCCTTTTTCGCCGGTGGGCAAGAGATTCACTAGCAATCACCAGCTTGTTACGGTGAATGACCAGCTTGTCACCGGTTTCCGAGACACCGGAGCGGATGTCACTCTGGTGCAAGCGCACCTTGTCCCACCAGCGGACATCATTCCGGATAAATCTCTTAACCTCACTGGAGTGGGGGGGGGGGGGCACTCTCTCACATTCCTCAGGCCCTGGTGTCCCTTGACTGGGGGGTGGGGGTTCAAGAGATGATCGTTTAGTATCCTGGACCAGCTACCGGTCCCTGTTTTGTTGGGGACTGACTTGGGCAAGCTCGTGTCCTATTATGAACCTGCCACAAACCCCTCGGAATCCCTGGAAGGAGTCGGACACCCTGCCCACACCCAGGTACTTTGCGCACGGGACCAAGAGCAAGGGGGAGGGGGATTAAAGGTGCCCAGTCCAGGGGTACCCGAGGTTAATGTACAACCTGTTATGCATGATGTACCTGTTAAATGTCACCCCTGCAGGGGAAGATGATGAAAATGCCAAAGTGTGCCATTCTGAAATTGTACCTGTATTAGCAGTGACTCGCAGCCGCGCTGCTCAGAACTTGAGCTCAGAACAGGTGGAGGAGGTTCCGGCCTTCTCCCCCTCCTCTGACCACCGGGATTTAACTTTCAGCTGCAGACCTCATATGTAGAGTTGAGCGAACACCTGGATGTTCGGGTTCGAGAAGTTCGGCCGAACTTCCCGGAAATGTTCGGGTTCGGGATCCGAACCCGATCCGAACTTCGTCCCGAACCCGAACCCCATTGAAGTCAATGGGGACCCGAACTTTTCGGCACTAAAAAGGCTGTAAAACAGCCCAGGAAAGGGCTAGAGGGCTGCAAAAGGCAGCAACATGTAGGTAAATCCCCTGCAAACAAATGTGGATAGGGAAATGAATTAAAATAAAAATTAAATAAATAAAAATTAACCAAAATCAATTGGAGAGAGGTCCCATAGCAGAGAATCTGGCTTCCCGTCACCCACCACTGGAACAGTCCATTCTCAGATATTTAGGCCCCGGAACCCAGAGGAGAGAGGTCCCGTAACAGAGAATCTGGCTTCATGTCAGCAGAGAATCAGTCTGCATGTCATAGCAGAGAATCAGGCTTCACGTCAGCCACCACTGCAACAGTCCATTGGCATATATTTAGGCCCAGCACCCAGGCACAGGAGAGAGGTCCCGTAACAGAGGATCTGGCTTCATGTCAGCAGAGAATCAGTCTTCATGTCATAGCAGAGAATCAGGCTTCACGTCACCCACCACTGTAAGAGTCCATTTTCATAAATTTAGGCCCAGCACCCAGGCAGAGGAGAGAGGTCCCGTAACAGAGGATCGGGCTTCATGTCAGCAGAGAATTAGTCTGCATGTCATAGCAGAGAATGAGGCTTCACGTCAGCCACCACTGCAACAGTCCATTGGCATATATTTAGGCCCAGCACCCAGGCAGAGGAGAGAGGTCCCGTAACAGAGAATCTGGCTTCATGTCAGCAGAGAATCAGTCTGCATGTCATAGCAGAGAATCAGGCTTCACGTCAGCCACCACTGCAACAGTCCATTGGCATATATTTAGGCCCAGCACCCAGGCACAGGAGAGAGGTCCCGTAACAGAGGATCTGGCTTCATGTCAGCAGAGAATCAGTCTTCATGTCATAGCAGAGAATCAGGCTTCACGTCACCCACCACTGTAAGAGTCCATTTTCATAAATTTAGGTCCAGCACCCAGGCAGAGGAGAGAGGTCCCGTAACAGAGGATCGGGCTTCATGTCAGCAGAGAATTAGTCTGCATGTCATAGCAGAGAATGAGGCTTCACGTCACCCACCACTGTAACAGTCCATTGGCATATATTTAGGCCCCGGCACCCAGACAGAGGAGAGGTTCATTCAACTTTGGGTAGCCTCGCAATATAATGGTAAAATGAAAATAAAAATAGGATTGAATGAGGAAGTGCCCTGGAGTCCAATAATATATGGTTAAGGGGAGGTAGTTAATGTCTAATCTGGACAAGGGACGGACAGATCCTGTGGGATCCATGCCTGGTTCATTTTTATGAACGTCAGCTTGTCCACATTGGCTGTAGACAGGCGGCTGCGTTTGTCTGTAATGACGCCCCCTGCCGTGCTGAATACACGTTCAGACAAAACGCTGGCCGCCGGGCAGGCCAGCACCTCCAAGGCATAAAAGGCTAGCTCTGGCCACGTGGACAATTTAGAGACCCAGAAGTTGAATGGGGCCGAACCATCAGTCAGTACGTGGAGGGGTGTGCACATGTACTGTTCCACCATGTTAGTGAAATGTTGCCTCCTGCTAACACGTTGCGTATCAGGTGGTGGTGCAGTTAGCTGTGGCGTGGTGACAAAAGTTTTCCACATCTCTGCCATGCTAACCCTGCCCTCAGAGGAGCTGGCATTGACACAGCTGCCTTGGCGACCTCTTGCTCCTCCTCTGCCTTGGCCTTGGGCTTCCACTTGTTCCCCTGTGACATTTGGGAATGCTCTCAGTAGCGCGTCTACCAACGTGCGCTTGTACTCGCGCATCTTCCTATCACGCTCCAGTGCAGGAAGTAAGGTGGGCACATTGTCTTTGTAGCGTGAATCCAGCAGGGTGGCAACCCAGTAGTCCGCACAGGTTAAAATGTGGGCAACTCTGCTGTCGTTGCGCAGGCACTGCAGCATGTAGTCGCTCATGTGTGCCAGGCTGCCCAGGGGTAAGGACAAGCTGTCCTCTGTGGGAGGCGTATCGTCATCGTCCTGCCTTTCCCCCCAGCCACGCACCAGTGATGGACCCGAGCTGCGTTGGGTGCCACCCCGCTGTGACCATGCTTCATCCTCATCCTCCTCCACCTCCTCCTCATCCTCGTCCTCCTCGTCCTCCAGTAGTGGGCCCTGGCTGGCCACATTTGTACCTGGCCTCTGCTGTTGCCAAAAACCTCCCTCTGAGTCACTTCGAAGAGACTGGCCTGAAAGTGCTAAAAATGACTCCTCTTCCTCCTCCTCCTGGGCCACCTTCTCTTGCATCATCGCCCTAAGTGTTTTCTCAAGGAGACATAGAAGTGGTATTGTAACGCTGATAACTGCGTCATCGCCACTGGCCATGTTGGTGGAGTACTCGAAACAGCGCAACAGGGCACACAGGTCTCGCATGGAGGCCCAGTCATTGGTGGTGAAGTGGTGCTGTTCCGCAGTGCGACTGACCCGTGCGTGCTGCAGCTGAAACTCCACTATGGCCTGCTGCTGCTCGCACAGTCTGTCCAGCATGTGCAAGGTGGAGTTCCACCTGGTGGGCACGTCGCATATGAGGCGGTGAGCGGGAAGGCCGAAGTTACGCTGTAGCGCAGACAGGCGAGCAGCAGCAGGATGTGAACGCCGGAAGCGCGAACAGACGGCCCGCACTTTATGCAGCAGCTCTGACATGTCGGGGTAGTTGTGTATGAACTTCTGCACCACCAAATTCAGCACATGCGCCAAGCAAGGGATGTGCGTCAAATTGGCTAGTCCCAGAGCTGCAACGAGATTTCGCCCATTATCACACACCACCAGGCCGGGCTTGAGGCTCACCGGCAGCAACCACTCGTCGGTCTGTTGTTCTATACCCCGCCACAACTCCTGTGCGGTGTGGGGCCTGTCCCCCAAACATATGAGTTTCAGAATGGCCTGCTGACGTTTACCCCGGGCTGTGCTGAAGTTGGTGGTGAAGGTGTGTGGCTGACTGGATGAGCAGGTGGAAGAAGAGGAGGAGGAAGCCGAGAAGGAGGAGGTGGCAACAGAAGGCAAAGAATGTTGCCCTGCGATCCTTGGCGGCGGAAGGACGTGCGCCAAACAGCTCTCCGCCTGGGGCCCAGCTGCCACTACATTTACCCAGTGTGCAGTTAGGGAGATATAGCGTCCCTGGCCGTGCTTACTGGTCCACGTATCTGTGGTTAGGTGGACCTTGCTACAGATGGCGTTGCGCAGTGCACACTTGATTTTATCGGATACTTGGTTGTGCAGGGAAGGCACGGCTCTCTTGGAGAAGTAGTGGCGGCTGGGAACAACATACTGTGGGACAGCAAGCGACATGAGCTGTTTGAAGCTGTCTGTGTCCACCAGCCTAAATGACAGCATTTCATAGGCCAGTAGTTTAGAAATGCTGGCATTCAGGGCCAGGGATCGAGGGTGGCTAGGTGGGAATTTACACTTTCTCTCAAATGTTTGTGAGATGGAGAGCTGAACGCTGCCGTGTGACATGGTTGAGACGCTTGGTGACGGAGGTGGTGGTGGTGGTGTTGGTGGTACATCCCCTGTTTGCTGGGCGGCAGGTGCCAACGTTCCTCCAGAGGCGGAGGAAGAGGCCGAGGCGGCAGCAGCAGAAGAGGCCGAGGCGGCAGCAGCAGAAGAGGTAGCAGGGGAGCCTGAGTGACTTCCTTGGTTTTAAGGTGTTTACTCCACTGCAGTTCATGCTTTGCATGCAGGTGCCTGGTCATGCAGGTTGTGCTCAGGTTCAGAACGTTAATGCCTCGCTTCAGGCTCTGATGGCATAGCGTGCAAACCACTCGGGTCTTGTCGTCAGCACATTGTTTGAAGAAGTGCCATGCCAGGGAACTCCTTGAAGCTGCCTTTGGGGTGCTCGGTCCCAGATGGCGGCGGTCAGTAGCAGGCGGAGTCTCTTGGCGGCGGGTGTTCTGCTTTTGCCCACTGCTCCCTCTTTTGCTACGCTGTTGGCTCGGTCTCACCACTGCCTCTTCCTCCGAACTGTGAAAGTCAGTGGCACGACCTTCATTCCATGTGGGGTCTAGGACCTCATCGTCCCCTGCATCGTCTTCCACCCAGTCTTGATCCCTGACCTCCTGTTCAGTCTGCACACTGCAGAAAGACGCAGCAGTTGGCACCTGTGTTTCGTCATCATCAGAGACATGCTGAGGTGGTATTCCCATGTCCTCATCATCAGGAAACATAAGTGGTTGTGCGTCAGTGCATTCTATGTCTTTCACCGCTGGGGAAGGGCTAGGTGGATGCCCTTGGGAAACCCTGCCAGCGGAGTCTTCAAACAGCATAAGAGACTGCTGCATAACTTGAGGCTGAGACAGTTTCCCTGGTATGCATGGGGGTGATGTGACAGACTGATGGGGTTGGTTTTCAGGCGCCATCTGTGCGCTTTCTGCAAAAGGCTGGGTGGGAGATAATGTGAACGTGCTGGATCCACTGTCGGTCACCCAATTGACTAATGCCTGTACCTGCTCAGGCCTTACCATCCTTAGAACGGCATTGGGCCCCACCATATATCGCTGTAAATTCTAGCGACTACTGGGACCTGAGGTAGTTGGTACACTAGGACGTGTGGATGTGGCAGAACGGCCACGTCCTCTCCCAGCACCAGAGGGTCCACTAACACCACCACGACCATGTCCACGTCCGCGTCCCTTACTAGATGTTTTCCTCATTTTTATGGTTCACCACAACAACAAAAATATTATTTGGCCCAATGTATTGTATTCAAATTCAGCGGGATATAAATTTGAGGCCTAGTATTTAGGCACTGGGTGACCGGTATAGATTTACTGACAGAATTAGACTTGGAAATGCACAGTAGCGGGTGTGTGTGAAGTTATTCTGAATGACCCTATGTGCACCTTGAATATTATATACCCTTTTAGGGATAGATTTCAAATAGCTCTGATATAGCAGAAACCACTAAATTATGAAATTGCTAAATTGGGAATTGTATTTCAACCCAGAACAAAAAATGTGCTTTGACGGACACTAAATAACTTTCCCAGCCACAACAGGACAGCGGTAACGAGAGATTTAGCGGGATATAAATTTGAGGCCTAGTATTTAGGCGCTGGGTGACCGGTATGGGATTTAGTGACAGAATTAGACTGGGATATGGCCAAAAAATAACCACACTATTGCTGGTTAAATGCACTTGGTGACGGGCGCAGCTTGCCCCTGATGTAGTATATGGCCAGAAAATGAACAGACTATTGCTGGTTAAATGCACTTGGTGTGATAGCTTGACCAACCACACTACTGAGGGTTAAATGCACTTGGTGACGGGCGCAGCTTGCCCCTGATGTAGTATATGGCCAAAAAATGAACAGACTATTGCTGGTTAAATGCACTTGGTGACAGGCGCAGCTTGCCCCTGATGTAGTATATGGCCAAAAAATAAACAGACTATTGCTGGTTAAATGCACTTGGTGTGACAGCTTCACCCTGATGTAGGCTTTAGCGAAAAAACAACCACACCATTGAGGGTTAAATGCACTTGGTCGCAGCTTGTGCTGGCGCACCACAAGACACAAAATGGCCACCGATCACCCCAGAAAAATGTGACTGACAAACGGTCTGGGCAGCCTAAAAACAGTGAGCAATTGAGTATCAGCAGCTCAATGATCCACAGCTGCAGATCGATCAATAATCAAGTACTTTGGAGGAGTTAATCTGCCTAATCTCGCCCTACTGTCGCAGCCGCAACCTCTCCCTACGCTAATCAGAGCAGAGTGACGGGCGGCACTATGTGACTCCAGCTTAATAGAGGCTGGGTCACATGGTGCTCTGGTTAATCACAGCCATGCCAATAGTAGGCATGGCTGTGATGGCCTCTTGGGGCAAGTAGTATGACGCTTGTTGATTGGCTGCTTTGCAGCCTTTCAAAAAGCGCCAAGAAAGCGTCACAAAAGCGCCAAGAAAGCGACGAACACCGAACCCGAACCCGGACTTTTACGAAAATGTCCGGGTTCGGGTCCGTGTCACGGACACCCCAAAATTCGGTACGAACCCGAACTATACAGTTCGAGTTCGCTCATCCCTACTCATATGCCACAGGGCAGCTGGCTGAAACAGATAGTGCTGCCTTCGTGCAAGCGCTACAGACCGACCCTAGCCACGAGACACTCAAAAGACAGGTTTCTGAGCCTCTCGCAGACGGGGCGGCCTTCAAGGTGTATTGGGATGGTGGGAAGTTGTACAGTGAGCCAGTACAACCCACCGAAGGTGAATCGAGTATGAATACCAGGTTGCTTGTGGTATCTAGTGCATTCCTGGGGCATGTACTGAAGTCCCCTGGCAGGGCACTTAGGGATTCGCAGGACACTTTATCGTATTCGGGGACAGTTCTACTGGCCTCTGATGCGGATAGATGTGACAAACTACTGCCGCTCATGTACTGTTTGCCAAAAGGTTAAAAGGGCTGGGAATCCCCGCAGGGCCCCGTTGTGTCCACTGCCAATCATAAGTGAGCCATTTCACCGAGTGGCGGTTGACATAATTGGACCGCTGCCAACTCCCAGCAGCAGTGGCAAAAGGTACATCCTGACAGTAGTGGATTTCGCCACACGCTACCCAGACGCCGTGGCGCTCCCCTCCCTGAGAGCAGACAAGGTAGCGGATGCACTACTTACCATTTTCTCCCGAGTAGGGTTCCTGGCGGAGATGCTCTCGGATCAGGGACCCCAATTTATGTCTGACCTCATGGAGGCTCTGTGTGCAAAGATACAGATGACGCACATTGCCTCCAGCCCATACCACCCACAGACCAATTGCCTCTGAACGATTTAACAGGGCGTTGAAGCAGATGCTGTCAATGTTCGCTCAATCGCAGGGTGGGGACTGGGCGAGATACCTGCCTCATCTGTTGTTTGCCTACCGAGAGGTGACGCAGGAGTCCACCGGGTTCTCCCCGTTTGAACTCTTGTATAGTAGGAATGTCCGAGGACCCCTACAATTGATGCGGGAGACATGGGTAGGCAAGGGTGACCCCACAGATGTCTCCATTGTCGATTATGTCCTCTAGTTCAGGGACAAAATGGAGTCACTCACTGCGATGGTGACAGAAAACATGGCCCAGGCTCAGGCCAAGCAAAAGAGGTGGTACGACCGCACTGCTGGAGAGCGGTCATTCGAGATAGGGGACAAGGTGTATGCCCTGCTTCTTGTAAGGCAGAACAAGTTACAGTTGGGAGGGACCATACACCATAGTGCAGCGGTTAAACCCCCTGACGTACTTAGTGAACATGGGAGGTAGGAAACAGAAGAGCTTCCATGTCAACATGCTGAAGGCCCACCATGACCGGACCCAGTATGTGCTGCCAGTATGCAGCCGGTTAGAGCAGGAAGAGGCAGGCCCTCTTCTAGATTTGCTGGCTGACATTCAGGAGTCGGACTGCGACAAATGTCAACCCGCAACTCTCTCCGTCCCAGAACGAGCAGTTACAGGAAGATTTGGGCCCGTACCGCCACACTTTCTCAAGTATCCCAGGGCGGACCAGTCTGACAGTTCACCGGGTAAACACCGGAAGCCATCCCCCCCATCAAGCAATCTTCTTATCGGGTCCCTCCAGAGGTGCAAGCCGACATGCAGGGAGAGGTGAGGGAGATGTTAGAGCTAGGGTTTGTTCAAAAGTCCTGTAGCGCATGGGCAGCGCCGGTTGTCCTGGTCCCCAAAAAGAACAAGACGACTCGGTTCTGCGTGGACTACAGGAAATTGAACGCCATCACCACTACAGACGCCTACCCCATGCCTCGCATCGATGAGTTGCTAGACAAGCTGGCGGCCGCCAGCCTTCTATCAATCATGGATCTGAGCCGGGGGTACTGGCAGATCCCTCTAGCACCTGACGCGAGTCAAAAGTCAGCCTTCATCACCCCATTCGGCCTCGTTGAGTTCACGATGATGCCGTTTGGGATAAAAAAAAATGCACCTGCCACGTTCCAGCGGGCTGTAAACGACCTGCTGGAGGGAATGCAAGAGTTTTCTGCAGCGTACCTGGATGACATTGGGGTGTTCAGCCCCACCTGGGAAGAACATCTCAAACACCTGTCCCAGGTACTAGAGAGGCTGTCCGTGGCCAATTTGAGAGTTAGGCCAAGTAAGTGTCAAATCGGCATGACGGAGGTGCAGTACCTGGGTCACCGGGTGGGAGGTCACACCCTGAAACCTGACAAGGGAAAGGTGGACGCCATCCTGGCATGGCCTCGGCCTATCACGAAGAAACAGGTCCAGGCATTTCTGAGGACCGCTGGCTACTATAGGAAGTTTGTTCCAGCCTATAGTACCCTCGCGAAGCCCCTGACAGATGCCACTAGGAATAAGGAACCAAAAACCGTTAGTTGGACACTTGAGTGCGAGAACGCCTTCCGGGCCTTTAAGCAGATGCTAGCTAGTGCCCCTGTGCTCCAAGCCCCAGACTTCAGTCGACGGTTTATTGTACAAACCGATGCCTCAGACTACGGTCTCGGCGCAGTCCTCAGCCAGGTGGATGAAAAGGGGGACGAACACCCTATTCTGTACCTGAGCCGAAAGCTCCTGCCCCGAGAGGTCGCCTATTCCACCACTGAAAAGGAGTGTCTAGCGATTGTGTGGGCTCTACTGAAGCTACAGTCATATCTGTACGGCCACTCCTTCACGATTGTTACTGACCATAACCCCCTCAGTTGGCTTAACTGCACCGCAGGGACCAATGGCAAGCTCTTACGATGGAGCCAGTCTCTGCAACAGTACGACTTTACTATCCAACACAAGGCAAAATGCAGACGGGCTATCCCGTTGCGATGGGGAGCCAGACCGGTCAGCACAGGTTAGCGGCAATGCCACACGTCTTGGTGACTGATGTCTAGCCGCAGTCCTAGGGGGAGGTGTCACGGATGAACCGCGAGAAACCGCTAGATATCCGGAAATCAAACGCAGTCAATCGATTTTTTGATTGTCGCATCTAGGAATTACAGATTCAATTCCCGATACCCAGCAGATAACGCAATAAATAAATTCAATTCCTGCAGTTACAAGCTGTTGTCCTAGGAGGCCAACGTTCTCTTAATGTAATTACAGCTAGTCTCCTTAATTAACCCTACACAAAGAACTTCCTTGCTGCAGAAATCTCACAGCTAGGTGCGAACCGACACCTGACAAGAACATTTAGTCTGTCACTGATAGAGGGATTGCAAGCCAGATTGAGACAGACTTTCTGGCACCAATGGAAAATGAATAGGTCATATGATTTTTACCCCTTTGTACGAATATCATACGTAGGATAGATATGTAAATGATATCATTTTGTTGATCAGGATACGCTGAATATTCTGATATAAAACATATACCGCTGGGATAAGCAACATCCAGGTTATTAAACATCTCAGTAACCGAATATGATATAGTTCTCATGTATAGTGTCAATGAGATCGATATTTTCGGAGGATCGTAAATTTGTCATTATTAGTTGTGTGCGACGGACGTGTGCCGAGATATGAAAATGTCATATTTCTGGGATTTGAACTTCCCTCCGAATAACAGCACCAGCCCAGGGGCTGAGCCTGAGATCCCGCCCTAACAGTTGGACCCTTCATAAGGCCATGAGCGAAATCTAATAGGAGTCCTCCCTTGTGTAATATCATCTGAAGAAGCCAGCCACGAGGACCAAGGTGGGCTGGCAGCCATATTTACCAGACTTTTTATTCTGGAACAAACAGACTTTCTTGGACTTTCCACAAAGAACATTCTTCTTCTGAAACGAAGTATTCCCTTTCATCTGTTTTCCCTTTTTATTTTACACTGGACTATCCTTCCCTGTAATTGTTATTTTTAATAATTTCTGTATGTTAATCATTTGTATTGTATGTATAATAAATGACGTTAAAGTCATTTTCTTCAGCCTCATACCTGCTCTGAGCACCGCAGAACGAATCCTAGCCGTTTCTGAAGAGTCGCTACCCGGATAGTTGTCGTGTTTAGTCAAGGGTTTCCCATATTTTTGGGATTTTTCTAGCTACGATCTTGTTGATTGATTAACAATGTTTTTTGGGAGGTGAGCTTACAAAAAAAAAAAAACAATTTTGGCGCAATGTTTATTTATTTTACAACGTTCATTTGATGGGGTAGATCATATGATATTATAGAGCTGGTTGTTGCAGACGCGGTGATAGCAAATATGTCTATTTAATTTTTTTCTTCCGTTTAACATTTTTTAAATAACGGATTGGGGGGGGGGGGGGGGGGGATTTATTTTTTTTTTAAATGTGAAACTTTTTCAAAACACTTTTTTTTTACACTGTGTCCCCCATAAGGTAATACAAGACCAGTGGGGGACATTCAACTTCATTTTTTTTGTATTGATTTCTCCTGTAACTGGGGCTGACATAGTTGGCTAAATAAGTGACTGCCTTGATTTGTTTTCAAAGATTAGAAGTCCCATTAATCACCCAATTTTGTAACCTGTAGAAATTTTATCTAATCCAGTAGAGTTTATTTTGCTATTGGTGATATATATATTTAAAAAAAAAAAAGCGCGCAGGGAATGGTTTTTCCTTCAAGTGAAGAAAGGGTGAAATTGATCAGCCATCTGCTGGTACAACAGTAAGAATTTGCACTGCCACATACAGAACCAGGCTGCTTGCCACATGAGTAGTAAAACACTGCATCTCCTGCAGTCGGTCCTAAAGATACCCAGGTTTCTTAAATGTTAGAAGAACTTTAGATGTGGCTTTCCCATGCATCGATAGGAGACTTTTTCCAAGATCAGCCTCAGTAAGGGAAGCAGTTCCTAGAAGATTATTTTCTTCAGAGTTCACTCAAGAGATCTTCCTGTGGTATTGGGATAACCTAACCAGGATCTGGAATGTTTTGGACACCAATGCGTACTCAATCCATCACACTTACAGCATTATGATGTCTGGGGACAAACAGTTGATCGTATCATCACTTGTCCAGCTTGGCAACAGATGAAGGTGGTGTCTGCAGATAAAGGCTTGGTTTCAGAAGCACAAGAGAAAAAGTGCCAATTGGAGCCATCTGATCCAGATTGTAAAGCTCTATTTACCATTCTCTGGACTGTTCAGTTGCCCTCCTGCTACGACTGATGGTACAGAGAAGGCCATAGTCAATGTCTATGCTAAATGCTCTTCAGAATGCCTTTATACATCTTATTTCCCAAGATCCTTAAAGATTTGGGATATCTGGCCAGTGGATGACAGAATGCAAAGCAGAACCAGATATTCAACAAGGCTCATGCACAGGCAGATGGCACTTACATGCTTGGAGGATATGAACCAGCTATTCGACCACAGGTGTAATTCAGGTGCACGGATTATGTTTATTCAAGCTGTCACGGTAGGGAGTGGAGAAAACCCCCCACCGTATAAAGAAGGGAATAAAGGAAGTAACCAGACCAGTAAGCAAGGATAGGGAAGATGAAAACCTCCAATACAACCCTCATCCTAGCCCTGATCTCCTGACCGTAAGAGCGCCCCCTAATGGTGGGAGGACTCATACACTGGAACCTGGGCCCTACTGACCATAACAATCCCTAGCATAGGGGTCAGGAAAAAGACAGCCAGGTTCATCCTTGACACGGATGAAACTGAGTCTCCCACAGGCCTAGCAACAAAGGAAATACTTCATTATTGTTGACAAGATTGGCACTAGAGCTGCACCTCGGTTTGAAGGTCTAAAAGGCTATGTTAACAATCTTGGTTTCTTATATGACATCTCATCTTTATGCATTAAATCTGATGAAGACCTTTTACAAAACTGCAAAGAACTGGAAACACAACTTACTTTACCCAATTCTTCCGATTCTGAAATACAGGGTCTAGAATTGTACGAAGAGCTACGAATGTGTACTCGTGCTATACCTCAAAAATTGGATATGTGCGGGTCTTTGAAATACCTCATTGATAATAACTTAACTGATGTTTATCCAAACATTTATGTAACATTAAGAGTCATCTTAACAATTCCAGTTACTGTTGCATGGGCAGAGAGGAGCTTTTCAAAACTAAAATTAATAAAAACCTACCTCAGATCAACTATGAGCCAGGAGAGATTATCTGTCCTGGCAATATTGTCCATTGAACATGATCTGGCTTCAAAATTGAATTATTCAGATGTGATGAATGAATTTACAACAGCAAAATGTAAGAGAATGTTTTAAAATTCAGCTTGTACCGACTCAAAGATTTGGTCCTTTTAAAGTTTACAACCATTAACACCTCAAGGAGGCTTGTGTATGAGCCCCAACTGTGATTTAGCACATATTTTGTGATAATTTCTTAAAACTCAGGGATTTCCCCCCCTTTTACATTTTATGCTATTTATTGTTGTATATTGTTATTTAAGTTTGTTACGCTGCTGGAAAATGTTAAACTCAGGGTTTTTTGATGCTTGGTATTTGAAGTTGATATTCTGTTGATAGTGGATATTGATATTCTCTCTAGTTAAAGGAAACTGTGGTACTTTAAATTGTTATCCCCTATCCACAGGATAGGATATAAGTGTAAGATCGCAGGGGGTCTGACTGCTGGGACCCCCATGATCTCCTGCCTGGTGCCCAGGTAATCCACCTTGGCACCACAAAAAACTGGTACCTACCCATGCCTTAATTGCGCACAGTGCAATAATGTTATTAGGGGCAATCGTATTATACATCCACACTGAGGGAAAAATCTACCACCCAAAAGGCTTCTACACATGTCCTATGTGGTCTACTTGATACGCTGTCCATTTGGTCTTGCATACGTGGGTGAAACCACCCAATGTGTACAAGACCGTATCTCTAAACTTGTTCCGCGGGGCTTAAGGATTTATAAAGATATGCACCAGTATGAGGACAATGATGACTTTGTGGAATCATGGAAACAGATGCAGATGCAGAATTTTCCATGCAGATATTAAACTCAGTCCTAGCAGGGGACCAAAAGGAGTACATTAAGGTTGAACAAGACCTAGAAAAAGCGCAGTCTGAACTCAAACTGAGATTGACAGATACAGCATATCAATTTCGAGAAAAGGCTAAGCAAAAAACTTACCGTTACTCAAATCGGAATAAAGAGATCGGAGAGGAAAAGAGATACATTTCTTAGAGACAAGAATGATTATGAGAATGACAATCTTTGACTGGAATAAAAATAGGGGTCCCCACGTTGTAGCCCCCGCCGCACCCGTAGTGAGTTCTGGACTACTGACTCAGATTCCAGTCAGAGAATGGAACAACTGCCCGGGTTAACAACGGCCCCCCTTTAGGAAAAGAACCCGAAGGGGACGAGGGAAACGAAAAAAGGAAGGAGCACCCAAATTTGCAAATCCATGAGAAGGAGGAGACAAGTCTCCTGAAAACAGTAGAGACATTTCAGTTAACCCCGTCCATACAGGACTCTTCCAACATTGTTAGTAATCTTAGCACTCATGAATTGCCCCCGAGCTGTCTCTCACTCCTCAGCTTAGTGGAACAATTCAACCCTGTCGATTTTGAAGAGGATCTGTACAGAACAGTGCGCAAATTGTTTTTGAGAAAAATGTTTGCAGAAAGTAGTTCCACATGTCCCCCACAATTACTTGGTGAGGTCCCTGCACACATGACTTGTGCTGACTTCCACTTACAGCATCGCTTCGACACCAAGGAGATTCAGTGTGTACAGTTTCTTGCGGACATCGAGAGCGATATTACCACCGTACCCGAGTGTCAGGAATTGTTTACGGGCGGCATCAGGTCCACCTTTCTTCCCCCTATGCCGGCGGGCTCAGCCATTGACCTTTTCCACAAAAGAGTACTTAGAAATGTACGTGCACTGATCTACCCAGTGGCACCCCCTAACCTTACTCGTGAGGAACGGTCTGCTTTACAGTGGCTTGATGGTCTTGATGATGTTGTCATTAAGCCCGCCGACAAAGTGGGGTAATGTAGTCCTGATGACCAAGGCCTATTACTTGGAAGAAGCCTCCAAGCAGTTGGAAGACAGAATACGAAAAGCTCAGTGATAACCCAATCCCATTTATACTGGCTAGGGTACAGTCACTTCTCGTCAAATATATTGACATACAATTTCGGCCCAAGAGTATCCTGGATAGATTGACCCCTAAGTTTCCTAAGAACCCGGCCTCGTATTTTGTCCCGAAAATACACAAGTCGCTGTCCCACCCCCCGGGGACAACCCATTGTTGCCGGAATGGGATCAGCGACTGAACCCATCTCTAGGTACATCGATTGGCTATTGAGGCCTTTACTCAGAGGTACTCCCACGTATCTAAAGGACACCGGGGACTTCCTCCGAGCCCTCAATAATTTTGAGTGGCGGGAGGAATTCCACCTTGTGTCCTTAGACGTGGAGAGTTTGTATACAAGAATTCCCCATGATTTGGGGTTGAAAGCCATAGCTTTGGTTTTGAGTCGCTCCGATAAGAGTCCTGTTTTTTCACAGTTTATACAAGAATCCCTAGATCTAGTACTCACCAACAACGTGTTTCAATTTGACTGGCAGTGGTACCGCCAGATACTAGGTACAGCGATGGGCACACCGGTGTCGTGCACCTTCGCGAACCTGTATCTGGCGGTATTTGAAGAGACGTACGTCTTCTCACTGGGGAACCCCTTCCTGAAGTATGTCCACCTTTATCTGCGCTATGTGGATGATGTATTCCTGGTCTGGTCGGGCAGTGAAGTGTTGTGTAAACAGTTTGTACAGCATCTAAATGAGACCAATCAAATGAATATGAGGTTTACCCTCAACTTCAGTGGCAATACTCTAGATTTTCTGGATGTAAGAGTCACCGTAGTTGATGGCGTGCTACACACAACAGGCTTTCGCAAGCCCACCACAACCAATTCATTGCTCCACCAGACCAGTTTTCATCCTCCTGTAGTGAAGGATGCTGTCCCTTTTGGACAATTCATCCGCCTACGTAGGATCAATAGCACTGACCAGGGCTACTTTAGGCAGGCCCACCAGCTTAAGGAGAGGCTGTTCGAGAGGGGTTACCCCAGGAGAGACGTGATCGATGCCTTGCATCGTGCCGCCCGGCATCCACGCCATAGTCTCCTTAGGGATAAGATCCAGGATAACAACCAGGACAGATTTGCATTTATCTTTAAATTTAGTCCAGCTGTGGACATAGTGAGACAAGCTGTGTTAAACAATTGGGACCTTTTGAGAGGCAAGTCCTCCCTGGGGGACATAGTTTCCAAAAGACCTCTCATTACCTTAAAAAAATGCTACACTCTGAAAGCTAGATTGGTCCACAGTGTGCTAAGACATCCCAAACAGACCCAATGGTTGCAGAACAGAAAACCGCAGGGTAATTACAAGTGCGGTATGTGTTGTTCTGTTCCCAAAATTCACAGAGAAAAATACTGTCTTTAGGGGGGGGGGTAACGCATAAAGTCAAAGACTTCATCACCTGTCGTACATCCTATGTAGTTTACGTCGTAACTTGTGCTTGCAGCAGGTTTTACATTGGTAAAACCATAAGACCTTTATTCAAAAGAGTACAGGAGCATTTAAGTTCTATTAAGACAGGCCGGGGCTCACCCCGCCTGATTGATCATGTTCGTGCGGCCCATAATGGTGATCCATCCAGCCTCTCCTTTGCTGGCATTGAGGCCGTGGGACCTATCCCTAGGGGTGGAGATCGCCACCGCCTCCTGCTGCAGCGGGAGGCTTAATGGATCATCAGAACTGGCACTATGGGATTGCACGGGTTAAAATTATAAAAATGATATGGCTGAATTCCTTTAAGGTCTTTGCTTTCCCATTACCCTGTTTTGCCTCTTAGAAATTGTTGCCTCCAGTTTGATATTGTTTTGCTCTGTTGTACATGTTTTGCTTTGTATTGCCACAATGTGTCCTTCTCTTGTATTTATACACAGTTGCACACCTGTGGAGCGTCTACTGGTCACCATGGTGATGATCGGAGGCTCGTCCTTAAATGCACGGCGGTGCGCCTGTGCGTCATAGCTGTCCGAGGAAGCGCGAATCACGCACGAAACGGCCATCACGGCCGATCCACACCACAGGGCCATTCCGCTCCCCAGCCTGCATAACTTTTGATATTTCATCAGATCCCGGTGAGTGCCGCGTTCATTTTATCCATCTACCACTTACTGAGCGTCTACTTGCATCCACGCTGAGCACCACATCTTCAGGGTCTGTTTGCCGAGCCGCGGGTCTGTGACTCCCGATGGAGTAAGGGGGACAGGTAATTTATTGTCTTGCAGTGCCGCTGATTCCTTTACTTCCCTCTCCTTACCGTCTATACAAGTCAGACATATGTTGCCTAAAAAACGAAATGACCCGTGCCACACCACTTCATCTCCACCAAACTAACCAACTCAAATTTCAAGTTCTGGAACAAATAAACACAAGCCAGACGGTGCTGGAACAAACACAAGGCAACAAAACGGTGCATCTGAAACAACGAGAGGCATTCTGGATTTTTGAACTCAACACCTTAACACCACGTGGTCTAAATAGAGACTTTGACTTTTGCATATCCCAACTCATGTCTAGAATATACGTTTCATTGAACTGTATTCGTGCTATGTCTACCTTCACATGTATTATGCTACCTTAGAATGTACTAAGTATACGCTTAGTAATTCATCTTTATTTTCCTCCCTACAGATGAAGTGAGCCCTAACAGACAGGTAGTACTCCATCATGGGTATAGTATAGCACATAGTCTGTTGAACTAATTTGCATACGGTATTCTAATTAGCAAATTATTCTATTATCCTGGTGTTCATTCACACAGCAAGAGTCCACAGAACAAAACACGTCACCTGGCAGTCCACAGCAGGCTTTAGGGCGCCTGACTCCCAGCAGGCGGCTCTCAGCCTTGCAGCATGGCGGAACTCCTCAGCCCCCAAACACAGAGCTTCCACAGCTCCACCATCACCTGGAAAGTCATTCCACACCCAGCTGATCTGCTGGCTGGGTTTTTAAATCCCAACGTTCCAGGCCAGGTTTTGGGCTGGGAACAGCCACCCACCCTGCTCTTTGGCTGCTCCCAATCAGAACCGGCCCGGATTGGCTTTACAGCCACACTAAGAAAAAACAGTGACAGCGAGCACTAGCTGCCACTGACACACAAAATGACCGATTCCTATCTCACTGAGGCCAGGAACCTCGGTGACATGTACCTTCTGTCCATGACGGCCCCTTGCGCCTTCCTACACTATATACAGATACAATCTAGACCATATTTTACTACAAGTTTAGATATAACTATATGTGACATGTGCATCACCATGTCCCAGACATTGACCCATGCTTGCCTGTACTATTGTATTATGTTATAGCCGTTATTCTTGCCATTGTTATTCTGGGGATTTTGACTTCTTTTGATCTGATATACAGTTTTACCTACGATATCCAGCTTTACCCCTAACAGCCCTACACAAAATGGCCCAGACACCTCGACTCAGGCTTTACCATCCACAACCCATTCATCCGAGCTCGACATACAGCCTCTGCTGTAACACACAGACACACCATGCATGTCTCTGCGCACAAGCCCAACCTAGGATATCGGAGCGCTGTGAAAAATCCCCACTGCGCATGCGCCCGCTCTGCTCTCATGCAAAGCGGCGCGATACTACTACACATATTTGCCAGTTCCCATACTGGCCAGTATGCCCCTACTGCACGCGCCCACCCGCCGTACCTTCGCGCGACACCACGTACGCTCTCCCCTTACGTCGCTTTTCATAACGAGGCAGGTACATGGCGTCCTCACGCCATCTAAAGCCTCCATTACGCATAAGACTCAGGTAAGCACCCACTGACCACCAATGCCTACACAGACAACGTCTATATATCTTACAGTATTGGCCACTTAATACTCTAGACTACACTTAAAGCAACACTCCAATGGTCTCCTAAGTGGGCTGCAGATATTCTAATTACTGTAGAATAATATAGAAGAGTTATTCCACAGCAAGCAAATAATTCCACTGCATCAGTCCACGCCAGGACTATATCTAAATTGTAATTAAGGTGCACAGACACGCTATAAGCCTCTCGCCTACCCCCCGGCCATAAAACGATTCCACGCTCATTCAATTTTTTCTCGTTTCCAGTGGATACGGACCCCTATCACCACAGGGAACTATGAACCCTCCCCCAACAGAGGTCGCTGATTCAGCCATCACATTGTACTTCGATAAGAAAGTGGCAAATACAACCTTTATTAAATGTAAAATATTACAATACATAGATTATTATTTAAGACAGCAGCCATAACAAAATGGAGGACACAAAACCAAGGAGGAGGCTGAGGGGTCAGCACGTGAGGGACACTGCGAACAGCATCCACATTCACCTGTCAGTAAGGTGCTTAAGCTCCCGGACAAAACCAAGGAATGTGGAAAAAGCACAAGTGACATGTGGAGAAACATAAAAGTAGTAAATACCCGCCGTGTGCTGGCTCCTCAGCCGCCGCCTCCCAACGCCGTTTCGCTAGACACGCTGGCTTCTTCCGAGGATGGTGTGTAGGTGGTACTATGGTCTTTTTATAGTGATCTTAAGAGGATAACAGATTGGTGTGCTAAGGAACACCCACAATGGGAGGACCAATAGACCATGTTGCCAGAAAATCACTCGTAAATAGTTAAGATATACTGTTCAATCAGATATGCAATCAAGATACAAATAGAATAAAACTCGATAGTTAATAGGCATGACATCTAGGGAACTGAAGAGACGAGTTCGGGAGCACCTCCTCGGGATAGAAGCAGCAAAAGAGGAGAAGGACCTAGCTGTATTGAAAACTATCCCCAGGCATTTCAAGGAAGCCCATAATTGTGATAGCACATCACTCCGTGTCAGAGGAATCGATCGGGTTTACATCTCATTGAGAGGTGGCAATTGGCGACAAGTTCTTGCTCAAAAAGAGGTAAAATGGATCTATCATTTAGATAGTATGGCACCCAGAGGCCTACATGAAGATATGTCTTTTGCACCATTTTTGTATTATTTATACAATGACTCGACTCGTTTATCCTGATTTTCCTGGTGGTATCCAGTATTTTATACATTTCCTTTTTTCCCTCATTTTAACAGTCTTGTTTCTCTTGTCTTTATTATTAGATCTCATGTTCCTTTTGGTGTGCTTGGAACAGTGGCATTGCAAGGGGGGTGCGGGGGGTGCAGACCAGACCGGGTGACACCAGTCTGATGGGGGGGGGGGGGGGGGTCACCCGCCCCCACCGGCCGCCGGACTGACTTACTGCAGTGCAATTTCAATGTGTTACATAATTTAATTCATCACCTAGGTAGCTCTGGCTGGCGGCTGCTGCTACAGCCAGACCTACCTAGGTAATTAAGTTATGTAACACATTGAAATTGCACTGTAGAAAGTCTGGGGGCCCCCGGACTTACTACAGTGCAATTTCAATGTGAGACATAATTTTATTAGTTACAGGTCTGGCTGGCGCGGCTGCTACTGTCTTGTCCGGGCGGGCGGCGGCTGTCCAGCCTCCATGTGTGCCGTGCGGTGTGAGCGCGGCCTTCCCTGAGCGGTGCGTGCGGCGCTCAGGCCAAGGAGGCGTGACTGACCGTCAGTGGGGCCGCGGCGGACGGCAGCGCCTGCACAGTTGTCTGGAGGACTCTGTATGGAGGGAGACAAGGAGGCTGTCACAACCAGACAGCTGAGAAGCTCTGACAGAAGCCTTTCAGAACCTCCTCCTTGAGTTCTCTTTGTTGTGGTATTCAGTTCCTCATCTCGTTAGCCTCTCTCAGCTGTCATGTGGTTGGACTGATTGCATCCCTTTAAATTCCGTCCCATAATGCATTACTGGGCGGCTTATACTTCTTCCTGGAGTGTGTGTGCATGCTCATCCTGTTCTTCTGTCTGCTACAAAGTTAAGTGCTGTACATTTATCTGTTATTTTCTGTTTGCTGGATCCCAGGTGACCCTGACTCCCTCCGTGTCTGGTGTAGGGAGCCGGTGGTCGTGTCCCCTCACTATTGTAGGGTGTTCAGGGGTTATATAGTCGAGGTACATGGCTATGCAACCATCCACCTCTGGGATCTTTGCATAGGCTGAGCAGCCAGGGAAAGTGCCAGGTCTTCTACAGGGGTCTCCCTTTTGGTTCCTCAGCTTTGGATCCAGTGAGTCATATATGCATGTTGCTTTGTCTTGTTTCCTGTACACCGTCCGTGACATTATAAGCCGCCAAAACCGTCTCAAGCATGGATCCGGTTTCACTTTTGGCTGAACGCCTTCAGGGTCTTTCATTGGAGGTAGCTGATCTCCGCAGGACTTTTTCTCAGCTTCAAGTGACCGGTTCAGCTTGCGTTCATGGAGTTTGTTCTGAGCCTAAGATCTCGCTCCCGGATACGTTTTCCGGGGATAGTGAGAATTTTGTGCGTTTTAGAGAGGCTTGCAAACTCCATTTTCGCCTTCTTCCCCATTCCTCTGGTGATGAGGAACGGAGGGTGGGGATCATTATATCGCTGCTCAGGGGTAACGCTCAGTCCTGGGCCTTTTCGCTGCCAGAGGGGGCACGGCCCCTCCGTTCAGTGGATGAATTCTTTTTAGCCCTGGGTCAGATATATGATGATCCGGATCGTATTGCTCTGGCTGAGTCTAGACTACGTCTATTATGCCAGGGTAAACAATCCGCAGAGATATACTGCTCAGAATTTCGGAGATGGGCAGCTGATACTGTTTGGAATGATGCTGCACTCCGAAGTCAATTTTGCCATGGTCTTTCAGAGGGATTGAAAGATGCATTTGCCTTTCATGAAAGGCCTATTTCCTTGGACTGTGCTATGTCTCAGGCCGTTCGTATTGACAGGCGTCTTCGAGAGAGAGGAGAGATCTCTCCTTCCTGTCATACTCAGTCCCAGGACAGTGCAGCGGTCCCATTCGGTGCGCAGGGGTCTCAGTCGCTGTCAGCCCCTTCTGAGCAGGAGCCCATGCAGCTGGGGTTGATTGCTTCTGACAATGGAAGATTCGGCTCGCATGGGAGGGTTTGTTTTTGTTGTGGAGGTATAAATCATTTGGCAAATATTTGTCCCTCTAGGAGATTCAGGCAGTTCTCTGGGAGTAATAAAGAAACAAACAGGAAAAAATCTTTTAAAAATGTTCCGTCTGTTACTATTGGCAGGGTTGAGGTGGAAATTGAAGGTTTTCCGTTTGCTTGTAGTTCCCATTTTGTCCTGCCTGCTAGGGTGGCGCTAGAGAGCAAGAGCATTTTTTGTGAGATTTTTGTGGATAGTGGAGCAGCTGTCAATCTCATTGATAATCAATTTGCGATAACTCATGGTTTCCAGGTGCGCACTTTGGGAAAGGATATACCTGTTTTTGCTATTGATTCCGCTCCACTTTCTCAGAAAATCATTAAAGGGCATAGTTCACAATATCCGTTTAATTGTGACTGATGCTCATGTTGAGGATGTGTCATGTTTCGTCCTTAGCGGTTTGCCTACTCCTCTAGTGTTGGGGCTACCCTGGCTCACTAAACATAACCCCACCATTGATTGGCAAACTAGGCAAATAAATGGTTGGAGTGACTTTTGCAGAGAGAATTGCCTCACGACATCTGTTTCTGAGGTTGCTACTAAGACTGTACCATCTTTTCTCTCTGAATTTTCGGATGTCTTATCTGAGAGTGGAGTTCAGGATTTGCCCCTGCACAGGGAGTATGATTGCCCTATTAATCTCATCCCAGGCGCCAAGCTGCCTAAATCTCGTTTATACAATCTTTCCCAACCTGAGAGGATCGCTATGCGTGCTTATATCTCTGAGAGTCTGAGAAAAGGACACATACGACCCTCGAAGTCACCTGTTGCCGCTGGTTTTTTCTTTGTTAAGAAAAAAGATGGTTCTTTAAGACCTTGTCTGGATTTCAGGGAGCTGAACAGTATCACTATTCGTGACCCTTATCCGCTTCCTCTGATCCCGGACCTGTTTAACCAGGTTGTTGGGGCTAAAGTCTTTTCCAAATTAGATCTAAGAGGGGCATACAACCTGGTCAGGGTCAGAGAAGGATACGAATGGAAGACGGCCTTCAATACCCCTGAGGGCCATTTTGAGAATTTGGTTATGCCTTTTGGTTTGATGAATGCCCCAGCCGTTTTTCAGCATTTCGTGAACAGCATTTTTTATCATTTGATGGGAAAATTTGTATTGGTGTATTTGGATGACATTTAGATTTTTTTCTCTTGATTTCAAAACTCATAAGGAACATTTACGTCAGGTCTTGCTCATCCTGCGGGAGAATAAATTATATGCGAAACTGGAAAAATGTGTCTTTGCGGTTCCAGAAATTCAATTTCTGGGGTTTCTTCTCTCCGCTTCTGGTTTTCTTGAGTGGGAGCTTCCTGAGAATCAGAAGGCGCTGATGCGTTTTTTGGGCTTTGCCAATTATTACAGAAAGTTTATTTAGAATTATTCCTCTATTGTTAAACCACTCACTGATATGACCAGAAAGGGGGTAGATTTTTCTTCTTGGTCGGTAGAGGCGCGTAAGGCTTTTTCTAATATCAAGGAGAGTTTTGCTTCCGCTCCCATCTTGGTGCAACCTGATATTTCTTTACCCTTCATAGTTGAGGTTGATGCTTCTGAGGTGGGTGTGGGTGCGGTCTTGTCTCAGGGTTCCTCTCCTGCCAAATGGCGACAGTGTGCCTTTTTCTCGAAAAAAACTCTCCTCCGCAAAGAGAAATTACGATGTGGGAGATAGGGAATTGTTGGCCATCAAGTTGGCTTTTGAGGAATGGCGCCATTGGCTAGAGGGAGAATCAAGAGGATTGGTGTTCTTTTTTTGTCCCTTGCTGAGTTTGCTTTAAATAACCGTCGTCAGGAGTCCTCTGATAAGTCACCATTTTTTGGTGCATATGGGTTTCATCCGCAGTTTGGGACTCTCGGGAGAGGGGTCTTCGGGTTTACCTGATGAGGACAGATTCTCCTCGTCTTTGTCATCTATTTGGCAAAAGATTCAGGATAATCTAAAGAGCATGAGTGAGAGATATAAGCGTGTGGCAGATAAGAGACGTGCGCTTGGTCCGGACCTGAATGTTGGTGATCTGGTGTGGTTGTCTACCAAGAATATCAAATTGAAGGTTCCCTCCTGGAAGTTGGGTCCTAGGTTTATTGGGCCTTACAAAATCCTGTCTGTCATCAATCCTGTTGCCTACCGTCTTGATCTTCCTCAGACTTGAAAGATCCATAATGTTTTTCTTAAGTCCTTATTGAAACCTTATGTTCAACCCATTGTACCCTCGCCTTTGCCTCCTCCTCCGATTATGGTTGATGGGAATCTTGAATTTCAGGTCTCTAGGATTGTGGATTCTCGTCTTGTCCGCGGTTCTCTCCAGTACCTTGTTCATTGGGAGGGTTATGGTCCTGAGGAGAGGATGTGGGTCCCAGTGACGGACATTAAGGCCTCTCGTCTCATCAGGGCTTTCCATAGGTCCCATCCTGAGAAGGTGGGCTCTGAGTGTCCGGAGTCCACTCGTAGAGGGAGGGGTACTGTCATAACCAGACAGCTGAGAAGCTCTGACAGAAGCCTTTCAGAACCTCCTCCTTGAGTTCTTTGTTGTGGTATTCATCTCGTTAGCCTCTCTCAGCTGTCATGTGGTTGGAATGATTGCATCCCTTTAAATTCTGCCCCATAATGCATTACTGGGCGGCTTATACTTCTTCCTGGAGTGTGTGTGCACGCTTATCCTGTTTTCCTGTCTGCTACAAAGTTAAGTGCTGTACATTTATCTGTTATTTTCTGTTTGCTGGATCCCAGGTGACCCTGACTCCCTCCGTGTCTGGTGTAGGGAGCCGGTGGTCGTGTCCCCTCACTATTGTAGGGTGTTCAGGGGTTATATAGTCGAGGTACGTGGCTATGCAACCATCCACCTCTGGGATCTTTGCATAGGCTGAGCAGCCAGGGAAAGTGCTAGGTCTTGTGCAGGGGTCTCCCCTTGGTTCCTTAGCTTTGGATCCAGTGTGTCATATATGCATGTTGCATTGTCTTGTTTCCCGTACACCGTCCGTGACAGAGGCGGAGCTGCTCTGTCTGCTGTGGCCTGTAAAAGCTGCCTCTCCAGGCTGGCAGCAGAAGAACACAGAGAAGACTGAGTGACTGAGGCATGACTTGTTGTCCGACCCTGCTGGACTCTAGTCTGGAGAAGACACCTTAAGGCAGAGCCAGCCGAGACTGGAGCCAGGACCCGACCAACCCCACTCCAGTCAGACCCCAGTGATATATCAAGTACTGTATTGTAATTGTAACAGAGAGGGGGAGAAGGGGGACAAAATGTACAAACATGTCTGTGCCATGGAGCCTGGAGGGGAAGAGAAGAAATGTCTGTGCCACCCATGGGGGGAAGGGATGACATGATGAGGGGACCCAGGACAATGATGAAGAAAGGGACAATGTTGGAGTCTGTGCCATGGGGAAGGGGGGGTAACATCCTGCCACCTTCACCCCCCTTTGGCACAGACTCCAACATTGTCCCTCATCATGTCACCCCCCCTGATGGTGCAGACTCCAACATTGTCCCCCATTAGGGAGCATAATGGATGGGGGGCTGACGGCTGACATGGGGGGCTGGCCAGGGTTCATCAAAAGACACTCCGCCAATTGACAAAGCTTATTCTTCTGATGCTTTTGCTAGAAAGCTTTCTGCAGTGGAGCAAGAAGTGGAAATGGCAGAATCTGAAGAAGAGCAAGGAGGAGAAATGACAGAATCTGAAGCAGAAGAGAGTGCGGAAAGTGACTCAAGCCATAGTCCGTATACTATGAAAGACATGACTGCAGTTAAGGAGAAAGATTTGCAAATTTTATCTGATGTGTACTTCTGGAAGATACCGGTTCCAGATCATTTTCGGGTAGAAATTGTGAAAAGAAGAAGTGCTTCTTTCCAGAACCAAGATGGTCCTTTTAGTGTCACCAAAAGGCCCGATGAAAAAGCTGCAGCAAAGGGAGAAGTGCGCCAACTTTCAAAAGTGTGGTTTTACAAGGTCATGCCAAACGGAGAGAAAATTCTGAGTACATGGATGGTTTACTCACCTGTCAGCGGGAATTCATATTGCATTTGTTGCCGACTCTTTACCAGCTGTACTACAGATACAACATCCAAATTTGTCACTGGGTTTCAGAAGTGGTGGAAACTGAGCCGAAAGGTATATAATCATGAGACATCCGAAGAGCACTTCTACTGTCTGGAAAAGTAGAAAACTTTGGCAGCAGGACTGAGGCTGCATGAAACTATTGATGCCCAAACTATTTCTAGGATGGAGACTGAGAAGAAAAAGTGGAGGGACACTTTGCACAGGTTGTTGGATATCCCATTGTTTCTTGCCAAGAAGAATCTGGCATTTCGTGGTCACAAGGAAGACGAGTCTTCTTTGAATAAAGGGAACTTTCTTGAGATGGTTGAGATGCTTTCCAAGTATGATCCAGTACTGAAGGAACACCTAATTAGGTTAAAACAGCACACCTGTAAACATAACGTGTCTGTCTCCTATCTGTCTCCACAAACTCAGAATGAGTTTATAAGTGTCCTGGCAAATCATGTGAAGGCGAAGATTGTAACAGACATAAAGTCTGCAAAGTACTTTGGCATCATGTTTGACAGCACGCCTGACGTATCGCATACTGATCAGATGTCTGAAGTGATCAGATATGTACACATCACCAACAGGAAAGTTGAGGTAAAAGAAGCTGCTGACCTCAGTTCTGACATTCTTCAAAAATTAGAAAGTGATGGACTTGACATAATGATGTGAAACTCAGGGTTATGATAATGCTGCTACTATGGCTGGAATCCATGGCGGTGTACAATCCATTCTGAAGGGAAAAAACAGGAAGGCTATTTTTAATGGATGTGTGGACCATTCCCTTAACTTGTGTGGTCAGCACTCTTTTGCTCAAAATGCATCTTGCGTTACCTTTTTTGGAACTCTGCAGAAAATGTTTTCTTTTTTTGCTGCTTCCACCCATCGATGGGATGTGTTAATTGACCATGCTGGAGTGTCAGTAAAAAGACTATCCACAACACGCTGGAGTGCTCATTATGCTGCAGTTAAGCCAGTAAAAGAAAAATTTGACATGTTTGTGTCGGCACTTGAAGCTCTTTGTGAACCTTGTGAAAATATGGACACAAGAGGAGCAGCACAAGGTCTTCTACCTGCTGTCTGTGACTTTACTTTTCTATGCTACCTGCACTTCTGGTCTGATGTACTGAGGGAAGTTAATGATGCGCAGCAGTACCTGCAGACTAAGGGCTTAAGTCTCGATAAAGTGGTAAAGGTACTAATCCCCTAGGGGACAGAGGGGTAAAACTTAACATTTAATGTAGATACTTCTAAAATGGATGGACCTCTGTAACACACAAACAAGAAACAGCCCAAAGGGCCTAGACTAAACATACACACACAGTATGGTGAACAAAATATACAGGAAAGTTCTCACCCAGGTGTAGAGGTGGACCGAGGGTACTCTCAGTCTTTGCTGAAGGTAGAGATGGACCTGTACTGGTGGGTCGCCATGCTGGAAGGTGCCAAGCGTGTTCGCCCCTGTTTGTTGTTGGGAAACAGGGCAAATAAGCCCTAGAAAACCCTATATGAGGGACAGGGGCTAATATGCCCTACCTATCTATACAAGGAACTTGCCCCGCAAGGGGCGTCCCCCTCCGGATACCTGACCCTGTGGGGGCGGAATCCCTAATAAACCCTATGTGGGTGCTCCCGACGTGTCACGTTTCATTCCGTGAGTGAACTCTTCAGGGGAGAAATTGGTAACAACAAGACTATGGATGGGGCTTGTATTACCAGAAAAAGATGGTTTGCAAAGGTCAGTCAATATAATATGGACATAGGAGAATGGTCAGTCGGACAAAAACACCGGTGAATGACCAAGCAAACCTTTTAGTTAAAGTGCAGGTACACAAGTGGGTGATGCCTGTCAAAGTCAAAGTGTGACTGCAGGATATTTATAATCCAAATGGGCTGACAGCTAGCGTCCATCTAGCGTCTATCCATTTTAGAAGTATCTACATTAAATGTTAAGTTTTACCCCTCTGTCCCCTAGGGGATTAGTACCTTTGCCATATTAGTTTGGGAGTAAATAGGCCTGGTCGTCGAACTTGGCCTTCATTGTTCTTTCAATAAAGTGGTGACAAAGCTTGAGACACAGACTTTTTCTGTGTGAGGAGCGCAGTCACCTAGTTGAAAATGCAACTCAGCAGGCACTTTTAAAAGCTGCTGAATATGGAATTGCAGTAGAGAAAAGAACCAGGTTCAAGAAGAGGATGGCAGGGGAACTGGCAAGAGATGCTGGAAGCCCAAGTCTCCAAGAAGAAAATAAGAGGGCGATGTTTGAGTGCATTGATCGCTTTCATTTGGAACTCCAGACCAGATTAAGAGCCATCATGGAAGTAGCAGGCATGTTTGAGGCTGTTCAAGCAAAGAGTCTCATATCTGCCACTGAAGGATAATTAAAGGTGTCCATTCCAAAACCAATTTCTACGATGAGGTATCTGAAAGTGAGCTGTTACTGGAGATACCAAGGTTGAGAAGACACCTAACAGCAGCAAAGTTGGACATAGAAGAAGTCAAAGATTGGGCAGCTTTACAAGTTTTGACTTTCATAGCTGAATGGGATTTTATTGAGTCTCTCCCACACCTTTCACCAGGTCTGAAATTATTTCTCACAATCTGCGTATCTGTGGCTTTGTGCAAGAGGAGCTTTTCAAAACTTACCCTATCAAAAAATATCTGCGATCTACAATGGGAGAGTCTAGGCTTTCCGATCTTGCACGGTTGTCAGTTGAAAGCGATTTAGTGCAAGCCATTGATTTCGATGAAGCAATTAATAGTTTTGAAGCTTTGAAGGCCATGAAAGCAAAGTTCTGAATTGATTGAGATGTTCTTTAAGTGCACTTGTATTTGTTCCTGTTCAATTTTCTGTTAATTATTATTCATGTTGAATTGTGTTATTTAATTATTTATAATTTTATCCTGTTCAGTAAAGGGGTTGGATTTCAAATAAATGTTATTTTTTAAAAGCATTAACTTTGATTTCTTTCAACATATTTTTGGTTATATGACTAAATTTTCTACCGCACCGGGTGACACCAGCCCTAGCAACGCCACTGGCTTGGAACAGCCTCTATTTACCCATGGGAAATTTCTCCCATGGTTCCATCCGTCCTACATGATGCCAATGTAAACGAGCTCACGAGTAAAAAATCAAGAGGAAACTAAGTGTGGGCATTGCTCTTTTTGCGCATTAAATGTATGTAGTAAGTGGTTACAGATAGGAGTTAAACGCGTAGTGCAGGATTTTATTACGTGCCGCACACCCTATGTCGTTCATGTTGTTTTCTGTCCATGTAAGAGATTTTACATTGGCAAAACAATCCGTCCACTTTTTGAGCGAATACGAGAACATGTCAATTCTGTCTGTTCAGGTAGGGGGATGTTCCCGCTTGATTGAGCATATTAGAGCTGAGCATGGCGGTTGCCCGCATTGTCTTTCCTTTGCAGGAGTGGAACAGGTCCGACCCATCCCTAGGGGAGAGGATCGGCACCGGCTGTTCCTGCAGAGGGAAGCAATATGGATCTTACTTACTAGAGCCACGGGAGCAGCGGGGCTGAACAACAGAAATGACATGTCCGTATTCCTTTAAGATTTTAAGTAGGACACTAAGATATCCATTTTTGTTGCGTCTTGATAGTTTAAGATTTTTGATCCTTTGGAGAGCCGGACTCCCTTTTGCATAGCAATTGCTTCCATATGTTAGGTGAATTAGTAACACCGCTGTACAGCGAAATGTATTAGTGAAGATTGAATTAATAATTGGCACGACTTGCATGTATTTGTTCTTTTCCACATGTATAGTTTTAACGTTACTAACCTGCGGCGCACAGCTGTTGCCGATGGCTCTGGCTGATCGGCGCCGCCTCTATAAAGTGCAACATTGCGTGATGACGTCCACAGCGGCCAGAAGAAGTGCGATAGTACACGCGAAACGGCCGTAGCCGCTACCATCTGCAACAGTGTGTCCGCCCCAGCACCTCGTCTGTTATTAACTTCAAGAAGGAAGAATTAAGAGTTACATATTTGCTACTTCGGTGAGTGCCGCATGTCACTTTATTATCTTCTCTACATTGTCGCATTCATGGAGAACTAGGCTGACCTCTGTCAGTTACAGGCTCTACAGTAGGGACGGGCTGCAGCTTAATGGGGAGGGTGCAACTGCCCTGGGGGAAAATGGTTAGACAGCTGGAGGAGCTTTTAAATTAGGATCTGGGAGGAGGGGGCATCATATTAATAAGGGGGTAGATAGTGTAGATAGAAAGTAGGATATAGGAGGAGGAAGTGGGATATAGGAGGAGACAGTGGGGATCTAGTGGGGCTGGGGTTAGTGAGGAAAGTAGGTAGGTGACTGGGCAGAACTGTACACCGATGAAAAAGAGCTGCTGGTAACATTGAACTCTTACATACCAACAATATCAACTAAGGTAACCCAAATCTCCCAGATATTCACTTTATGGGAAATGAATGTGAGAAAATAGTAATTGAAAATGTATTTTCACAAATGCCAGAAGTCTAGTAAGAAAAATGGGGGAGCTGCAGGCCATGGTACTAAAGGAACACCAATGTAGTTGGTATGCCTGAGACATGGTTGGACTCTTCATATGACTGGGCTGTTAATAGTCAGGGTTTTACACTTTTTAGGAAAGAAGGGACAATAGAAAAGGAGGTGGCGTGCACCTGTATGCGAGGACCGATATGACGTAGTGTGTAAAAGGCAATTTTGGGGGCGAGGATGGTGAGGATGTTGAAACCTTATGAGAGATGAACACTGAAAAACCTGTGATACAAGCTTAACTGTATAACCAAATAGAGCGGGCTGGTACAGTGGTCATAATGGGAGATTTTACCTTCCCAGACAATGACTGGGGTCATGGTTCTGTCTCAACTGCAAAAGAAAGAAGATTCCTAAATTTGCTTCAGGACCACTTTATGGGCCAGTTTGTAGAAGATCCCACTAGGGGCGATGCTCTGTTGATTTGGTATTTTCTAATGATGCAGAGCTTGTAGGAAATGTCGCTGTTCGAGAAACACTAGGTAATAGTGACCACAATATAAATCTATTCCCCCTAAACTATAAGAAGAAAACTGTCAGGCAGAACAAAAACTCAATTTAAAAAAGGGTAACTGGGAGCAACTACTGACAATATAATACTGAGGATAAATGGGAGAGCTTTAAATGTACATTGGGTAATTACACTACAGTATTAATTCCTGTAGGTAACAAGTATAAACAGCTAAAATTAAACCCCCCATGGCTTAGAGCTACTGTAAAAAGGGCAATGCATTAAAAAAAGGGCATTTACAAAAAACAAATCTGAGGGGTCAGTTGTAGCCTTTGAAGTTTAAAGGGGATTACAATATGTAAAAAGGAGAAAAATCTGCAAAATACAAAACATGCAGCCAGTGGCAAAAGAGCAAAACAAATCCCCAAAATTCTTTAAATATATATATAATTGCTAAAAAAAACAAGGTCTGAACAAGTAGGACCCCTAAATAATAGTAAAGGGGTTTTCCCCACGCCTCCACAACGGCACCCTCTGGAGGAGGATACCCTGCCTTCTTAGGGACAGGAAACAACTGAGATCAGCCAATAAAAAAGCCCCCTCCCTCTTACCTCTCCAGTTAATAACCTAGGTAGTATCCAAATTCCACTGCCAACAAGAAATTACTCTTCCCTCTTTTTGTTCTCAGGTAGGATCAGAAATAGAAATTATTCCATAACCTAAACGTAAGAAGGTGTGTACTTCAATACCTTGAAGCCACAAAAGATCTAAGAAATTCTAACAAACTGTTAGTACAGTATCTGGGACTTCATCAAGGGAAGGCGGCTAGCAAAGCTTCCATTTACAGATAGATTAAAGCTTTCATCATTCTAGCTTATGAGACTGAGGGCGTTACTCCTCCGCCTATGCTGAAGGCTCACTCCACTAGAGCAATGGCAGCGTCTTGAGCTGAAGGAGTTTTCGCCTCTCTGGAAGAAATCTATGGGCTGCTACCTGGTCTAGCCCTTGTACCTTTTTCAATTATAGACTTGACATCTCTTCCAACAAGGACTTATCCTTCGGCCGCAAGATATTATCTGCAGTTGTGCCACCCTAATATGTTTTCCTCAGTTATTCCTTAGATTTTCCTTTAGCCTCCTCAACGGCACAAGGATTTCCCACCCAAAAAAATATTAAAATCTCTCTCTATATACAGTCAGGTCCATAAATATTGGGACTAACTCTATTCTAAAATTTTGGGCGCTATACACCACCACAATGGATTTGAAATGAAACAAGAAGTGTTTTACCTGCAGACTGTCAGCTTTAATTTGAGGGTATTTACGTCCAAATCAGGTGAACGGTGCAGGAATTACAGCAGTTTGCATCTGTGCCTCCCACTTGTTAAGGAACCAAAAGTAATGGGATAATTCGCTTCTTAGCTGTTCCATGGCCCGGTGTGTGTTATTCCCTCATTATCCCAATTACAATGAGCAGATAAAAGGTCCAGAGTTAATTTCAAGTGTACTATTTGCATTTGGAATCTGTTGCTTTCAACTCTCAAGATGAGATCCAAAGAACTGTCACTATCAGTGAAGCAAGCCATCATTAGGCTAAAAAAAAAAAAAAAAAACAATAACATCAGAGAGTTAGCAAAAACATTAGGCGTGGCCAAAACAACTGTTTGGAACATTCTTAAAAATAAGGAACGCACCGGTGAGCTCAGCAACACCAAAAGACCCAGAAGACCACGGAAAACAACTGTGGTGGATGACCGAAGAATTCTTTCCCTGGTGAAGAAAACACCCTTCACAACAGTTGGTCAGATCAAGAACACTCTCCAGGAGGTAGGTGTATGTGTGTCAAAGTCAACAATCAAGAGAAGACCACCAGAGAGGGTTCACCATAAGATGTAAACCATTGGTGAGCCTCAAAAAACAGGAAGACCAGATTACAGTTTGCCAAACGACATCTAAAAAAGCCTTCACAGTTCTGGAACATCCTATGGACAGATTAGACCAAGATCAACTTGTACCAGAGTGATGGGAAGAGAAGAGTATGGAGAAGGAAAGGAACTGCTCATGAACGCAAGCATACCACCTCATCAGTGAAGCATGGTGGTGGTAGTGTCATGGCGTGGGCATGTATGGCTGCCAATGGAACTGGTTTTCTTGTATTTATTGATAATGTGACTGCTGACAAAAGCAGCAGGATGAATTCTGAAGTGTTTTGGGCAATATCTGCTCATATTCAGCCAAATGCTTCAGAACTCATTGGACGGCGCTTCACAGTGCAGATGGGCAATGACTTAAAGCATACTGCAAAAGCAACCAAAGAGTTTGAGGGAAAGAAGTGCAATGTTATGAAATGGCAGAGTCAATTACCGGACCTGAATCCGATTGAGCATTTCACTTGCTGAAGACAAAACTGAAGGGAAAATGCCCTAAGAACAAGCAGGAACTGAAGACAGTTGCAGTAGAGGCCTGGCAGAGCATCACCAGGGATGAAACCCAGCGTCTGGTGATGTCTATGCATTCCAGACTTCAGGCTGTAATTGACTGCAAAGGATTTGCAACCAAGTATTAAAAAGTGAAAGTTTGATTTACGATTATTATTCCGTCCTACTACTTTTGGTTCCTTAACAAGTCGGAGTCACATATGCAAACTGTTGTAATTCCTACACTGTTCACCTGATTTGGATGTAAATACCCTCAAATTAAAGCTGACAGTCTGCAGTTAAAGCACATCTTGTTTGTTTCATTTAAAATCTATTTTGGTAGTGTATAGAGCCAAAAATGTTAGAATTGTGTCGATGTCCCAATATTTATGGACCTGAAAATATATATATATATATATATATATATATATATATATATATATATATATATATATATATATATATATATATATATATATATATATATATACACACATACACACATATACATATACACACACATACAGTACAGACCAAAAGTTTGGACACACCTTCTCTTTCAAAGAGTTTTCTTTATTTTCATGACTATGAAGGCATCAAAACTATGAATTAACACATGTGGAATTATATACATAACAAACAAGTGTGAAACACCTTTTGCTTTGATTACCGCTTTGCACACTCTTGGCATTCTCTTGATGAGCTTCAAGAGGTAGTCCCCTGAAATGGTCTTCCAACAGTCTTGAAGGAGTTCCCAGAGATGCTTAGCACTTGTTGGCCCTTTTTGCCTTCACTCTGCAGTCCAGCTCACCCCAAACCATCTCGATTGGGTTCAGGTCTGGTGACTGTGGAGGCCAGGTCATCTGGCGCAGCACCCCATCACTCCTTCATGGTCAAATAGCTCTTACTTTCAAAGTTTTCCCAATTTTTCGGACTGACTGACCTTCATTTCTTAAAGTAATGATGGCCACTCGTTTTTCTTTACTTTGCTGCTTTTTTCTTGCCATAATACAAATTCTAACAGTCTATTCATTAGGACTATCAGCTGTGTATCCACCTGACTTCTCCACAACGCAACTGATGGTCCCAACCCCATTTAAAGGCAAGAAATCCCACTTGTTAAACCTGACAGGACACACCTGTGAAGTGAAGACCATTTCAGGTGACTACCTCTTGAAGCTCAACAAGAAAATGCCAAGAGTGTGCAAAGCAGTAATCAAAGCAAAAAGGTGGCTACTTTGAAGAACCTAGAATATGACATATTTTCAGTTGTTTCTCACTTTTTTGTTATGTATATAATTCCACATGTGTTAATTCATAGTTTTGATGCCTTCAGTGTGAATCTACAATTTACATAGTCATGAAAAGAAAGAAAAAAACTTTGAATGAGAAGGTGTGTGATATATATATATATATATATATATATATATATATATATATATATATATATATATATATATATATATATACACACACACACACACACACACACATATACATACACATACAGACACACACACACAAACGGATGCATACCCATCACCCTGCCAAGTTGTGGGCAGTCCAGGCCATTTGAAACACACAGGACGGGGCTGCCGCATAACATGGAGGCAGGCGCCACGGCAGCAGTAGGCACCGGGGGCCCCGATTGCGCTTCACTAGCGTCACCTCTTCATCGCATGTCCCAGCCAGGCGGAGGGGACAGCAATGAACGAACAGTCGAACAGGCCCATAGCTTATCCGGGCCGTCCATATGCAGCCCCGCGGATACTGGCCACGTCGTTAGGTCTCCCTCCTGGATCGTCCAAGATTGAAATATCAGCTGTTTGTTACCTGGATCGTCCAGGCCATGTGCAATGTCGCATGGCTCCTGGATCGTCCAGGCCGAGTTTTAAATGTTGCATGTCACCTGGATCGTCCGGGCCAAATCCAATGTTGCATGTCACCTGTATCGTCCAGGCCGAGTGTAATGCTGCATGTCACCTGGATCGTCCAGGCCGAGTTCAAATGTTGCATGTCACCTGGATCGTCCAGGCCGAGTTCAAATGTTGCATGCCACCTGGATCGTCCAGGCCGAGTTCAAATGTTGCATGTCACCTGGATCGTCCAGGCCGAGTTCAAATGTTGCATGTCACCTGGATCGTCCAGGCCGAGTTCAAATGTTGCATGTCACCTGTATCGTCCAGGCCGAGTGTAATGCTGCATGTCACCTGGATCGTCCAGGCCGAGTTCAAATGTTGCATGTCACCTGGATCGTCCAGGCAGAGTTCAAATGTTGCATGCCACCTGGATCGTCCAGGCCGAGTTCAAATGTTATATGTCACCTGGATCGTCCAGGCCGAGTTCAAATGTTACATGTCACCTGGATCGTCCAGGCAGAGTTTAAATGTTACATGTCTCCTGGACCCCTCCGGGCTAGCTGCTGCAGACCTCAACTATGTCAGTTGTTTGTTACCTGGATCGTCCAGACCGAATTTTGAATGTTGTATGTCACCTAATTCTCCCAGGTCTAGCCTCCACAGATACCTGTGATATTATTGTTCGTTACCTGGATCGTCCAGGCCACGTTAAATGTTGTAGGTCACCTGGATCGTCCAGGTTCAGCTACCGTTGACTCCGCCATGTCATTTATTTTGTCTCCCGGGTTCCCCAAGACAAACTAATCGCTTGGCCGACAACTAGACCTCCAGGTCCAGCCGCCGCGGCTACCACACTATGTCAGGCGAGGCCCTCCACACTGCCGCACGCTATCCTGACCTGCCTTTAATTAGGAGCCCCCCCGGACGGCGAAGGGTCTCACGGTCCGCATCTTGGGGTAAAAGCATCGGTAGGTCCTATCCTTGCATACCCCAGTCTGTACATACTTTGTTAGTTCTTATTGTTGTTTTTTCTGATCGTAGCAAGCCAGGAGCGGTCCATTCCACAACCTAGGAGCAGGTCTTGGTCCGGTTAAAAGACTGGTCCACAATGTCACAGGTGTCCGACAGAGGACAATGGTTCCATGCTAGGCTCTTAGATTTCGGGCCGGGCCAACAACGGGTCCCTCCGGAGCTGGACCATCCCAAGACTGATCATGGAGCTGAACAAAAGAGGGATTCGGTATCTAGCTTCTGCCAGGAAAGCCGAACTTTGCAGGCTACTGACAGAGGCCGGGCCCTCAGAGGAACTAACCTCCCTTCCGTCCATTCAACTCTCATTGGCCCAACTCCAGTCCTCCATCAATGGCTTCGTTAGCTCCATCTCAGACATCCAGTCCAGGGTGGGGGTCCTGGAATCTCAGCCGTCAGTGTCAAGTCAGACCCAGGCACCAGCACCATCCCTGCTTCTCCCACAGCTTCTTCCAGGTACACTCATGCCCCCCCCCAGATTGCCCCATCTCATTTCCAGATAGCCTCAAAAAGGATATCTTGGCAGGGAGGGATATAAACCTAGCATCGATCCTGATAGCGTCCCAAGACACCCCAGAAAGTCGAGTGATTAATTGCGGAGACGTGTCAATAGTCCTGAAAGCAAAGGATGCACGCATGAATAGAAAGTTGACCATCCCCGAATTCGTGCTGGCCTTCAGCATATACAGGGATGTGGTATGTTCAGCTCAGCCAGACAGGAGGGAGGAACTGGAAAAATACCTATATCGGGTCACCGACCTGGGCCAGAAATATGGTGGATCGGTTTTTACGATTTCCACCGGTCCTTTTCTGCCAAAGCAGCAGCAGCGCTCGCCCAATTCCAGTTTGTCACTAATTGGGCGGAGATGGACATGGAACTTTTCTGCCGGCACTTCGCAGGTCTCCGGGCTCCCACATGCGCCAGCTGCCAATCCATATTCCACTCCACCGAATGGTGCCCAAACTCCAACCCTGCTACTCCGCAAGGGGCGTGGCCCGGCCCCTCAGGAACCCAGGGGAACTCCAGCACAACCGACAAACTAAGGAGACCCATAGTGTACCTCGG
The DNA here is from genome assembly GCF_014858855.1 of Bufo gargarizans. Taxonomy (NCBI): domain Eukaryota; kingdom Metazoa; phylum Chordata; class Amphibia; order Anura; family Bufonidae; genus Bufo; species Bufo gargarizans. The sequence continues at coordinate 21,279,347 of NC_058081.1, forward strand.
CAAGAGCCAACTATGCAACAACTTTAATCTGGGAAGTTGTGCCTTCAACGCATGTAGGGCCCTCCACATTTGTTCACTATGTTTTTAGAGCCCACCCTCGCTCCACGTGCCCTAGGAAGACTTCCAAACAGCTATGACTAACCAACATCAATGTCGAATTGCTGTCGGGGCTCCTCGAAAACCACCATGACCGAGCCTTGGTAGAGTTCCTGATATCTGGCTTCCACGAAGGGTTTCATACAGGGATAATCGCCCTTCCACAAACCAATTGGGAGGGTCGTAACCTACTATCCGCTAGTCAGGAAACGGTCGAATCTCTGCTCCAAGCGGAGGTCACTAAGGGTTTTTTGTTGGGCCCCTTCTCTGATGTTCCCTTCCAGCACTGGCGCATTAATCCAGTCGGCATTGTGTCTAAACAGTCGTCAAATAAAAAACGTCTCATCTACGACTTGTCCGCTCCACATGTTTCTTCCACCCCAAGCCTGAATTCCCCGATACCTTCAGACTAGTATTCGATGCGTTATTCCTCCATCGACCAGGCAGTACAACTCATTTTGCTCTCAGGCAAGGGCTCTTGGCTCACGAAGGCAGACATAGCCGACGCTTTCAAGCTGCTGCCTGTTCGGCCGCAGCTTTGAGGCTATTACGGCATCAGATGGTCCAACAAATTTTACTTTGCCATCCGTCTTACTTTCGGATGCAAAAGCAGTCCCTGGATTTATGACCAGCTGGCGAAAGCGCTCCACTGGATCTTGGTCCACCACGGTGACTTGCCAATGGTTATCCACTATTTAGACGACTTCCTGATAGTCGAAAAACAACATCCTCACCCGTCCGGCCTAGTCACGCTAACGGAAACCTTCAGACAGTTACAGGTTCCGATAGCTTCAAATAAGACAGAAGGGCCAGCCACCCAGGTCACCTTCCTAGGCATCATTCTGGACACTGTCCGGATGGAAGCCAGGCTCCCAGCAGAAAAACTGACCAAGATCCGAACAGCCATAACCAAAGCCAGACTCGCAAATTCCGTCACCAAAACTGAGCTCCAGTCTCTTCTGGGGCTGTTTAACTTTGCTACCATGGTCATGCCTCAAGGCAAATCATTTATGTCGAGGTTGCTTCAGCTTCTCCCCGAAGCTCAAGATCAAGGCAGCACCATTCCCCTAGATCAGTGGTGGCGAACCTATGGCACGGGTGCCAGAGGCTGCACTCCGAGCCCTCCCTGTGGGCACCTGCTCCTGGAAAAAGTCTATGGTGTACCAATATGCCTTAGACTTTTCTTGCCATTCATCAGCGCAGGGTGCACTATGTACAGCACAGGCAGTGCACTGAATGTAGGCAGACTATTATAGCTAAATGATAAACTACATGGAAGATATACTATTGGACAGTAGTATTCTGGTTAAATTGCTGCGTTGGCACTTTGCAATAAATAAGTGGGTTTTGGGTTGCAGTTTGGGCACTCGGTCTGTAAAAGGTTTGACATCACTGCCCTAGATAGTCATGCCAGAGCAGACCTGTCAATGTGGGAATCTTTTTTTTTAGCGGACTGGAATGGCGTTGCTTTATTCATTCCCCCTCGAACCACGCTCTCACCCATTGTTTTTTCGGACGCAGCAGGGTCAGCCGGGTTTACAGCCATTTTCGGCAACCACTGGTTAGCAGGTGGGTGGCCCCTAGAACTGAGCTCAGACACAGAAGCCTTAAAGTCATCTCCTCTCCTGGAGTTTTATCCAATAGTCGTCGTGGCTCGAGTCTGGGGCGAACAGTGGGCCAACTCCTCCGTCTTGTTTGTCACGGATAGTCAGGCATTGGTCGACATCCTGGACAAAGAGCCAAGTCATCCAGGTTCATGTCTTTGCTGCGCAGGCTAGTATTGCTATCCCTTTCCCTCAATTTCCGTTTTTCAGGTGAACACATTCAGGGCCAAAAAAATTTAGCAGCAGATGCACTGTCCAGATTTAATTTTACGGTTTTCTTTCAGGAGATGCCCGATGCGGATCCCACGGGAGCCTCAGTCCCAGCATACCACACCCTAGTCATGGGTTAGAAGCTTTGGTTTCAATGGCGAAACACCTCATGGGCCAGTCTCTAGCCCCAAATACGTCCAGGAACTACAGAGCGGGGTTGAAAGCGTTCGATCAATTTAAGCTTCGCTATCCTCAGGACGGCCTGGATGAAATATCCTACCTTCTGGCGTTCATACCCTCCTGTCACTCCCAACAAAAACTTTCACACAGTACCATCAAATTATACCTAGCAGGTCTCCAACATCACTTCATCCTCAGTAACCCAGGTCACTTTTCCATTTTTTCAAACCAGGCCATCAAGGCGGCTCTCAGGGGAATCCAAAAAAGTGCCAAACAGGCTCCCACCGGCAGGCAGACCGTATCCAGCGAGTTGTTCAGGGACCTGTCTTCCGCCCTGGACGGCAACCCTTTTGGGCCCCTCACCAGCACGGTAATTCAAGTGGCCATGTTCCTAAGTTTCTATGGCTTCCTCCGGCCAGGAGAGTTCACTGGCAGCTCGCTGGGCCATGGCTGTCTCCGCAAAGATCAGCTGTCTTGGCACAATAATCATTTCATACTCAGCATCCTGCTGACCAAGACAAGCCAGACGGGGCCACCCACGGAAATAAAATATTTCCCCGCCCAGAACAACTGGTGCCCAGTCCAGATCCTCAACAAGTTATTGTCCCTATTACGAACAGCACCTCCTGACAGACCTCTCCTGCCGTTCAAAAACAAGCCACTCTTCAACCCAATTTATATCCCATATCCGCTCCCTAGCGGCCGGTCTCTGGTACAACCCCAAAGTCATTTCGGGCCATTTATTCCGCATCGGGGCCGCATCAAGGCACAGGGTCCCCGCTCACGTCATCCGGTCCATGGGGCGCTGGAGATCGTCTTGCTTCAGCAGGTACATCCCCGATCCACACAGGGAAATCTCTCAGGCTTTTCAGTTATTGGCATTATAGATTATGCAGGTTGGAAGGAATTCGAATAAACTGATTTAGTCACAGTGTCCTTGACTTTTTGCCCTCTCCAGGCCTACCCACGCCCGTGGCTCCAGGCACAACCCAGCCATATAGTTCAGGTTCGGCATGCCTTACCCACGACCAAGACGCGTTCAGCCCTGCCCATAAAAATATATATACGGAACACGGAATTAGACTTACCAGTAATTCTGTTTCCATTAGATCATCACGACGGCATACAAGGAGATTGACCCCTGACCTCTGTAGGGGCAGGAACAGAATACCCCCCTCCCACCACCAGTGCTTCCAAAATCACACAGTAATCCGGTGGTGAAAAAATAAACAGTGGAGAAGGTATTACTTCATACCTTCCGGAGACCCTCCAAAAGTTAAACATTTTGAAATATATGTAAGGATAGAATAACGTGCCGTCGTGATGATCTCATGGAAACAGAATTACCGGTAAGTCTAATTCCGTTTTTTCCATAGAATCATCACAACGGCATACAAGGATATACAAAATATATCAGTTATGGGGGGGGGGCTACGCCCTGGAGGACTTTCCATCCAAAGGATAGATCAGAGGATCTGGAAAGATCCAGGCGGTAGTGTTTTATAAAAGTATGGATGCTGGACCAAGTGGCAGCTCAACATATTTCTTCCAGGGAGGCGCCAGCTCGCTCTGCCCGAGAGGAAGACATGGCCCTAGTGGAATGGGCCCTAATGTTGACTGGACATGGAAGATTTTGAATTTCGTAACATAGGCAAATTGTTTCCTTGATCCATCTAGCTATAGAAGACCGGGAGGCCTTCTGGCCCTTGTACTTTCCTCCAAAGAGTACTAGTAAGTTTTTGAACTTTTCGGTAGCAGATATATAGATTAGAACTGCCCGTCTAACGTCCAGAGAGTGGAAGTTAGACTCTAATTAGAAGGGTGTTGACAAAAGGAAGGCAGGGTAATTTACTGGCTCCGATGAAAACTGGATGCAACTTTAGGGAGAAAACCTGGGTCGAGTCGGAGGATGATCCTATCATCCAGGACACGAAGGTAGAGTTCCCTAACGGATAGAGCCTGTAACTCGCCTAATCTGCAGGCCGAGGTTATTGCAATTAGGAAGGCAGTTTTTTGGGACAATAATTTTATTGGACAATCGGTAATGGATTCAAATGGTGGTAAAGTGAGAGACCCGTAAGGACAATATTTAAATCCCAGTAGGGGACACGGGATGCGATTGTTGGACGAAGTCTGGTAGCTGCTCTAATGAACCTTCTGACCCAACGATGACTAGAAATATCTTGGTCAAAAAAAACTACTTTGGGGTGAGATTTGGACCTTTAAGGTAGAGGGTCTAAGTCCCAGGTCGAGACCCTGTTGCAGGAAATCCAGGATTCTTTGAATGCTTGGTTTATGCAGGTGTGGAGATTCTTCGCCACTCCAGGAGCAGAAGCGCTTCCAGATTTTAAGGTAGATTGCGGATGTTACTTTCTTCCTGGAGGCTTTCAAGGTAGTTATAACCTTATCTGATAAGCCTTGTCGTTTTAGAGTCTGGGTCTCAGGATCCATGCTGCTAGTTTCAGAAGCTGTGGGTTTGGGTGTAAAACCGGACCCTGATGGAGTAGATGCCCCTCGTATAGGAAGGGGCCAGGGATCCTGGAGGGAGTATCTCAGCTCCTCTTCGGCCTTAGGGGAGCGGTTACGATTACTGTGGCCTTGTCCTGACATTTTCTGGATTACCTTCGGAATTAAAGGAAGAAGTGGAGGGAAGGCAGAGCATAGCTTCCAATGCCAACGGATGGCGAAGGCATCCAAGGCATGAGGTCTGTCCCTGGGGTTTAAGGAACAGAATGTCTCCACCTTTGAGTTTACCCTGGTAGCAAATAGATCCACATCAGGCATCCCCCACTTTTCTACTACTAGCCTGTGTCTCTGGGCTTAGGGACAATTCCTTATGATCGATCCTGTGGCAGCTGAGGAAATCCGCTTCCAGATTCAGCGTTCCCTTCAGATGAATTGCAGAGATGGAGGCCACATTCTGCTCTGCCCATGAAAAAAATCTTCGTCGTCAGCGTTTGAAGAGTTGCTGACCGTGTTCCCCCTTGATGGGAGAGGTAAGCGATTGCAGTAGTGTTGTCTGATAGCACTCTTATATGGTGAAGACTTAGTATTCCCTCTGCTGCTTTTAATGCCTCCCAAAGTGCTCTCAGTTCCCTGAAGTTTGACGACTGGGATTTGATAGATTGTGGCCAGGTGCCCTGAAAAAGATGATCCCCTACCTTTGCGCCCCAGCATGTATTAGAGGAGTTTTCTGCCAGGGAGTCCCCTTGGACGAGTTCTCGTGGTTCTTCCACCAGTTTAGGGACTGAAGTACCCGAAATGGTATGATTACTTGATGATCCAGGGAGGATTGACACCTGTTCCAGACGCCCAGGATGCAAGACTGAAGAGGTCTGAAGTGAATCTGCCACCAGGGAACTGCCGGGATACAGGATGTTAACAGACCTAGCAGACCCACTGCTTCTCTGAGCATGACCCTTTCTTCTGAAAGGATTTGATTGTTTGCTGAAGAATAGAGATCTTGTCTTGATGTAGGAATACTGCTTGCCTTCGGGAGTCCAGGGTCCAGGCTAAAAAAAAGGACCTTTGAGGGGGTGAGGACGGACTTGTTTTCATTTATAATCCACCTGAGGTTGTTTAGGATGGAGAGAAAATATTTCAGATCCGAGTTGATCTGATCAGACCTTCGCTGATCAGGAGAAAGTCGTCCAAATAGGGTACCACCATAAGTCCCTTTCTCCTGACGAAGGCTACCATCTCCACTACCACTTTGGTAAAGATTCTCGGGGCCAATGAGATCCCGAAGGGGAGGGCTTTGAACTGATGATGAATTTTCCCCGTTACATCCTGGATTGCGAACCGGAGAAAGCTCTGGGAGTCTACGTAAATAGGAATATGGTAGTAAGCGTCTCGCAGGTCTATTGTACACATGAAGTCTTTGTTTAGGAGTGGCATCGTGGATGCAAGGGTTTCCATCCTGAATTTCCGGTAAAGAATGTGTTTAAAGGTTTTAGGTTTATGATTGTTCGAAATGTGCCTTCTTTTTTCCTGACTAGGAATAATGTTGAATAGTATCCCCGGCCCCTTTCTGAAAGTGAGACTGGAGAGATTACATTCATCAGAAGACTACTTTGGACTCCCTGCCAAAGGTTGGGTTGGAATTGTGTTAGCCAAAATTTGTTTGGGGGTTTTGAAGACCACTATTTGATAACCTGTCCTGATTATTCTGGAGACCCAGGGATTTTGGGAAATAGATTCCCACTCTGCCAGGAAATTTGAGAGTCTCGCCCCCCACTCCAGCGTCATTGCTTGTCAGATGGTTTCTGGTGGGAAGAGGATTGACCTTCCCCTCTGCTCCCTTTGGGGTAACCCCAGCGCCCGACTTACTCTTCCCCCTGTAGCTTTTCTCTTGACCGGAGGAAGAAAAAAAAAGGGAAATCGGCGCTTGAAGGGACGATCCTCCGGAACCCTTTTTTTGTCAGCGGCTTTTTCAAAAAATTTGTCCAGGACTGGGCCGAAAACGTATTCCCCGGAAAAGGGTATTGAGCAAAGTTTTAATTTTGACGTCTTGTCCCTGGACCAGCACGTCATCCAAAGTGCCCGTCTGGCAGAGTTGGAAAGTGCCGCATCTCTGGCGGAGAATCGGACCGATTCAGCCGAGGCGTCCGCCAGGAAGGCCGTAGCAGATTTTAAGAGAGGGAGGGAATTGAGGATTTCTTCTCTAGCCGTTTTATTTCTTATGTAATCTTTAAATTCTCCCAGCCAAAGAAACATGGATCTAGCAACAGAAGTAGCTGCAATGTTAGTCTTAATATTAAACATAGCAGCCTCCCAAGATTTCCTGAGGAGGCTGTCGGCTTTACGATCCATGGAATCTTTGAGCTGGGAGGCATGTCTTGTTCACCTTAGCAACCTGAACATCTATTTTGGGGATCTCATTGAAGATTTTGGGTTCTTCAGGATCAAATAGTAACCTATTTTTAAAGGAAGTAGAGACTCCCAGACGTCTTTCAGGGTCTGCCCATTCCTCCAAAACCATATCCCTAATGCTCTAGTTTATGGGAGACACGTGTTTTATTTTATTTTTTACTCTTAACCCTCTAAACATTTCTTCCTGTATGGAGTGGGTGCGTTGTACTTCCCCCACCCCCATTGTGGATCTGATCGCTCTGAGTAGGTCAATAGCAAAAAAGAATCTGCGGCCACTGTCCACAGAGTCCGAATCAGAGACTTTTTCCCCCCTCTTCCCATGACTCCGAATGGGTGCTCTCGTCCGCTATGGCCTCAGAGTCAGAAGCGGAAGGTGACCTAGCACGCTTCCTCTTGGGTTGCAGGAAATCAGAGGGATTGGCGGATAGGTGGGTCAGAGATGATCGAATTTTATCTTGTATCATAGATTTAAGTTCCTTTCAGAGAGGGTGTTTAGTCACGTACAATGTTTGATATACAATTTTTACAAAGCTTCTTAGGATAAATTGTCTGGAAGCTTGTCATTACAGGACATGTATCTGCGGGATCTCTTGACTTTTTTTTTTTTTTTTTTTTTTAAAGAGTCTTCTTGAACACCTGAAAGGAGGACAAGGTTGCTATAAGGGGATGGACAGAGGAATATGGCAGGGTGTATGGATCCAGAGGGGTGTACACTGGAGCCAGAGGCCTGAGGAAAAACCCCAAATGAAACATCTCCACATGAAATGGACCTCTCAAAGATAGAGAGGAGACCCACAACATTATCTCCCCCCCCCCTTTTTGCCACAGGAGAGGGGGACCAGCAAACTCCCTGACCATGCAAAAAAAAAAAAAAAAAAAACACCCCGTAAGGGGACTCCCTGATGGCGGCAGCGGTGGTTCGGTCTCCTTAGGAGAGCGTGCGTCTGTCCCATACATCACGGCAGGATACTATCGCTCTCTCAGTTCCTTAAGGATCAGCAGGAGAGGCAGGTGAGGGGCCCAGGAGCATCCATTGAATGTAGCAGCCTCGGCTTTGAGACGGGCTGGACACTGCACGCCGCCTACGTCACTTCCGGAGCGCCGGACGTGACACATATGCGCCTCAGGCGCGCAACCCTGCTGAAGCCTCGGTAGGCCATGGGGGAGCCTTCGCCTTGGGAACAGGCCGCAGATATGACTGGGACGAGAATCCCCATAACACCCCTGCCCAGCGTTAGTACTGGGACCGCGGGAGGGCAGGGGGACGCCATGCAGGATGCCAGCAATTTCAGGTAAAAAATAAATAAATAAAAAAATTAGACATCATAGTAGTTCCTACTAGTAGTTAGTTTCTCTGCCCTGTCCTCTGTAGGGACAGGAAACACTGGTGCTGGTGGTGGGAGGGGGGTATTTAACCTTTTTTTTCCTGCCCCTACAGAGGTCAAGGGGTCAATCTCCTTGTATGCCATTGTGATGATGCTATGGAAATTATAATTATGTTGTGGATTTTCACAAATACGGTCTTGTTTATTAGTTCTTTTGTTTAAAAGACTTATTCTGAGGAATGTCAGCCTTATTCTTGTATATTTTTGTGAACCTTATTAAATGTTTGACATCTACTTCTGAGTCCTAGGTTATTAACTGGAGAGGTAATAGGGAGGGGGCCTTTTATTGGCTTGTTTCCTGTCCCCAAGAAGGCAGGATAGCCTCCTCCAGGTGGTGCCGTTGTGGAGGCTAAAAGGAAAATCCAATTACCGGTAAGAGTAATTTTAGTCTTTTATTCACTGAAGATATGGAAAAGGCAGTTACTAAATGTTTTTTTTTTTTTTTAGCTCTGACTATACAAAAGAGAAAGGAGCTGATATCTGTGGTGCTGGGGCTCTTAGTACATCCAATAATATACTCAACTGGATAACTGTAGATATGATCCAAGACAAGTTAAATAAAAGGTAAATCAAGAAAGCTCCAGGTCCAGATGGATTAAACCCAAGAGTTCTTAAAGAGGTCAGTTCAGTCATTGCTGTGCCCTTGTTTATATTTTTTAGAGATTCTTTATGGACTGATACAGTGCCAAGTAATGCAAGGCAAATGTGGTGCCCATATTCAAAAAAGGATCTAGGTCCTCCAGAGGTAATTATAGACCAGTTAGTTTAACTTTTGTTGTGGGAAAAATGTTTGAAGAACTCTTAAGGCACTATATACAGGAGTATGTGACTGTATATAATATATAAATAACCAACATGGGTTTACCAAGGACAGAAGTTATCCTACTCCCTTCCTCATAACAAATCAGGTTAGTCTAAGCCTGGACAGAAGGGGGTGTCATGGTGGGGAGTGGGGGAAACCCCGCACCATACAATATAGGAAAATAAGGAAAGATACTAAGCCTGGATGGAAGGAAAAGGGAGCAGGTCACCTCCTATCGCCACCCTCATCCTATCCCTGACCTCTTAACCGCATGAGCGAACCCAGATGGTAGGAGGGCTCATGCACCAGAACCTGGACCCTTACTAGCCCTCGTGATCCCTGGTAGTAAGGTCTGGGCAAGGAGACGACCGGTTCTTCCACGACACGGAGGAACCGGAGTCTCACACAGGCCTACCAACTGGATCGGCAGGTAAAAGCCATGAAACAAAAGCACTTACCTGCCACTGCAACAATGACGGCTGGACTCCATGAAACAGTACTGGAACCTGAACACCTAACAGGACACAGCACAAACTACTAATACAGGAATCCAACACACCAGTACCTGCCAGGACCCCCATGCAGACAGGATGCATGGTGGTCCCCAGCAGAGCTGTACACTGACATTTGGTTCCCCCTCCAGGGAACCCCAGGAACCCCCTTCCGGATGTACAACAAACAGGGGAACATCTAACATCCATGCCAGACAGAATACACCAAACACTGACCAGACATGGAACAACAACTAGACTTACAACAACCCCAGAACAACAACCCCAGAACATACACCCACACCAAAACATAACAGGCAAGGTGGGTAAAATGGAGGAGACATAAGGAAGACATCACTGGAGACATTGATGGCCCTCAAGGACTGGGCAGATGGAATAGCACCAGCTCATCAAGACACTGAAGACAAACTGAACACAGGCTCACATCTCAGAACATAAGAGCCATGAGGGCACACCCAGCTCCACCTTAACTCCATACACACCAGAATGGGAAGGGAAACAGCCTGAAAGGGGAAGTGCAGACGCAAGCTGTACAAACACCACGTTGCCACAGACAACAAGCATGCGCGGCAAAAGTGTCACGGTCCACAGTCAAAAGACCATGACACAGCCGTGACAGGCGGCTGTGGATATAGTGTTTTTGGATTTTGCAAAGGCTTTTGATACTGTCCCTCAGACGTTTAATAGTGGTGGTCAATGATTCCTATTCAGAATGGTCCTGTGTTATAAGTGGTGACCCCAAGCTTTAGTGCTGAGTTCTCTAATTTATTTTGAAATGATATCAAGGAGGGGATTAATAGCACCATTTCTATTTTTGCAGAAGACACTAAGCTGTGTAGTACTGTACAGTCTATGGACGATGTCTATAAAATACAAGCTGACTTGGAAACAGTGATTGGGCATCAACTTGGCAAATGAGGTTCAGTGTGGATAAATGTAAAGTTATGCATCTTGGTAGTAATCTCTGTGCTTTATATGCCCTAGGGGAGGTAACACTGGGAGAGTCACTTATAGAGAAGGATTTGGGTGTACTTTTAGATCATAGATTAATTAATAGCCTTAGAAGCAGCTGATTGACATTGTATGCCAATGGAATATTATCTTGTATTAAACGAGGCATAGACTCATGGGACAGGGATGTAATATCTATAATATCAGTTCTGGGCACTAGTCTGTAGAAAGGATGCCCTGGAGCTAGAGAGAGTACATGGATGGAAGAATAAAAATAAAAATGTAGTCTTGAGAAGAGACGTCTAAGGGGGGACATGATTAATCTATACGAATATAAAAAATGGGCCATACAAAAAATACGGTGAAAATGGGCTAAAGCACAATGGGCTAAAGCACATTTGGACAAGCCAGCTTCATTTTGGAATAAGGTGCTGTGGACTGATGAAACTAAAATTTAGTTATTTGGCCATAACAAGGGGCTTTATGCATGGAGGAAAAAGAAGACAGCATTCCAAGAAAAACACCTGCTACCTACAGTAAAATATGGTGGTGGTTCCATCATGCTGTGGGGCTGTGTGGCCAGTGCAGGGACTGGGAATCTTGTCAAAGTTGAGGGACGCAGGGATTCCACTCAGTATCAGCAGATTCTGGAGACCAATGTACAGGAATCGGTGACAAAGCTGAAGCTGCGCCGGGGCTGGATCTTTCGACAATGACCCTAAACACTGCTCAAAATCCACTAAGGCATTTATGCAGAGGAACAAGTACAACGTTCTGGAATGGCCGTCTCAGTCCCCAGACCTGAATATAATTGAAAATCTGTGGTGTGACTTAAAGAGAGCTGTCCATGCTCGGAAGCCATCAAACCTGAATGAACTAAAGATGTTTTGTAAAGAGGAATGGTCCAAAATACCTTCAACTAGAATCCAGACTCTCATTGGAACCTACAGGAAGCGTTTAGAGGCTGTAATTTCTGCAAAAGGAGGATCTACTAAATATGGATTTCATTTCTTTTTGTGGTGCCCAAATGTATGCACCTGCCTAATTTTGTTTAAACAATTATAGCACACTTTCTGTAAATCCAATAAACTTCATTTCACTTCTCAAATATCACTGTGTGTGTCTCCTATGTGATATATTTAACTGACATTTTTTATCGTAACAACCAACGATTTATACAGGAAAATCATGACGATTAACAAGGTTGCCCAAACTTTCGCATCCCACTGTATGTCGGCATACAGCATTACTGCTTCACCCAGCTTTCCCCAAATCAAAACTATCCAGACCCTATATTTCCTCCCTTGAAAAACCCTGGTATGTCTGCTTTCAGCAAATCAGTCTATTCCCCTCTGTGTTTACGACCGGTTTACATTGACCATCTCAGCCCGTCTCTGGTCCTCCTTGGATTAATTCCCGATTATGGCAACATAGCCCCCTTCCCTCTAGTTCACACCTGATTGAACTCTAAGAACTATAAATGCAAGGCTTTAGGTCTTCTTAGACCTGGGTCTTCTGGGTGCCACATCATTTAGGTGCCGCTCTTTAAATGGCACATAATTGAATTATACCAGACTGGAACCAGAAGGTGAGGCCGGGTTCACATGGGCATTATTGAATTCAGTTATAGGTTCCATTATAACAGACTATAAAGGAATTCTAGGACGGAATGCAAAAGACGGAAGCCTTTAAGAGGTATTCCGTTTTGCTCTGTCCTAATACATGTCTATAGGGATAATTGACAGGACAATTTTTTCCGTCATGTACAATGGAGTGGTGGCAAGGGGTGGGATAGTGTTATTGCCTTTGACACTGTTAAAGACGTTAAGTGTTAATAAATTAACCCTTACACTTAAGGGCTGGAGTATCCTTGGGAAGGATACAACATTTTGCAAGGAAGGACTCCTCTCAGTTAACATACAAATGTGCAGAACAGTGCCCCTCCCTCGTCTCTGGTTTTCTTTCCTGTCTTGAGAAAATAGCTGCTAGGTTGGCAGATATAGAGTGTATAGGAACAGGACCAAAGCTGAACTGCTGGTCCTCTGTGCCGAGATGGGTGGATACAACAAACCACTCACTTTATTTACAATTGACCTACTAACACGTGTTAATCACATTAATATGTCTCATTTACAATTGGTCAGTGAGACCAGTAATTATCTCTGGGTTGACCTGCATTATTAAGTACTAAAATTTAACGTTTATTGCTTGTCCTTAAAATTACTAACTTAGAACTAACGTGATTTAAAATTATCAGCCATATATGTCTTATTACTCATAGTGATCGGAGTGTTATTGTTAAACCACTAGGGGGCAGTCGTCACTGGTGGCTGCCTAGCTATCTGCGCTATCTCCTGCCGTGCTTGGTTTAGTACACCCTGTTTGTTGCGCAGTGTGCTGCCCACTGATAGCGAACGCCCTCCTAGTGTTCACTTGCTGCTTGTTAGTATGTCAACACTATCATGACTTGGCTGCCTAAAATATAACTTCTATCACTCTCTGCCCCTCGAAATGTTTCGCCAAACACTTGGCGCCTTCAGGGGTATGGGCAGTGAAATGTTTTGGGGGTGAGACCAGGCTTATAAAACCTCCCTGCGTGTGTAACAGTTGCACTGACCAATGTGTGTCTATTTTACTGTTGAGCAGGACATTAGGCCAATCAGTCGTCTTTTTTTCTTAGGGAAGGCTGGGTCAGTGGCTCCTCCCACTCATCTATCAGCCAATGATCATTAGGCTGCGCCATCTCTGCCTGCGCTCAGACTTCATGCCGATCGAGACTATGTTTCTTATTGCGCATGTCTGGGCACTTATAAACTGATTTTGTTTTCCTCATGTATATGCGCATGCGTCCGCTCGTTTATTAAATTGGTCGTTGTTGACCACAGTGTATGCATCTGATGACGGAAGTATTTATGCGCCAGCTGGATGCTTCTCATCCGTGCGCATGTCACTAGACTTAGTGTTTTACTCGTGCCGGCACTGGGGTATATAGTGCGCTTGCTCAAAGTGATAGAGCCGGCTAGCGTGATCCTCTGTTGCGCATGCGCTGGGACTTCGTCGCTGTGGAATATGCCTTAGTTTCTACTGCGCATGGCAGGGTACTTAGGCTTATCCGATAGTTGATGTCAGGACTCTGCCTGCTTGCTTCTAATAGACTTGATGGAATTGTCCCCTCCTGTACATGTTTGGGACATCTGGTCCCTCTCCGACTTCACCACTCTAATTGAGTTAGTACAGGTACTACTTCACAGATTAGCTACCCAGCCACATGGGCCTGTGCGCTCACTATTGGAGTAGGGTACCACTTTATTTTTGATTTCTAAGAATCCCTCCTTTAGATATTCTCGGCCATAGAGGGGGATACCTCGATGTTTCACCATACTGACATGTGCCCACATACTTTATATGCCCGTGGGTTCTGCCTATTTGTTTGTCTATTGCCTGCAGTACCGAGACCCTAATGAGGATAGAGTAAATCGAGAATTGCCTTTATACCCTTATTTCTGCTCTTTTTATTCCACACTTTAATATGGATAATGACCTATATCTACTGCTCCACATTTATACATGCTCTTTTATATGTTTTACAGATACCCAAGAGGTACCCATTTCCACTGCATCACTTTAGTACTCCGCCAGGTATGTATATATTTTTTTCTGATATTTTGTGCAATGGATTATTTTTGGTTAATGATTTTTGAAGGGTACCATCTTCTATCATGTGGTTTCTCTTACAATATAGGTCACATTGCAGGTTTTGCAAAACTGGTTTTCCGCCCTATAAATCAGTCATGTAGTTCTGTAATTGATTTACTTGTGTACTTTATTATTTTACAAGTTTATAGGAATCTCTCTTAGAGGAACGAGGCGTATGTAAAGCCCTCATTCAGACCATGCGGGGCTAGGCTGCCCAGGCGATATATCCACCGAGTTTCCTCCTGTTGCAGCCTCTTATCCAGATTGCCCATCCTTTGGCTTAGCTTCAGTCTTTGGATGCCCCATACATTTAGACTCTGGATGTTCCCATCATGTTTATTTTGCATGTGTCTTGAAAGGGGTGTATCACTGATAGTATTTATGGTGCTGAGATGTTTAGAGATACGCCTCCTAAGTTCTTGTGTGGTCTTACCCACGTATATTTTCGGACCGCCACATTGTATGGCATATACTACTCCCATGGATTTACAGTTTATGTATTCTTTAATCTGATATATTTTATTGTCAGCTGGATTTAAGAATTCCTATTTTGGTATCATTCTTGCGCAGAAACTGCAGTCGCCACATGGGTACGATCCCACCGTTGAAAGCCAGGTGGAGTTATCTTGTTTTTTACCCTGAGTAAAGTGACTATGCACTAGTTTTTCCTTTATATTCTGCCCCCTCCGGTATGTAATAGCTGGTCTAGGGGTAATGATTTCTTTTAGTTCTTCATCAGAGAGTAGTATATGCCAATGTCGTCCTCTTGTTCGTCCTTTTGTTCATTATTGCCACAAACATCAGGGGGTGGCCAACAAGTAGGAAATACCATCCAAACCTTTATGCCCCATTTTTTTGTGCCCGGAGTACAACTCAGGGACAGAGACAAGTGGGGATATCGACAGGGGACATAGCTGCTGAATTACTCGGTAAAGAAATGCAAATTATCAATCTTACAAACCTGACCATAACACCAGAACACAAAACTGTGCTATGTAAAGGTCTATCGTTTACACCATTACCCTATTTCGACTGTTTCAGTTGGGTTAAGGACATCAACTTATTTGCGAGGAAATTAGCCCTACACAAAGAACATAAAAATTTGGAGAGGGATCCAACTAAAAAGAGTGCAAAAGAAGAACAAGCAACACAAATCCTGGAAGATCTACAGAGAGAACATAGAGGAGAAATAGTGCCATTAAGGGCACCACATAGCACTCTAACCCCGCAATCAAGATTTACCCCACCATTCACTAAATATGGCAAAATAGTCATTTGTAGACCTAGTCACTAGGGATCTCCAAAAGATAAGATCTAGAAAGGCACTCCTGGGATCAAATCTAACCTCATAGCTTTGGACAGTCTGATGAAAGAAAATAATCTAGAAATTAAACCCTCAGACAAGGGTGGTAACATAGTACTCCTCACTAAGGAGTACTATATACAGATGGTGATATATACAGAGGACACCAACACATATCGATTATTGAGAGAAAATCCCACAGATAAATATAAACAAGATCTGAAAGCTATTTTAGACCAAGCCAAAGAGAGATCTCGGTACCAAAGAAGAAAAAAAAAAGTCCTTTACAATCCCCACCCAACCATAGCTACGTTCTATGCTATCTCAAAGGTACATAAAAAAAAAACATGACCCTATACCAGGGAGGCCCATAGTGTCGGGCAATCAAAGCCTGTGTGAGGGGATCAGCAGCTAAGTGGACCATATGATATCCCCATTTGTATCTAGTTTATCCTCTTACCTGAAAGATACCAAGGACACGCTGACAAAGCTTCAGGGCATCCAGGTCAATAAAACCACCATGGTAGCGAGTCTGGATGTAGAGGCACTCTACACCAGTATTAAACATGACTTGGGCCTAGAAGCAATCAGATATTATCTAAACACCAAAGGCACACTATATCAAGAGCACAATAATTTTGTATTATCACTATTACAATTTTTGTTAACACACAATTATTTTATATTTAATAGCAAGTTTTATTTACAGATCACTGGGACAGCTATGGGGACGATTTGTGCACCTAGCTTTGCAAATTTATTTTTAGGGTGGTGGGAGGAGCGCACAGTTTTCACTGAGGATAATTATCAATTCACTAATCACATACTATACCGGGGTCGTTTCATAGACGATATTTTAATTTTATGGGACAGCACTAGCACACATTTTCTTGAGTTTGTCAAGGAACTTAACAATTCACTAGGCCTCAAATTTACCGCTGAAATAAACAAGAGAACTATCAATTTCCTAAACCTTACGATTTCCCTGGAGGATGACGGCAGCGTGAAAACCACCATATATAGGAAGCCTACCTCTACAAATAGCCTACTACATTGGCAAAGCCATCACCCTGAAAAAAGGAATTCCAATCGGGCAATGCCTTTGGGCAAAACGAAATTGCTCCACGATTAAAGGTTTTGAGGGATTGTGTAGGCTTCTATATGATAGGTTCCCGTCAAGGAGATATCTGAAAAAGACATTGCATTATGCATACAATCGGGCCAAAAAAAGCAACCAGACTACTCTACTCCTCGACAATAAACGACTGGGAAATCAAAATGAGAAAGTAGTACGGTGCATAGGCAACTACGATGGGCAACACGAAAAGATACGCAACATCTTAGGACGACATTGGCATATACTACTCTCTGATGAAGAACTAAAATAAATCATTACCCCTAGACCAGCTATTACCTACAGGAGGGGGTAGAATATAAAGGAAAAACTAGTGCATAGTCACTTTACTCAGGGTAAAAAAAACAAGATAACTCCACCTGGCTTCGAACGGTGCGATCGTACCCATGTGGCGGCTGCAGTTTCTGCGCAAGAATGATACCAAAAAAGGAATTCTTTAAATCCAGCTGAAAATAAAATATATCAGATTAAAGAATACATAAACTGTAAATCCATGGGAGTAGTATATGCCATACAATGTGGCTGTCCGAAAATATACGTGGGTAAGACCACACAAGAACTTAGGAGGCGTATCTCTAAACATCTCAGCACCATAAATACTATCAGTGATACACCCCTTTCAAGACACATAAACATGATGGGAAGATCCAGAGTCTAAATGTATGGGGCATCCAAAGACTGAAGCTAAGCCAAAGGATGGGCAATCTGGATAAGAGGCTGCAACAGGAGGAAACTCGGTGGATATATCGCCTGGGCAGCCTAGCCCCGCATGGTCTGAATGAGGGCTTTACATATGCTTCATTCCTCTAAGATAGATTCCTATAAACTTGTAAAATAATAAAGTACACAAGTAAAATAATTACAGAACTACATGACGACTGATTATAGGGTGGAAAACCAGTTTTGCAAACCCTGCAATGTGACTAAGAAAATACGCATCCCTATATTGTAAGAGAAACCACATGATAGAAGATGGTACCCTTCAAAAATCATTAACCAAAAATAATCCACTGCACAAAATGATATCAGAAAAAAATATATACATACCTGGCGGAGTACTGAAGTGATGCAGTGGAAATGGGTACCTCTTGGGTATCTGTAAAACATATAAAAGAGCATGTATAAATGTTGAGCAGTAGATATAGGTCATTATCCATATTAAAGTGTGGAATAAAAAGAGCAGAAATAAGGGTATAAAGGCAATTCTCGATTTACTCTATCCTCATTAGGGTCTCGGTACTGCAGGCAATAGACAAACAAATAGGCAGAACCCACGGGCATATAAAGTATGTGGGCACATGTCAGTATGGTGAAACATCGAGGTATCCCCCTCTATGGCCGAGAATATCCAAAGAAGGGATTCTTATAAATCAAAAATAAAGTGGTACCCTACTCCAATAGTGAGCGCACAGGCCCATGTGGCTGGGTAGCTAATCTGTGAAGTAGTACCTGTACTAACTCAATGAGCGTGGTGAAGTCTGAGAGGGACCTGATGTCCCAAACATGTACAGGAGGGGACAATTCCATCAAGTCTATTAGAAGCAAGCAGGCAGAGTCCTGACATCAACTATCGGATAAGCCTAAGTACCCTGCCATGCGCAGTAGAAACTATGGCATATTCCACAGCGACGAAGTCCCAGCGCATGTGCAACATAGGATCACGCTAGCCGGCTCTATCACTTTGAGCAAGCGCACTATATACCCCAGTGCCGGCACGAGTAAAACACTAAGTCTCGTGACATGCGCACGGATGAGAAGCATCCAGCTGGCGCATAAATACTTCCGTCATCAGATGCATACACTGTGGTCAACAACGAGCAATCTACTAAACGAGCGGACGCATGCGCATATACATGAGGAAAACAAAATCAGTTTATAAGTGCCCAGACATGCGCAATAAGAAACATAGTCACGATCGGCATGAAGTCTGAGCGCAGGCAGAGACTGCGCAGCCTAATGATCATTGGCTGATAGATGAGTGGGAGGAGCCACTGACCCAGCCTTCCCTAAGAAAAAAAGACTAATTGGCCTAATGTCCTGATCAACCGTAAAATAGACACACATTGGTCAGTGCAACTGTTACACACGCAGGGAGGTTTTATAAGCCTGGTCTCACCCCCAAAACATTTCACTGCCCATACCCCTGAAGACGCCAAGTGTTTGGCGAAACATTTCGAGGGGCAGAGTGATAGAAGTTATATTTTAGCCAGCCAAGTCATGATAGTGTTGACATACTAACAAGCAGCACACTGCGCAACAAACAGGGTGTACTAAACCAAGCACGGCAGGAGATAGCGCAGATAGCTAGGCAGCCACCAGTGACGACTGCCCCTAGTGGTTTAACAATAATAAGACATATATGGCTGATAATTTTAAATCACGTTAGTTCTAATGCTACTTTCACACGCGTTTTTCTTTTCCGGCGCTGAGTTCCATCCTAGGGGCTCAAATCTGGAAAAGAACTGATCAGTTTTTTCCCCGTGCATTCTAAATGGAGAGTCCGTCCTTCAGGATGCATCAGGATTGCTCCGCTTCAGTCTTTTCGACGTTTCCGTCGAAATTAAAAACCGTAGCATGCCTAATTTTCTTCTCCGTCTCAAAAGCCGTAGCATTTGCCGTAACGCCGGATCCGTCCTTAATTCCCATTGAATTGTATTAAGGACGGATCTGACTTAAAATGTTCCGGGGAACGGCGCAACAACTGATCCGGATATCCTGTCTGCGCCTGCGTCGGATAGAGGAGGAGCAAGTTTCGCGCCATCCTGTCTGGATCCTGCCTGCGAGGGAGTCGGGTGCACGCCAGAGAAGGTGAGTATGTGTTTTTTTTCTTATTTTCTGACAGAAAAAAGTCATATAAACAGCTTCTATGTACTTATACATAGGAGCTATAAGTACATAGTAGCTGTCAGTACACAGTGCATGTTAGTAGTAGTAGTCCTGTCTGCTGCTACTCCTAGCATCCACTATGTACTTATATTAACTGCATACCCCTATGTACTGTAGCATAGGGGTTGCAGGTAATATAACTACAACATATTTTTAATAAAAACAATAACTTTACAATACTCACACGACCACCGCGTGCTCCACCGCGTGCTCTGGAAGATCGTTGATGACCTCTCTCACTGCAACAGGACGAGATGGCTAAAAAAAAAAAAAAAAATTGGCTGCGTTTTTCCGGCTGCCTGGCTGCGTTTTTCTGGCTGCCTGGCAGAATATTTTTTTTGGTCAGTCTAAAAAAAAATAAAAAAATTTGGACAGGTGGTCATATTGTTGAACGAAAACATACTACTCCTAACATGCACTAGGAGTAGTAGTCCTGTGTGCTGCTACTCCTAGCATCCACTATGTACTTATATTAACTGCATACCCCTATACTACACAGTGCATGTTAGGAGTAGTATGTTTTCGTTCAACAATATGACCACCTGTCCAAATTTTTTTTTTTTAGACTGACCAAAAAAAATATTCTGCCAGGCAGCCAGAAAAACGCAGCCAGGCAGCCGGAAAACCGCAGCCAATTTTTTTTTTTTTAGCCATCTCGTCCTGTTGCAGTGAGAGAGGTCATCAACGATCTTCCAGAGCACGCGGTGGTCGTGTGAGTATTGTAAAGTTATTGTTTTTATTAAAAATACATTTATCGAATATTAAAATTATTTTTATTCTATATTTTTTTCTTCTTTTAGGGTTCCCAAATCTCTACCAGAAGGCATGAGGAGGACGTTGAACGATTTTATATCGACAATGACCTCCTCATCCATATGGCGGAGGAGCGTGCACCGTTGTGGGACCACACCGACCGCCGCCATGCAGACCATCATCTAACACGGCTCCTCTGGAACGAGATATGTGCGGCCATTCTGCCCAACTGGGATGACCTTAGAGAAAGGCAACAGGGATAATGCCGTAAGTATAAATTAGCAGACATGTAAAAAATAATTTGATCAAAAGTGGTTTACAGTCAAAAAAATTTTATAACCGCCACTTAAGTTTTAAAAAAAAAAAATTTTCTTCTTGTGGCCGTTTCAATTCTAAACCAATTGGTAAATTCGAAACCAACTTTGATTAAACCACAGATTTTTTTTTAATATACATCCTTATTTGATTTCTTTCTTTCTAGGAGATACGATCATGGTTCGGTGGCGCTCAATCAGGGACCACTACAAGAAGGCCTTAAATGAGGAACTTCGGCGCCCGAGTGGGTCCGGAGGAACCTCAAGGCGTGAATACCGCTATTCTGCCGCCGTGGGGTTCCTACGAAGAACCCTAGAGATGCGAAGGCAAGATATATGGTGTCTCCAAAAAAAAAAGACTTTTCGAACTAGGTGTATGTCCCAGACAGACTGTCATTTGGCACTTTGTCTTGGACATCCACATTGTATTTAGTGGAGTAGAGAGGAGCAATGTATGCTTCAGATTTTTCATTCGAAGTTGCTTTCCCAAAAAAAGGCTATACTGTACATTGACACTTCCTTGAAAATGCATTTAATTCATGGCCTCTATGTACAGTATGTCTATTTTTTGGAATGTAACCTCCTATGTAGCTTCTGAAGTCTTTGCTCACCTCTATTCCACTGTTTCTCCCATCCCAAAAAAATGTTTTTTTTTTTTCTTTGCTTCACAGAACAGCAAGCAGCACTCTTACGCCCGAAGTTCCTCAGGAGGCGGTCCCTGAAGAGCAAGCCGCCGCGGGTCCCTCTCGTCCTGCTCCTACTGCTGGTCAGGAACACCAGGTTTCCCAACCTGTTCCCCTACTTGTGCCCTCTGGTGACGCAACAATGTCAACGATGGCTCCACTTTGAGGCCCTCATGCGTCGCCAGAGGTCAGGTAGGAGCCGCCAGGCTGACTACGAAGACCTCACAAGGCTCATGTATGAGTCCTTGGTGAGGATCACAAATAGGGTTGCATCTGTGGAGGATCATTTGCGTAGTCTTCAGGAGGGGACGGTGTTGACGACATAAATGAGTCCGATGCATCACTATATTGTATCGTTGTTACCTGCGCTGGAACAATTATTACCCGACCAGCAGTATGAGGCCAGAAGACAGATGGATAGCGTTTTGTGGCAACTGGCACACTGCCCCACAACCATTCCCCCACCCCTGCCCTATCCCCCATGCTTCACCCATCCCCCACCTATCCAACTTTACAGCCTCCACAGGCTCAGCATTCCCACCCTCCTTTCCCTCTTCCCACAACCCACCCCCATCCCAAACCCCCGAGCTCTTTTCTCAACACTTTTCTTCTCCACCTTCTTACTATGCTCCTACGTCTTTCACCACTCCCTCTACTGTTGCTCGGGAAACACCTTCTCCTGCCCAATCCACTCTTCATACTCCCTCTGTGCCACTTGCACCAACACGCACTTTGTTGTCCACAGTGGCAGAAGAACAACAGGACAGAGTGGACCCAAACCAATCATATCCTTCCATCCCACCATACCTTCCTTAATTTGTAATTATTTATTTTATTGTTACTTATAATAAATCTTGATGGAATAGTTTGAGGCTCACCTGTCGATCTATATGGATAGAGGTGCTCACTCGCCGGTACACCTAGAACCGTGAGGGTATATAGTATTAGAGAAGAAAATTGCTTAATGTCGTGATTGTGTTTCATGTAAACTGTCCTTGTAAACATATTCTCATAAAGTTGCATCGGGAGTGGAAGTGTAACACCCCAGAGTTGTGTTACTAAACTCTTTTACCCTGCTACAATCTCCTAAGAGCATTAACTTTGTCATCTGATGTAATTTTACATTATATCCTCAACTGTGCATTATAAACCATGTTAAATGTATATTGTTAATTACATTTCCATGTTCACCAGCAGGTGGCAGCAATGTGTTAGCAAAGACTTAAGTTCAGTTTAGTATTTCTAAGCTGGAATAGTTCATTCCAGCTTAGCTCCCGCCTCTGTGAGCAGAGTGGGCTGTGCCCACATCCTGCAGCATGGGGAGAGAAGGAAGTTAGTGCAAGTGTAGCCCACCCCCTTCTAGGGGTAGGGTGTGTGTGTTCGGAGCTCCCAGATATAGGGAACCAAGCCAGGATCTTGTCTTGGCTGAGACATTCATCCCCATCCCCAGCCTGAGCCCTGCAGTCTCAAGCAGACAAAATCCAGTTCCAGGAAGAAAGCATACCCTGTGAAAATAATTGAGTAAAGTCCAGAGACCCAGAAGAAGCCATATTCCTCCTCAGCTAGTCAGTCCCCAGACAGCAGAAGATAGAAAGTGCAGAAGCCAAATTCCTGCCACATGTTTAGAGCTACAAAGCAGACGTCCTTTCCTGCAAGCTCCAGGTTGATAGAGCAGAAGATAAATTCCTACCAACTATTGCCAATACCTGCTGGGACCTAAGACTAAAGCTGTATCTTGCTTGGATGAAAGTTACAATCAGTAAAGACAAGTTTGAACTTCACCTAAACGTCTGGATCTCAATTTCTGCTGCAATTTCCTCTATTACTCCTACTATCACTACACTCAATTTATTGCAAGTGAGCCAGGATCCAGGAGTCCAGCCGTACCCAGGTAGGAGACACCGTTGGCACCATTATCACCACCATACAGAGATATTACACCACTCTGGCACTCCTAACCTTGGGCGTGAGTTATAACACCTTGGAGGGCCCTGTGACAGTACCCTGCGCACACTGCAATTGGAGTCACAAACAAAACTATAGACTATTATACCCATATCCTGACCCACTGCATAATTTGGTGTCAGTGTAACCGTACCACGCATCCAGCTCTACTGCAGAAGGTTCTAACAAGCCTCCAGGACTAACTACGCCCTACAGTGTGTGTGCACAGAGCAGGAAGAAGGTCGGTGTGTGATGCCAGAGAGCAACCTGCAGATCAGCTTCCATCTTGGAAGGTTACAAAACCTCCATAGTTAATTTTATGTACCAGTCCATAGAAGGGAAAAGATCACAGTATCTCCAGACTCCCTAACAAGGGAGTTGGCCTATACCACTATAGAGAAAAAATGTTTAGCCATTTTATGGGCTTTACAGAAATTGCAGCCATACCTTTATGGGTGAAAATTTACTGTGGTGACCCATCACAACCCCCTTGGTTGGTTTCACTGGGTGGCAGGTGACAATGGAAAGCTGCCGAGAGAGTCTGACCTTGCAAACAATATAACTTTACTATCCAGCACAAAAAGGGCAGTGAGCATGACAAGGCAGATGGGTTATCTTGTCAGGGAGAGGCGGCCGAGCATGGCTTGTGATACCGATTGCTATATCAATGATCACATGCCATGTTTTGAAGGGGGAGGTGTAACAATCTGACTTGCGATATCAATAGCCGATTGCATGTCAGCGTCTTGTGATCTATCAAGGCCTTATGCTAATTGTGCCCCCATGATGCCAGACAGTCTATGCAGGGGTGAAACTACACATTCTCGGAGGAAGAACTCAATTTAGCACCGGCCTGCTAATTGCAAGCCATATGGGCATAGTAATGAAGGACTGGAAGAGGACACTAAAAATTAGACCACAGATATGTTGGTTGCTAAACCAGCAGGTAGTCTAAGCCAGTGTTCCTCTACTCCAGTCCTCAGGGCCCACCTACTAGTCATGTTTTTAGGATTTCCTTAGTATTGAGCAGGTGATATAATTAGGGTCAATGCCTTAGGACTTACATCAGGTGTTCATTCTGTGGGATATTCTCAAATCCTGACTGGTAGGTGGGCCCTGAGGACTGGAGTTGGGGAACTCTGGTCTAAGCCCTTCAGAAGGTAGATGAAACAATATCAAACAATATCAGAATCCATAACTCCATCCTCAGAACTCTAATTGTGTTCACCTGACACGGTTTCGTGGAGACACACTATACTGGACAGGAAGTATAGCCGGAATATAACTGCTGCATCGCCGTAAACTCATTCAGTTTTTTTTAATCTGTCCACTGCATCGTTATTGTTTGTATATTTTTATTTTCCTCTTTTAGCTGACAATATTTGTATTGCACTTCACCATTGTGTATTACATTTCAAAATTGATAAGTCTCTTCCTTGTTGCCTTCTAGAATTTGCTCTTCCGAAGAGAATAACGTTAACCATTCAGGGGATTGTGTGTCCCGTATAGATAACTGGTATTACCGTGTTTAGTTTGGGTTGAGAGAATCTGAATATAGGTCCCTATTGCCTAATAGTATGGGTGGTAGTAACAATTGCGATAGGAAATATTGGGGTGTTAGAAATCTAGGGGAGTAATTAGCAATTCAGTCATCAAGAATAGGTGGATGAGCTCACTTGTATAATTCACCCCAGTGACGTGACCCGAGTATAGGGATCATCACAGCTTCTCCCTCCAAACAGTCACCTCATGCCCTCTCCTACTCCCACTTACTAAAACTTTCTCTGCTTCTCCTTATTGCTGGCGATTATCTCGAAATCCTGGCCTTCCTCAGCAGATCCCCACTAGCATATCTACCTCCCACCATCGATCTCCTACAACCTTCTGCAACCCCTCAAATGTTCAAAAAAACGTTCCTGGCCCCTGCTCTCCCGATCCCTCTTGCAGGAGTATTACAGAACGTTCCCCATGTCTGCAACAACATTTCCTACATACTGTACATGACCTTTTTACATCAAACTTTCCTTTCTGGTTTTAACAGAAACATGTCCGACACCCTCTGATACTGCCTCCCCTGCTGCACTCTCTTCTAGTGGATTTCATTTCACTCACACCTGGAACCCTGGCAGCAAATATGGTGAAGGAGTGGTCTCTTTTGGACAACTGCTCCTACAGGCCAAATCCACTGTCACCCTCCATTATGTTACCTTCATTTGAAGTACTCTGTCCACATGTACTCTCCCTCCAAGCTCAAAAGTAGCTGTCATCTACCACCACCCAAGCCTATCCACCATATTTCTTGACCACTTCAACAACTGGCTCCTAAACATTCTTTCTGCTGACATCCACACCTTCATGGATGACTTCAACATAACCATCGACACTTGCCACTCAGCCGCCTCTAAGCTTCTAGCCCTCATTTCATCCTTTGTATCACGGGGCGCCGACGGCAGGTTTCCCCCATTCACCGCCGTCAGCGCTGTGCAGTTCATACAGAGCAAGGACGTGCACTACGCCCTCTTCTATACAGCAACGAGGGACGGGGAGGATCTGGCCGTGCGTATCCCCTTGGCGCAGTCAGCATTCTTCGTGTCCATGGCAACAGCGGTAAGCCTGAGCGCAGAGTGGATCCCTCGGTGCTCGGCTGGATTCAGGAGAATGAGTCATGTGACGCTGGCCACGTCACATGACTTCTCTTCTCCACTGCTGGCCACAGGTTGCCTGTGAATTCAGTCTCTTCCTGAACTTGTTCTGTGTGACATGCGGCTTGATTCCCGGCTCCGTTCCAGACTTCATCCCAGGTTGCTCCCTGCATTTTTTGGCTCCTCCTGGTTTGACCTTTGGCGTGGACTTGACTTCTCTTTGATTATCCATTTGTACTTTAGCGACATCCTGGTTCTGACTCGGCTTGCTGACATATCTGTTTGTCTTGTATGTTCCTCCGCACTTACCCAGGCTAGGGAACGTTGTCCAGTTGTACTTCGTTGCCTAGGATGAGTGGTGCAAGTAGGCAGGGACAGGGGTGTGGGTAGAGCCAGTGGTCACTACCCTCTACCCCTCTTTGTAACTCTTTGGTCCTCTACTCCCACCCACATAAATGGTCACACAATGGATTTCTCTTTACCCTTTTCTGCTCCTGATCTAACCTTTCTAACTCACTTCTCCCTTATCTGATCACAACCTACTCATTCTCTTCAGTGGTCTCTTCAGCTGATCCCACAATCCACACACTAGCACACCCTCTCAGAAACCTTAAACATCGACTTTCACTTGCTTTGACTCCTCTGCCACTCTTCCATATGTTCCCTCCAGGATGCAGATGCTACAACCACCGTATAACACAACAATAACTACAGCTCTCGACTCAGTTGCGCCCCCCCCCCCCCCCACAATATAACCCAAACAAAATCAATAGGCAACCCTGGAGCTCCCCTCCTGAAGAAGCAATAACACGAAATGCGCATTGAGGGGACGTAGTCATTCATTTTCTAAGTTCAGGTATGCAATTTATAAGAAAGTCCAAATACAACTGCATTAGTTTATATCATCTCTACATCATGTATTAGATTGCATGGACGGATAGGATAGGTGTGATGGACATTTACTGAGGTGACATTTTACCGCCCTAATATACATGATGTATCCCTTAACCATAGCCATCAAACAAATAGGTATATAAGAGGAAGCTTGCTATACTTCACAAGAACTTAATAGATGTAGGGTATTTATTATTTTTTCTGGTACTAATGGACTATTTCATGCATATAAATTAAGTACAGAAGATGATATGGCGCAATATATTTGCATCCCTACTATAATTACGATATAATCTTTTTAAATTATGTTTAATAAAAAGTAAATTTTTCAAGGAACTTGACAGTAATTTGTTTTTGGGTTTATAGTATTTGAGTACTCCAGTCAGGTGTAGATGTAGTCACATTGTGGATCTAATATAGTGTGAATTACAGTTATAGTGTAGTCAACAAACTGCATGCCAATGGCCCCACCCATATCTAGCGTAGGTTCATTCAGATTTATAAGCGTCCCCCCCCCCTCCATCCTTACATATCCCCCCCTTATTTATTTTCTCTATTTCCATATAGCATATTATGTATTCATGCCATTTCTTACGCATCATTCCACATTTTATCACCCTTCATTTATTTCAATCCATATATAGTTCATTCACATACCGGAGCTACAGCCTGCCCCCTGCCACCATCCCCCTCCCCTCCAAGTGACGTGATTTCAAGCGGCACCTACTCTCTTCAGCACTCATCTCTATCAGCCGCAGGACCCCTCTCTCTCTCTCCGCCCCTTTTGGGGAGCACGTGCCCTCCGAAATATTAGTTTCTATTGGCTGCTTCTCCCGCAGCACCTCTGGTACCCATGGAAACTGGGCACGTGAACGTTGACTCCCAGATCACGTGACCCTCCTTCCTGCCGCAAACCATCAGCATCTGTCGGGTTCAGCCCGATTTCTACTAATTGTTAAATCGGCACATTAGAACATTCTTAATAAAGATCCTCACCACTGAGGCCTCTTTTTATTGTGCCCTTCTATTCATTTAATGGATTTATGTTTTTATAAGCGTATACATTTAAAGTCGCATCTACTCACCCCTGGGTGCGGGCCCTAACTTTAGTTCCCGCCCAAGGGTGAGTTTTATTTTTTTGCGATTTTTGGCTGTTTTTAGATTTATTTAAGTTTCCACACTATGGTGACACAGCTGTACTCAACCTGATGAAGGGGACCTAAGAATCCCTGAAACGCGTTGTTGCATGCACCATTTAATGAAGAATTTTCTTATATAAAAAACAAAAAACAAAAAAAATAAAAAAGAGACTGGACATCTTTTCTGAGGAACCCAATACCCTGCGGCTGCACTCCCAAGAACCGGATCTCGCCTATTAAGTCCTCAATTGGCCACTGAGGAAGAGGTTAGAGGACCTCGAAACGAGTCTAGCAGAATCAGAGATCACAACTACCCACCACTACCCGCACACAGTGTTTGAAATATTTTCAAAAGACTATAGGATCAAGAAAGATTTCCATTTCTGTTTTATTTGACATCCCTACTACTCAAGCTTTATTCAACACCCCCTTGAAACACCACGTGATAGAACCATAAGCTCTGTCACACAAGTCACATGAAGGAGCATCACGTGAGATGCCAGTTTCACCGCGAAATTAAAACTACATGGCCGCTGCACAAACAATAGAGATACATAGAATATACAGCAATACGAAGGTGGGTGAGTCTTTATACACCACGAGGGATGCCTCTGGTGGAGACGCTGAAGCAACCATAAAGTAGAGTTATTCATCAATACTTGCACGTAAACTAAGACACTTAGAACTTAAAGCATTGCCTTTTTCTTATATACGATTATTTAAAGTATTGTCGTTTTCCTATATGTGGTCATATGGATGGACAGATCGAATATTTAGTGCTTCTATTTCCTATGATGAATATATTCGGTACTAAGATCATTCGCACTCGTTTTTGAACTACTATACCATAAAAAAAGATCGTATTTGAACCTTTCATGTATCCACGAATGTCATTGCGTATCTTTTAGCTCAAATTTCTAGCCGTTTTATACATTTTAGCAAAATCAAGTTTTAAGTGGGTGTTGATTGTACAATTTTACAATTTTTGATTTTTCGTTTTGATTTTAGCAATTATATGGTGATTATTTTAGACTATTAATCTATTTCGTCATTTATTCGAATAATATTATTTTTACCTACCCAAGTCCTTTGGTTTTAGATGTGTTTTGGATGGGGAGTGCTGGTTTATATATTTATTTAAGTTCTCAATAGTGTTACGCCTATTCTAGCGTAACCATACAAGGTGAGCCCTTCACTTGCTCTATTGGTTAACCAGTGTGAACATACTACCCTATTGTGTGCCATCTATATTAAGCCCTAGGCACGTCCACCAGCTTTGAAAAATTAATAAATGGCCGCGACCAGCTAAGAGAAGAGATGGCCAGGCTGAAGTCTGAGCACAGTGTAGCCTTGCGTGACATCCAGATATCCCTTCACACTCAAACAAATGAGAGAATGCCCAGCTCAGAGAGGTGGTAACCCACCTTAAAATATTCAATCGACCCCAAAAGCTGGAGGAGGCGCCATCACTAGTCCTGTGCAGGTACATGCCATAACACACAAAGCACACCCCAAAATGAACTTACCAGAAATAAGTGACACCCGGAGTCACAGGAACCCCTCAAACAAAAATCGACCAACACCCCAGAAACCACCCCTAAACAGAGAACAAAAGGCTGTAATAAATCACCCAGTCCGGACATAGTCCTTATTATAGACTCCAATGGATAGTACCGCAACACCGAGAGACTCTTCCTGGGAAACAGGTCACAAAAATGTGCTGCTTAACCATTACACAAGCAGCGAAGGTGATTAATAATCTGTACTTCACCAACCCCAAGCAGCTCATCCTACACAGCGGCACAAGTGATATTCAGCAAGAGGGCACTGCCAACAAACTGTCACAACTAGCAAAGGCTACCCAAGAAAAATTCCCCAGCACAAAAATAATCACGTCTGCCCTGCTCCCAAGGAAAGACATATCCCCCGTATAACCCAACAGATCAACACCAAGCTGGTCGGCAATATTACACAAATACCAAATATAAAACTGGCACAACACCTAGAAATTACACTCAGTCACCTGAACGATGACGAACACGTTGATAAACAAGGACTACGCCATCTTGCTAAAGAACTTAAGGACCTGGTACTAGACAGACCCCGGAGAAGAGATTAATCCAGCTCACCCAGTTGAACTCAGTGCACAAAGTCAGTCAAGGTCGACTCCTGTAGTAAATGCAAAAAGTAAAGCACTCCAGCACTGGATAATCTTGCGCAGTCTGTCTTTATTGAGCAGCCATAAATCAACAACTCCAAAACGTGGATATCACCTCCGGACTGGTTTAGACGTCTCAGTCACCTCAGTGTCTGTCGCAGTAATGATTTAATGCCAAGCAGGCAGTATACAACTCTGTATGTAGTGGAATCCTTCCCTCCCGATACCCCGATACAATGGCTTTCTCAGTGGCCGTGGACCGCAAGTCAAAAGCAGACCGTGCGTTTTCAACCCAGGAGCAACATGTGTTTAATCAAATGGACTTAAAATCTGAGATGCAGGAACTTGAAAAGCTTACGCTGCATGAGATGAGATCATACAACACCTTAAAAATATGTGGAAAAATCTATGATCGCTCTGGGTCTACGGATGAAAAAAAATCCCCACAACAGTTTTTTCTGAAAATTTTGTGGAAAAATTGAATGACATTCTCTCAAATTGCTCCGTGCGTCTCATGTCACTTATAGAACACGAAACTGAGAAATTAACACAAATACAGCTACAAATAGAAAGTAGTATGAACTCACTGAAAAAATATGCCTCCTTACCTAATTATAAAGCTATGGAAGAAAAAATGGCAACTACTGTAAAAGAACTGGAAGAATCTATAATGAATATCAAACAAAATAAGTTTCTCAGGGACGTATATGCTTATACCAATAATCAAGTGTACGAATAGGGCAGATGAGAGAATGCAAGCCACACTTCTAAATCAATTCTCAAGGTCTATGGGAATAAAAAAAACCCTATAAGAAAAAGCCCCATGCTAAATTTAATTCCACACGCAATGTTAGCTTCTCCTCTGACCAAGAAGGGTCCCAAGTCACCATCAACTCTCAGGATTCAAATGAAAAATTTATACCTGGTAGGAGTGGACAAGTCAACACACATAGTTGTCATACTACAAAAAGCAAAAATAAAATAAAAAATTACGCAGAGCCGGACGTAAAACTCAAGACCTCATTCAATGACTGCAAAATTGCAGCATGGCAGCATCTGGTTCAGCTACTTCAGGAACCTCTACAAACACATCCCTGAAGACCAAACCCCAGAACAGCAACCGATAACCACAAAACTGAGGGACATGGGTGCCATCAAGAACTTCTAGAACCCTCTGGACTCAATCGCCATGCAAGAGATACAGGAAAGAAACACCCAGCTGAAAGGCAAAAAAAGGCCAGTGGTACTGACGGCATCCTACCAGAGATGATTAAATACAGCCCCCCCAGGCATACACATAGCGCTGACAAAATTATTCACCCTTGTTGTGGAAATTGTATTATTCGGACATTTTATCTTAGGATGTGTGTGTGTGTGTTTTATAGATTGTCATCATGTCTCTCAGTGGTAATGGTAGATTTTTGTATACATGTCAGCTGGCTAGGTTATACAGGGATGGGGTGTGTCCATTGTCTGCACATCCACATTGACTGCCCCTCCCTGTCCTTTGATATGTCATCACTTCCTGTATCCTTGTCTTGGGCCAGCCCCCTTTTACACCTTTTGTTTAGTCAATAAAGGACGGACACTGAGCAGGGACGGACACAAACTTGGATGCGAGCTGATTGCAACCATTAATTTGTCTACAACACCCTCAGTGCGGGGGCTCTCTCGCTCCCTCTCTTCCCTTCCCCCCCCCCCCCCCCCCCCCCCAAGACTGGAACCAAGGCCTCATAACACCCATCTACAAGAATGGGGACCAATATGTTGCAGCCAATTACAGAGGGATCTGCATCAGCAGCACTCTGGGGAAACTGTTCAACAGCATCATCAATAAAAGAACACTCCCCTTCCTCACACAGCATAAGGTCCTCAGCAAGCGCCAAGCCGGGTTCATGACAAACCACCGCACCACTGACCATATCTACACCCTGCACAGCCTCATCAAGACACGTCCACAATACCAAATGTGGCAAAATATTTGCCCGTTTTATGGACTTTAAGAAGGAGTTTGACTGTGTGACATCTGGGCCTGTTCATGAAACTTCTGGAAAGCGGAATAGGAGGGACAACGTATTATGTCATCAAGAGCTCATACACCAGGAACCAATGCAGCATGAAGGTGAACAGAAAGGACAGAATTTTTACAGCAGGCCTGAGGGGTCAGACAGGGCCCAACACTCTTTAATATCTATATCAATGAACTGACTGCAGCTTTGGGAGGCCTCCCCAGCACCAGGCATCCCCCTGCATAACCGCAAGTTGAAGTTCCTGCTGTACACCGATGACCTCCTGGTTCTGTCCCCAACAGAGAGGCATGCAAAAATTCAGCACCAAATGGGCACTACCCATTAATCCTAAGACGACCAAAGTCATGGTGTTCCAGAGGAAGGACCAGAATAAAGCCCCAATTCCTTTGTTCACATTAAATGACTCCACACTGGAGAAAACCAACAGCTACACCTACCTGGTGCTGGAGCTTAACCAATCAGGAAGCTTTAAAGAAGCAATAGAAACACTGAAAGGAAAAGCCTGCAGAACATTCTATGCCATCAGAAGGCAACTGTACCACCTCAAACCTCCAGTGAGTGTCTGGCTGAAAATATTTGAAGGTGTTATCACCCCGATCCTGCTCTATGGCAGTGAGGTATGGGGCCCGGCCACCTACCCACACCAGTCAAAGTGGGATTCCAGCCCAACAGAGACCTTCCATCTAGAGTTCTGCATATACCTCTTCCAAGTCCATCGCAGCACCTCCAACATTGCGTGCCTGGCAGGTTTCACTATGGCTCACTGTGCAGAAGAGGGCAATATAATTCTGGGCCCTCTTCTGCACAGCTCTTAACACCACCAAGCCTTTCTGAGCCACAGGGCCCAGAGCAAACCCTGCACCCTCCAACTGAGTGTCAGCTCTCTGCCCAGCCAAAACCCCCAACATGCCCTGAACAAAGCACAAATAAAGGGGATCATACAGAGCTGTAAAGAGCGATACATAGAGGAATGGGAGAAGCAAAATAAATACCTCCCAGAAGCTTGCCGTATACAAATCACTGCAAAGGGACTACACCATGGCACCCTACCTGGAAATGATACCCAACCCCAAACACACACAGACTGAGCCTGTACAGACTGAGCGCCCACAGCCTGGAGATTGAGACAGGGCGGCATAGGCAGACATGCAAACTGTGGGAGAGCAGACTGTTGCAGCACTGTGTGCAGGGGGCCCTGGACGATGTGGCCCACTTCCTGCTACACTGCAGCAAATACTCACCTGTGAGGACTACTTACTTCTAGAGAGACTCCGCTCACATCCCGGATTTCACCTCCATAGATGAGCAGAGGAAACTCCACATCCTACTGGGGGAAGAGGAGTCCACTGTGGAGATTGCTGCCCAATATGTCTGTCACCAACTGAGAGGAAGATGAGACACCATGGACTATTCTACCCCCATATTGTCCCTTTAACCCAACATCCACCCCCTTTAATTCCCACATCAAACCCCCCTCCAAAATACATATTTCTTTTAGTTTGGCAATGCTAAATATTTTACTTGGACGTGACAATAAAGCTTTATTGAATTGAAGGTGGAGACATTGAATGTGCTAGGGATATCACCTTAGTACAATACCCTACCAAAGATCAGCCAGTTCATACTGTTACCAGTGAAGCTGCAAGTTCTTCTGCCAGCAACATTTTAGATTAAGCCGTTTTTGAGAAGTAGGTCCCTGATGGGGCTAATTATCCTGTGACCATCTGACCCTAAAGTCAAGAGATTCATTATCTCACATGGCCCTTGCAGACCTTCTGGTCCTTTTCCTAGAGATAACGACAATGACAGAAGATGTTTTTCTGTCATTTATTATAACAGGATTATCCAAACAGGTCTTAAACTGCCTGTCACATGGTTATGTTATTCCCCGAAGCTCAATGCTGTGTATTGTGAGCCACGCTGGTTGTTTGGCGATTGGAAAAAGCAGGGTTTTGAACCAGCATGGGCCAAGTGGAAAAACTTCTAACTCATGAGAGCTCCAATTCCCACATTGAAGCCTATATGGTATATGACCAGTGGAGAAAAAAAAAAAAAAGGCACTGTTGATGAGCAACACGAAAGGCAAATAATTCAGAAAAAAACAACAACTTTTGGACGCAAGTTCTACAAAGAATTGTAAACGTGATGTTAACTATGTCAATGGCTAATCTACCATTCCATGGGCATCAAGACCAGTTAGGTGAGCTTAAAAGGGGGAATTTTCTGTGCATAGTTCAACTTTTAGCAGAGTACGAATGCCACAAACAATAAAATATCTCATAACGAAAAATAGAAAAAAAAAGAGTGGGGAGGCACTGCTGTGTATAGCGTGGGAGTGTACGGGATGCAAGGCGACCTTCTCAGGTATAGAACTGGAGCCTAGAATGCCCTGCGGGGGTGATGGACACCGGGCCCTCCTGAGGAGAGAGGCTAGATGGATCATGAAAACAGCCGCACTCTGTCCCCTTGGACTTCATGATAAGAATGACTTGAGTGTATTTATTGGATTCAGCTACACTGCCATTGCTTAGCTTTAATGTATGCTCTATGTTTGCAAGTAGCAATTTTAGTAATGAGTATTTACCTTATAGCGTCAGTGTCGTCTTGACAACTAGACTCAGTGTTAAAAGGCACTGACGCACACCAGCGCAGTGAGTTCAGAGGCCAGACGAAGCGCAAACTCGCGCGAAACAGCCGTCGCCGCTTTCATGTCCGTGCACTTTGCAGATATGCGCCTGCCTATCGCTTTTATATGAAGAATAAAGGATTTCACTTCAGCAGTGGCGAGTGCCGCCCTTCTTTTTGCTTTTTCTTCTCCATTTTGCTCAGAGCACCACGCACACTGACTGATTACACTGACAGGGTCGCCTTGGATCCCGTGCACTCCCAAGCTATCCACAGCAGTGCCGCCCCGCTCTTTTCTATTTTTCGTTATATAAACTTTGGACTTATTGACCGGGCAGAGCACGCTATACTTGTGTTTTGTTGCACTTTTGTGGGATTTCATAGTGCTACTATGGCGACTGAGGAAGGCGCACCCTGTCTGAATTCAGGCAGAGAAGGAGCTAGAGCATTTTTTACGGACTGTAACCATCAAGACGAATTGCAGTCCATGAGTATCAAAACTCCGGAATAAAAAGTTGCATCATTGGCAGACAAGGAGGTCTGCCTCTTTTGGACTATTAACTCACTCAAGTCATATGAAGAGAGCCAGAGAGTTCCTAGAGGGCTTAGAATCTACAAAAAGTTAATGCAGTATGAGGAAGACGCAACATTCGCCAAGGAATGGAAAGAGTTACACACCGGTTTTTCGATGCAAATCCTCCAGTTGATTCTCAAAAGAAACGAGACAGAATACACAGCTGTGAGTGAAGAGTTGCAAAAAGCTAAAGATGAGTTAAAAGCAAGGCTGACAGAGGCGCAGTTCTCCAACTTTGATAAGAGAGATTAAATAACAAATTGATCCTCATATAAGCGGAAATAAAAGAAAGGAAGACAGAAAAATTCCTCAGAGATAAGTGCGATTATGACAATGGGAATATTTTTTAATGGAACAATCGTAAACAAAAGAAAAGTCGTCCCCAACGCAAGACCAGAAATGATTATTGGACCACAGATTCCGATTCTAGCGTTTCAGAAGGAAGTCATGGCAATGATACCACCAGAGTAGACCCTTTATAAGAAGGAGAACAAGAGGGAGGAACAAAAAAAGAAACCAAATACATAAGGAAATCCACCCGCAGGAGGAGACAAGTCACTTGGACACAAATTCTTCTTTGTTTCAGGACTATGCGATCTTCTCACCTGATGCAGTAATTAATCTTACAGACCTTGAGCTGTCGCCGGACTGTATCTTAGTCCTTAACAAAGGGCTGGGATACAGTCTTGTTGAACAGTTCAATACGGTTGATTTTGAGATAGACCTGTACAAGGCTATTCACAAAATGCACCTTCACGAAATGTATAAAGATACACCGCTATGCCTGCTGCTACTAAACCAGGGGAAATACCAGCGGTAACTAATCCTATGGAGTTTAGTTTAGATAACCAGTTCGATTACACGGAAGTTTCTTGTTTGGAGCTACTCACTAATACTGACCTTCTAGGTGAGACAGGTAGTTATACTGGAGGTGATAGATTCTGAGGGGGTATTAGATCTACTTTTTGTCCCCCTTTGCCCGCCGGTGGTGGCATAGACAACTTCCATAAATGGGTCCTAAGGGACATTAAAGCCCTTTTATACCCACAAGCGCGAGACAATCTTCCTTTTGGTGAGAGAGCTGCCTTAAAGTGGATTGGCAGAATGGTGATGTCGTTGTCAAGCCGGAAAACAAGGAGGGCAACGTAGTGTTACTAACCCGAACATACCACATGCTGGAAGAAAATACACAATTGGGGGACAGCATTGTATATGAAAAGTTAGGTCAGGACCCCTTAGCTGCTATATTGTCTGAACTGAAAATATTCCTGCATAGGTACGTCGTGGCTGATTTTATTTCTGAAGCCATGTTAGATAAGCTTATACCCCATTATCCCAGGAAACCCACCTGGTACTTTGTTCCTAAAGTACATAAATCCCTCACACCATCCGGCCGCCCGATTGTGGCGGGCATTGGGTCAGCCACTGAGCCCCTCTTCAAATATCTGGACTGGCTGCTTAGACCCCTACTTCCCAGTGCTCCCACATGCCTGGGGGACACCAGTGATTTCCTCCGAGCCATCAAAGGTTTTGAGTGGCGGGAGGGACTCTGAATATATACTGAATTTGTCAAGGAGCCACTTATGTTTATCCTCAATAATAACACCTTCAAGTTTGGCGAGCAATGGTACAGGCAGAAAGTAGGTACGGCGATGGGTACCCCTGTATCATGCATGTATGCCAATTTATTTCTAGCGGTGTTTGTCCAGGGAGAACACATTTATCCTCAATCGATTTGCACAATACATTCAGCTCTTTCTTAGATACGTAGATTACATTTTCATCATTTGGTCTGGTATAGAAAACCAATGTAGGGACTTTGTGACTTACCTAGATCGCAACAGTACGAATATGAAGTTCTCTTTAAATTTCGGGAATACTTCCCTGGAATTTCTAGATGTTTTGGTATCCGTTCAAGGGGGTAATTTACATACAGCTTGCTATCGTAAACAGTCAGCCACCAATTTTCTTACATTTTAATAGCTTCCATACTGATGAGGGGCAACACCAAGAAACAGCTGTCTGTGGATGGATAACTGGCTTAGGTCTTCCCCTGTCACATCCTTAAAGCTTGTACAAGAGTGGGATCTTGACATAGGGGCCACTTAATATGGTGGATCTGGTGATCCCTGTAATGGGGACAACGCTTTGCTCGGTTTTCCTTCCTTTGAGGGATATCTGGCTTTCACTGTGTTGAAGACCCATAACTGGGGCTCCACGGTTATTTTGCATATCACTGTTTCCCAGGGAGCTTTGCACTTTGGATTGCTCTGTCGAGACTCTTAAATGAGGTCTAGAGATCAGCTATTGGTTTTGTTTGAAAAACGTTAAGAAGTCGTCCCATATGGTCAATTTGTCCGCTTCAGATGAACCAATAGCGCGCAAGAAGATTACACTAGACAATCTCAGGAACTTAAAAATAGCTTGCTATGTCAAGGTTATGTTGAGAAGTAGATAGATAATGCCAGGATAAAAGCAGGGTCATTTTCACAGGAGGAGCTTCTAAACAGAGGAAATCGCAATACACATAAAAATGAAAGCAAGTTTGTGTTTACATTTAAATATAGTCCTGCGGCAGAATTAAACACATTATCAATGAAAATTGGGACATATTGAAGAATGAGACTGGTCTATCGAACCTCACCGAGAGCAGACCCATAATAGCTTTTAGAAGATGACACACCATTAAAAGATAAGCTAGTTAGAAGCAGAATACGGGCAAAGCCAGCCAGTAATTGGTTAACCAACAGTAAGCCTATTGGCAACTTCAAGTATGGATTCTGCTCCTTTTGGGGTTTCAATAGCCAGCTGAAGCACTTGACGTTTGGAGGGGTCTTACATACCGCTACACAATTTATGACCTGTAGAAGCACTTATGTCGTCTATTTAATCAAGTGTAAATGTGAAGCTTTTTATATCGGAAAGGCGATGCGCCCTCTCTTTGAAAGATTTAGGGAACATCTTAACTCCTTGAGGACAGGCTGCACTAGGCTCATTGAGCACATCCGCGCTGCCCAACCTTCTCGGGTATAGAACTGAAGCCTAGCATGCCCTACGGGGGTGATAGACACCGGGCCCTCCTGAGGAGAGAGGCTAGATGGATCATGAAAAGCAACCGCACTCGGCCCCCTTGGACTTCATGATAAGAATGACTTGAGTTTATTTATTTGATTCAGCTACACTGCCATTGCTCAGCTTTAATGTATGCTCTATGTTTGAAAGTAGCAATT
Organism: Bufo gargarizans; assembly: GCF_014858855.1. Classification (NCBI taxonomy): domain Eukaryota; kingdom Metazoa; phylum Chordata; class Amphibia; order Anura; family Bufonidae; genus Bufo; species Bufo gargarizans. The sequence goes on from NC_058081.1 coordinate 21,317,965, forward strand.
TTAGTAATGAGTGTTTAACTTATAGCGTCAGTGTCGTCTTGACAACTAGACACAGTGTTAAAAAAGGCACCGACGCACACCAGCGCAGTGAGGTCAGACGAAGCGCAAACTCACACGAAACGTCAGTCGCCACTTTCATGTCAGTGCACTTTGCAGATATGCTTCTGCCTATCGCTTTTATATAAAGGATTTCACTTCAGCAGTGGTGAGTGCCGCCATTTTTGTTTTGTTTTCTCCATTTTGCTAATAAAATCTCGGCCCCCAAATCCAAAATGAGATAATACTAATTATTTTGCAACAAGTACAAAAGGAAATAGTGTCAGAAATTCAGCAGGTACAATTCTACTCTGTCATCATGGACAAGACATCGCAAAAGTTGATCAACTAAGCCAGGTTTTCCGGTATGTTTGTTGCTAGAGATGAGAACTCCAGAGCAACCAGTGTAAAAATTCATGACGTTTTTGGGGGATTTTATGCTGTGAAAGATCAGAGTGCTGCAGGCATAGAAAATGATATCATAGCCTGCATAGAGAGCAAAGGTTTAACGTTACACAAGTGTCGTGGCCAGGGGTACGATGGAGCAGCAACAATGAGTGACATACTCCGGAGTACAAATGCTCTTTATGTGCACTGTGCAGCACACAACCTTAATCTTGTATTACAAGTTGCAATGGCAAACATCAAAGAAATTGCAAATTTCTTTGATGTTGTGCAGATCACATATACATTTTTTGCAGACAGTATTAGATGGTGGGATGTACTTTGCTCATTCACAACTGAATCCAGCGTGACATTGAAGAAGCTGTGCCCTACTCGCTGGTCATCACGCTATGATTCCCTGCTTGCCTTACATTTCCATTTTCAGGATGCGAGGCAAGCACTGTCAAAAATCATTCTTACTTCAACAAAAAAAAAAAAAAAAAAAAAGAGAAAAGAGGCAGCACTGTAAAAAAAATGAGTCAGTCATACGATTTCATATTTAGTAGTTGTCCAGACAAAAATTCTGGAAAATGTTAACGCAGTTTCGAAAGTTCTGCAAGCAAAAAACACGGACTTGTCTAAAACATCCACTTTAAATAAAAAAATGCTGCAGACACTCTGGTCCAATTCCAGAATCAGTTTCAGGAAGCAAAACAAACTGCGGCATCACTTAGACAACAGTGGGGCATTTCACCTGAAATTCAAAAGAAATGAATCCCCAAAGTCAAGTGTCATTTTGATGAATTGCCAGTAGACGAGCAATTAAACAATGCAGAAAAACATTTTTAAAGTGACAGTTTTTTGCCCATGTTTAGATGTAATAAAATCTCAGCTTCTAAACAAGTTTAGGGAATAGATCAGGTTCTTCACAGTTTCAACATTATTCAGCCTACGACGCTTTCATCTGCATCTGATGAGGAGCTCTCTAATGCTGCATCAAATCTTCCAAAAAAATCTACCAGGAAGATTTAACAAGCACTTTTCCTGGCCAGCTCCTGAGTTTTCAATCTGCATTAAAAGAGATCCTTGAGGCCTCCTCTGTCAGTGACCTTGCTCATCTCCTGTTAGTCAACAACAGCGCACACCTCCAGATGTGTGTGTAGCCTTGCTACTATTCTTAACGCTACCTGTGACAGTAGCAAGTGCTGAAAGATCCTTTTCACAGCCGAAATTAATAAAAAACTACTGGAGTACTATGTCCGAACAGAGACTTTCTGGACTTTCAGGGCTGAGCACTGAAAATGAGAGAGCTAGGAAACTACAGTCGTGGCCAAAAGGGGACCAGACAGGGGAGGAAACAGGAGAAAAGGGGAAAGGCACATACAAGCCGACAAATGTGTTGCTTCTGGCAACCGGCATGCACGGCAACACGCGCGCACAACACCAAGGCCGTGACAGTGGCGCCTAGATCTCACAGCCACATGATCCCTGTGGGGGCTGAACTGGAGGAGGAAATTGGAGCACAAGCAATGTAGCAAAATAGGGGGGGTTTATACACAGGTGACAGGAGGAGCAGGAGCAGCCAGAGGATCTACAGGGCAATGAGGAATACTAGGCAGAAGACCCAGGCACACTGGCAGTATGCAGTGGAGCTGGAGACAGAGTATCCGAGTCATTTGCACAAATGGCCCGATGCATGCTCACTTGCGTAGTGACAGCCGAACTGTCACCATTCAGCAGAGGGGTGACTTCTGGCTCTCCACCTTGTTGGACCCTCGCTAATGGTCCAAAATGGGGGATTTGTTACACCTGCTGAGAGGGAGGACAAACTTAAACTACTATAGAGACATCCTTTGTAGTAAGTTGGCCGTTGCCCATCTGTGCCATCGTCCATCCTCGAGCAGGTCTGACAGGGGGGGGGGGGCTCTGCACTCATGTTCCACTGCCATGTCTGCTTGGAGGAGGGGGGGCAGGGGCAGTACCAGCTCCATCAGCAGCAGCCCGAGTCTAGAGTTGCTGATGGTGGCATACTTGCATACTTAAAGTACACCCTGACAGCCATCATTGAAGATCCGCTTGAGTACTGGGCAGCCAAACTGGATTTGTGGCCACAACTGGCAGAGTTTGCCCTGGAAAAGCTGTCCTGCCTGGCCAGCAGTGTGGCATCAGAGCGAGTGTTTAGTGTGGGCCATAGTTAGCCCAAGAAGAACTCGCCTGTCCACCCAAAATGTGGAGAGACTGACCTGTCAAGATGAATCAGGTGTGGATCAGCCAGGATTTCCACCCACCAATGCCTGATGCAACAGACTAGATCAGGCATGGCCAACCTGTGGCTCTCCAGCTGTTGTAAAACTATAACTCCCACCATGCCCTGCTGTAGGCCAGTGTTTCCCAACCAGTGTGCCTCCAGCTGTTGCAAAACTACAACTCCCAGCATGCCCACACAGCCAAAGGCTGTCCGGGCATGCTGGGAGTTGTAGTTTTGCAACAGCTGGAGGCACACTGGTTGGGAAACACTGCTGTAGGCCAATAGCTTCAGGCAGTCTGGGCATGCTGGGAGTTGTAGTTTTGAAACAGCTCATGCCAAGTGCTCCTTTCACTCACTATCTTCAGCTGGTACTGGTATTGCCACCCACCTCCACACCATTTCACCTTGCCACTCTAGTATCCTGATGCTGCTGCCACCTCCACACTGTCATTGTGCCAACATGTGGCCTGCTCCTGATGCTGCCACCTCCACACTATTATAGGGCCACTCTGTGGACTTCTCATGCTGTTCCCACACTCCACTTCATGACTGGGCCACTATTTTGCCTTTCGGTCTGGCTGACATTTATTTGACCCTTCTTATCTGTCAGAAGGAAGGAAAAATGAGACGCACAGTGGATCCTGTCTATGTAACAGCTGTAAAGCCTGCATTTCATGGTCCCCATTTTGCATCAGAATTGGCTTATGATTTGGTAGCCAAAAGCAGGAGTGGGTACAAAACACAGAAGACATGCAAATTGTGACAGACCCATCCGTATGGACTAAAAAAAAAATGGTACCCAGATAGTCAATTTTATTGTATTTGTGTGGTCTGAGTGCCATTCACCTAATGATATGCACTCAGACTTGAGCTATCTGGGAATATGTTAAATGTCTGTTTGCTGGGAGGGTGTGACATTGTGTGTTTGGGTGGTGATTCCTGTCCTGTTGTTCCCACATGTGTATTGGCGATTTCCCTCAGTCCTGAGAGATCATTGAATTACTCTTCGGGTGTTCCCAGGGCAGAGAGGAGGAAACCATGATGCATTGTGGGGATGTGTTGTGTCTGTGTATCCTGAGTGCTACGTATCTGTCCTGTGTCGCAGTCTTCCTTCTGGTCCCCTAGGGGCGTGTACACCAGATGGGGACCTGCATAAATACGGGCGGGTAGCCCTCAATAAAGTGTTCGTGTTTTACCCTCAAGGTGGAGCTTGGTCTCGTTATTGGGGGGGGGGAAATTTTATTACCGACGACTAAAGACTGCTTATTGGGATTATTTGCCGCTTGGAAACTATTGCCATTCGGCTGCTAGTTGCGATTCGTGCATTTGGAGCTCGGGAAGGGAAAGAGCGGTACAGGTACCGTAACAACTGGTGGCAAGCGACGGGATGATCCTCAGCGCCCAAAGAGACCACTACAACCAGGATCAAATGGAATTTCAATACCAAAACCTGAGAAGAGCTACCCTAAAAGATTTATTAGAGCAAAGAGGCGGACAGGCCAGTAACCTCAGGAGGAGGGACATTATTGCATTATTGCTGGAAATGGATGGAGTACCAGCGGCAGAGGGAACCAATGGACCCAGCACAGCTGACAGAACCCCCGAGGAGGCAAGCTTTGACCGGGCGGTAAGAATCAGGCTGGCCCATTATGGTCCCAACCCATCTGCAGAGATCATCACCCAGGTCATGGCCGCTGTGGAGGCCAACCTGCTACGCCAAAACGGGGCTGCAGCAGCCCCAGTCACAGCACAGCCGGGGGAAAGAAAGAAAGTGCCGTTTACCGCATTTAAAGCCTTCAGTGAGACAGAAGGAGAGATTGATGGGTACCTTGCTGATTTTGAGCGGCAATGTGCCCTGCACAAGGTACCCCTGGAAGACTGGGTTACTATATTTTCTGGCAAGTTATCCGGCCGGGCCAGCGAGGCTTTTCGGGCCATCCCTGATGAGGAGATCAGGGATTATGTGGCAGTTAGGGAAGCTTTACTCTCCCGGTATGCCGTTACACCCGAAGCATACCGGAGGAGGTTCCGAGACACTTAAAACAGCTGGGGACTCTTTCGTTGAATAGGCCTGTAAGGTGCACCCCACAGCCGCCCACTGGATGGCGGGGTGCCAGGCTGGGTCCGGAGAAGAGGTGCTACAGATGTTTCTAAATTTGGAACATTGTTTTGACAAATTACCAGCAGGGGTCAGAGAGTGGGTAAGGGACTGTAAACCCTCCACTCTACATGAAGCAGCTCGCCTGGCGGATGAGTATACAGATGCCCGCAAACTGGACAGTTCCATCAGCAAGGCTCCCGCCAGAGTGGAATGCAGGCCAGCAGCACCAACAGCAGCTACCATCTATCAGCCTCCAATGAATCGGCCATCAGCACCCCCTCTGTCTGCCCAGTATCAGCCACCCCGGTTTAACTCACAGTAGTACTCCCAACCCATTCAGTGCTACCTATGCAAGCAGCTAGGGCACAAGCGACAGGAGTGCCCGATGAACAGTGCCAACCAGAACCAGTCCTGGAGGAGACCCGCAGGGGGCAATCCACAACCACCTCTCCCAGCAGCTCACTGTGTAGAGGAAGAGGAGTGCTGGGGCATCCTGCATGAGGCAGACCCCGTTCAGGCTGCCCACCGGGATAACAGACAGCACCACCGGCAATGTGTAAAGGTCAATGGGAAGGAGGTCAGTGGTCTACGGGATACCAGTGCAACCATGACTTTGCTCCAGAAGCACCTGGTATCCGAAGCCCAACATACCGGGGACACGGTCGCAGTGCGAGTAGCCGGGGGTGCCGTGTTTCGTCTACCCATTGCCCGGGTACATTTGGATTGGGGAGTGGGCGCTGGACTTGTAAATGTGGGGGTCATGAAGGATTTACCCGCAGATGTCCTCCTTGGCAATGACTTGGCGCCCCTAGTTTCAGCCTGCGCTCCCATGGGTCCCGCTAAAGTGGACGCGGTCACGACCCGTGCCGCCGAGGCTGGTTCAACTGCTGCTGAGACCCAGGTAAGACTTTCTACCCCGACTTGTGCCTTAGATCAGGCCCCTTTAGGCTGGGATACCCCAGAGATGTACGGGAAGGAAACTAGGGAAGACCCGACGTTAGCGAAGTACAGGGCCAGGGCCGACTCTGGGGGGAGAAGGAGTAGATGGAGAGCACTACGAGTGGGTGGGGGATAGGCTGTACAGGATCCCGAAACAGTCCCAGAAACAGAGTAGCCCTCCGCAGAATCGACAGCTAGTGGTACCTGCAAAGTACCGGCAGGAGATTCTGTGGATTGGGCATGATGTGCCGTTAGCGGGCCATCTAGGTTCCCGCCGCACAGCTCATAGAATCACCCAAAACTTTTTCTGGCCCGATTTTAACCGAGATGTGCGGGTTTATTGTAGCACGTGTGACACCTGTCAACGGGTAGGTAAGCGGGGGGGGGGGGGGGGAAATCACCCAAAGGCTAGGCTTCAGTCGATGCCCATCATTGGAGAACCCTTTTCCTGCATAGCCGTTGACATTGTGGGTCCACTGGCCAGGGCTAGCCCATCAGGAATTTGCATGTGCATACCTAGATGACATTGCAGTCTACAGTGAGTCCTGGGAAGACCATTTAGTACACGTGGGGGTGGTGCTGGACAAGATTCGGGCCGCCGGCCTGACCTTGAAGACAGACAAGTGCCATTTAGGCATGGCAGAAGTGCAGTACTTGGGTCACAGGGTAGGATGTGGGAGCCAGCCAAGGTAGAGGCTGTAGCTAACTGGCCCACACCTATCACCAAGGCCCAAGTGCTGGCCTTCCTGGGGACGGCAGGGTATTACCGACGTTTTGTCCCCGACTACAGTACGGTTGCCAAGCCCTTGACTGACCTGACTAAGAAGAATTTACCTAAGCAGGTCCTGTGGTCTCCAGCTTGTGAAGCCACGTTTCAGGCCCTGAAGCAAGCTCTTGTGAATGCCCCTGTCCTGGCTGCCCCAGTCCGTAACAAACGTTTTCTTGTGCACACAGATGCTTCCATGTATGGACTGGGGGCTGTGCTGAGCCAGGTCGGGGAAGATGGAGGAGAGCACCCCGTCGCATATCTCAGCAGAAAATTACTACCTCGGGAAGTGAGTTATGAGGCAGTGGAGAAAGAGTGTTTAGCCCTGGTCTGGGCACTGAAGAAGTTGAGCCCTTATTTATACGGACAAGAATTTTCCCTCATCACAGACCACAATCCCCTTGTCTGGCTTAACCGGGTCTCCGGAGACAATGGCAGACTGCTGAGATGGAGTCTGGCACTGCAGCCTTACAACTTCACCATCAGCTACCGACCCGGTAAGCAGAATGGGAATGCGGATGGGTTATCCCGGAAAACAGACGTCCCTACTCCGTCCCAGTCCGGTCATCCCCAAGTTGACCCTCCAAAGGGTCAAGCCGGGTCTGCCGGGGTGTTCCACAAGGGGGGAGCCGTGTGACAGACCTATCCGTATGGACTAAAAAAATGGTACCCAGATAGCTAATTTGATTGTATTTGTGTAGTCTGAGTGCCATTCACCTAATATGCACTCAGACTTGAGCTAAATGTCTGTTTGCTGTGGGGGTGTGACATTGTGTGTTTGGGTGGTGATTCCTGTCCTGTTGTTCCCACATGTGTATTGGTGATTTCCCTCTGTCCTGAGAGATAATTGAATTACTCTTTGGGTGTTCCCAGGGCAGAGAGGAGGAAACCATGATGCATTGTGGGGATGTGTTGTGTCTGTGTATCCTGAGTTCTACGTATCTGTCCTGTGTCGTAGTCTTCCTTCTGGTCCCCTAGGGGCGTGTACACCAGATGGGGACCTGCATAAATACGGGCGGGTAGCCCTCAATAAAGTATTCGTGTTTTACCCTCAAGGTGGAGCTTGGTCTCATTATTGGGGGGGGGGGGGGGGGGGGGGGGAATTTTATTACCGGCGACTAGAGACTGCTTATTGGGATTATTTGCCGCTTGGAAACTATTGCCGTTCGGCTGCTAGTGGCGATTCGTGCATTTGGAGCTCGGGAAAGGCTCGAGCTCGGGTACCGTAACACAAATATTCCATTCAAGTGTCATCTGTTTTGGATCCACTCCTGCTTTTTTGGCTTTAGCAATACTGATTGATTACTGACCAAATGCTGACCGAGTGAAGGTGGATTCTCCACAGACAGGATCAGTTTATTGGAGGTTATTGTTCCAATGGATCAGAGGAAGGTGCAAAAATGGTGACATCAACACAAACTTACTGCTGACACCCTCTCCACTCTGTCGGGGGGCTCTACTTGTATAAGCGCTTAAAGGGACTCTGTCACCACTTTCTAACCCCCACTTTTTTAACTATCGTTTTATTCATGGTGCCCTTCTGATTACAGTTGTCATCTTATATGTTAGATCTGCGGTGCCGTTTAGGTAAAAAATCGATTTATATCACCTGTCCATCAGCTAGATAAGGTGCCCAGGGCGTTCCTCTCCTCTTGAATCTGCCGCCTGCCGCCGCCGCCGTTGGTGCCCAGCTCCTCCCCCGGTCTCGTCAGCGCTGCTTCAAACAACACAGATCCGCCTCCGGCTCTCCCTCAATGCCCCCTCCTTTTTTTCGGAAATCTCGCGTGTGCGCACAGGCCTGCGCCCGTGCGTACGCATCCTTTTCTCGCGCATGCGCATAACGCGAACTTAGAGCGATGATGCCGAAAGGATGCGTACGCACGGGCGAGATTTCCGAAAAAAAAGGAGGGGGCATTGAGGGAGAGCCGGAGGCGGATCTGTGTTGTTTGAAGCAGCGCTGACGAGACCGGGGGAGGAGCTGGGCACCAACGGCGGCGGCGGCAGGCGGCAGATTCAAGAGGAGAGGAACGCCCTGGGCACCTTATCTAGCTGATGGACAGGTGATATAAATCGATTTTTTACCTAAACGGCACCGCAGATCTAACATATAAGATGACAACTGTAATCAGAAGGGCACCATGAATAAAACGATAGTTAAAAAAGTGGGGGTTAGAAAGTGGTGACAGAGTCCCTTTAATAGAACAGGTTCTGTAGACATCTATGTGGAATCAGCTACCAAGGGTGTTAAAGGAGTGCGCTTCTTCTTGACGCCAACATCGACCTATAAGGCTGAGTTCTTACATGAGTTATTTATTCAGTTTTGGCACCGTAACTGCCCAAATAATTTAAGCGTGCAGCGATTCTAAAAATGACGCCTGTCATATGGACTCACAGTATTATTGATTACAGCTTGGCCTTTAACACCATCCCTCCCTGGCAACGAAATTTAACAATCTGGGTCTCAGCTCACACCTGTGCAACTGGATTTTCTTACAAAAAGACCACAAATCATACGCATGGGCAAGCACTTCTCTTCATCCTTAACACTAAACACTGGGGTACTGCAAGGCTGTGTGTTGAGCCCTCTCCTTTACTCCATCTTCACAAATTACTGTAAACCTATTCACAATACCAATACCATTATACAATGTGCAGATGACACGACCGTGATAGGCCTAATCTCCAACAATGATGAAACAGCCTATAGGAAAGAGGTTGAGAACCTAGAGAGATGAAGTAAGAACAACCTCATACTCAATACTAAGAAAACAAAAAGGAGCTACGGTAATTCTGGATTTTAGAAAGAATAAACTAAATGGACACCATCCCATTAGCATTAATGGTGGAAACGTGGAGATAGTTCAAAGTTTCAGATTCTTGGGAGTTCATATTAGTCAGGACTAGGGATGAGCGAACCCGAACTGTATAGTTCGGGTTCGTACCGAATTTTGGGGCGTCTGACACGGACCCGAACATTTTCGTAAAAGTCCGGGTTCGGTGTTCGTCGCTTTCTTGGCGCTTTTTGAAAGGCTGCAAAGCAGCCAATCAACAAGCGTCATACTACTTGCCCCAAGAGGCAGTCACAGCCATGCCTACTATTGGCATGGCTGTGATTGGCCAGAGCATCATGTGACCCAGCCTCTATTTAAGCTGGAGTCACGTAGCGCCGCCCGTCACTCTGCTCTGATCAGCATAGGGAGAGGTTGCAGCCGCGACGTTAGGGCGAGATTAGGCAGTGATTAACTCCTCCAAAAGACTTCATTCAGAGATCGATCTGCAGCTGTGGATGATTGAACTGCTGCTATTGAATTGCTCACTGTTTTTAGGCTGCCCAGAGCGTTTTTCAGTCACTTTTTTCTGGGGTAATCGGCGGCCATTTTGTGTCTTGTGGTGCACCAGCACAAGCTGCCACCAAGTGCATTTAACCCTCAATGGTGTGGTTGTTTTTTGGCTAAATCCTACATCAGGGTCAAGCTGTCACACCAAGTGCATTTAACCATCAATAGTTTGGTTATTTTTTGGCCATTTCCCAGTCTAATTCTGTCAGTAAACCTATACCTGTCACCCAGCGCCTAAATACTAGGCCTCAAATTTATATCCAGCTAAATATCTGTCGTTACTGCTGTGGCTGGTCAAGTTATTTAGTGTCCGTCAAAGCACAGTTTTTGTTCTGGGTTGAAATACAATTCCCAATTTAGCAATTTCCTAATTTAGTGGTTTCTGCTGTATCAGAGCCATTTTAAATCTATCCCTAAAAGGGTATATTAGATTCAAGGTGCACATAGGGTCATTCTGAATAACTTCACACACACGCTACTGTGCATTTCCAAGTCTAATTCTGTCAGTAAACGTATACCTGTCACCCAGCACCTAAATAATAGGCCTCAAATTTATAGTCAGCTAAATCTGTGGTTACTGCTGTGCCTGTATTAGTGTAATACGGTACCTAAATAGATAGCCAGATAGTATTAGTTGTCTTTAAAAAAAGCCCTGAATTTGAATTCAATACATTGGGTCAAATAATATTTATTTTTGTTGTTGTGGTGAACGATAACAATGAGGAAAACATCTAGTAAGGGACACGGACATGGTCGTGGTGGTGTTAGTGGACCCTCTGGTGCTGGGAGAGGACGTGGCCGTTCTGCCACAGCCACACGTCCTAGTGTACCAACTACCTCAGGTCCCAGTAGCCGCCATAATTTACAGCGATATTTGGTGGGGCCCAATGCCGTTCTAAGGATGGTAAGGCCTGAGCAGGTACAGGCATTAGTCAATTGGGTGGCCGACAGTGGATCCAGCACGTTCACATTATCTCCCACCCAGTCTTCTTCAGAAAGCGCACAGATGGCGCCTGAAAACCAAGCCCATCAGTCTGTCACATCACCCCCATGCATACCAGGGAAACTGCTGCATAACTTGAGGCTCAGTCTCTTACGCTGTTTGAAGACTCCGCTGGCAGGGTTTCCCAAGGGCATCCACCCAGCCCTTCCCCAGCGGTGGAAGACATAGAATGCACTGACGCACAACCACTTATGTTTCCTGATGATTAGGACATGGGAATACCACCTCAGCATGTCTCTGATGATGACGAAACACAGGTGCCAACTGCTGCGTCTTTCTGCAGTGTGCAGACTGAACAGGAGGTCAGGGATTAAGACTGGGTGGAAGACGATGCAGGGGACGATGAGGTCCTAGACCCCACATGGAATGAAGGTCGTGCCACTGACTTTCACAGTTCGGAGGAAGAGGCAGTGGTGAGACCGAGCCAACAGCGTAGCAAAAGAGGGAGCAGTGGGCAAAAGCAGAACACCCGCCGCCAAGAGACTCCGCCTGCTACTGAACGCCGCCATCTGGGACCGAGCACCCCAAAGGCAGCTTCAAGGAGTTCCCTGGCATGGCACTTCTTCAAACAATGTGCTGACGACAAGACCCGAGTGGTTTGCACGCTGTGCCATCAGAGCCTGAAGCGAGGCATTAACATTCTGAACCTTAGCACAACCTGCATGACTAGGCACCTGCATGCAAAGCATGATCTGCAGTGGAGTAAACACCTTAAAAACAAGGAACTCACTCAGGCTCCCCCTGCTGCCTCTTCTGCTGCTGCCGCCTCGGCCTCTTCCTCCGCCTCTAGAGGAACGTTGGCACCTGCCGCCCAGCAAACAGGGGATGTACCACCAACACCACCACCTCCGTCACCAAGCATCTCAACCATGTCACACGCCAGCGTTCAGCTCTCCATCTCACAAACATTTGAGAGAAAGCGTAAATTCCCACCTAGCCACCCTCGATCCCTGGCCCTGAATGCCAGCATTTCTAAACTACTGGCCTATGAAATGCTGTCATTTAGGCTGGTGGACACAGACAGCTTCAAACAGCTCATGTCGCTTGCTGTCCCACAGTATGTTGTTCCCAGCCGACACTACTTCTCCAAGAGAGCCGTGCCTTCCCTGCACAACCAAGTATCCGATAAAATCAAGTGTGCACTGCGCAACGCCATCTGTGGCAAGGTCCACCTAACCACAGATACGTGGACCAGTAAGCACGGCCAGGGATGCTATATCTCCCTAACTGCACACTGGGTAAATGTAGTGGCAGCTGGGCCCCAGGCGGAGAGCTGTTTGGCGCACGTCCTTCCGACGCCAAGGATCGCAGGGCAACATTCTTTGCCTCCTGTTGCCACCTCCTCCTACTCATCTTCCTCCTCCTCTTCTTCCACCTGCTCATCCAGTCAGCCACACACCTTCACCACCAACTTCAGCACAGCCCGGGGTAAACGTCAGCAGGCCATTCTGAAACTCATATGTTTGGGGGACAGGCCCCACACCGCACAGGAGTTGTGGCGGGGTATAGAACAGACCGACGAGTGGTTGCTGCCGGTGAGCCTCAAGCTCGGCCTGGTGGTGTGTGATAATGGGCGAAATCTCGTTGCAGCTCTGGGACTAGCCGGTTTGACGCACATCCCTTGCTTGGCGCATGTGCTGAATTTGGTGGTGCAGAAGTTCATTCACAACTACCCCGACATGTCAGAGCTGCTGCATAAAGTGCGGGCCGTCTGTTCGCGCTTCCGGCGTTCACATCCTGCCGCTGCTCGCCTGTCAGCGCTACAGCGTAACTTCGGCCTTCCCGCTCACCGCCTCATATGCGACGTGCCCACCAGGTGGAACTCCACCTTGCACATGCTGGACAGACAGTGCGAGCAGCAGCAGGCCATAGTAGAGTTTCAGCTGCAGCACGCACGGGTCAGTCGCACTACGGAACAGCACCACTTCACCACCAATGACTGGGCCGCCATGCGAGACCTGTGTGCCCTGTTGCGCTGTTTCGAGTACTCCACCAACATGGCCAGTGGCGATGACGCCGTTATCAGCGTTACAATACCACTTCTATGTCTCCTTGAGAAAACACTTAGGGCGATGTAGGAAGAGGAGGTGGCCCAGGAGGAGGAGGAGGAGGAGGAAGAGGGGTCATTTTTAGCACTTTCAGGCCAGTCTCTTCGAAGTGACTCAGAGGGAGGTTTTTTGCAACAGCAGAGGCCAGGTACAAATGTGGCCAGCCAGGGCCCACTACTGGAGGACGAGGATGAGGAGGAGGTGGAGGAGGATGAGGATGAAGCATGGTCACAGCGGGGTGGCACCCAACGCAGCTCGGGCCCATCACTGGTGCGTGGCTGGGGGGAAAGGCAGGACGATGACGATACGCCTCCCACAGAGGACAGCTTGTCCTTACCTCTGGGCAGCCTGGCACACATGAGTGACTACATGCTGCAGTGCCTGCGCAACGACAGCAGAGTTGCCCACATTTTAACGTGTGCGGACTACTGGGTTGCCACCCTGCTGGATCCACGCTACAAAGACAATGTGCCCACCTTACTTCCTTCACTGGAGCGTGATAGGAAGATGCGCGAGTACAAGCGCACGTTGGTAGACGCGCTACTGAGAGCATTCCCAAATGTCACAGGGGAACAAGTGGAAGCCCAAGGGCAAGGCAGAGGAGGAGCAAGAGGTCGCCAAGGCAGCTGTGTCACTGCCAGCTCCTCTGAGGGCAGGGTTAGCATGGCAGAGATGTGGAAAAGTTTTGTCAACACGCCACAGCTAACTGCACCACCACCTGATACGCAACGTGTTAGCAGGAGGCAACATTTCACTAACATGGTGGAACAGTATGTGTGCACACCCCTCCACGTACTGACTGATGGTTCGGCCCCATTCAACTTCTGGGTCTCCAAATTGTCCACGTGGCCAGAGCTAGCCTTTTATGCCTTGGAGGTGCTGGCCTGCCCGGCGGCCAGCGTTTTGTCTGAACGTGTATTCAGCACGGCAGGGGGCGTCATTACAGACAAACGCAGCCGCCTGTCTACAGCCAATGTGGACAAGCTGACGTTCATAAAAATGAACCAGGCATGGATCCCACAGGACCTGTCCATCCCTTGTGCAGATTAGACATTAATTACCTCCCCTTAACCATATATTATTGTACTCCAGGGCACTTCCTCATTCAATCCTCTTTTTATTTTCATTTTACCATTATATTGCGGGGCAACCCAAAGTTGAAATGAACATCTCCTCTGTCTGGGTGCCGGGGCCTAAATATATGCCAATGGACTGTTCCAATGTTGGCTGACGTGAAGCCTGATTCTCTGCTATGACATGCAGACTGATTCTCTGCTGACATGAAGCCAGATTCTGTGTTACGGGACCTCTCTCCTCTGCCTGGGTGCTGGGCCTAAATATATGACAATGGACTGTTGCAGTGGTGGCTGACGTGAAGCCTGATTCTCTGCTATGACATGCAGACTGATTCTCTGCTGACATGAAGCCAGATTCTCTGTTACGGGACCTCTCTCCTCTGCCTGGGTGCCTGGGCCTAAATATATGACAATGGACTGTTGCAGTGGTGGCTGACGTGAAGCCTGATTCTCTGCTATGGGACCTCTCTCCAATTGATATTGGTTAATTTTTATTTATTTTATTTTTATTCTTATTCATTTGCCTATCTGTTTGCAGGGGATTTACCTACATGTTGCTGCCTTTTGCAGCCTTCTAGCTCTTTCCTGGGCTGTTTTACAGCCTTTTTAGTGCCGAAAAGTTCGGGTCCCCATTGACTTCAATGGGGTTCGGGACGAAGTTCGGATCGGGTTCGGATCCCGAACCCGAACATTTCCGGGAAGTTTGGCCGAACTTCTCGAACCAGAACATCCAGGTGTCCGCTTAACTCTAGTCAGGACCTGTCATGGATAAAAAAAAAACACCAGAAAAACAACTCCCAAAATAGCTGCTAGCCATTTTTACAGGTGCACCATAGAATCCGTTATCACCTACTGCATTACAGTGTGGTCCTCCGGCTGCTCTTCTGAGGACAAGACGACCCTCAAGCGCATCATCAGAATGGCTGGCAGAATCACTGGTACTCAGTTACCATCACTGGATGACATCTTCACTGCAGCAACAGGGCAAAAAAAATTATCTGCGTGGATCCAACTCACCCCGGTCATAGCTTTTTCATTCCCCTACAGGGGCGGACTGAGCGGTCGGGCACTTCGGACGTGGTCCGAGGGCTCGGCCGGGAAGGGGGCCCGCCGGCCGCAAAAAAATGAATGACTTACCTGTGAGTGTGACCTGTGATGACCTGTCACTGTCACCTACTTGAACCCGCCGCCCGCCGGCGCTCATCGTAGACGTCATGTAGTCAGGACAACAGTCAGGGCTACCTTCCACCCGCCCCCCCCAGCCTGCGTGTGCCTCTGAGGCAGAGTCTGAGATTCATTCATTGGCTCAGGCTGCCTCTGCACAGGGGGCGTGACTCGGGAGTCTGAGTAGAGTGGACTAGACACACACAGCCAGCAGCCGCGGCCGCACCCGCCAATTAATTGAATCAGAATTATCAGATTAGATCAGAATCAGACAGTCAATCAGATCTGATTCATTCAGTAGTCAGTCATATAAATTCAGCAGAGTCAGACCGTCTGACAGGTCACAGACGCACTCTGGCAGACAGCAGCCAGCAGCAGCAGCTCAGGAGACAACACAGCACTCGGCAGACTTGGTCAGGACTTGTTACTTAGGGTAGGTCCCAATAGAATTTTTTCTTGAATGATTTAAAATGTATTCTAAATGATGAGATGAGTGCCCGCCAGGGGCCATCTGAGTGCAAAGCGCTAGCCTAGCACACACACTGACTAGCGCCAGAGCAGAGGCGCTCAGAATTAGCACTGCACAGCATCAATGATGTGTTTACATTTTGGGGGGGGGGGGGGGGGGGGGTGATGCCGTGCTATTGCTAATCCTGAGCACCTCTGCTCTGGCGCTAGTTTGTGTGACCATGATACCGACATGATAGAGCCTGGAGGGAGGGCCGGGGGGGGACAATGTAAATATCAGTACTCTGAGTACGTCACTGTATGTGACATGGGAATGGGGCCAGGCAGGGTCGGCCGGGGGGGGGGGGGGGGGGAATGGTGTGCCATGGGGATGGGGGGGTTAAAATGTGACAATAGGGGGTAGTGACAGCTGAGTGAGTGACACTCAAAACAAGGCTGATTGATGTGTATGGACTTGGTGACTAGTGAAGACCCACTAGACACAGTTCGATTCTGGCACAAGCTACTGCAGGCAGGCAGCGTAAATTGCTTTAAAAAAACTAAGTTAATGTTGGTTATGGGCCAACTTAGGTCATTGGAGGGGCTTTTTGCTGTGGACAGAGGTCAGCAGGGAGACCATGACTGGTCTGTGGGCTATACAGCCCCATACAGCAAGTCATGATGTCTTATTGCCTTGTGATGTGTTCTTCTTAGGCCACGGCCGCCTAAGAACACACAAGGCATCATGGCTTGCTGTAGATGGGGCTATATAGCCCACAGACCGGTCATGGTCTACCTGCTGACCTCTGAGTGAAGACCCTAGACCAAGTTCCAATTTTTTTGTTCTATTTTAATAGTATGGGCATTTTTGGTCGGGGTGATACCCATGATGTTTATATTTTATTGTTATTTTGGTATTTATATTTTTAATTATAGTCAGCCCCAGAGCCAGTCAGAGCCAGACAGTCCCAGAACCAGCCAGCCACAGGCCTACAGCCAGCAAGCCCACAGCCTGCCAACCAGCGAGCCCAAAGTCAACAAGCCACCAACCGTAATTAAGGTAGGAGCCAACTTGGCCTAGGTATCAGTGAGCTATGTTGTGTTATATTGTGAATAGGAACCATAGTGTTGGAGAGACCCCCCCCTCCAGGACCCATTAGATGCCATTGTAGTCTCTAATGTGACCTGGGGGGGGGGGGACTCTTTCTAAAACACTCTGAGATGTCCTCTGCGAGAAAGGCCGCCCTTGATGGCCCATTAGAAAGAGTCCCCTCCGTTGTAGTCTCTAATGGGGGCTGGAGGGGATTCTTTCTAATGGACACTGAGATGGCCTCTGTTAGAAAGACCCCCATCCAAGTCTATTAGACTGACTCCATTGTAATGGGGCCTGGAGGGGATTCTTTCTAACACACTCTCTAAAGGACACTGAGATAGCCTCTGCCAGAAAGGCCGCCCTCGATGGCCCACTATCGTTGCCTCTGCCTCGCACCCCCCTCCAGAGGTCGCACTACATTTTTTCTGGAAGAGTAAAATTACTCCTCTTACCATCTTTGAGGAGTATTTTTAGCCGATGAGGAGTACGAAAGTTACAGTAATTCATTCAAATAGGTAATATGAAGGCCTACGCAACATTAAGGGTTTGCTATTTATGCAGGGAAACCATTACTAGTATTCTAGAATAGTGATGAGCGGGAGGTGCCATATTCGATTTCGCAAATATTCGATTGAATATTCGGGATATATTCGTCAAAATTGAATATTCGTAATTATTCCAATTATTGCGAATAATATGCGATTTAATTAATTGCGTATTGCGATTTTTCTTTTAATAGTATAAGGCAACATCCTTATGACTAATTGACTATGGCTAGGCTAATATGTGTATTTTACGAAATTTCGTTATATTGCTCTAACTTCGTCTTTTAGAATATTACGAATATTCTAAAAGACGAAGTTAGAGCAATATTACGAAATTTCGTAAAATACACATAAAGTTTGTAATTTAGCTAATATAGTGCTATAATCCTTTTTTTTCTCTAATTTAGAACTTAAGTTTTGTTAAAGATATACACTAGAAAAAAAAAATACTATAGCAGTATATTAGCCAAATTACAATCTGTGTATTTTACGAAATTTCGTAATATTGCTCTAACTTCGTCTTTTAGAATATTCGTTATATTGCTATAACTTCATCTTTTAGAATATTACGAGCAATATTAAGAATAAACGTAAAAAGTTGAAATCGCAATTCGATTATTATAACTTGAATTAATCGGATTGCGATTTCAACTTAGCACTGCTATATTCCATATTAGGCTAGAATTAACGAATATGGAATATAGCAGTACTAAGTTGAAATCGCAATTCGATTAATTCAAGTTATAATAATCGAATTGCGATTTCAACTTCAGCACTGCTATATTCCATATTCGTTAATTCTAGCCTACTATGGAATATAGCAGTGCCAAGTTGAAATCGCCATGCGATTACTTCGAGTTATATTAATCGCATTGCGATTTTAACTTGGACCTGGTTTACTATGGATGGCTTCAGGCTTGGTAGAATAAGTGAATATGACGAATGTATTCGTCATATTCCACAAAACGAAGATATTCTCCATCTTTGTTTTAGCTACCTATTCATCAACTTCGCGAATTCTAGCAATCATATAGGAAAGTTTACTATAGAGACAGCTAAGTATAATTCGCTATGCGATTATATTACTTAGCTTTTTTTTTATAAATAGAATAATTATAATAATTATCAGGTATTATAATTATTCTATTTATTTTAAAAAAAAAGCTAGGTAATATAATCGCATAGCGAATTAAACTTAGCTGTCTCTATAGTCAACTTTCCTATATGATTGCTAGAATTCGCGAAGTTGATGAATAGGTAGCTAAAACGAAGATGGAGAATATCTTCGTTTTGTGGAATATGACGAATACATTTGTATCTTCGTTTTGTGGAATATGACGAATACATTTGTATCTTCGTTTTGTGGAATATGACGAATACATTTGTATCTTCGTTTTGTGGAATATGACGAATACATTTGTATCTTCGTTTTGTGGAATATGACGAATACATTTGTATCTTCGTTTTGTGGAATATGACGAATACATTCGTATCTTCGTTTTGTGGAATATGACGAATACATTCGTATCTTCGTTTTGTGGAATATGACGAATACATTTGTATCTTCGTTTTGTGGAATATGACGAATACATTTGTATCTTCGTTTTGTGGAATATGACGAATACATTCGTATCTTCGTTTTGTGGAATATGACGAATACATTCGTCATATTCACAAATTCTACCAAGCCAACCACAGTAAACCAGGTCCAAGTTGAAATTGCAATGCGATTAATATAACTCGAAGTAATCGCATGGCGATTTCAACTTAGCACTGCTATATTCCATAGTAGGCTAGAATTAACGAATATGGAATATAGCAGTGTTAAGTTGAAATCGCAATTCGATTATTATAAGTTGAATTAATCTAATTGCGATTTCAATGTAATTCTCAAATCCGACAGTACATTCTAGTATATGGAGACGTTCCCATGGTGATGGGGACGCTCCATGAGCACGGAAGCAACGGGCACTGACTGGAGCATTACAAAAACGAATATTCGATTTCGCAAATATATAGCACTATATTCTAAATATTCGCGAAATCTCAAAATCGCGATATTCGAGAAAAAAATTTGCAATTCGAATATTCGAGCTCAACACTATTCTAGAACTGTCGTCCATGCATAAATAGCAAATTTAGACAATTTTTAATTTAGCTGACATCATATACTAAACATAAGACCACTGCCACCTAAACAGTGCCACCAGTTTTTGCCAGTATAGACGCGAACAGTAGATTTCTTATTACAGTCATTCCTCCAACACCTAAAGCTGGGGACACTGTTACATGAGAGCTTCCCCCTCTGCAGTGGTCTCAGATTGTAGTTAACTGCTTTTTGATGGACGAAAATGGACGTACTGCTATTGAAAACTATTAAAAATAACTGTTTATAAAAAATAAAAAAATAAAAATCAGTTCACCAAATCTGGCGATCAGGCTAGTAGTGTGAACTGGTGTATAAAGGATATTTATAAAATACTCACACCACCAGAGTTAGTTGAGGAGGAAGTATTTATAAATATCCTTTATACATCAGTTCACACTACTAGCCTGATCGCCAGATTTGGTGGAGAACCGATTTTTTTTAAATGAAAGAACACAATAAAGTTATTTTTAACGTACCTTATTCAGGCAGTTAATAGTGGTCTCAGATTGGATGCTACTACGTAGTCTTAGGGTGGCACAGAGAGCTCTGCAGAGTCAGGTTGGCACAGTATGAGGTTATGTAGGCTTAGGGTAGCACAGGGCTCTGCAGGGTCAGGGTGGTAGGCTTAGGGTAGCACAGTGTGATAATGTACTGTATGTAGTGCACATAGTGGGATGTAGTGTGATAATGTACTGTATGTAGTGCACATAGTGGGATGTAGTGTGATAATGTACTGTTATACTATTAGTGTACATAGTGATACAATATACGGTATGTAGTGTAATAGTGTCCTGGACTATAGTGCACATAGTTTAATAGTGTACGGTATATAATAGGACAGCGATGCTTTTCCTTGGCCTTCACTGTCTGTGTGAACCTGACCCTACCCCTCATGCAGCCTCCTCTCTTCTCCCCGGTTATCTCCAGGACTTGCATTGGCAATGAGAGTAGTGGTATCTGTAGGTCAGTCATGCTGTGATATCTGTGTATCAGCCAGGAGGCTTGTGTTGGGCCCCGCACCGGGTACATCACCGTCTGCTGCATCTATAAGCTGCTCCTCCTTTATTTTTATGGCTATGGGACAATAGAATGACCTGCCCTGAGGGTCTCCCTCCCGTGTCCTCGCTGCCTTGCAGCTGGCGGTCAGACCCAAGTCTGAGGTTGGTGTTACTAGTCTTGCTGCTGGTCTCCTGTTGGCGTGTCCAGCGCTGAGACCCTCGCTGACTTCTATAAGCAGGAGTCTGAAGCGCTCAGCCACTTTTCCTCACTGCTGAGCGCGGTAGTGAAGACGGTCCCCTAGACCTTCTATTGAGGCAGTCTTCAATACCACACTCAGCAGGGAGGAGAGACAGCGCTCAGCTCAGCTCTTCAGACTCATCATTAGAGAGGAAAACAAGGCGCTCAGATCCGGGACCCCCACAAAATTTCAGAGCAAGCCCCCTGGCCACTTACCCCGCCAGTGAGGATCGCGCGCCTCCTTCACTTCAGAGCGGCGTGCCATAAGCTCCGGCAGTCGGCTCAAACTGACCAATAACAAAGCTCCTTACTGTAAAGAGCCTTGTTATTGGTTGTTTCAGGCAGCAGCAGCATCGCTCACTGATGAATGGCAGGGAAAAGTCTAAGGCGTATCGGTACGCCTTAGACTTTTTCCAGGGAGTAAAATGGCCTGAACATGCGTCTATGACGCTTGTACAGGCGTTAGTGACCTCTGCCCCCCTCCCTGTTAAATAAAGACCCTTTATTAAACCCATGTGCGATGGTATTTATGCAAAAGGGACTGGTGCATGTACGGTGTCTTTTAAATTTCAAACATAGCTGAGAAATGTGTATTTCCCATTTGTTTTATCCTCTACGATGGTACTGAGCACCTCCATTTTGGAATCCTGTCAATCAGGCACTATCCAGTGCATCTGTCAGTCCGCTTTGTGTGAATCTACTGGCTGTGTCAGGATTGAAGTTAATTGCCTAGCGCAGGCTTCCTCAAACTGCGGGTCTCCAGATATTGCTGAACTACAACTCCCATGATTCTCTGGCTATCCATTTCATGAAACGGATCATGTGTTACTTCTTTTTTAAAGAAATACTCGCTGCACTGTGGTTTGACACATAGGTGCATGCAGCCTGACCTCATGGCATTGGTACATTTTTGAGTATTCATATTTTGTTGGGTCTGACTGGCCGAGAGCATCTGCCAACAAATTTGGATGGCACTTAAATTTCTGCTCTTCTGCTCCTAGTGTACTTATCTGATGTATCTTGTAAGCTTTCTTCGCCAGGAATGAGCACTAGTCCTCTTCAGTTTTTTTTAGTGTTGAGTGGTTCAGTGCACTCTGGATCTACATTGTCCAGGTGTTTGTTGGGAAACGGTTCATGCACTAAGGAATATGTAACATTATTGTAATCTAGATTTAAAAAACCACAAACTCAAACACTTCTTTTTAGATGTGTGTTTGGTTGTTCACTTTAACCAACAAATTATAGAAGAGACTCATGTCTAATCCCTGTGACACATTACATACACAGGTTGTCGTCATTTTCAGCACTACAATGTCTTCATCAGAAGGTTATAAAACACAAAAGTGGTGCAATGAAGAGAAAGGTAAAGAAAGAGGAACAGAAGAAAATTGAAGCGTCAACCAGCAAAATCAACAATTTTTTTCAAAAGAAAAAACTGTTCCGGAGCAGGATGTAGCGGGTGGAATGCCAGTGGCGACTGGAACTTCTGTTTCTGAAACTGAAATTCCAGAAGCATCTAATGTATGTCTTTTAGATGAAGAGGAGACCAAAGAGCGAGAACCTCCTATGAAAATGCCCAGGAAGGAAAGTTCATTGTCTTCTCTTAGGGAAAAAACACCTTCCCCAGAGGATTTCTTTCTTCATTCGCATGATTTGAGAAAGGCTGGAGTCTCCATGGAAATGTTCTGGGAATTTCATCCTAATCAGCCTTCTCATGACATTCCTTTCAATGGAAACCTTGTTTACTTTAGAAAAAGGTATACAAGGATCAAATATATTAATAGAAAATGGGTTACTTATAAAAGGACAAAAAGACCCTGCACTGCTCAATTTGCCTTATCTACTCTGCAGAAAAATATCACCATACTCATTGGATACAGGGTTGTAATGACTGGAGACATATTACAACAAGACTCACAGAGCATGAGCAGTCCCAGTGCCATAAACGTGCTAGTGAAGCCTATATGGTCAATATTAAAGGCAAATCTGTTAAGCACAGACTTTCAGTTGACCAGCTTTCTATGAGGCACAACCAGGTACTTCAGCGCCATGCTGTTCTATGCAACATCATTGACGTTTTTTTTCTTGGAATCCAAGCATTGCCATACCGAAGCAGCCATTCAGAGTCTGCAGCTAATGTTTTTTTTTTTTTTTTTTTTTTTCCTTTTTATTGATAAATATATCAAAACATTACAGAATAAAGAAAAAAAAATATACAGTCCCCCCCCCCCCCAAACCCCCCCCCCCCCCCCCTGCCTGTGGTGCGTCAAAATAGAACCCTTATAAGTAAAACGGCTTGACCTCAGCTAATCAATCCTCCAACCACCCCATATCTTAATCCACTGGTCCTCAACTTCCCTCCGTTTGTACACAATTTTCTCATAATTTTTCACCTTCTCAGTTAAATTTATCCATGTATTTATATCTGGAGTAGATCGGGCAAACCAAGTCCGACTGATCAAAACTCTAGCCAACATCAATATTCTGCTCAGGAAGATCTTTTGATACTTGTGGTTATTTAATTTGGAAAAATCATTAAGCACAAGTACTTGTGGTTCAAAAGGGATTCGAATTTTTAGTTTATACATAATACAATTATTAATACTATTCCAGTAGTTTATAAGTTCTGGACAAGTCCATATCATATCGAGAAAGTCCGCTCCTACAGTATCGCATTTGGGGCAGCTAGACGTGTCTCTTAACCCACATTTATTCATCCATAAGGGAGTAATATATAATCTATGACAAATATAAAATTGTATTAGAACATTGTTGAAGTTCTGGGATAGTGAAACTAAGTTCCCAAAAATATTCTCCCACCCTTCTATTTGTAAATTCGGACAATCCACCTCCCACGCTTTTTGTCCTGGTGACTGTGTATCACTAAACCGTGCCTTAAGTAATATCTTATATATATTTGAAATTTTTATTCTAGAAGGTGTACCCCCTACCCAATCATTCAAAAAAGATAAATTATCTATATCCAACAGCCGCTTATCATCCAAGCTGGATAGTACTGAACGCAATTGAAAATACCTAAACCATGAAAGGTTTGTTATACTGTGTGTCATTTCTATAAATGGTTTAATTTCTCCATCTTTAACTACCTGTGAGATATATAGAATCTTATTCTTCTGCCAAAATGTGTCGGCTGCAATATCATCCAGCCTTTGTAAATACAGATTATGCCAAAGAGGCGTAAATGTAAGTGAACCCTTAACCTTCAACCATGTCCTAATTGTAGCCCACACTTTCAGGAGTAATTTTATAGTCTCTCTGTAACCTCGCTCATAACTCTTCAATAAACCAGATTCCAACAAGGTAAAAATATTATTGTGGGCATGGCTAGTTACCAACTTCCCCAACAATGCACTGTTCTCTGATTCATAGCACCTCAATAGCTGGGCTGCAATAAAGTACCCTTTAAAATAAGGGAGATTTAAACCCCCGCACTCCACTGATTTATACAAATATTCCAGCTTTATTCGAACTCGCTTTCTTCCCCATATTAAGTCATTGATTATTCTTTCCATGAGTTTAAAATATTTATCTTGTATCCAGATAGGTGTATTCCTGAGCACGTAGAGAAATTGTGGTAGTATCACCATTTTAACCAGTGAAACTCGGTCAGCTCTAGATAAAGGAAGTTTCAGCCAGATCCCTATTTTAGCTCTAGTCTTTACCATTATGGGGATCAAATTAAGTTGTACAAAATTTTCAACCCGAGGCGATATAGTCAAACCCAAGTATTGAAAAGTGTCAACAATGTCTAACTGTGTCTTTGATGATGACCATCTAGGAAACTTCTTGGAAGCTGTGAAACTCCTTGCGGAATATAGCCCAGTCCTTAAAGACCATTTGGTAAAAGTTAGAGAAGCGGCCAAAAAACGTGACCCATCTCAAAAAAGGCAAGGAAAATGTCACTTTTTTAAGCAAGTCCTCTGTAACAAAAAAATTGTACAATCATTGGAGATATGATAAAAGAAGATATATTTAAGGAAGTTAACAATGCAGGGATGTTTTCCGTACAAATGGATTCTACTCAAGATGTCTCTGCACATGCTCAATGTGCCATTGTTGTGCGATATGTTGGGGAGGATACAGCTAAAGGGCGACTGGTACGCCTTCTGAATGTTGAGGACTCAAGCAGCAAGAGCTTACATGATTTGCTAAGAGATTCTTCGTCTGACATTGGGCTGAATCTGGAGCAGTGTATTGGCGATTCCTTTGATGGGGATGCTAACATGAGTGGCACATATACAGGATTGCAAGCGTTGATGAAAGAAGTGCGTCCTAGTCACATTCATACATGGTGCTCTTGTTATATCTGATGCAAGCAGTGTGTGTTCCTGCAGCGAGTTTGTTTGGACTTCTTGGTAACTTGTCCACCTTCTTCTCAGAGTCTTACAAAAGGATTACAATTTGGGAAGACCAACTGAAAGCCAAGACTGGAAGTGCTAAGCTGAAAAGACTTGATAAAATTGGCACTACAAGGTGGTCAAGCAAAGCCAGAGCCCTCCGGAAACTTTGCGGAACATATGAAAAACCACTCTGACGAATTATATTCTGACCTCATCCTTGTTCTGAGGCATGTAAGTAGTTAATCTGATTTTAGAAATTCGGTTCGTCATGAGTAGAGTTGAGCGAACACCTGGATGTTCGGGTTCGAGAAGTTCGGCCGAACTTCCCGGAAATGTTCGGGTTCGGGATCCGAACCCGATCCGAACCCGAACCCCATTGAAGTCAATGGGGACCCGAACTTTTCGGCACTAAAACGGCTGTAAAACAGCCCAGGAAAGGGCTAGAGGGCTGCAAAAGGCAGCAACATGTAGGTAAATCCCCTGCAAACAAATGTGGATAGGGAAATGAATTAAAATAAAATAAAAATTAACCAAAATCAATTGGAGAGAGGTCCCATAGCAGAGAATATGACTTCCCGTCACCCACCACTGGAACAGTTCATTCTCAGATATTTAGGCCCCGGAACCCAGGCAGAGGAGAGCGGTCCCGTAACAGAGGATCTGGCTTCATGTCAGCAGAGAATTAGTCTGCATGTCATAGCAGAGAATGAGGCTTCACGTCAGCCACCACTGCAACAGTCCATTGTCATAAATTTAGGCCCAGCACCCAGGCAGAGGAGTGAGGTCCCGTAACAGACAATCTGGCTTCATGTCAGCAGAGAATCAGTCTGCATGTCATAGCAGAGAATCAGGCTTCACGTCACCCACCACTGCAACAGTCCATTGTCATATATTTAGGCCCAGCACACAGGCAGAGGAGAGAGGTCCCATAACAGAGGATCTGGCTTCATGTCAGCAGAGAATCAGTCTGCATGTCATAGCAGAGAATGAGGCTTCACGTCACCCACCACTGTAACAGTCCATTGGCATATATTTAGGCCCAGCACACAGGCAGAGGAGAGAGGTCCCGTAACAGAGGATCTGGCTTCATGTCAGCAGAGAATTAGTCTGCATGTCATAGCAGAGAATCAGGCTTCACGTCACCCACCACTGTAAGAGTCCATTTTCATAAATTTAGGCCCAGCACCCAGGCAGAGGAGAGAGGTCCCGTAACAGAGGATCTGGCTTCATGTCAGCAGAGAATCAGTCTGCATGTCATAGCAGAGAATCAGGCTTCACGTCACCCAACATTGGAACAGTCCATTGGCATATATTTAGGCCCCGGCACCCAGACAGAGGAGAGGTTCATTCAACTTTGGGTAGCCTCGCAATATAATGGTAAAATGAAAATAAAAATAGGATTGAATGAGGAAGTGCCCTGGAGTCCAATAATATATGGTTATGGGGAGGTAGTTAATGTCTAATCTGGACAAGGGACGGACAGGTCCTGTGGGATCCATGCCTGGTTCATTTTTATGAACGTCAGCTTGTCCACATTGGCTGTAGACAGGCGGCTGCGTTTGTCTGTAATGACGCCCCCTGCCGTGCTGAATACACGTTCAGACAAAACGCTGGCCGCCGGGCAGGCCAGCACCTCCAAGGCATAAAAGGCTAGCTCTGGCCACGTGGACAATTTAGAGACCCAGAAGTTGAATGGGGCCGAACCATCAGTCAGTACGTGGAGGGGTGTGCACATGTACTGTTCCACCATGTTAGTGAAATGTTGCCTCCTGCTAACACGTTGCGTATCAGGTGGTGGTGCAGTTAGCTGTGGCGTGTTGACAAAAGTTTTCCACATCTCTGCCATGCTAACCCTGCCCTCAAAGGAGCTGGCATTGACACAGCTGCCTTGGCGACCTCTTGCTCCTCCTCTGCCTTGGCCTTCCACTTGTTCCCCTGTGACATTTGGGAATGCTCTCAGTAGCGCGTCTACCAACGTGCGCTTGTACTCGCGCATCTTCCTATCACGCTCCAGTGCAGGAAGTAAGGTGGGCACATTGTCTTTGTAGCCTGGATCCAGCAGGGTGGCAACCCAGTAGTCCGCACAGGTTAAAATGTGGGCAACTCTGCTGTCGTTGCGCAGGCACTGCAGCATGTAGTCGTTCATGTGTGCCAGGCTGCCTAGGGGTAAGGACAAGCTGTCCTCTGTGGGAGGCGTATCGTCATCGTCCTGCCTTTCCCCCCAGCCACGTACCAGTGATGGACCCGAGCTGCGTTGGGTGCCACCCCGCTGTGACCATGCTTCATCCTCGTCCTCCAGTAGTGGGCCCTGGCTGGCCACATTTGTACCTGGCCTCTGCTGTTGCCAAAAACCTCCCTCTGAGTCACTTCGAAGAGACTGGCCTGAAAGTGCTAAAAATGACCCCTCTTCCTCCTCCTCCTCCTCCACCTGGGCCACCTCCTCTTCCATCATCGCCCTAAGTGTTTTCTCAAGGAGACATAGAAGTGGTATTGTAACGCTGATAACGGCGTCATCGCCACTGGCCATGTTGGTGGAGTACTCGAAACAGCGCAACAGGGCACACAGGTCTCGCATGGAGGCCCAGTCATTGGTGGTGAAGTGGTGCTGTTCTGTAGTGCGACTGACCCGTGCGTGCTGCAGCTGAAACTCCACTATGGCCTGCTGCTGCTCGCACAGTCTGTCCAGCATGTGCAAGGTGGAGTTCCACCTGGTGGGCACGTCGCATATGAGGCGGTGAGCGGGAAGGCCGAAGTTACGCTGTAGCGCAGACAGGCGAGCAGCAGCAGGATGTGAACGCCGGAAGCGCGAACAGACGGCCCGCACTTTATGCAGCAGCTCTGACATGTCGGGGTAGTTGTGTATGAACTTCTGCACCACCAAATTCAGCACATGCGCCAAGCAAGGGATGTGCGTCAAATTGGCTAGTCCCAGAGCTGCAACGAGATTTCGCCCATTATCACACACCACCAGGCCGGGCTTGAGGCTCACCGGCAGCAACCACTCGTCGGTCTGTTGTTCTATACCCCGCCACAACTCCTGTGCGGTGTGGGGCCTGTCCCCCAAACATATGAGTTTCAGAATGGCCTGCTGACGTTTACCCCGGGCTGTGCTGAAGTTGGTGGTGAAGGTGTGTGGCTGACTGGATGAGCAGGTGGAAGAAGAGGAGGAGGAAGCCGAGAAGGAGGAGGTGGCAACAGGAGGCAAAGAATGTTGCCCTGCGATCCTTGGCGGCGGAAGGACGTGCGCCAAACAGCTCTCCGCCTGGGGCCCAGCTGCCACTACATTTACCCAGTGTGCAGTTAGGGAGATATAGCGTCCCTGGCCGTGCTTACTGGTCCACGTATCTGTGGTTAGGTGGACCTTGCTACAGATGGCGTTGCGCAGTGCACACTTGATTTTATCGGATACTTGGTTGTGCAGGGAAGGCACAGCTCTCTTGGAGAAGTAGTAGCGGCTGGGAACAACATACTGTGGGACAGCAAGCGACATGAGCTGTTTGAAGCTGTCTGTGTCCACCAGCCTAAATGACAGCATTTCATAGGCCAGTAGTTTAGAAATGCTGGCATTCAGGGCCAGGGATCGAGGGTGGCTAGGTGGGAATTTACGCTTTCTCTCAAATGTTTGTGAGATGGAGAGCTGAACGCTGGCGTGTGACATGGTTGAGACGCTTGGTGACGGAGGTGGTGGTGGTGGTGTTGGTACATCCCCTGTTTGCTGGGCGGCAGGTGCCAACGTTCCTCCAGAGGCGGAGGAAGAGGCCGAGGCGGCAGCAGCAGAAGAGGTAGCAGGGGGAGCCTGAGTGACTTCCTTGGTTTTAAGGTGTTTACTCCACTGCAGTTCATGCTTTGCATGCAGGTGCCTGGTCATGCAGGTTGTGCTCAGGTTCAGAACGTTAATGCCTCGCTTCAGGCTCTGATGGCACAGCGTGCAAACCACTCTGGTCTTGTCGTCAGCACATTGTTTGAAGAAGTGCCATGCCAGGGAACTCCTTGAAGCTGCCTTTGGGGTGCTCGGTCCCAGATGGCGGCGGTCAGTAGCAGGCGGAGTCTCTTGGCGGCGGGTGTTCTGCTTTTGCCCACTGCTCCCTCTTTTGCTACGCTGTTGGCTCGGTCTCACCACTGCCTCTTCCTCCGAACTGTGAAAGTCAGTGGCACGACCTTCATTCCATGTGGGGTCTAGGACCTCATCGTCCCCTGCATAGTCTTCCACCCTGTCTTGATCCCTGACCTCCTGTTCAGTCTGCACACTGCAGAAAGACGCAGCAGTTGGCACCTGTGTTTCGTCATCAGAGACATGCTGAGGTGGTATTCCCATGTCCTTATCATCAGGAAACATAAGTGGTTGTGCGTCAGTGCATTCTATGTCTTTCACCGCTGGGGAAGGGCTAGGTGGATGCCCTTGGGAAACCCTGCCAGCGGAGTCTTCAAACAGCATAAGAGACTGCTGCATAACTTGAGGCTCAGACAGTTTCCCTGATATGCATGGGGGTGATGTGACAGACTGATGGGGTTGGTTTTCAGGCGCCATCTGTGCGCTTTCTGCAGAAGACTGGGTGGGAGATAATGTGAACGTGCTGGATCCACTGTCGGCCACCCAATTGACTAATGCCTGTACCTGCTCAGGCCTTACCATCCTTAGAACGGCATTGGGCCCCACCATATATCGCTGTAAATTCTGGCGGCTACTGGGACCTGAGGTAGTTGGTACACTAGGACGTGTGGATGTGGCAGAACGGCCACGTCCTCTCCCAGCACCAGAGGGTCCACTAACACCACCACGACATGTCCACGTCCGCGTCCCTTACTAGATGTTTTCCTCATTGTTATGGTTCACCACAACAACAAAAATATTATTTGGCCCAATGTATTGTATTCAAATTCAGCGGGATATAAATTTGAGGCCTAGTATTTGGGCGCTGGGTGACCGGTATGGATTTACTAACAGAATTGGACTTGGAAATGCACAGTAGCGTGTGTGTGAAGTTATTCTGAATGACCCTATGTGCACCTTGAATATTATATACCCTTTTAGGGATAGATTTCAAATAGCTCTGATATAGCAGAAACCACTAAATTATGAAATTGCTAAATTGGGAATTGTATTTCAACCCAGAACAAAAAATGTGCTTTGACGGACACTAAATAACTTTCCCAGCCACAACAGGACAGCGGTAACGAGAGATTTAGCGGGATATAAATTTGAGGCCTAGTATTTAGGCGCTGGGTGACCGGTATGGATTTAGTGACAGAATTAGACTGGGATATGGCCAAAAAATAACCACACTATTGCTGGTTAAATGCACTTGGTGTGACAGCTTGACCAACCACACTACTGAGGGTTAAATGCACTTGGTGACAGGCGCAGCTTGCCCCTGATGTAGTATATGGCCAAAAAATGAACAGACTATTGCTGGTTAAATGCACTTGGTGACGGGCGCAGCTTGCCCCTGATTTAGTATATGGCCAAAAAATGAACAGACTATTGCTGGTTAAATGCACTTGGTGACGGGCGCAGCTTGCCCCTGATGTAGTATATGGCCAAAAAATGAACAGACTATTGCTGGTTAAATGCACTTGGTGACGGGCGCAGCTTGCCCCTGATTTAGTATATGGCCAAAAAATGAACAGACTATTGCTGGTTAAATGCACTTGGTGTGACAGCTTCACCCTGATGTAGGCTTTAGCCAAAAAACAACCACACCATTGAGGGTTAAATGCACTTGGTCGCAGCTTGTGCTGGCGCACCACAAGACACAAAATGGCCGCCGATCACCCCAGAAAAATGTGACTGACAAACGGTCTGGGCAGCCTAAAAACAGTGAGCAATTGAGGATCAGCAGCTCAATGACCCACAGCTGCAGATCGATCAGTTAATCAAGTCCTTTGGAGGAGTTAATCTGCCTAATCTCGCCCTACTGTCGCAGCCGCAACCTCTCCCTACGCTAATCAGAGCAGAGTGACGGGCGGCGCTATGTGACTCCAGCTTAAATAGAGGCTGGGTCTCATGGTGCTCTGGCCAATCACAGCCATGCCAATAGTAGGCATGGCTGTGATGGCCTCTTGGGGCAAGTAGTATGACGCTTGTTGATTGGCTGCTTTGCAGCCTTTCAAAAAGCGCCAAGAAAGCGTCACAAAAGCGCCAAGAAAGCGACGAACACCGAACCCGAACTTTTACGAAAATGTCCGGGTCCGTGTCACGGACACCCCAAAATTCAGTACGAACCCGAACTATACAGTTCGAGTTCGCTCATCCCTAGTCATGATGCACTAAAGTTAAATGAAAACCTATGTAAATTTGAAACCATCCTGACAGCTTTTATATTTATAAGAATTTTTGACATTACTACTCCTGTGTCAGATTACTTGCAGTCACCAGCCCTTGACATTATGCAGGCATGGCGAATGGTTGAGGATGCTACTAACCGTTTAGAAAAAATTTCAAGAGACTTTTCAAGAGTCTATGGATCTGCAACGATTTTCATTGATCACTTGAATGATAAACTAGCTGCAGAGGACATTGCCATCAGTAAATCTTTCACAGGACTTAGATCATCAAGATGTGTACTTCCTGCAAATCAAACAACACAGCTTTGAAGTTTCATGCTACAATGTCATCTGTGATAGAGTTTTGGAAAGTATGAGAACCAGGTTTGCCACTCATGGCAAACTTTACATGCAGATTGCATGTTTTGACCCAAACCGGTTTGAGGAGATACTGGCTTCTCCGGAAAAAATACAGCTTGATGTAATTTCTACAGCTGTTCCTGAAATTGATGGCCTTGTTCTTCATGAAGAATTGATTTCATTTGCATCAAGTTACAAAAATCTCTCCAGAGGACTGTTTGACAGTGATGATGAAACCTTGAGCTCTGCTGGAGAAGAGCCTGACTTCTCTGACTTTGAACCATCAGTTTGTAAGCTTTCTGAGAAAAAAAACTCTGCTGTAAAAAGTGCACATCCTGTGCATTTAAGCTGTTATTTCAGTATAGATTATGCTCTTCGGCCTATGAAAATCTTTATATGGCATACAAATACCAGATCACTCTAGGCACCACACAATGCTCCTGTGAACGGTGTTTTTCAAAGTTGAAAATTCTGAAAATCGAGACTTAGATCAACGCTTACTCTGGAGACATTGATGCTAATTGCAATAGAGAAAGATGTTTCTTTAAGGATAAAGAGAGACAAAGACAAAATCATAGACCGTTTTGGCAAGACATCTTCTGAACTCTGCTGTCTGCTTCTCTTTTAAACTGCAGTGCAGACTGCCCAATGCTATATATTTGTAGCTAAAATTACAATGCAAATTCAGTGCAATACAAATAATAAAACAAACAGAAGTGCCATGCAGTTATTTTTATATGTAATTGCCTCTTTAGGATTTGTAATGCACCCGTCTTGGTTTGTGCATTTATTTATTGTGCACAGTTTGGTTTTTGCATTTGTTATTTATGTTGCACTTGTTAATAAATTATTGCACTTTTGTTCTTTGTGTAGTGCGTTGCTGGAGGCGGGATAGGGGCGTGGCTGGAGGTGGGACATGGCGTGGCTGAAGGAGGAACATGGGTGGGGCCTGGAAGGGGGCCCTTGGGGTTCAGTCCGCCCCTGTTCCCCTACCCTCTGGTAGGCGTCTTAGAGCCCTACATGCCCGCACCACTAGGGAAGAACAGCTTTAACCCCAAAACAATCAGTCTCCTAAATGCTCAGAGACTATTGCCCCTTCCTAGGATAGAAACTACCACAGACTGAAAGTGACTGCTGCATTCATGAACCCATGATGACCTCTTGTCTGCAGTG
The DNA here is from genome assembly GCF_014858855.1 of Bufo gargarizans. Classification (NCBI taxonomy): domain Eukaryota; kingdom Metazoa; phylum Chordata; class Amphibia; order Anura; family Bufonidae; genus Bufo; species Bufo gargarizans. Next base: position 21,350,696 of record NC_058081.1, read on the forward strand.
GTGTCCAAATCAGTGGCTATATATACTCATAAGCACTTCCTACTTTGCTCTTGCTATATATATGTTGTGAATAGTAATGCCTTCTAGTGCAATATTTAGTTTTTTTTCTAGTGTAATGCTTTAGTTTAAATGTAAGTTCTTGTTCCTTTGTCCATGGCATCTAGGATTGCTCCAAACATTTCATTGCATTGTACATTGTATTACATTTGTTGTCACTGTACAATACAAGGCATCTTATTATTTCACTACCACAGCAGACTCATTATGAGTGTTACGGCAAGGCACAGTGTTCCACGTCACTATAAAAGGGTCACTGCAGCCAGGAAATAACCTTTTTTTATATTTTTTTTTTAAACAGAATTCGCCGCTAATTCGGATCTAACCAAATTTTCGAAAAATTCTGCGAACCGGCCCTAGTATTCACCCATTGAGTGATATCAGTATGGCCAGAAGCCATTTGGTCAATTTGTCCCTTGTTAGCGTATCAAAAGGCAGGAAGGACACATTGTAAAAGCAGTTGGACAACATTCTCTTGGCCAACAGATTGGAAGAGACTTGGGTGGTCCTAAGGTGGAGTCAATGGGTGGGGGCTGAGACATGGGAACATATAGGTTATGTGAAATTTGGGGATGCCCTCTTCTTGCCACCCCTGGTAGAACAGCACTTCAGGAGCAAGCCAAGTTATGTGTGTATGTATACAAGTATAATATCCCAGTAGACTGTACACAGATATTTGTAGTCTGAGACTGCATTACCAGTAGATTATATATGCCATTTATGCACAAGTCTCTATGTGTCATGGGGCGGTGTGGGTAGTAAACTCCACACCAAACAGGAGGGAAGGGGGAAAGGTACTAGGCCTGGAAACTAGGGAAAGGGGGATGGTCACCACCTAGCTAATCCCTAATCCGAGCCCTGACTACTATCTGTATGAACAGACCTTGATGGTAGGAATGTTCATACGCAGGAACCTAAAACCCTACCTCACCCTATAGGGCCCTGGAAATAGTGTCAGGACAACGGATGACCTGTTCCTTCCCAGCTGAAGGAACAGGAGATCCCCCTCAGACCTAATACAAAAGATAGGGGCATACAAAAAAAATAAAAAAATAAAAAATAGAACTAGGAAAAGACACTTCACTCTGAATAGTACATGGACGAGCAGGAACTATATAGAGATCCAAACGCCAACACTTCCACCTACAGAATAGAGCCATCAACCACATCACATGATGGGCGTAGCCAGATTAAATAGGGGAGTTGGAATGACCACTAAGTTACACCTGAGACCAGATGTGTGGTCATTACCAGTAACAGAGAAACAAGTGAAACCAGAAGAGGCTGTCAGATTGCATCACATGACGCCAGTCTCTTGGATCTTCTGACATTAAGTTAGAGACAATGACGATATGTACTAATGGTCAGGTTAGAGTAGATCCAGTAGACTGTATATTGGTGGACTCTGTATATCTTGTGTATACATACACATTAGCCACATTTGCTTAACATCCAAGGAGGGCAGGAATGGAGCCAGCTGTGTGTGGCGGTGTATTCTATGTAATATGACTAGAAATTAGGTGGCTCCACCGTCTGACTTTGATGGTAGTGGTGCTCTTGCTATGCTACACCCAAGCTCTGGTAAAATAGTATTCGAAATTTAGCAGGCACTCACTTTTCATCTGAATACATGTTTTTATTGGTTAAAATCATTAAAGATAAAGGGTTAAAAAATAAAATAAAATGATGAATATAGCAGCTCCTCAACTCAATTGCTGACTATGGATGGATATAATATATATATATATATATATATATATATATATATATATATATATATATATATATATATATATATATATATATATATATATATTATACACACACACACACACACACACAGTACAGACCAAAAGTTTGGACACACCTTCTCATTCAAAGAGTTTTCTTTATTTTCATGACTATGAAAATTGTAGATTCACACTGAAGGCATCAAAACTATGAATTAACACACGTGGAATTATATACATAAAAAAAAAGTGAAAACTGAAAATATGTCATATTCTAGGTTCTTCAAAGTAGCCACCTTTTGCTTTGATTACCGCTTTGCACACTCTTGGCATTCTCTTGATGAGCTTCAAGAGGTAGTCCCCTGAAATGGTTTTCACTTCACAGGTGTGCCCTGTCAGGTTTAATAAGTGGGACCAGGATTATAAGTGGGACCATCAGTTGCGTTGTGGAGAAGTCAGGTGGATACACAGCTGATAGTCCTACTGAATAGACTGTTAGAATTTGTATTATGGCAAGAAAAAAAGCAGCCAAGTAAAGAAAAACAAGTGGCCATCATTACTTTAAGAAATGAAGGTCAGTCAGTTGGAAAAATTGGGAAAACTTTGAAAGTGTCCCCAAGTGCAGTCACTAAAACCATCAAGCGCTACAAAGAAACTGGCTCACATGCGGACTGCCCCAGGAAAAGAAGACCAAGAGTCACCTCTGCTGCGGAGGATAAGTTCATCCGAGTCACCAGCCTCAGAAAATCGCAGGTTAACAGCAGCTCAGATTAGAGACCAGGTCAATGCCACACAGAGTTCTAGCAGCAGACACATCTCTAGAACAACTGTTAAGAGGAGACTGTGAATCAGGCCTTCATGGTAGAATATCTGCTAGGAAACCACTGCTAAGGACAGACAACAAGCAGAACAGACTTGTTTGGGCTAAATAACACAAGGAATGGACATTAGACCAGTGGAAATCTGTGCTTTGGTCTGATGAGTCCAATTTTGAGATCTTTGGTTCCAACCACCGTGTCTTTGTGCGACGCAGAAAAGGTGAACGGATGGACTCTACATGCCTGGTTCCCACCATGAAGCATGGAGCAGGAGGTGTGATGGTGTGGGGGTGCTTTGCTGGTGACACTGTTGGGGATTTATTCAAAATTGAAGGCATACTGAACCAGCATGGCTACCACAGCATCTTGCAGCGGCATGCTATTCCATCCGGTTTGCGTTTAGTTGGACCATTATTTATTTTTCAACAGGAAAATTACCCCAAACACACCTCCAGGCTGTGTAAGGGCTATTTGACCATGAAGGAGAGTGATGGGGTGCTGCGCCAGATGACCTGGCCTCCACAGTCACCGGACCTGAACCCAATCGAGATGGTTTGGGGGGCGCTGGACCGCAGAGTGAAGGCAAAAGGGCCAACAAGTGCTAAGCATCTCTGGGAACTCCTTCAAGACTGTTGGAAGACCATTTCAGGTGACTACCTCTTGAAGCTCATCAAGAGAATGCCAAGAGTGGGCAAAGGAGTAATCAAAGCAAAAGGTGGCTACTTTGAAGAACCTAGAATATGACATATTTTCAGTTGTTTCACACTTTTTTGTTATGTATATAATTCCACATGTGTTAATTCATAGTTTTGATGCCTTCAGTGTGAATCTACAATTTTCATAGTCATGAAAATAAAGAAAACTCTTTGAATGAGAAGGTGTGTCCAAACTTTTGGTCTGTACTGTACATCCTTACCAAACCTTCTGATGTGGTTACTGAACAGGATCAGCAAGTTCAATTTTCCTTCTTAAATTTTGTAATATGGGTGTATTATAACACTACTGTGACTCTAGTGTACCCACTAATTGATAGTATGCACATTAACCACTTCAGCCCCGCTAGGTGAAACCCCCTTCATGACCAGAGCACTTTTTACACTTCGGCACTACACTACTTTCACCGTTTATCGCTCGGTCATGCAACTTACCATACAAATGAATTTTACCTCCTTTTCTTCTCACTAATAGAGCTTTCATTTGGTGGTATTTCATTGCTGCTGGCATTTTTACTTTTTTTGTTATTAATCAAAATGTAACGATTTTTTTGCAAAAAAATGACATTTTTCACTTTCAGCTGTAAAATTTTGCAAAAAAAAACGACATCCATATATAAATTTTTCGCCAAATTTATTGTTCTACATGTCTTTGATAAAAAAAAAATGTTTGGGCAAAAAAAAAAAATGGTTTGGGTAAAAGTTATAGCATTTACAAACTATGGTACAAAAATGTGAATTTCCGCTTTTTGAAACAGCTCTGACTTTCTGAGCACCTGTCATGATTCCTGAGGTTCTACAATGCCCAAACAGTAGAAAACCCCCACAAATGACCCCATTTCGGAAAGTAGACACCCTAAGGTATTCGCTGATGGGCATAGTGAGTTCATAGAACTTTTTATTTTTTGTCACAAGTTAGCGGAAAATGATGATGATTTTTATTTATTTATTTTTTCTTACAAAGTCTCATATTCCACTAACTTGCGACAAAAAATAAAAAAATTCTAGGAACTCGCCATGCCCCTCACGGAATACCTTGGGGTGTCTTCTTTCCAAAATGGGGTCACTTGTGGCGTAGTTATACTGCCCTGGCAATTTAGGGGCCCAAATGTGTGAGAAGAACTTTGCAATCAAAATGTGTAAAAAATGACCGGTGAAATCCAAAAGGTGCACTTTGGAATATGTGCCCCTTTGCCCACCTTGGCAGCAAAAAAGTGTCACACATCTGGTATCGCCGTACTCAGGAGAAGTTGGGGTATGTGTTTTGGGTGTCATTTTACATATACCCATGCTGGGTGAGAAAAATATCTTGGTCAAATGCCAACTTTGTATAAAAAAAATGGGAAAAGTTGTCTTTTGCCAAGATATTTCTCTCATCCAGCATGGTTATATGTAAAATGGCACCCCAAAACACATTCCCCAACTTCTCCTGAGTACGGCGATACCAGATGTGTGACACTTTTTTGCAGCCAAGGTGGGCAAAGGGGCACATATTCCAAAGTGCACCTTTCGGATTTTGCAGGCCATTTTTTACACATTTTGATTGCAAGGTACTTCTCACACATTTGGGCCCCTAAATTGCCAGGGCAGTATAACTACGCCACAAGTGACCCCATTTTGGAAAGAAGACACCCCAAGGTATTCCGTGAGGGGCACGGCGAGTTCCTAGAATTTTTTATTTTTTGTCGCAAGTTAGTGGAATATGAGACTTTGTAAGGAAAAAAGAAAAAAAAAGAAAAATCATCATTTTCCGCTAACTTGTGACAAAAAATAAAAAATTCTAGGAACTCGCCGTGCCCCTCACGAAATACCTTGGGGTGTCTTCTTTCCAAAATGGGGTCACTTGTGGCGTAGTTATACTGCCCTGGCAATTTAGGGGCCCAAATGTGTAAGAAGTACCTTGCAATCAAAATGTGTAAAAAATGGCCTGCAAAATCCGAAAGGTGCACTTTGGAATATGTGCCCCTTTGCCCACCTTGGCTGCAAAAAAGTGTCACACATCTGGTATCGCCGTACTCAGGAGAAGTTGGGCAATGTGTTTTGGGGTGCCATTTTACATATAACCATGCTGGATGAGAGAAATATCTTGGCAAAAGACAACTTTTCCCATTTTTTTTATACAAAGTTGGCATTTGACCAAGATATTTTTCTCACCCAGCATGGGTATATGTAAAATGACACCCCAAAACACATTCCCCAACTTCTCCTGAGTACGGCGATACCACATGTGTGACACTTTTTTGCAGCCTAGATGCGCAAAGGGGCCCAAATTCCTTCTAGGAGGGCATTTTTAGACATTTGGATCCCAGACTTCTTCTCACACTTTCGGGCCCCTAAAAAGCCAGGGCAGTATAAATACCCCACATGTGACCCCACTTTGGAAAGAAGACACCCCAAGGTATTCAATGAGGGGCCTGGCGAGTTCCTAGAATTTTTTTTTTTTTGCATAAGTTAGCGGATATTGATTTTTTTTTGTTTTTTTCTCACAAAGTCTCACTTTCCGCTAACTTAGGACAAAAATTTCAATCTTTCATGGACTCAATATGCCCCTCACTGAATACCTTGGGGTGTCTTCTTTCCGAAATGGGGTCACATGTGGGGTATTTATACTGCCCTGGCTTTTTAGGGGCCCTAAAGCGTGAGAAGAAGTCTGGAATATAAATGTCTAAAAATGTTTACGCATTTGGATTCCGTGAGGGGTATGGCGAGTTCATGTGAGATTTTATTTTTTGACACAAGTTAGTGGAATATGAGACTTAGTAAGAAAAAAACAAAAACAAACAAAAAATTTCCGCTAACTTGTGCCAAAAAAAATGTCTGAATGGAGCCTTACCAGGGGGGTGATCAATGACAGGGGGGGTGATCAATGACAGGGGGGTGATCACCCATATAGACTCCCTGATCACCCCCTGTCATTGATCACCCCCCCTGTAAGGCTCCATTCAGACATCCGCATGATTTTTTACGGATCCATGGATACATGTATCGGATCCACAGAACGCATGCGGACGTCTGAATGGAGCCTTACAGGGGGGTTATCAATGACAGGGGGTGATCAGGGTAATCAGGGTGATCACCCCCCTGTCACTGATCACCCCCCCTGTAAGGCTCCATTCAGACATCCGCATGATTTTTTACGGATCCATGGATACATGTATCGGATCCACAGAACGCATGCGGACGTCTGAATGGAGCCTTACAGGGGGGTTATCAATGACAGGGGGGTGATCAGGGAGTGTATATGGGTGATTACCCGCCTGTCATTGATCACCCCCTGTAAGGCTCCATTCAGACGTCCGCATGTGTTTTGCGGATCCGATCCATGTATCCATGGATCCGTAAAAATCATGCGGACGTCTGAATGGAGCCTGACAGGGGGGTGATCAATGACAGGGCGGTGATCAGGGAGTGTATATGGGTGATCACCCGCCTGTCATTGATCACCCGCCTGTCATTGATCACCCCCCTGTAAGGCTCCATTCAGACGTCCGTATGCTTTTTGCGGATCCGATCCATGTATCCGTGGATCCGTAAAAATCATCCGGACGTCTGAACGGAGCCTGACAGGGGGGTGATCAATGACAGGGGGGTGATCAGGGAGTTTATATGGGGTGATCATGGGTGATCAGGGGTTTATAAGGGGTTAATAAGTGATGGGGGGGGGGGGTGTAGTGTAGTGTGGTGTTTGGTGCGACTGTACTGAGCTACCTGAGTCCTCTGGTGGTCGATCCTAACAAAAGGGACCACCAGAGGACCAGGTAGGAGGTATATTAGACGCTGTTATGAAAACAGCGTCTAATATACCTGTTAGGGGTTAAAAAAATCGGATCTCCAGCCTGCCAGCGAACGATCGCCGCTGGCATGCTGGAGATCCACTCGCTTACCTTCCGTTCCTGTGAGCGCGCGCGTTCACAGGAAATCTCGCGTCTCGCGAGATGACGCATATATGCGTGACTGTGCGCCAGCCTGCCACCTCCGGAACGCACATGTGCGTTAGGCGGTCCGGAGGTGGTTAATTGTTCAGTTTCAGGAGTAGCTTTGTTACCCCCTGAAAAAGATTGACTCAGGCTGGTGTCCACAAGAAGCATGATGTGAATTCCCAAATGTTTCTGAACTTCAGAATATACCTGACAATTCACTTCTCAGAATTAGGCATAAGGCAAATGGTTTGTATGATTTTTCTATCACTTTGTATGCATTATAGGAACCTAGTTAGACATTGAATATATAAACTGACATCTATGTCTTTTCTATTAGGTAGATCATGTTCCCCGCTACTTATATTTCGTGAGCCCAGATGAAATATCTTTGGGATTTCTCAGTGACCCACAGAACACCAAACAATTTGTGAGCACCCACTTGCATTCGAAGACGGCTACAAGCACCATTAAAAATGACCTTATCACAAATCTAGCAAACTGATGGATAGGATTTATCAGGAGACTTCCATGAAACCGTCGGAGAGGACACCAAAGAGGCTGCCCGGGCCTTTCTGGCAGAACTGACGAAAATAAATGAAGAGCTTAACCGGAACGTCACCAAAAATAATGTAAGCAAGTGTTAGGCCTTTAGAACTAAATTACACAGGGGCGGTGGAAATAGTTCCAAAGATTTTGGCGTTATTGCCTTAATATTGGTATTGCATGGCTCCGAATAGTTTATATGATGCTTTCAATTTAACAACTATTTTTAATTTTTTTCTTTATCAGTAACCGGCATCTAAATCCAAAGGATTGCCACAGAGTACTAGCAGCAACAAAACCCCACGTGGTGAACATGTTCTCTCGGTCAGCCCAAATTGTGAACTAAATGCCAGAAGACCATCACATGCTACTACCTTGAAGCGTTGCTGATGCTCAATCATCTTCGCAAACCATCTGTGGTCCAAAATCTGATGGTGAAAAATTGGCTGGAGAGGAAGCATACCGCCTATTTTGATGGAAGAACCAAAAAGAGGGTCTGCATTGTAAAAACACAAGGGACTGCTATTGCGCTTACAAATGAGGAAGAGCTAGTAAGAGTTTAAGAAAATCTATTTATATCATGGTGAGGCAATTCCTCAACATCTTATATCCCTTAGGGCTCGTTCACACGAACGCATTTTGCGTTCCGTATACGGTCCATATACAGAGCCATTAATTTTAATGGGTCCGCAAAAGATGCAGACACTGTGTGCTGTCCACATTTGTTGCCCTGTTCTGTGGCCCCGCAAAAATTATGGGTTCTGTCCTATTGTTGTCTGTTTTGCGGACAATAGGCATTTCTATAATAGGCCTCCTGTGCCGTTCTGCAAATTGCAGAAGCACCATACATGTTTTGTGGATCCTCATATTGAGGACTGCAAAAAACGGCACAGTCGTGTGAACAAGAACTTAGGTTTTAGATGCTTGCAGTAACTGGAAGAGAGGCAAAAGAGGCTTTGGATCAGTGGGCTTTATGGATTTATGGCAGGAAGATAGAGAAATTGTTATATCCACCTAGACATCAGCCAACTCAGATTTAGTAAAAAAAATAAAAAAAAAGTTATCCAGGGTATGCAGATTCTTACCACATTGAGGGGTGCAAATGAAACAGTAGTGGACTGTCTCAAAGAGGAGGAGAGAAGGAGAAAATCAAGGAGCAGAAGGAGGAGTGGAAAGCACTGCAAGCGTTGAAGACCTTGTAGACCTTAAAGAGGAGAGCTTCCAAAAATTGCTTTAAAATATATCCTTTAGGCCTCAACCAGTCCCCTCCATTATAGCTTGCTGCTTTTCCAAGACTGCTTTACCAAGAGCTGATCTACAAGATCATTGGAGATATTCAGGAGGTAATCTGGAGGTGGATACATTCTAAACAAGTAAGATTTGTTTGTTTAAAATCTTTCCCCTCTTTACAATGGCAGATCTGGTTCTGTGCAGGAATTGTTGTGCTTTTATTTCAGGTTCCACTCATTAGAGGTTTGGATACTGTCTGATCTGTAGACACCTCTCCATAATGCAGCAGAAAATTACCTTTTTGAAATATGAGATTTTTAAATTAACCACTAAACAAACTCAGGCTGAGAACATTGCAATGCCACTGCCACAGAGGCCCCCTAAAAATGGAAGATGGGTTACTGTATCTTCTGGTAGACAGAGTTGTGGATAGAAGGCATGTCCCACAGTCTGTGGCTCACCATAATTCATTTGCAGCACTTTCAGAGTGCAAGAGCAACATGGAGGATGGCTCAAGAACAGTGGGTGAGAAACCATCATCTCCCATGCCTAAAGTATGTAAGACTGCAGCCAAAGACAAAAAGGAGAAGGTGAGGATTGATAGTAAGCAGCTGTTGGTGGGCGATTCCATCATAAGGTGTCAAGTTTGAGGAGAATGGTGTTGCGAGATGTTTCCCTGGTGCTACCGCTAGCAGGGATAGACGACGGATCCTTAATATTGTTAGGCAAGCAAAGCAGGAAAGGGAAGTGGATGTTATGCTCCATCTTGGGACAAACGATCTGGCTTGCAATGAGGTTTCAAAAGGTGAAAGAAGCTTTTCACACACTTGGAAAGGATATACGGGAGGTTGCATCAACTCTTTCATTCTCTGCAGTTTTTCCTGTGCATAACCTTCAGCATGACAGGAAGATGCGCATTAAGGAATTCAATGTATGGGTTGGTGAATGGTGTCTGAACCAAGGGTTTGGCTTTGTGTGTCTCATGCTCTTGTTGGAATGGAAAAGAACTGTACAAGAAAGATGGTTTGCATCTTTCTCTCAAGGGAACGAATGTCCTCGGTGAACAGTTCAAAGGGAAAGGGGGGCAAAAGAGTGATAATCCAGCAGTCCGACTGCCCCCCGAAACAATGCCAGAAGATGCCAGTAGCACAAAAGGTTAAGAAATGACAAGCTCAGAGTCTTGTCTACAAATGCTCGCAGTCTAGGGAATAAGATCAATGAACTTGAGGCTATAATGGCATCTGAGAATATAGATGTAGTGGCTGTTACTGAGATGTGGTTCAAGGGGAGTAATGACTGGGATATATCAATACCAGGGTTCTCTATACAGGAAAGAGAAGGCAAGAAGGGGGGTGGGGGTGGCCCTGTTGAGTAGGGATGAGCGAACCCGAACTGTATGGAGTGTCTGTGTAACGGACCCGAACATTTTTATAAAAGTCCGGGTTCGGTGTTCGTCGCTTTTTGAAAGGCTGCAAAGCAGCCAATCAACAAGCGTCATACTACTTGCCCCAAGAGGCCGTCACAGCCATGCCTACTATTGGCATGGCTGTGATTGGCCAGTGCCAATCTGGGTCTCTAAATTGTCCACGTGGTCAGAGCTAGCCTTTTATGCCTTGGAGGTGCTGGCCTGCCCGGCAGCCAGCGTTTTGTCTGAACGTGTATTCAGCACGGCAGGGGGCGTCATTACAGACAAACGCAGCCGCTTGTCTACAGCCAATGTGGACAAGCTGAGGTTCATAAAAATGAACCAGGCATGGATCCCACAGGACCTGTCCATCCCTTGTGCAGATTAGACATTAACTACCTCCCCTTAACCATATATTATTGTTCTCCAGGGCACTTCCTCATTCAATCCTATTTATTTTCATTTTACCATTATAATGCGGGGCAACCCAAAGTTGAATGAACCTCTCCTCTGCCTGGGTGCCGGGGCCTAAATATCTGACAATGGACTGTTACAGTGGTGGGTGATGCGAAGCATGATTCTCCGCTATGACATGAAGACTGATTCTCTGCTGACATGAAGCCAGATTCTCTGCTTTGGGACCTCTCTCCAATTGATATTGGTTAATTTTTATTTATTTTATTTTTATTTGTATTCATTTCCCTATCCACATTTGTTTGCAGGGGATTTACCTACATGTTGCTGCCTTTTGCAGCCCTCTAGCCCTTTCCTGGGCTGTTTTACAGCCTTTTTAGTGCCGAAAAGTTCGGGTCCCCATTGACTTCAAAGGGGTTCGGGACGAAGTTCAGATCCCGAACATTTCCGGGAAGTTCGGCCGAACTTCTCGAACCCGAACATCCAGGTGTTCGCTCAACTCTAGTCAAGACCCATCATGAAAGCACCAGATGATCCCTTCCTTGTGAAAATACAGAAACACCAGAACCATCCATGCCCAAGAAGATGAAAAGTATTGGCTAAAAAGGCAACATAAATGAGCTTATGTATTGTGTTACTTTTTATCAGTATTTTCTGTCTTTGTAAACACTCCCACTCAGACCAGGCTTCCAACATAGTGTGTCGCTATACTGACAACAGGGGGATATGGTAAAGGAAAAATGGCTCTGATGACCACACAAATAAGCCCAATTGGACAGTGTATATTGATATCCAGTGATATTCACTAGAGATGAGTGAATTGAAGTTGACAAAGTGGAATTCAAACCGAATTTCAGGATCAATTCGATTGGCATCAAATCCGAATTTCCTCACGCTTCAAATCCAAATTTCCTAAAATGGCTGCTGCACTCTGGGAAGGCAAGATCACCCATAATGCCATGCATGCAGCCAATCAGCAGCCAGCCCTGCGATGTCACAGCCCTATAAATAGCCTCAGCCATCTTGGATTCAGCCATTTTCCAGTGTACTTAGTGCAGGGAGATACATCAGCAGGCGCTAGGGACAGCGCTAGGAAAGACTTGAAAACTTATTTTGCTGTATAGAAGTTCAGGGAAAGGATGGGGAGGAATTCATCCACAGCATTTATGCTGAGGTTACAGCCTGGGTAACGGGAACAATCCTATTACACCTTGCTGCACTGACTGGGGATCCCAATTGCCATTATACAGCTCTAATTCCAGCAAACCGTTCTTGCTATTGGGGTGCAAGTGCTGTATGATACAGCCATTAACAGGGTTTATTACAAGGAAATATTGTTGTGTATTATTTTGCCCTTGTGCGGTGCAATTATATGCTCTAAAGCATTTTTTGGCTTCTATTAGTGGGAAAAAAGGGTTTATTAGCCGTTGTGAAATGAGTCACAGCCCTTTTTGGTGTGCTTTAGCAGCAAAAAATACATATATATTTGCCGATTAGCAGTGCAGTTATGTTCTTAAGCCTTTTTTGGAGGGTTTTAATTTTTTTTAAATTATTTTCTCTAACAGCATGTCAGACAGAAGTGCCAGACCAAGCGGTTCTTGAATGGTCGACTCAGTCATACACTTTGTCCCAAGTGACATCAGACACCCCCAGCCAAGAGTCGGTAGTTTACTCTGACAACTCTTAGTTGGCATGGCCCAGGAACAGGTCCTGTGCAGTCACCTGTCTTCAACCTGCCTCTGTCCTTTTCTGTTCACTCAGCCAGACAAGTATTGTATGATTTAGGCTCAGGTCCACTATACAGCGAGGACGAGCTACTAGAGGACAGTGAGAAGCTACTGACCAGCCAAGATGTGGAGGAGATATCTACTGCTTCCTACGCTAGGCGGGCAAGTAGTGATGAGAGTGGCATGGGAGCTGGTGTTGAGCTTTCAGGCTTCTGACCCAGAGACCGTTGAGGACATCAGTGACGTGCAGACAGTACTTGATGTAGCTGATCCCACTTGGGAACTGGGTGAATTAGGCGCTTCATTAATTGGGAAAAGAGGGTGGCATCTTCCCCGCGAAGCCGCGACAGAGCCAGAAAGTCACTAGCGTGGCCAGGAGTCAGCAGGGTAGCAGCAGTGGGAGGTTGGGAGCCAAACATGCCTGGGGTAGACCACCCGCTTCAAAGAAGCCTACCTGCCCAGAAAGTAGTGGTGCATGGAATCATTGGCGGTAGCAGTCAGTGCAGAGTGTTGGGGGTAAAAAAATAAAAACACCTACTCGGTGGTGGCAATTTTTTGTTAAGCCGCAGGAGGGGAACATATTCATTTGTAGAATCTGTGGGCAGAAGGTGAAGCATGGCCAGGGTGCCAATGTTGGCACCATGGCCCTGCGTCATCACCATAAAAGTGTCCTGGGAGAACCGTAGTTCTTATGTGGTGGTCCAGCCTTCCGCACCAACCGCTGCATCACCCAGTGGCATTCACCTGACAGTTAAGGCTCCACCACCTCAGCCGAAGGTGAGCCTTCTGTCCTTCCCATCATCTGTTGGTCCTGATGCCCCTGCTACTCCTCAGTCATTCCATCAACAATTGATCATCAAAGCGATTGCCAAGAGACAACAGTATGCCTTCACTCATCCAACTGTGCAGAAGCTGAATGTGCTCCCAGCCAAGTTGCTGGTGCTGCAGTCCCTCCTTTTCCAAGTAGTGGACTTTGCACCTTTAAGAGAACTGATGGCTTGTGCTGAGCTGAGGTGCAGAGTCCCAAGCAGTCATTTATTTGCCAAAAAGGCAGTTCCATCCCTGAGCAAATATGAAGAACAGAAGGTGGGCCAGTCCTTGAGAATGTCAGTGTCTGCCAAAGTGCACGGCAGCGCTGATGTGTGGAGCTGTAACTACAGTCAGGGACAATTCATTTCCTTTACGCCCCACAGGGTGAATGCGGTTCCTGCACAGCCACACCAACAACATGGCCAGGTGACGCCGCTTCCAGCTCCATGTCATCACGCCCTTGGTCCTGCGACAATGTCCGCCTCTGCCTCCTCATCCTTCGTTTCCTTAGCCTCCACTGCAGGGACAATTCACAGTGCCCCTCCAGCATACCACATGTGCAGGACACAGCGGTGTCACGCTGTTCTGCACCTAGTTTGCTTGGGCATACAGTGTCACACAGGGAAGGAACTGCTCCATGTCCTTGATCAAGAAATCAAAGCCTGGCTTTCTCCATGACAAAATCGGAACCATGGTGACCAACAATTGGAACAACATTGTGTTGGCGCGGTGTCAAGGCGGGCTGTGCCATGCGCCCTGCAAAGCGCACGTGTTCAATATCGCTGTCAAGTGGTTCCTATCTTCACGATATCCTAAAAATAGCCAGGAAACTTTGCATGCACTTCAGCCACTCACCACAAAGCACATCCTCCTTGAGCTGCAGAACGGCATCCCCCAACATCAGCCGATATGCGACGTTTCCACCCTCCATATGTTGGACCGACTATACGAACAGAAAGGCCATAAACGATTTTTTCATGATCCAAGCAGACAGGAGTACTCCCCTGTGTAATTTTGATGTCAGCCAGTAGCAGCTCATGCACAATACCTGCCGTTTGCTCAGGTCCTTTGAGGAGGCCATGTTATTTGACAGTCGCCAGGACTGCGGGATGAGCAGCATAATTCCATTGCTTCATGTCCTGGAACAGATGCTGGTAAATCTGGCTGGTCAGGGGACTGGAGACGTGGCACCTAGATCTCACAGCCACATGAGCCCTGTGGGGCTGAACTGGAGGAGGACATTGAAGCACAAGCAATATGTGTAGATTTTATACACAGGTGACCGGAGAGGAGGAGCAGCCAGAGGAGCTACAGGGCGATGAAGATTAGGCAGAGGACCCAGACACACTGTGGCATTATGCAGTGGAGATAGAGGCAGGGAGTATTTCCGAGTCATATGCCCAAATGGCCTGATGCATGCTCACTTGCATGCGTAGGGACACCTGATTTGTCACCATTTGGCAGACTGATGACTTCTGGCTCTCCACCTTGTTGGACCCTAGCAAACGGTGCAAAATGGGGGCTTTTACACCTGCTAAGAGGGAGGACAAACTGAATTACTATAGAGACATACTATGTAGTCAGTTGGCTGCTGCCTATCTGCGCCATCATCCATCCTCCAGCAGGTCTGACTGGGGGGCCCTCTGCACTTATGTTCCACTGCCATGGCTGCTGGGGGGGGGTCCAGGAGCAGTACCAGCTGTTACGGATGAACCGCGAGAAACTGCAAGATATCCGGAAATAAAACGCAGTCAATCGATTTTTTGATTGTCGCATCCAGGAATTACAGATTCAATTCCTGATGCCCAGCAGATAACACAAGATAATTCAATTCCTGTAACAACAAGCTGTTGTCCTAGGAGGCCAACGTTTTCTTAACGTAATTACAGCAAGTCTCCTTAACTAACCCTACACAAAAGAACTTTCTTGCTGCAGAAATCTCACAGCTAGGTGCGAACAGACACCTGACAAGAACATTTCATCCATCACTGATAGAGGGCTTGTAAGCCAGCCTAAGCCAGACTTTCTGGCACCAATGGAAAATGAATATGTCCTATGATTTTTACCCCTTTGTGCAAATATCATACGTAGGATAGATATGTAAATTATATCATTTTGTTGGTCAAGATCCGCTGACTATTCTGATATAAAACATATGCCGCTGGGATAAGCCACATCCAGGTTATTAAACATCTCAGTAACCAAATATAATTCTCATGTATAGTGTCAATGAGATTGACATTTTCTGAGGATCGTAAATTTGTCATTATCAGTTGTTTGCGACGGACGTGTGCCGAGATATGAAAATGTCATATTTTTGGGACTTGAACTTCCCTCCGAATAACAGCACCAGCCCAGGGGGCTGAGCCTGAGATCCCACCCTAACAGCTGGACCCTTCATAAGGCCATGAGCGAAATCTAATGGGAGGCCTCCCTTGTGTAATATCACCTGAAGAAGCCAGCCACGAGGACCAAGGTGGGCTGGCAGCCATATTTACCGGACTTATTCCGGAACAAAAGGAATTTCTTGGACTTTCCACAAAGAACATCCTTCTTCAAAAACTAAGTATTCCCTTTCATCTGTTTTCCCTTTTTATTTTACACTGGACTATCCTTCCCTATAATTGCTATTTTTTATAATTTCTGTATATGATTTGTATTGTATGTATAATAAATGACGTTAGTAATTTTCTTCAGCCTCATACCTGCTCTGAGCACCACAGAATAAATCCTAGCTGTTTCTGAAGAGTCGATAACCGGATAGTTGTCGTGTAAAGTCAAGGGTTTCCTTTGCCCTGTTACAAGGGATGGTGGCAGTCTACCTACATACTGCGTAGTGTATGTTTTCTGTAGTCCGCACGCTTCCTCCTAGCCTGTCTGCTGCCCATATTCCGGCACAGTGGACGATCTGCGGTCTGGAACGTATTGGAAGGCATTGAGCGGTCAGGCCACTAGGGGGCGTGTGATAGCAGGGGCAGCACATATAACAGTGCTGGCCGCTCTTTGTGACAGTGTTTGGCAGCGTTTGGGATCTGTGTTGTGCTCAAAGCATCTAGACAGTGTTGAACTAATTTAACCCTGTCAGAACCGAACAAATTTGGTGGTGTTATGGCCAAGTGCAATATTTTTATTTACATATAGAGGGACGGTGTAGCCAGGTACCCCATCCCAAAACCTTGTTTTCTTTATCTATCTTTTATTTGGTGTGAAAATGTCCATGGATTACAAGAAAATGAATGTATCAGATCTGGAAAATCTGTGTCAAATTCGAAGCATTGAAATTGGCCGCAAGACAAGGGCTGACCTGATAAAAGACTTGTTCAGATGGGATACCCAGCAACTGCGGGGGCTGGACGTGTCCACTGCGGAGGGCACAAACCCATCTGTCTTAAGTCAGAGGGATTGGTAGACCAACTCCTCACAATGAGGGAACATCCTGTGGGCCCTGTTACACCCTCTGCGTGGGAGGACGTCAGTACGGACCCTGGAACCAGCCAGTACGGGACTGTCCACTTTTACGGATCCTATAATGCAGCAAGCCTTACAAAAGCAAATTGACACTAACCCAATGGAATATTTGCAGTACATGGCGGAGCGAGAGGAGCGCCAAGCTGCTGCTGCAGAACGACAAGCTGAGAGGGATGTCGCAGAGTGGGAGCGCCAGCATGAATTGGACATTGCCAGGGTGCAACAGTCCAGCCGGAGTTAGTCGCCCAGCATCACCTGTAAGTGCAAAGTTTCAAATTTGCTCCTATTGAGAAGGACACGGATATTGACTTGTTTCTGCGATCTTTTGAAAAAGCCTGCCATCAATACCATATGTCCCAAGACCAGTGGGCCAGACACCTGACACCCTTGCTGCACTACAAAGCGCTTGATGCTTTTGCGGACTTACCAATGGAACAGGATAATGATTATACTGAAATAAAAAATGCCATAATTGCCAAGTATCAGATGACCCCTGAGGTCCATCATAAAAAGTTTAGGTCCTTGCAGAAGAAGCATACGGACTCTTATCCGGATGTGGTCAGCAGTTTACTCACCATATTCCGCCAGTGGACTCTAGGCCTCACAAACAGGTCTTATGACATCTTAGAGGACTTAATGGTATTAGACCAATTTCTGTGTATTTGCCCTGCTGATGTAAGACAATTTGTGCTGGAAAGGAAGCCTGCCTCAGCGACCGCTGCAGCCGAGCTCGCTGAGACCTTTGTGACAACCCATGTGCCCGATACACGCAGATCTGCACTATCTAGCTGTAGAGGTCAGCCGAATACATGGGCAGACCCTCCTGCGTCTGTGAGCTGTCCACCACAGAGGACACCAAGTGCAGCAGCTGCTTCCAGACCTGGACCGCCAGAAGGGGTCACCTGTCACTACTGCCACAGAACCGGACACATGAAGTTCAACTGTCCTGAGCGGAGGCAGACGTCATCAGCACCAGCACCTGGACCACCTGTACCTCGCCCACGGCAAACACAGCCAGCCAGCGCACTACCTCAAATGTCTTTTTTGCCGGTGGGGAAGAGATCCACCCCATCACTAGCAATCACCAGCTTGTTTCGGTGAATGACCAGCTTGTCACCAGTTTCCGAGACACTGAAGCGGATGTCACTCTGGTCCAACCAGCGGACATCATTCCGGATAAATATCTTACCCTCACTGGAGTGGGGGGCACTCACATTCCCCAGGCCTGGGTGTCCATCGACTGGGGGGTGGGGGTTCAAGAGAAGGTGGTTGGGATCCTGGACCAGCTACCGGTCCCTGTTTTGTTGGGGACTGACTTGGGCAAGCTCGTGTCCTATTATGAACCTGTCACAAACCCCTCGGAATCCCAGGGAGGAGTTGGACACTCTGCCCACACCCAGGTACTTTGCCCACGGGGCCAAGAGCAAAGGGAATGGGATTAAAGGTGCCCAGTCCAGGGGTACCCGAGGTTAATGTCACCCCTGCATGGGGAAGATGATGAAAACGCCCAAATGTGCCATTCTGAAATTGTACCTGTTTTAACAGCGACTCACAGACACGCTGCTCAGAACTTGAGCTCAGAACAGGTGGAGGAGGTTCCGGCCTTCTCCCCCTCCTCTGACCACCGGGAATGTAACTCAGCTGCAGATCTCATATGCCACAGGGCAGCTGGATGAAACAGATAGTGCTGCCTTCGTGCAAGCACTACAGACCGACCCTAGCCTCGAGACACTCAGAAGACAGGCTTCTGAGCCTCTCGCAGACGGGGCGGCCTTCAAGGTGTATTGGGATGGTGGGAAGTTCTACAGTGAGCCAGTACAATCCACCGAAGGTGAAACGAGTATGAGTACCAGGTTGCTTGTGGTACCTAGTGCATTCCAGGGGCATGTACTGAAGTCCGCACATGACATCCCCCTGGCAGGGCACTTAGGGATTCGTAGGACACTTGATCGTATTCGGGGACAGTTCTACTGGCCTCAGATGCGGATAGATGTGACGAACAACTGCCGCTCATGGTTTTGTTTGCCAAAAGCTAAAAAAAGGGTTGGGAATCCCCGCAGGGCCCAGTTGTGTCCACTGCCAATCATAAGTGAGCGATTTGACCGAGTGGCGGTTGACATAAATGGACCGCTGCCAACTCCCAGCAGCAGTGGCAAAAAGTACATCCTGACGTTAGTGGATTTTGCCACACGCTACCCAGAATCCGTGGCGCCCTCCTCCCTGAGAGCAGAAAAGGTAGCGGACCCACTACTTACCATTTTCTCCCGAGTAGGGTTCCCGGCAGAGATTTTCTCAGATCAAGGACCCCAATTTATGTCTGACCTCATGGAGGCTCTGTGTGCAAAGATACAGATAACGCACATTGCCTTCAGCCCATACCACCCGCAGACCATTGGCCTCTGAACGATTTAAAGGGGCGTTGAAGCAAATGCCGTCAACGTTCGTTGAATCGCAGGGTGGGGACTGGGTGCGATACCTGCCTCATCTGTTTGCCTATGGGGAGGTGCCGCAGGAGTCCACTGGGTTCTCCCAGTTTAAACTCCTGTATGGTAGGAACGTCCTAGGACCCATACAATTGATGCAGGAGACATGGGAATGCAAGGATGACCCCACAGATGTCTCTGTGGTCGATTATGTCCTCAAGTTCAGGGACAAAATGGAGTCACTCACTGCGATGGTGACAGAAAACATAGCCCAGGCCAAGCAAAAGAGGTAATACGACCACACTGCTGGAGAGCGGTCATTCAAGATAGGGGACAAAATGTATGCCCTGCTTCCCGTCAGGCAGAACAAGTTACAGGCCGCTTGGGAGGGACCATACACCATAGTGCAGCGGGTAAAGCCCCCAACGTACTTTGTGAACATGGGAGGTAGGAAACAGAAGAGCTTCCATGTCAACATGCTGAAGGCCCACCACGACCGACCCAGTATATGCTGCCAGTGTGCAGCCGGTTAGAGCAGGAAGAGGCAGACCCTGTTCTATATTTGCTGGCTGACATTCAAGAGTCGAACTGTGACATAAAAGGTCAACCCGCAACTCTCTCAGTCCCAGAAGGAGCATGTTACAGGAGGTGTTGGGCCCGTACCCCCCCCCCCCATCAAGCTAATCTGCTTATCGGCTCCCTCCAGAGGTGCAAGCCGACATGCAGATAGAGGTGAGGGAGATGTTAGAGCTAGGGGTTGTTCAAAAATACTATAGCGCATGTTGACTACAGGAAGTTGAACGCCATGACCACTACAGACGCCTACCCCATGCCTCGCATAGATAAGTTGCTAGACAAGCTGGCGGTCGCCAGCCATCTATCAAACATGGATCTGAGCCGGGGGTACTGGCAGATCACTCTTGCACCTGATGCGAGGCAAAAGTCAGCCTTCATCACCCCATTCGGCCTCTGAGTTCACAATGATGCCGTTTGGGATGGAAAAGAAAAAATCACCTGTCACGTTCCAGCAGGCTGTAAATGACCTGCTTGAGAGAATGCAAGAGTTTTCTGCAGCGTACCTGGATGACATTGCGGTGTTCAGCCCCACCTGGGAAGAACATCTCAAAACACCCGTCCCAGGTACTAGAGAGGCTGTCCGTGGCCAATTTGACAGTTAAGCCAAGTAAGTGTCAAATCGGCATGACTGAGGTGCAGTACCTCGGTCACCGGGTGGGAGGTCACACCCTGAAACCTGACACGGGAAAGGCGGACGTCATCCTGGCATGGGCTCGGCCTATCACGAAGAAACAGGTCCAGGCATTTCTGGGGACTGCTGGCTACTATAGGAAGTTTGTTCCGGCCTATAGTACCCTCATGAAGCCCCTGACAGATGCCACTAGAAAGAAGTAACCAAAAACAGTTAGTTGGACACTTGAGTGCAAGAAAGCCTTCCGGGCCTTGAAGCAGGCGCTAGCTAGTGCCCCAAGCCCCAGACTTCAGTCGACGGTTAATGTACAAACAGATGCCTCAGACCACAGCCTCAGCATAGTCCTCAGCCAGGTGGATGAAAAGGGGGACAAACACCCTATTCTGCACCTGAGCCGAAAGCTCCTGCCCCGAGAGGTCGCCTTTTCCACCACTGAAAAGGAGTGTCTAGCGATTTTATGGGCTCTACAGAAGCTACAGTCATATCTGTACGGCCGCTCCTTCATGATAGTTACTGACCATAACCCCCTCAGTTGGCTTAACCGCACCGCAAGGGCCAAGGGCAAGCTCTTACAATGGAGCCCGTCTCTGCAACAGTACGGCTTTACCATCCAAACACAAGGCAGGTAGCAGACACCAAAATGCAGATGGGCTATCCCGTTGTAATGGGGAGCCAGACCGGTCAGCACAGGTTAGCACCAACGCCACACATCTTGGTGACGGATGTCTAGCCGCAGTCCCAGGGGAAGGCATCACAGATGAACCGCAAGATATCCGGAAAATAAAACTCAGTCAATCGATTTTTTTATTGTCACATCCAGGAATTACAGATTCAATTCCTGATGCCCAGCAGATAACGCCATAAAGATAATTCAATTCCTGTAATTACAAGCTGTTGTCCTAGAAAGCCAACGTTTTCTTAACGCAATTACAGCTAGTCTCCTTAATTAATCTTACACAAAGAACTTCCTTGCTGCAGAAATCTCACAGCTAGGTGCGGACCGACACCTGACAAGAGCATTTCGTCTGTCACTGATAGAGGGCTTGTAAGCCAGCCTTTCTGGCACCAATGGAAAATGAATATGTCCTATGATTTTTACCCCTTTGTACGAATATCATACGTAAATTATATCATTTTGTTGGTCAGGATCCGCTGAGTATTCCGATATAAAACATATGCAGCTGGGATAAGCAACATCCAGGTTATTAAACATCTCAGTAACCGAATATGATATAATTCTCATGTATAGTGTCAATGAGATCGACATTTTCTGAGGATCGTAAATTTGTCATTAATTAGTTGTGTGCGACGGATGTGTGCCAAGATATGAAAATGTCATTTTTGGATCTTGAACTTCCCTCCGAATAACAGCACCCAGCCCAGGGGCTGAGCCTTAGATCCCACCTTACAACTGCACCCTTTATAAGGCCATGAGCGAAATCTAATGGGAGTCCTCCCTTGTGTAATATTACCTGAAGAAGCCAGCCACGAGGACCAAGATGGGCTGGCAGCCATATTTACTTTTTATTCCGGAACAAACGGGCTTTCCACAAAGGACATCCTTCAAAAACGAAGTATTCCCTTTCATCTGTTTTCCCTTTTTATTTTACACTGGACTATCCTTCCCTATAATTGTTATTTTGAATAATTTCTGTATGTTAATCATTTGTATTGTATGTATAATAAATGACGTTAGTCATTTTCTTCAGCCTCATACCTGCTCCGAGCACCGCAGAACGAATCCTAGCCGTTTCTGAAGAGTCGCTACCCGGATAGTTGTCGTGTATAGTCAAGGGTTTCCCTTGCCCTGTTACAAGGGATGGTGGCAGTCTACCTACATACTGCGTAGTGTATGTTTTCTGTAGTCCGCACGCTTCCTCCTAGCCTGTCTGCTGCCCAAATTCCGGCGGTTTCAGTTCACCAATCGAATCCCCACAGTGGACGATCTGCAGTCTGAAACGTATTGAAGGCATTGAGCTGTCAGGTCACCAGGGGGCGTGTAATAGCAGTGGCAGCACATGTAACACTGCTGGCAGCTCCTGTGACACCAGCTCTATCAGCAGCAGCCAGAGTCTAGAGTTGCTGATAAGAAACTACTCACCAGCAGCTACGCAGCAGAACCTGTACGAGCAGGTGGTGGCATACTTGGAGTACACCCTGCCAGCCGTCATTGAAGATCCGTTGGACTACTGGGCAGCTAAACTGGATTAGTGCCCTGGAAAAGCTGTCCTGCCCAGCCAGCAGAGTGGCATCGCCTGTCCACCCAAAATGTGGAGAGAGACTTGTCAAGATGAATCAGGCATGGATCAGCCAGGATTTCCACCCACCAATGCCTGATGCATTAGACTAGATTATCCATGGCACTACACCAACACTTCGACAAAAGAGACCAGACCAGTTTCTTCTGGCTACCTACCTCAGCTACTATTCTGATCCTGCCACACATCTGATGCCAAGTTCTCCTTTCACCCACCACCTTCAGCTGCCATCCACCTCCACACCATGTCACCTTGCCACACTGGCATCCTGATGCTGCTGCCACCTCCACACTGTCATAGGGTCACTCTGTGGACTTCTCATGCCGTTCCCACCCTCTCCACTTCATGACTGGGCCACTATTTTGCCTTTTGGTCTGGATGACATTTAATGGACCATTCTGATCGGTCAGAAGGAAAAAGGAGATGCACAACGGATCCTGTCTATGCAACAGCTGTAAGGCCCGCATGATATGGTCCCTATTTTGCATCAGAATGGCTTATGATTTGGTAGCCAAAAGTAGGCGTGGGTACAAAACAAGTTCCATTCATGTGTCATTTGTTTGGATCCACTCTATTAGCTTTAGCAATACTGATGGATTACTGACAAAATGCTGACCGAGTGAAGGCGGATTCTCCATAGACAGGATCCGTTTATTGGGATTATTGTTCTGATGGATCAGATAATGGGCAAAATAATCAGCGACGGCAACACAAACTTACTGCTGACACCCTCTCCACTCTGTCGGGGAGCTCTACTTGTATAAGCGTTTAATATAACAGGTTCTGTATACATCTATGTGGAATCAACTGACTGAAAAAGGAGTACGCTTCTTTTGGACACCAACATCAACCTGTAAGGCAGAGTTCATACTTGAGTTATGAAGTTAGTTTTGGTCCCGTAACTGCCCAAATAAGTGAAGTTTGCAGTGATTCTAAGAGCGACGCCTGTCATCTGCATGTCATATGGACTCCCAGTATTTCACTTTCACAGCAGACTTGCTATGTGCGTTACTGCAAGGCACAGTGTTCTACACTATAAAGCCTTTCTGCAGCCAGGAAATAGCAGTTTAATGTGATTCGCCGCAAATAAAATTCAGATCGTACCAAATTTTCAAAAAATTCGGCAAACTGGCCAAGTCAAATTTGAGAAATTCGCTCATCTCTAGTATTCACCCATTGAGTGATATCAGTATGGCTAGAAGCCATTTGGTCCCTTGTAAACAAATCAAAGACAGAAAGGACACATTGTAAAAGCAGTTGGACAACATTCTCTTGGCCAACAGATTGGAAGATACTTGGGTGGTCATAACATGGAGTCAATGGTGGGGGCTGAGATATAGGAACATATAGGCTATGTGAAACTTGGGGATGCCCTCTTCCTGCCATCCCTGGTAGAACAGCACTTCAGGAGCAAGCCATGTATACAAGTATAATATCCCAGTAGATTGAGTACATATAGATATTTGTAGTCTGAGATTGCATTACCAGTAGATTATATATGCCATTTATGCACAAGTCTCTATATGTCATAGTGTGATGTGGGTAGTGAACTCCACACCAAACACAAGAGAAGGGGAAAGGTTCTAGGCCTGGAAACTAGGGAAAGGGGGATGGTCACCACCTAGTGAATCCCTAATCTGAGCCCTGACTACTACTATCTGTATGAACAGACCTCGATGGTAGGAATGTTCATACGCAGGAACGTAAAACCTCACCCTATAGGGCCCTGGAAATAGGGTCAGGACAATGGATGACCTGTTCCTTCCTAGCTGAAGGAACAGGAGACCCCTCTCAGGCCTAACCCTAATACAAAAGATAGAGGAATACAACAAACTAGAACTAGGAGAAGACACTTGCCTCCAAATAGTACGTGGAAGAGCAGGAACTTCATGGAGATCCAAACACCAACAGAATAGAGCTATTAAATCACATAGCATGATGGGTGAAGCCAGATTAAATAGGGGAGTTGGAATGACCACTAAGCTACACGAGAGGTGTAGTCATTACCAGCAACAACGCAAAGAATTGAAAACAAAAAACGGCAGGCAGATCACATCACGAGCAGCCAGTCTCTAGGGTCTTCTGACACCGGTCACATTAGAGACCATGTCAATATATACCAATTGGCAGGTTAGAGTAGATTCAGTAGACGGTATACTGGTGGACTCTGTATATCTTGTGTATACATCCACATTAGCCACAGTTGCTTAACATCCCGGGAGGGGAGGAATGGAGGCAGTTGTGTGTGGTGGTGTATTCTATGTAAGGTCTTGTATCTCTATCTTTGTGTAATGTCCATTGCTTTGTCACCAGTAAAGTATTCTTATGTATAAGTATCTGAGGGCTGTATGTTACTCCTGGGGGGGGGGGGGGGGGGTGTATATATTTTTTTTTTAAACACAGAATAAGCAGGTTACATAGGAAACAGACAATCTAGGAACAGAGCAAAAAGGGACAGAATATGGAGAGATATAAATATCCTATTTCCAATAAGCAAAATCCCCCTTCATCACAGGCCCCCACCAGACCAGGAATAGGTCACGTTTCTAGATTGAGGGCTTATGGGACTTGCACCTGAGCATGATTTTGGATGTTCACTAATGACATTGTGGTGACTTAGGTAATTAAGGAGGAAATGGTAAAATTAAAAACAGATTTAAAAAAATTTAAATAAAATGTTATTTTGCTATATACCAGCAATAATCCGATTTATACCAAAAAATCCCTCCCCTATTCCCAGCATCAGAATTTGTGAATTCACAAAGTGTGAAACCAGATTAGAGATTACAGAAATACTGAATGAGAGGATAGCCTACACATTAAGAAAATGAAGGTCTCTCCCTTATCTAATACTGCAAAAAAAAAACAAACTATATAGTCAAATTCATCCATGCGATAATTAAACATTGGAATGTTGTTGCCAAATTTTATCCACTAGTTGGAGTTTCAAAGCCCAACAATGATCTGCTATAAAAAAGGGCAGAAAATTAGGAATAAAATTATTTTGGCAGAAACAAAAAGTACATTGTCTACATCCAAACAGGGCACTTTATGTCTTGGTTGCATTCATTGTTCAGGTGTGATAAGAGGAGCTTACTTGACCCATCCTCATATGGGATAAATACCCACATGTGGTTTTTCTACTTGCTATAGTAAGTTTGTCATTTATATTCTTAAATGCCTTTGTGGCTTACTTTATGTCAGCGAATAAAAAAAAAAATAATATTTGACCCTCACTTAAGGAAACTTATTACTGCTCCCATATCATTTTTTATGAAACACCATTGCACAGTTGAGCTTTCAGATTATACAGTGTGTACAACAGCCACGCCATGGAGGCAATAGGAATAAACTATAGTTGAAGCATGAAGCTTATTGGATCGGCTTTAAACACTGGAGCCGATGGGCCTTAAATCGTGACAGCTTTAGAACAGCTTTCTATAAATTTGGATCTTTATAAAAGATTATGTTGTAAACACACCTGATTTATATATATTTGTTCTCTACAGCGCAGTTGAAGCATTAGAAATCGTACTATAATACAGAGATTTCATTTGGACAGACATTTGAATGCGACATTTGTTATACATTTTTATTTTCATTTTCCTCCTCTATGTATTGGTTGCGATTGCTGATTAGTCACAAGTTTTCACTTGTTGGGCCGGCCAATTAAATGTGATTGTATTGGTGTCTCTTTACTGCTTGATCAGGGCATGGTGTTCGTGTCAGAACGCATCAGTCAATACCAAGATTGAGTGCCAGTCCTCTCGACATTGTGGTAACTGATGGCATTTTCAAACCAATGATTTTCGCCTGAGCACTCTGTAGTACATTGATAACAGGGCAGGTCCTGAGAAGTGGTGACAGCTTAGTAGGTAAAGTCTTTCAGTAGGAACCACATTTAAAGCTTGACTGCTGTGTAGCACCCCAAAAATGTGAATAAGCTCCCCCAATAATGACATAGAATGCCCTAAAGACCATAACAATTGAATTGGATGCAGGGAACCCATATGGAACTTGTGACCCTCTTGAAGAGGCAGCACCCATATTAGGAGAATAAAGTTCCCCTGTAATGTCAGTGAATCCACAGTAGTGCAAGACTCATGAAACCCCCGGAAGATTTTGGTGCTTCATTAGGAACAAAGTGAAGTCCAGAGCCCCAGGGATGACAGAGCATAAACTAGTTACAGAGGGACAACAGCAGAAGCCACATTTTAAGCCTGGCGACTGAAAAGGTAAAGCCTGCAACCAACGGGCTGAGGGTCATTATATAGTGACTGCAAAAGGTAAAGTCAAGGGCACTCACTTAACACTCCGATTCTACAACAGAACCATACATGGTTTTTGAAGAAGCCCTAAAGGCCCTTCATTAAGTGGACACATTGCTTGTATCCTACCCAGAGCTGGGCCTACCAAAGATGAGCCTTTTTCATTGAGTTGCCATGAAAGCAATGACATTGCTCAGCTTCACACTGGGCCCCATCTATCTATGTTAATGCCGATTTTATGCACATCCTTAGGCAACCTTCTGATGAAGTTACTGAACAGGATCAGCAAGTTCAATTTTCCCTTTATAAATTTTGTAATATGGGTGTGTGTATTATAACACTACTATGATTCTAGTGTACCCACTAAGGGATAGTATGCACATTACCGTTTCAGGGAGTCAGGTTCCCACCCCATATAATAATAAAGAGAATACTCCAGCACTGTGCGTCTAGGCTTTTTGGAATGAGGCGTCGTAACAACGTGACGTTTCGGCCAGAACGGCCTTTATCAAACTATGTGACAAGAAATTCAAAGAAGCAATAATTACAATAAAATCACTAGAAAAAAAGGGAAAGAAAAGACATAAAAAACAAGTTAATTTCCATAGTAGGGTGAGTATAATACTCAGAGTCAAGGGATGCCTTTGGGGGTGGAATCTGTATATTGTTGTTAAGGACAAATTCTATGTATTAGGCATGATAAGTATATCTCACACACTAAGTATCTATAGAACATAGGATCAGGAAAGGCCTATAGAAGTGCAACATACTGCATGGTACTATGGATGACATGATCACTGGTGGCATCGGGTTGACAAAAGTAGGTGGGGGTGTCAGTCACTGAAATAGGGCTATAGTGGGTGCATATCTCAATAGAATTCCAGAGTGCCAGGAGGTTCACATCTCTATTGAATTTTCCCCAACTGGACTGAGCACCTGTGACCAACATTATGGCAAGTGAAACTTTCCTTTGAACAGGATGAGATTACACATATGCTATCACAAGTTAAAATTTCAAGTGATTTTTTACAAACCTCACCATCAGAGTTAAAAATCAAGGGACCTAGAGAGGGAATCCCGAAGATTGTTGAATTATGAACTTCACTGTGTTACATTAGCGGAATACCTTAAAGTCCAAAGAATCCCTCGCGGCCTAAGGATCCTCACCAGACCTACATTCTTTAAGGACAACTCCGAATTTTGTAACAAATTTTAACGCATTTTGAATAAATGTTCTTTTGATCTCATAGCATTAACATTATCATATCTTCAAGAGGCCATCGCCAAGGCAAAAGGGGAAATCAAGACCATAGAAGATCAGCTTTCTACAGTACTACCCGCTGATTAATTTCACCAACTACGGACAAAGATTGAATCTACTCTACAAAACCACAAAAAATAAATTGAGTCCACGAAATAAAATAAACTCTTACGCGACACCGAGGACTACAGACTCAATAGGGTCTACAAATGGCCCGACTCCACCACCTCTATGAATAGTCGATACAGATGAATCTCTTGATTGTGAGCGTTATCACACTCAGGCGCCAACGGTGATTCCTATACTCAACCGGATACCCACGCCCAACACGCCTTCAGAGGTCGACGCAGAAACAGGGGAAGATCCGCAACTACGTCACGTGGATAGGCCAATATGACAACCAGATCCCAGGTACAGTCTTTAGTTGTTAATATCTCTTCACACACACTAGGACCTGCTGAGATATCCCTACTTGAGAAGGGATCATCATTCTGTCCGTCTAACCAAGTGGACACTTTCCAATTGGATTTGGACCTTAACAGACTTTACAGAAACATCCGCCTTGAAGCGAACTTTGCTGAAAAACATGATTCCGGCAGGACAATCTCTTGTAATCCTAGCCCACAAGTTTCAATCTGACTTGGGACCAAGAAAAAAGAGCCACTTTATGCCACCAAAGAACAAACCGGCTATAGACACTTTCATTTCCCTGATACAAAGGGATATGGCCCAGTTTAGGAAAGATCTTAACATGGGTAAATACAAATACCAAAATATCCTTGACAATGTCCAAAAACAAGCCCTCCTCTCCCTACTTAAAAGAAAAGATCTTATTAAACCAGCCGACAAAGGGGGAGCATTAGTCCTAATTGACAAAGCCCAATATAGGACAGAAATATACCGCCAACTTCAAGATGTGACGATTTATTGTAAACTTACCTCGTACCCCACCCCTCTGATCAGAGACAAAATACATAAGATTGAGCATATGGTATTGCTGTACAATGTCATTGACAATGCTACTGCAACATTTCTTTCCAACCATCCAGTGATTCCGGTACTATACACATTACCCAAAATCCATAAAGAGCTACACAACCCGCCTGGCCGACCAATAGTGGCTTCTACCAACTCCATTGTATCACCACTCTCCATTCTTCTGGAAAAATCACTTACTCCTTTGATCAAACAAACCAAATCATTTGTGCTAGACAGATTTTTTACACATAATTCATAATCTCCCGCCACTTCCCCTGGATACGTTACTTGGGACGTTTCTAGCCTGTACACATCGAGTCAACACCCATAAGAAGCTACAGGCCGTCTCCAAGTGTCTCATAGCCAATTTAAGCAACCCAGACATCATATCCTTCTATATGGACATCCTAGAACTTGTTCTTACCAACAACTTTTTTCTTTTTGAAGACACCTTCTACTTACAATGCCAGGGGACCGCGATGGGGTCTAATGTGGCCCCTCTGTATGCAAATTGCTACATGGCCGAATTCGAGGAATCCTACATTTACCCAGACACTTGTTTTTCTAAACATGTCCTCACCTGGAAACGTTACATTGATGATGTCTTTTGCATATGGAGGGGCCACAAGGATTCCCTGATTGACTTCCACACCTAACTCAACAGCATATACCAGGAACTGCAATTCACTATCCACTTTGTTCCTACTCCCATCAGCGTCTTGGGCACAACAGTTACCAGAACCTCATCTAGTACGCCTTCAGACCTTTATCGAAAACCAACTGATCGCAATAATCTGTTGCATTACACAAGTTTCCATGCACTAAACCCCAAAAAATATCTCCCAACTTCACAATATATGCAGATTAAACGCATTGTCAATTGCAAACCTGTCTAACGGAAATGAAAGATAGGTTCAAGGAGAGAGGATACCCAGAACACCTCCTCAGATGAGATCACCACAACATCCAGGAAACCAAAAACTGATCAACCGGATACCGTTCGTCCATACTTACCACCCCACCGCTAAAAGAAAATACTTAAACAGTATTGGAGATCACTGGTCCATTTTACAAACAACTTTTCCTAAGGTACTAGAATTTAAAAATCCCATCCTAGCATGTACCCGATGACCCAAGAACTTGAGACCTTCTATGTAAAGCAGATATTTGCACAGACTATTCCCAAACAAAGAATTCTTACAGTACAAAAAACACGAACCTCCCCATGCATTCATTGCCTACAATGCACTAATGTTTTTAAGGGCACCCATTTCCATCACCCCCAGTCAGGAAAAAGTTGCTCTATAAAAGGCTTCTTCACGTGCGAATCATCGCTCATGGTATACTTACTGAAATGCCCATGCGGTAAAATTTACGTAGGAGAAACACAAAAGATCCGAGACCACATAACACAAATCATCCGATCTACGTAAAAACCTCCTACTCCCAGTACCGGCCCACTTTGATGCTGCGGGTCACAACCTAGCACAACTTAAATACCAGGTAATAGAGCAAATTTTACCTCACAGAAGGCGATACGATCAGGTCATACAACAACAACAAAAAAAAAAAAAGAGAAGCCTTCTGGATCCCCAAGTTGGACTGTCTGGAACCAAAGGGGCTCAATAGAGACTATGAAATACAGTGCTTCACGTAATCATCATGTCATATACTGACTCTTCCCAAGGATAACATCATGTTTTTTGTTTATGTTTATATAGATCATTATGTCTTTTTAATAACGTACCTCTCTATTTTCTCCTCAGGTTATATAAATATGCAGAATTCTTCAACTGGCGCTTCAACACATTAACTATCGCTGCAGTGAAATAGCAGGAAGTTAGACCCTCACTGCCATCCGTAGTTCACTTGCGGTGACGTCACAAGCGAAAGGCCGGGGCGTTCTCCCAAACTTTTTAAAAATCACATAGTCTACGCTGGAGCCATCTTCCCTGTGACCTGCTTTTTCCCTGTGTACATCACATATAGCAGAGAAGCAAGAACTACCACACGATACATACTATAGCACGGACGTCTATGTCAAGGTAGGACTGAGACATATATAGATAGCAGTGCTTACTTGTATATCTGGGTGATAGATAGGAAGTTGGTGATCAGCTAGCTAGTGATATAATACAGAGTAAGCGCGCAGTGTCACATTGTTTCAGGTTATATAAATAATATTGGGCTTTTTTTCATGGTTTGATATCCTTTTGATCATAGTTATAGACTCTATACATACAGCCCCTTAGGTACTATAGCCTTTTCCCTATATCGACTTAGTACATCTCTCTTTTTATATTGTTTTCCCACTAGATACACGGCCAACTATTTCCCTCCCCGTTCTTCCTAAACAATACCCGAGTACCGACACTAACTGTAATGCCCGGACCACATCTGCGCTATCTAGACTAATTTCAACACACTGAGCCTGCGCACCAGCAGCGGCCTTGACACACAAGTGGTGGAACGCACCACTGCCGGACCAGAAGAGAGCCTCAGCGCTCTCCAATCACATTACCGCGAGCCACATCTGCCCCGGGATAAAAATGGGTGTTTGGGAACAGGCAATTATCAGCCATTTTGGGGATCCACATCGTTTGGAGTGACTGCCCATATCTTCAGCTGTCCCCACAGCCGGAATATAACTGCTGCATCTCAGTAAGCCAATATTCTGTATTTTACCCCTTTTAGTTTCTGTTTTACTGCATTGTTATTGTATGTATATTTTTTTATCTTTTATCTGACACTTTTTGTATTGCACTGCACTATTGTGTATTAAATTTAAAACATTCACAAGTCCCTTCCTTGTGGTCTTCTAGAACTTGCTCTTTCATAGGGAATAACATTACTAGGGTTGAGCGAACCCAAACTGTAAAGTTCGGGTTCGTACCAAACTTTAGGATTTTTGGACCCCGAACATTTCAGTAAAGTTCGGGTTCGGTGTTCTGCAGCCTTTCAAAAAAGCGCAGAGAAATCTCCTAGCAGCCAAACAAACGTTTAACTGTAACCTTAGAAGCCATCACAGCCATCCCTACTACTGGCATGGCTGTGATTGGCCAGTGCAGCATGTGACCCAGCCTCTATATAAGCTGGAGTCACGTAGCGCTGCCCGTCACTCTGCTGTTACCAGTGTAGGGAGAGGATGCTGCTGGTGATTTCAGGGAGAGAATAGGACAGAATCTGATCAGAACTCGAATCTAAATCAGCGATGCACCCACACAACTAAATGTATGTACAGTGCACAATCTTTTTACACTGCCTCGAGCCCAGTGACAGATAAAAAAATAACAGACAGATAAAAGTTAGGTGGGAGTCAGCGGCGGCCATTTTTTGCAAGCTCAGTGCACCAGCACTGCATCTAAGCTTTTGTGACATTCAAAGACAAGCTTTAAAATACTGCACTGATCTGAAAAAAAAAAAAAAAAAAAAAAAAAATTTGGGCAATATACAACATCTGGTGCATTTGCAGGATTAGTCAGTGTGCAATTGAAGCTAGAAATACAGCCATAATTTTCTGAGTTTTAACAAACCCTTTTTTTGCAAAAAACAGAATTTTACAGATCTACATGTGTGAAATTCAAGCGTTATATACAGCTTTCATATTCTGTTAAAAAAAAAACTTTAAAAAAATACTTAAATATTGCAGCCCTTGTTGCATCTGATTGTTAAAAAACAAGTTTTAAAAATTAAAATAATTTTCTGGCTTTGAAAAAACACCAATTTTTGGCATTATCCAACATCTGGATTATTCAGTATGCAATTTAAGCTAGAAATACAGCCAAAATGTTTGGGTTTTTAGAAAACTTATTAAACAAACACCCTTTTTGGCAAAAAAAAAAAAGCTTTAATTTCGGCCTAGTCTGCATCTGTACGTGTGAGATACCTTTATATACTGTCATTCTATTCTGCTATTAAAAACTCCCATTTAGGATAAGATTCTAAACTTTATAAATATGAGGAGAGAGTCAAATAAGGGATGTGACCCAGGTCGTGGTGCTGCTGGTGGAGCTCCTATTGCAGGGAGAGGACATGGTCTATCTGTGCCAGCTACACGCACAAGTGAAACCCCTTCCTCAGGTGCGAGTAGGCGACAGAACCTGCAGCGGTATTTGGTCGGGCCTAATGCGGCTCTACGAATGGTGAGGCCTGAACAAGTACAGGCGATAGTAGATTGTCTCCCACCCAATGTGAAGGAACTGGAGGCACCGTCAGCAACCCAGTCTCCTGCTGAAAGATCACAGTTAGCACCTGCAGCCGATGTCCAGCAGTCTGTCACCTCACCCCCTTGCAAGTCAGCCAAGTAGTGTTGAGCGCGAATATTCGGATTCCGAATTTTTTGCGAATATCGTAGCTTTGAAGATTTAGAATATTTGACTCTGTATTCGTTAAACTAATATTCGTTTCCTCTGAAGCTAAATCAAATCATAGAAAGTTAATTAGGCCCAATGCATTTTAAAAGAACTCAAATAAGTTTTGTGTTTCAGAAAATGTAACTTAATAAAAACCTCCCTATTTCTATTTTTCCCATCACTGTTGTTCACACGAATAATTACTATTAACTAAGCCTATTAATCGCATCGCACCTGACAACTGCTGTTGGATATTCGAATTTGAAGGTAGTGCCATATTCGTAATTGCCTAATATAGCACTATATTCTACATATTCGTAAATTCTAATCATCGATAATATAATAGCCCAATGGCAATTGGCAAACTGACAATCCCAGACCCATTCTTAATCCGTATATTTCTAATATAGCACTATATTCTAAATATTCCTATTCATTCTTTCATCAGTCAAGCATAACTATGCTCTTGCCTAAAGCTTGTGTGCGATCCGATCCACTCGCATATTGTAAAGACGATTTTTTGCAAAGGCCAAGTTATGTTCCATGACAAGCAACCGTGCCTAGAATACACTTGACATGTCAAAAACCATTCAGTATCCGTACCCATTTAATTTTAGCACTTTAAATGTGTAGTATTGTACGCGAAAATTCGCTGCCATTACATTCGCAAAAAAAACTATTCGTGTTATGGTTTTCCCGCCTAAACCACTGTAAGTATTTCACATATAGCGTATATTGAGAGAATGTTCTGCCCTCAAATATTACCAGACATCCTATCGTTTACTTACTGAGTGACCCTTCAAATACTATTGCATGTAGCCTATTTTACAACGGTTCTTATAATGCGAAAAATCGATCATTAATAATTCGCATAATTCTATTCGTATAATGTAAGGTTGTTAGTCTATTGCGTCAGCTTAGGCGGATAGTATAATATTGCACATTATTCGTAAACCGAATATTCATATTTTTTTCTAGCATTCCATGTGAGGAGATTGCCTTCTCATTGGCTATAAGCAAGACTAGGGAGGGGTTAGCATTGTCACAGCTTAGCAACATCCCTAGCAACCAATCAGAAAGTAGTCTACCTCTCACTATATAAAATCGAGGCACTCCCCGGTATCCACTTTGTGGGTTTAGTTTTTGGAGAGATAGGAGCTTTTGCTTGTGAGCTGTTGGTTTCTATTGATCAAGAAATTCTAATTGTTACTTTTATTTAGCTATTTCGTGTTAGGTAGTACTAGTGATTGGTTAGGGAATAGCTTTTAGTGTCCGAATTATTAGATAGGTTAGATTAGTTAGGTAAAAGATACAAGATACAGTTAGCTGATAGGTTTTAGTGCAGGGATCTGTGTAGGGCATATAGGGTTAGGGAGTTAGGGACTTGAAAATACATATTGATATAGATTAATAGTTTAGGTTAGTGTTTAGGGCTATTTAGGACAGATTTTAGTTTAGGTCAGTTAGGATTTAGGGTAATTTTATGTCTGTCCGTCCTTGTTAAAAAGTTTTGTTTTAATAGTTTTTTTTGTTTGACCGTCTGTGTTTCTTTGTTAGTTTATTTAAAAAAAAAAAAAAAGTTTTGGGTGTTTAGCTTTGTTACATATGTTTTGTCTTTGCGTCTGATTGTCCGCGTTTTTTGTGCTTTATAGTTAGAACAAAAAAAAGTTTAGTTTTTTGTTCAGCTTAGTTACATTTGTCTTGTATTTCCGTTTGATTGTCTGCGTTTTCTTTGTTAGTTTTATAAAACAAAAAAAGGTTTAGTTTGTTCTGTGTTTGTGTCTTATTGTCTGCGTGTTTGTGTTTTTTTTTTTTATGACAATAAACTAAGACAGTTTTATATTTTCTTTGAATTACTTTGGTTTTTAAGTTAGGGGTTTTATTTTAGGTTTATTACTTTAATATTTTTTTTTTACATGAAGTTAAATAAAAAATTGACACACATCCCTACCCCAATAAAGTTTGACCCCAAACACCTTTTAAATTAGTTTATTAAATAAAACTTAAAAAATATGAGTGCACGGGGCCGTGCAGGCAGCCACGGTGGGGCCAATAGAGGAGTCCGTTCCGATGCTGGACCGCTGCCAGCACGGGGCCGCTCCTCCAGTCATGGACAGGCAGGGGCAGGTGGCAGGGGTGTCCGCCTGATCCGTGACTTAGTTTTAGCAGCCGTCCAAGGGCCATACATTCTCAGGACGCTGAGACAGTGATGGCTCTGGTGGCCGACTCCAGTGCCACGGAGTCCTCAGCCCCAGTTCACAGCAGCAGCAGCAGATCTATGCCTCCTGTAGAAGCAACTCCCACTCCCACAGAATTGTCCCCGCTCATTTTTGAAGACGAGGACACTGAGCTGGACATTCTGGGGGAGGCTATGCAGGTGGCTGAATTACAGTTCAGCCCTCAAGATGGGCAGGACTTTTTGGAAGGGATGGGGATAACGAGGAGGAGGAGGGGGTAACTATACATACCCCTTTGAAATCCCTTCCAACAGGTGCGGGTGGTTTGAAAAACACCAAACCTGCACCTAGTCAGACCCAGGTGTCAGCGAGGGGACAGCGGATCCCAGTCAGGGGCTCTATGTTAGCTGTTCCCCTCAGTCCACCAGTTTGGCACTGGGTCTGACATTGCAGATGAGGAGGAGGGTGACGCCGAGTTGGTGCCACCTACTTTGGTGGTGACAGCAGCACTGAAGGTAGGCACCCGAGGCAAACTGTGCGCCAGGTCTCCAGGGAGCCCATTGGCAGGGGCTCTACTGTTGAGTAGCAGGCAGCAGCAGCATGCTCCACCTGTGCACACCGAGCCCCAACAGGCGCAAGCCAGCACCACCCCATCGGACAGTAGGTTGGTGTGGAAGTCGCCTGTTTGGGCTTTCTTCACCCTGGCAACAGATGATGTTACTGTTGCCATTTGTAACCTCTGCCATGCCAGGGTGAGGAGAGAGAGAGGTCAGTTGCTCGGCTGGGTACCGCAGCCCTGAACCAGCACATGCGACTGAACCACTGGCAGGAGTGGGAACAGAGTAAGAGTGGTAGTAGCAGCAGCGCCACCGGCAGTGTGCAGGGATGCTGCCCCGGGGTGTCCATGGGAGAAATGCTCCTCTCCCGCAAGCCACTGTCTCCACGGCTGCTGAGCCCCCAAGCAAGTGTCCCCGTAGCTACGCAAGTGTGGGGCAAGTCCGCTGCCATGCCGTGCTCCAGCTTGTGAGCTTGGGGGAATGGAGACACACTGGACCTGATGTTCTGTCCGCACTACAGGCTCAGGTCCAGAAGTGGCTGACACCCCGAAGTCTCCAGGCAGGTATGGTTGTCTGTGACAACGGCAGTAACCTACTCGCCGCCCTTCAGGCTGGCAGTCTGACACACGTGCCCTGCATGGCACATGTCATCAACCTTGTGGTTCAGAAATTCCTCCGCACTTACCCAGGGTTGAGTGCAAAGGGTACGTAGGATTGCCAGCCACTTCCGCCGATCTCCAACCGCTGCCGCATCCCTGTCCAAAGTGCAGCGGGACAACAGCCTGCCCACCCACAGGCTGATTATGGACAGTGTGACGCGGTGGAACTCCACCCTCAACATGCTGGAGAGGTTGTGGGAGCAGCGACGGGCGGTGAGGGAATACCTGCTGGAGCTAGGCACTCCAGGGCCATCACACCCACTCCCCTACGTCACTAATGCGGAGTGGGGGCAGATTCAGCAAGTCTGCCACGTGTTAGCCCCATTCGAGCAGGCGACAAAGATGGTCAGCAGGGAGCATGTTGGCCTCAACGACGTGCTCCCCTTAGTGTTCCTGCTGGACAGGACACTAGATTGCCTGCTCGAGGCTGGGGAGAGTGCCTTGGTAGAGCATGAAGAGTCAACCATGCCCCACCATGACCAGGCCCAGGATGAGGAGGACGAGGACGAGGATGAATTAGTGGACATCCAGGAGTCTGGGCTTGGTCAGGAGGGAGAGCCGGTGCTGGGGACACCGTTAGTCCGGGGGTGGGGCACCTCCGACCGGGAGCAGCAGCATCGGCAGCAGGAGGACCAAGAGGTCATGGTCCTGGGCAGCTCTTCCATGGCTGCCCATATGCTGCGATGCCTCAGGAGGGAACTCCGGATCAGAAAAATAAAGGGGGGATGAGTTTTGGTTGGCCACCCTTTTAGACCCTCGCTGCAAGGGGAAACTGGAGCAGTTTCTACCAGCCAGGCGGAGGCAGGCCTGTATTGAAAAATTGCGGGCCCGTCTGGTCCACCGGCTGGAGGAGGCAAACTCTAGGCCTCACATTCCAGTTCTCCCCCCATCCATCTCACCCAGCAGGTGGCTGGAACCAGCAGCACCAGCCGAGCAGGTGACCTTATGGGTGAGGTGAGGCTGTTCTACCAGTCTGCGTGACCCAGTACTAGCAGCAGCATCAGTCACCACCAGCAGCTGACCCGCATGGTGGCAGACTACATGGGGTCCGTTGGTGCTTCCGACAGCATGAGCACCGACGACCCCATGGAGTACTGGGTTGCCAGGCTGGACACCTGCCGTGAGCTGGCTCAGTATGCGCTGGAGTTACTTTCTTGCCCCCTCCCCCTCCAGCGTACTGTCTGAGCGGACTTTCAGCGCGGCAGGTGGGGTGGTCACTGACAAGAGGACCCCCGTCTGTCCACTGACTGTGGACAGACTCACATTCATTAAAATGAATGAGTCCTGGATCGGCAGTGACTTCTTGGCCCCCGCTGTCGGTTCAGGGCACTGAAGGCTCCCTTGTTCATCCCTCTCCTTTGCTCTCCCTCCAATTCTCCGTTGTTTTTTTAATGTTTCTTAATGACAGACACTAACACAACTGGCCAAGGCCAAGCAACGTCTTCACTGACTTCTGGGCTCTGTTTGATCTCAGGACGGTGTGGACGTGCACATGTCGTTAGCGCTGGATGTGAGCAGCGACAATAGTGTATGGGTCTGGCGACCTGAGTTACATATCCCTCCTCACAGACAAACGGAGGACAACAGAGACACTACTAAACCCTTGCAGTCCTTTATCCCTCTGGCTCAGAGGAATCAGAACACGTTGAGTCATGCTGCGTTAACGCAGTGGTCCGCTACATAATTGATGCACCTTATATCAAAAATTATAGATGAATGTTGCTGGCATAAAAGTATACCTGATTGCTTAATTGAAAATAGAGTGTTCAAAATGTCAAATTGCTTTAGTAAAAACATTTTTTCAATGTAAATATTTAGTTTATTATACAGGTCCTTCTAAAAAAATTAGCTTATTGTGATAAAGTTCATTATTTTCTGTAATGTACTGATAAACATTAGACTTTCATATATTTTAGATTCATTACACACAACTGAAGTAGTTCAAGCCTTTTATTGTTTTAATATTGATGATTTTGGCATACAGCTCATGAAAACCCAAAATTCCCATCTAAAAAAATTTACATATCATGAATAGGTTCTCTAAAGGAGCTATTAACCTAATCATCTGAATCAACTAATTAACTCTAAAAACCTGCAAAAGATTCCTGAGGCCTTTAAAAACTCCCAGCCTGGTTCATTACTCAAAACCGCAATCATGGGTAAGACTGCCGACCTGACTGCTGTCCAGAAGGCCATCATTGACACCCTCAAGCAAGAGGGTAAGACACAGAAAGAAATTTCTGAACGAATAGGCTGTTCCCAGAGTGCTGTATCAAGGCACCTCAGTGGGAAGTCTGTGGGAAGAAAAAAGTGTGGCAGAAAACGCTGCACAACGAGAAGGTGACCGGACCCTGAGGAAGATTGTGGAGAAGGACCGATTCCAGACCTTGGGGGACCTGCGGAAGCAGTGGACCGAGTCTGGAGTAGAAACATCCAGAGCCACCGTGTACAGGCGTGTGCAGGAAATGGGCTACAGGTGCCGCATTCCCCAGAAACAGCGGCAGAAGCGCCTGACCTGGGCTACAGAGAAGCAGCACTGGACTGTTGCTCAGTGGTCCAAAGTACTTTTTTCGGATGAAAGCAAATTTTGCATGTCATTCGGAAATCAAGGTGCTAGAGTCTGGAGGAAGACTGGGGAGAGGGAAATGCCAAAATGCCTGAAGTCCAGTGTCAAGTCCCCACAGTCAGTGATGGTCTGGGGTGCCATGTCAGCTGCTGGTGTTGGTCCACTGTGTTTTATCAAGGGCAGGGTCAATGCAGCTAGCTATCAGGAGATTTTGGAGCACTTCATGCTTCCATCTGCTGAAAAGCTTTATGGAGATGAAGATGTCATTTTTCAGCACGACCTGGCACCGGCTCACAGTGCCAAAACCACTGGTAAATGGTTTACTGACCATGGTATTACTGGGCTCAATTGGCCTGCCAACTCTCCTGACCTGAACCCAATAGAGAATCTGTGGGATATTGGGAAGAGAAAGTTGAGAGACGCAAGACCCAACACTCTGGATGAGCTTAAGGCCGCTATCGAAGCATCCTGGGCCTCCATAACACCTCAGCAGTGCCACAGGCTGATGGCCTCCATGCCACGCCGCATTGAAGCAGTCATTTCTGCAAAAGGATTCCCGACCAAGTATTGAGTGCAGAACTGAACATAATTATTTGAAGGTTGACCTTTTTTTGTATTAAAAACACTTTTCTTTTATTGGTCGGATGAAATATGCTAATTTTTTTAGATCGGAATTTGGGGTTTTCACGAGCTGTATGCCAAAATCATCAATATTAAAACAATAAAAGGCTTAAACTACTTCAGTTGTGTGTAATGAATCTAAAATATATGAAAGTCTAATGTTTATCAGTACATTACAGAAAATAATGAACTTTATCACAATATGCTAATTTTTTTTTAGAAGGACCTGTATATGTTACGACATTACAGTTTTAGACTATTAAATTAAAAATATAACTTGTTTTTATTTAGTTTTGGGTTGTGTTCATGGTCTGATGGGTGGTCCATTCATGAATTCACATTCATGCTGCTTAGCTAGAAAATGATACAATGTAAGGTGTATTATTTTAGTGTTGGTGCTGCCCCCGTTTGTTGGTGGGGCCATTCATGGTAACATGTTCCGGATGCACATTTAGCTGCTCCTGCCGCCTGTCCTGCTGATTTTGTGCCTAGCTATAAGTGGTCCTCATTCAATACCATTTTCAAATATCCTCTGTTCGATGCTGTCGCCTGTCCAGACTCCTGATATATCCGAGTCATCTAGGGGCCTAAAAACACTATCTACTTCTGCTGCTGCTGCTGCTGCATGTCCTGCTGATTTGAGCCTAGCTATATGTGGGCCTCATTCAATACCATTTTCAAATATCCTCTGGTGGATGCAGCTGACTGTCCTGATCTATACGAGTCATGTAGGGGCCCAATAAGACTACAATTTGTGCTTTGATGTGTATACTATTTTTCTATTAATTTAACTACATAGTTTATATTTCAATGCTGATGTCTTACAGGTTTACAGTTTATTTTGGCCTTAAATTGTAGCTTTAATACTATTTCTTTAGTACACTTACATTATTTTTTTATTAGATATTATTGGAGCAACCAAGTTGAAAATTAAGTAATGTGTTTGTATATTTTTCTGCTCCGTATTCTTTCTTTTAATTTCATAAACAATGCAGAAATATATATTTTCTGCTTCTGTAAAAATTATGTTTGTAATTTACAGAAAAGTCAATACAGTGTCAAGTATCAAACATAGGAGCAAAATATTCAGATTGACCTGAGCCCTAAAATGTGTGTAATAAAAGGTTATAAACACTATAAAAAAAATTGAAGTGTAGAACTGATAAGTAAAAGGTTGATATTTAAGATATACAAATATAAACTTTATTATCCTGATTGGCAATAACTTAAATTTTTTGGGGGAAATAGAATATGGCACCTCAAGCTCATCACTACAGCCAAGCAGTCTGAGCCCCAAGTCATGAAGCAGTCTCTTCTGCTTTTTGATGACTGTTAGCAGGGTTTCTCAGGGCCATCCACCTATCCCTGCCCCAGAAGTGGAAGAGATTGAGTTCACCGATGCCCAACCACTTATCTTTCAAGATCAGTACATGGGAGGACTATTGCAGCACTTCACGGATGATGACGAAAACACAGCTGCCAACTGCTGGGGCTTTCAAAAGTGTGCAGACTGACAAGGAGGGCATGGGTAAAAGAATGGGTGGAAGATGTGGAGGACCTCAACCCCACATGCAATCAAGGTCATGCGAGTGATCCATGTAGTTCGGAGGAAGAGGCGGTGGTCGCACAGAGCCACCAGCACAGCAGAAGAGGGAGAAGGGTGCAGGTGCAAATGCGGAGCGGCCATGCATTAGACAGAACGCCTGCTACTGCCCACCGCAGCAAGGGACCGAGCACACTAAAGACAGCTCCAAGGAGTTCCCTGGCATAGCAGTTCAGACAATGTGCTGGACGACAAGACAAGTGGTTTGCACGCTGTGCAATCAGAGCCTGAAGCGAGGCATTAACGTTCTCAACCTGAGCACAACCTGCATGATCAGGCATTTAAGTGCAAAGCACGAGCTGCAGTGGAGTAGACACCTCAAAAACCAAGAAAGGTCTCAGGCTCCTCCTGCTCCCTCTTCTGCTGCAGTCTCGGCCTCTTCATCCACATCTGGAGTGACAGTGCCACCTGCCACCCTGCAAACAGAGGATCTGGCAGCGACACCACCACCTCGGTCACCAAGCATCTCCACAATGTCCCACAAAAGAGTTCAGCTCTCCATCTCCCAAACACTTGAGAGGAAGAGGAAGTACCCCCCTAGCCCTGAATGCCAGCATTTCTAAATTGCTGGCCTTTGAAATGCTGTCATTCCATCTGGTGGAGACGGATAGTTTTAAAGGCCCTATGGCAGTGGCTGTCCCACAGTAAGTCGTGCCCAGCCGCCACTACTTTTCCAGGCGAGCCACTACTTACCTGCACAACCAAGTAGGGGACAAAATCAGGTGTGCACTGCGCAACGCCATCTGTGGCAAGGTGCACCTCACTACGGATACGTGGACCAGTAAGCACGGTCAGGGATGCAATACCTCCATAACAGCACACTGGGTAAATGCAGTGGCAGCTGGGCCTGAGGGAGGTAGCAGTTTGGTGCATGTCCTTCCACCACCGAGGATTGCAGGGAGCTTCAGTTTGCCTCCTGTTGCTTCCTCATCCGGTCAGCGTAGCACCTTCACCACCAACTTCAGCACTGCCAGGGGTAAACGACAGCATTTAGGGGACATACCCCACACCGCTCAGGAACTGTGGATGGGCCTTGAACAACAGACCGATGAGCTGTTGGTGCCAGTGAGCCTCAAGCCCGGCCTGGTGGTGTGCGATAATGGGCGAAATCTCATAGCAGCTCTGGGACTAGCCGGTTTTACGTACATCCCTTGCATGGCGCATGTGCTGAATTTGGTGGTCCAGAGATTCCTTAAAAATTACCCCGATACGTCAGAGCTAATGCCTAAAGTGCGGGCCGTCTGTGCGTGCTTTCATTGTTCTCACCCTGCTGCTGCTCGCCTGTCAGCGGTGCAGCGTAACTTCGGCCTTCCCGCTCACCGCCTCATAGGCGATGTGCCCACAAGGTGGAACTCCACCTTGCACATGCTGGACAGACTGAGCAGCAGCAGGCCATAGTGGAGTTTCAGCCGCAGCACACACGGGTGAGTCGCTCTGTGGAACAGCACCACTTCAATGACTGGGCCTCCATGCGAGACCTGTGTTCCTTGTTGCGCTGTTTCGAGTACTCCACCAACATGGCCAGTGCCGATAACGCCATTCTCAGTATTACTATCCCACTTCTATGTCTCCTTGAAAAAACGCTGCTGGGGATGATGGAAAAGGATGTGGCACAGGAGGAGGAGTGATAATTTTGTTGGGTTTCTGGCCAGTCATTGACAAGTCACTCCGAGGGTGGGTTCCTGCACCCACAAACTCCAGGTACACAATTGTCCAGCCAGGGCACAGTTCTGGAGGATGACAAGGTAGAGGAGGAGGAACCTTGTACTGGGTGGCCACGCTGCTGGATCCCTGTTACAAGGACAACGTACAGTCCTTAATTCTGTCACTGGAGCGTGATCGTAAGATGCGCGAGTACAAACGCACGCTGGTAGATGCGCTGCTAGTGGAATTCCCACCTGACAGCGTGGGCACAGTGGAAACACAAGGCAGAGGAAGGGGTTGCAAACAGCTGGGGCACCGCCAGCACTTCAAAGCAGGGTTAGCATGGCCGAAATGTGGAAAAGCTTTGTCAGCACGCCACAGCAACCAGCACCACCAGCTCATATGGAACATCTTAGCAGGAGACAACATTTCAGCAACATTGTGGAGCAGCATGTGTGCACACACCTACACGTACTGACTCATGGGTCTGCCCCCTTCAACTTCTGGGTCTACAAATTGGGCACATGGCCTGAGCTTGTCCTTTACGCCTTGGAGGTGCTGGCCTGCCCTACAGCCAGTGTATTATCAGAACGTGTGTTTAGCACGGCAGGGGGGATTCAGACAAGTGCAGCAGTCTATCCACAGCCAATGTGGACAAGCTCACATTTATTAAATTGAACCAGGCATGGATCCCACAGGACTTGTCTGTACCTTGTGCAGAATAGACAAAAATGCAAACCAAAAACCAGTGATTGCTACCTCATCCTCCTCCACCTACACTGCTACGTCCACCGCCTCCTCAAACCAATTTTTTTTTTATTTGTACGTATTTTATTTAGTCATTTCACTACTTTGTTACATTTTCGGGTGAAATTCAAATTTGGAGTGTAATATACCCCCTCCTCTACCTAGTTGACAGAAAAAAAAAAAAAATATTGAAATTAAGCTATCATAGACCCCTGCTCTACCAAGTAGAAAGGTTAATAAAGTCCACAAAATTTTCCGTTACATTCTTGGGTTGACATTTTACAATTTTGGACGTGACTAAACCCCTGCTCTGCATAGGTGGTGACAGGGAATAAAATGTAAAAAATTATTTAATTGATGCGCGCCACCTCCTTTCATTAAATGCTTAAACTTTAGCAAGTTGTCCAACATTTGCGCCTCAACTTTTCCCATATTTCCGCTTGATCCCAAAAAAATAAATAAAAATAAAAGAAGAATTCACCCATTTATCTCTTGGATGTGGTCTCGCTTTCTCACGCTCCCTCTCTGGCGTTGAACCCT
Source organism: Bufo gargarizans (assembly GCF_014858855.1). Lineage (NCBI taxonomy): Eukaryota > Metazoa > Chordata > Amphibia > Anura > Bufonidae > Bufo > Bufo gargarizans. The sequence goes on from NC_058081.1 coordinate 21,395,392, forward strand.
GATTCGCCGATAATGGTGATTAACATGGTAGGTGCAGAAAAGAACATCAAAATTTGCAGATATCAAATTGGATTGTGAACATCACTGGGACGTGCGACATGGTGGGACAGTATGCAAGCACACTCCTACATAAACTGACTGACAGGGGTCAGCCCCTGCAACTTCTGGGTCTCCAAATTGGGCACATGGCCTGAGCTTGCCCTTTACACCTTGGATGTGCTTGCCTGCCCTGCAGCCAGTGTATTGTCTGAACGTGTGTTTAGCATGACTGGAGTGGGTTATCACAGGTTATATTTCCCAATGTTATGGGGTGTACACCAATAAAAATAAAGTTTAAACCAAAAACTGTGTAGCCTACCTCCACCGCCGCTTTCACCGCCTCCTCAACCTCCTACTCCATATGGACCTAGTCCTCCTAGATCATGATTATTATTTTTCATTTTTACGTATTTAAAGTCATTTCCCTATCCACTTTTGCAGAGCACTTACCATGCAGTTAAGCACATTTTGCTGGCATTTGCAGCCCTCTAGCCCTTTCAATGACATTTGTACAGACATTTTAGTGCTCAGAAGTTCGGGTCCCCATTGACTTCAATGGGGTTCGGGGTCACGTTCGGGTCCCCAACTCGAACTTTTGTGAAGTTTGGCCGAACCTGTACATCCAGGTGTCCGCTCAACTCTAAACATTACCAGTAGTGTTTCAGAGAATTTTAGGTCCCATATAGATAACCTGTGTTAAATTTGGGTTGAGAGAATCTGAGTATAGGCCCCTATTGCCTTATAGTATAGGTGGTGGCATCTATTGTGTATAATTCACCCCAATGACGTGACCTGTTGAGTAGGGATCGTGACACTCAGGGATAAAGTTAGCAAACTACTCCTTTTGTCAGAGCCAATAAACTTTCATTTAGGACAACCCTTTGTCTACCTCATATTGCCTAAATAAGTTTGTGACTTGAATAAAGCATGGCATATTTTCCATGATTCCAGCCTGTATTGGTCTCATTGAGAAAGCTGTATGAGCTCATACTTCTAATCCTAACTGATTTGGTGCCACACAAAAGGAGGTAATAGCATAAAATTACGATAACAAATTGGCGCCCAACGTGGGGCAGACCACTCATGTAGTTTCCGATTCAAACTCCAGGAGAGAACTTGCACAAAACTATCAGACAAGATCACAAGCTGCAGCAAAAAGGTAAGAAGCTTTAATTCTTACAAACCTCCGAGTTTTTTGCACAAGTATATTCTCCAGAGTTGAATTGGTGTTAGCGTGCTTGAAGGGTCCAAATTATAGCTGATCTATCCTTTAGAACGAAAGAACCCATTTAAATATTCCTTTGTGTGGTAGGACATGCTGGAACTAAGCTCAAGTTGTTAGACAGCTGAGTCGGATATCTGCGATATAGAATTGGATCCAGGCCAAGCTGACGAGAGTCTTGAGGATATGGTTAACACCAATTATCATAGGTAATTGGATGTTAAGATTTTGTATCCTGGTGAATGGACCAGGTGTCTTCACCAAAGGTTTTGTGGACTCGATACTAATGATATATCATTTGATCTGTGTGCAACTGCTTTTAAGCTAACAGGTACAATAGTAATTAGAGATGGTGTGATCTTTGTGTAACCACAATAATGTAAAATTTTAATGTTGCAGGATATAGTGAGAGGTTAACAGCAGCTCAGTTGATGAGAAAAAGAAGGAAAAGTTTCAGTAATTAGGTTAAGTTAACATCGTTCATGCATGCAATTTGGTATGCCTGAAACCAGAAGATTAAATGAAAAAAATATATATTGCAGGAAAGGAAAGGTTGGTTGAGAGATAATAGGCTGGTGCAAGCAGAGTTATGGTGGAAGTTGTCCACATGTGACTGATGGAAAGTTTAAAGAAGTTAAAAATGGACAATATAGGTATCGTAAAATGGAGGATTTGGATGTGGTAGCGAGCAAAGAACAGGACAGTCTGCCATGTGGCATGCCTTCCCCCACCATATCTGCTGTAATGTCCAATATTAATTCTAGGTCTTGTAGTACAACAAAAACTTCAAATGCTCCTTCTGACAGCCCCTCCTCTGCACCATGTTCTGGAATGTGCTCCTCAATACCTCCCACCGTGCTGTCTGCCCCTTCCACATCCCTAAAACTCCCTCAGGAAACCAAGCCCCTCCATAATGGGGGATGGGAGTGTGTGCAGGCACAAAAATGCTGTAACTAGTAACATGTGTGTTGTCTGTAGATCTCAAAGACAGGGCACAATTCCCATCATAGCTCCTAGTTGTCACGGAAGGTGTACAGAAAACTAGAAGACACAAAATGAAGATCTGACTGACTGGATCCAAAACTAAGGAACCAAAGGGAAAGCCCTGCAACAGACCTGGCTCTCTCCCTAACTGCTCAGCCTATGCAAAAATCTCAATGGTAGATGATCGCATATCCTCGTTCCTTGACTGTATAACACCCGAACACCCTATAATAGTGAGGGGACACGACCACCGGCTCCCTACACTTGATACGGAGGGAGTCAGGGTCACCTGGGATCCAGCAAACAGGAAAACACAAATTAACGAACAAAACTTATCTGTAGAAGACTCAATAGTAGCATCCAGCATGCACACACTCCAGGAAGTTGTATAAACCGCAAAGTGATGCAGTATGGGAAGGGATTTAAAGGGATGCAATCAGTGCAACTACATGACAGCTGAGAGAGGGTAACAAGATGAGAAAAAAGCAAAACAAAAAAGGAACCTCAAGCAGGAGGTTCTGAAGAACATCTGACAGAGCTTCTCAGATGTCGGATGGTGACACTAGTACTGGATTATATCCAGTGAATTCTGCAAATAACCCTTCCCAATTGTATGTCCCCCAGTTAAAAGGGTGCCTGCAGTGATTGCCCCTATGATGCCTGCTGGAAAGGTTTCAGATCAGTCTATTCAATATAGGGATGCACCCCACTTCAAGTCCACTGTTATATTTGAGTGGATTGCAATCACAAGAAAATGTGGGGTTTCCAACATCATTGTTTGATATGCAAAGTCTGATGCACCCAGTTCCCCCTGTTATATCATCTACGCCAAATCCACCCTATCGTATGCCCAGACACCTAACCCCTGGGGCTACTCCTCTCAGGGCTCCAAACGACAGCCCTGATGAGCCTGTGTATCGCCCTTAGTCCCCTAGTGAGATGCTGGCCATGACGAGTAGAATCCCCAATTTAGAGGACTTACGCATGCTGTTCTGTAGGGAGTTAGCTAAGATACAGAAAGCTCTCATGTTGGAGGGATTTGGAAGATTTAGTCCAGTGTAAAGTTGGCGATTCCTTCTCTCCGATTATAGCCTCTGCTGTGGGATCTTATGAGGGAGATACTTAGTTTTCCGGTGAGCAATACATAGTGAATCTCACAGATTGGGGGAGAAAGCCATTAGGTGATCAGTCTGTTACATTGTCTGATATGCATCAGGACAAGACAGTGTGGAGGCATTTTACACTAGACTCCAGCAAAGATGGGTGGATTTGGGCTTTGAGTGCACCTCAGACATACATGGGAAAATTTTGAGTGCTGTTTTTGTAGATTGTCTTTGAGAAAACATTTGCAAGGGTCTGGTATCAGCTAGGCCTTAATGGAGAACTATACAGCCCTCCATTTTGTTACAAGTAGCAAAGCAGGTAGGAGCCGAGTTAAACAAAAGACCTAAGGTGGGAGTGGCTGCTTACTAGCCCTCTTCACCAAAAGGAATCTTTTAAGATGTTTTAACTGCGGCGGGGTGGTGCACTTTATGCAAGACTGCCGATCTCCTCACCCATGGGAGGAGGAAGATGAAGCGATGCTCAGCCCCCTCAAGTGCAATGCCCATAGCGAGTTGACAATCCAGAGTCAAATGCTGTGCCCCTATTAAATATGCAATGCTCAGAGCCTGCCCCTGTTGTCTCCTTGACAATCAATGGAGTGGGGGGGGGGGGGGGGGAAATCCCCTTTGACACTGGAGCAGCCAAAACGGTTATCTGCAGCAAACATGTAAAAAGAACCCTCATGTCTAAAGGATATTATTCCATATATAGGAGTAGATATAATAAGGTTCCTACTCCTCACAAAGCCAATACAAATTGCATTTGCCCCAAACCAACAAATGCCAAGTTGTCTTAGTCAGTGACACCTCCCCAGTTAATTTTCTAGGAGCAGATTTGTTGCAGAGAATATATGCGCAGATAATATATCTTCGCCTAGTTTGCCTTGTAACTTCACAATCGGGAAGAGGATATATGTCTCTTGGCAGCCTGTGATTATAATAGATTCCACATGTACGTGTCTACACTCTGAAGAGGGTGTCCCTTCTGCTGTAATAAGTACCTGCACATCTGTGGGCCTCCGGACCTACAGATGTTAGCAGTTTGTCCGTGCAGTGGTGGCTGTAGAACTGATGCTTGAAAAGCTCTGAGATTGAGCTCAATTATCCAATCACTGTTTGTCCCTCATGACATCTCGGCCATTCTCACAAGTACAGCCTAAATACCTGTCCACCAGACACCTTAGACTAGAATGTGCACTACTTATGCCACCATCAAAAGGTGCACAACCTTGAATCCAGCTACTCTGCTGCCTCTGAAGGGGGGAAGGAGTAGTACAAGTCATCTAGCTGAGTATCTTCCTGACCCCGAAGATAAACATGACCGTCTCCAATTAATGTCCCAAGAGACAGCAGGGTTTGATCATGTGGTAGATCCTCTGTTAGAAAACCCAGATTTGGAGCTCTTTGTGGATGGATCATGGTATGGTGTCCAGGGGAAGTTTTATACTGGATATGCAGTTGTCACTCGCATCGCGCGATATGATCAAAGCGGAATCACTGCCCCCTCACATGTCCGCACAGGAAGCTGAACTTTGGAAGAGGTATGCGGAGGGAAAAACTGCAAAAATCTATACGGATTCCAGGTATGCTTTTGGGATCCCCCATGATTATGGTCCAATTTGGAAAGCTAGAGACTTCCTTACTAGTGCTAATCATGAATATTTGAATTGCAATTTTTTAAAATCGCGAATATCGGCACTCGGCATATCGGAATTAATGAATATTTAGAATAGTGATATATTTGTAAATTTCAAATATTCAAGATTTTTTTTTTTTAAATCAGTACACATGATCCCTCCCTGCTCCTAGCTTGTGGGCCAACGAGAAGGCTGCAATATCTGACTTTAGGAGAACTGTTAATCGCAAATTTTCGCAATGCAAATTTTTCAATTGCCGATTTCCGCAAATCAAGAAAATAACGACTTGAGATAACGAATTTGCGAATATTCGCAAAATATCACAAATTCAAATATTGCCACTGCCGCTCATCACTATTCCTTACAGCAAATGAAAAGCAAATTCAAAATGGCAAAGGGGTGAAAGCCCTAATGGATGCTCTGCCGTTGCTGAGGGTGGCCATTATGAAAATTAAAGGCCAGTCAGGAAAAACCCTTGAAGCTCGATGAAATAAAGCCGATCTGGCAGCAGAAGCTGCAGCACAGAAACCCAGAGATGATCCTGTAGGGAAAGAAGCAGTACAACAGCAAGTCTCCCTGCCAGTTTGGTATGAAACACTCAAAACCTTACAGTCTCAAGCAACCAAAGATGAAAAGGCAGCATGGATAGAGAAAGGAGCAGTGATGACCCCAAAAGGAACATGGGAATTCAGAGGAAAGCTGCATTTACCCTGTGCCTTGTTCCCAGTCACAGCCCAGGCCACTCATGAGAATACTCACCTGTCCAAAACTGCGATGACTGCTCTTGTTCATAATCCCTGGTATGCCCCAGGATTCAGTGTAGCTGCAGCCAAATTCACTCAGGCTTGTACGATTTGTGCCCATCAACATAGGAAGGACAGTAAAAAAACACCTTTGAGGCACACTCCAAGCCTCGATTTCCCCTTCCAAAGACTGCAGATTACATCCAACTACCCAAAGTTGGGACCCTAGAATATGTAGATCTGTTTTCAGAAGCCTATCCTGTGGCCAAAAGCCACTGCACAAAATACAGCTAAGAAAATTCTGAATGAGAGTTTGCCGGTGTTAAGGGAAATTCAGCGAGAACCTCATCCTGATGACCACACAAATATGCCTAATAATTGGACCCAGTGGTATTCACCCATTCAGTATGGCCAGTAGCATCGTGTCCCTTGTTAGCATATCTAAGGCAGTTGAACAACATCCTCTTGACCAAGATATGGGGGGGGGGGGGGGGGGAAGATATTTGGGTGGTCACAGGGTGGAGTCTATGGTGGGGGGCTGGGACACAGCAACATATAGGTGAAAGTTGGGAGTGAGGATGGCTCTCTCGTATAATATCCCAGTAGACTTTATAGTCGGCGATTGTATTGCCAATAGATTATATATGCTGTTCATGCAGGAATCTCTATATGTACATATACTAATGGTCAGGTACTGGATGCGAGTTGGTTAGAAGAGTAGATCCAGTAGACTATATTGGTGGACTCTGGATATACTGTATATACATACACATTAGCCACATTTGCTTAGCATCTAGGGGGTGCAGGAACGGAGGTGGCTGTGTGTGGTGGTGTCCTCTATGTATTGTGTTATCTGTATCTCTATGTATAATGTCCATTACTTTGTCATCTCTATGTTATCAGTAAGCTATTTTTATATACAAGTATCTGCGAGGGTTTTGTGTTGCTCCTGGGGTATGTGAAGGACTGGAAGAGGCAATTATACACAGAATAAAAATCGGATTGTAAGGGAAACAAGGGCAACAAGGGCAACATGCTAGGAATAGAATAGAAGCGATGGAAAATGGAGATATACATAAATCTCCAATTTCCAAGAAGTAAAATCCCCTCAATGGTGAGCTAGGCCCAAAATGTTTTAATTGATCTCTGTTAGGATATATTGTTGAAATTGCTGTTATACTGTGAATTTAGGTTTTTAAAACCTGGGAGATTCGGACAGGTAACAGTTTCATTGAGTCTTAGTGGGAGTTCAATTAATTATAGAAAACCTATTTAAGTGACATTCCTAGGTTACTGACTGTTTCATATGTTTCCCATTATAACCTGTGAGGTGCTTGTTTTTGTATTTAGTTTTTTTTTTTCTTAAATTTTTTTTTTCCAGTGCTTCAGTAGAATCTGCTGGTTGGTAAAAGAGGCTTTCAGGAGTAACACACAGATCGCAGAGATAACCATGAGTGACAAAGCAGGACATGGGACTTTTGAAAAGTTAAGTAGATACAGTACATTTAACCCTGTATTGCCTAGATCAAATGAATCTGTGCAAATGTTATGGGAATCTCAGGTAGACCAAGCTGATTCCTATGACAAATTGCACATTGCTAAGCGTGGTGTGCTCAAACAAACGTCCAAGCGTCTTCACATGCTTGCAAAGCTGATGTGCATATTTGATGATGCCATTAGCAAGCTGGAGAAGGTGGAATCATTTGAAGAGACAAAGCCCCTGTAAATGTGCATTGTTATTGTTGTGCAGAAGTGGTTAAACAGGTTTCTAGTCTAGAAAACACAACACAAAAGATAAAAGACCGTCAGATCAGCCTGCTGCAGTCTCAGCCGAGAAAGAAAAATACTATGCAGATGTTGATAAAGTTTTTATACAGCTGTATATGGAGATAACGGGCTATAAGGAAAAAGCAGCCTCTAGAGGTAATAACTGCTGACCTGAGGACAGAGTTAACTGAGAGGGATGAGACAATTAGCAACATGCAGAAGACCATAACTGAGCTCGTACATCACAAAGATTTGCACTCAAAGCAAATTCATGTTTTGAGTGCAAACAGGGGGACAGATGAGTGAGACCGCTCCTATGGCTGCCTCCAATCAGACTGATTCCACTCCAATAGCTGTACAAAGTGCTGCTGGTGACACCATTCGTGGATTTGGAGGTGGCATGGGACATTTACAGACCACTTCCAACTCAGACGTGTCACAGCAATGCGGCAGAATTGCATTCTTTCCATAACATGAGGATGCAATTTCTGCTAAAGATACGTAAACCGATTCCTACATATGATCCAGACGCAGATCCTTTCACTTCCTGTGATATTTTTGAGGGACATTGCCAGAAATTTTCTGTCCCTCCAGAATATCGCATGGAACTGTTCAGGCTTTGGTTGCCTACACATCTTTTTTCAAAGATATGAGGTCATAGAAAAAAATTGCCCCCAGGAATGGCCTAGTTCATGATGAGGAAGACAGGCTTTCCATCCTCATGAAATTGGTAACAGGGCATACGGACATCAGCCCAGAGGTCCTAAGTAACTTCAGGCCTACCATCCATGATGAGCCCCTGGTCGCTTTGTGGAAGGTTTGAAGCCATGTATAGGAAAGTGACAAAGGGTCGTGGTGTAGGAGCCCCACAAGGCATGATACCCATGTTTGTGGAGAGGTTTCCAAATCGTGATACTATAATTCGTTTAAATGCAGCTAAGGAGACATCACTGATTGAAGCAGCAATGGTAATAGAGCAGGTCAGGCAGGATTTGCTAAAGAGCCACAAATCTACAAAAATCAGGAAGAAGGTAGCATTTAATAAAAAAATAAAAAAATGCAAGATGGCTGCATGTTAAAGGGGGATGGCAGCTAACAAAATATCTGTGTATTCTAGTGCTCTTCAAAGAAGAAAGCGGGAGAATATACAGCGTTTTCATTGTCTGCAATCTGGACACATAAAACGACTGTCCGCACAGAGATGTAAGGCAGGGTGGCTTTCAACCACACATACAATTGCAAAGACAGAGACATGTTCCATTTGTGAGCCAACAGGCTACACATGAAACAGGGCTGCAAAAAGACACCATTACAACAGATATCCATACTGGGAATCTGTTATAATAGATTTGTGGTGGGGATCCCTAAAGATCTGGCCATAATAGGCAACCCAGGGGTCCCCCATATACTGGCCAGAGCATGCAATCAAAGTAAACCTATAATTGCCCCCAGTGCATGGGGACATGGTCACCAACACGGGGGGAGGGATTAGGTTTACTGTTGCAGAACCTTTTGTTAGTTTGTCCTCAGTATGTAATACCAATGTGATAGAGTTCTTGTCTTTAATCTCTACACCCAGGTGTCTGTTGGGGGAGCGATTAAGTTATGACTATTGTAGGGGTAAGGCCATACAGCTCACAAACAGATGGTATTGTCCCTCAACCATGAGGAGACAATGGATTTTAGATGAGCTCCTTTGCTTGCATCAATTGGCAATACTGTTGGTTCATAAAAGGACAATTTAGTCTGGGAGTGCTCTTCTCATGTTGGGCAGGTACCTTAAAAAACAAAAAATGTTTTGGTGCCAAGGTCTGTTGCTCCCTTAACTTGGCTCAGAGTGTCATCATCAGGGCATGTTATTACATATCTCCTGTGTGTCTTACTCAGGTAAACCCTGTACTGTCAACTTCTGAATTGGGTCACTAAAGAGTATGGAGAAATGGCAGTCTCTCTCCCCGTCGGTCACTGGCACTTATAAGTAGGCGTTCAGTCAGGCCAAAACTGACTGGTCCCATTAACGGTATTAACTACCATGGATATATGGCGTGTAATTTGGGTGCTAGCCCACAAAGTCTGCGGCGCAGCCAGTAGGTTGTGGGGCATAGCTCTCCCCCATTGGGGATTCTGCGATGGAGTGGGTTGACCCCAGAGGCAAGTGGGAGCTCCCACTGGGTTGCGATATATAGCCTCAGTTTGTAATGTACCTACTAAGAGTGCCAAGTATTATCTACAGATACTGTCAACAGGGGGAGGCAATGATATCTCCTGATGGATTTTCAGAACTGTAGCTGTTGAGGTGTGCTCCCCTGAGGAGCAGACCGTTTAATATGATTCCAAGTGGAGAAATGCCTAGAAACACAATGATAGCCCTTGATCCAAGAAGATGACCAGACATCTGTACCCATCAGAAAGCCACCAGATGATCCCAGATGAACATCAGAACCATCCATGCACAAGAAGATGAATCAACCAATTGGCCAAAAATGCAACATAAATGAGCTTATAATGTATTGTGTTTGTTCTTATTGTAAACACTTCCACACACAGACCAGACTTCCAACATAGTGTGTCGGTATACCGTTAAGGGAAATATGGCTTTCAGACAGAACCTCATCCTGATGACCACACAAATATGCCTAATAATTGGACCCAGTGGTATTCACCCATTCAGTATGGCCAGTAGCATTGTGTCCCTTGTTAGCATATCTAAGGCAGTTGAACAACATCCTATTGATGAAGAGATGGGGGGGATATTTGGGTGGTCACAGGGTGGAGTCTATGGTGGGGGGCTTGGACACAGCAACATATAGGTGAAAGTTGGGAGTGAGGGTCGCTCTCTTCCTGCCACCCACTGGACCAACAGCACTTCAGGAGCAAGCCAAGTTATATGTGGGTATGTATACAAGTATAATATCCCAGTAGACTTTATATGTGTACATATAGATATTTGTAGTCAGAGATTGTATTACCAGTAGATTATTTATGCAGGAGTCTCTATGTATACATGTACTAATGGTCAGGTACTGGATGTGAGTTGGTTAGAAGAGTAGATCCAGTAGACTGTATATTGGTGGACTCTGAATATACTGTATATACATACACATTAGCCACATTTGCTTAGCATCCAGGGTTGACAGGAACTGAGGTGGCAGTGTGTGGTGGTGTCCTCTATGTATTGTGTTATCTGTATCTTTATGTATAATATCCATTGCTTTGTCATCTCTATGTTATCAGTAAACTATTTTTATATATAAGTATCTGCGAGGGTTGTGTGTTGCTCCTGGGGTATATGAAGGCCTGGAAGAGGCAATTATACACAGAATAAAAATCGGGTTGTATGGGAAACAAGGGCAACATGCTATGAATAGAATAGAAGGGATGGAAAACGGAGATATACATAAATCTCCATTTCCAAGAAGCAAAAATCCCCTCTTCAGCCGGTATGGGGTCCCAGAGACAATTGAGTGACCTAGGTTCTCACTTTACAGGGGAGGTCATGCGGGAAATTATGGGAGCCCTGGGTTTTGAACAAGCATTCTATACTGTGGATCACTCACAAAGCAGCGGTAGAGTAGAGCGACTCAATGGCACAATTAAATCAAAAATACAGTAGGCTATGGCTGAATTGAATAAGCCATGGACAGTGTCCACCCTTGGCACTCTTCACCATCTGTTATACCTCTAACCGGAAGACAGGTCTGAGTCCATATGAAGTACTCTTTTGGAATGCCCCTAGATTAGGACTCCATTTTCCACAACAACTCCAGATGCAGCATAATAGTCTTTCAAAGTAAGTTGTGTCTCACAAACAGATGGTCTAATATACACATTCCCAAGTTTCCCCCCTTCCCCCCCAGACAACATAGAGGCAACTCATTTTCTACAACCAGGTGATTGGGTAGTGGTGAAACACCAAGTGTGGAAAGTCCTAGAACCATGGTTTTAGGGTCCACAGCAAGTACTGTTAACCACCACTGCTGTCAAGTTGGAAGGAAAGCCTAATTGGGTCCACTCATCTCATTGCAAGAAAGTAACAGAACCTCAAGTGCTGAAATTACTGCAAGGGTCGTAATGTTTTTGCACATTTTACTTTTCATTCTATATCGTACAAGGGGAAAGGCACAGTCAGATCAAAACAGTTTCTGTATTTAGAGCAATACTAATACAAAGGAATCAGTAATTGCATCTGTACCTCCTACATCTTCACCCACGATTTACAAAATATGCTTAGAGACAAGGTTTTCAGATACAAAATGTATGGCTAGAGTGGATCCGCTATACGGTTCTTTCCCAGAAGTGATCCTACCGCATAGCCAGTGCTGCAGCTCAACCTCATTTGGATACGGTACCTTCCCCTTTGAATTAGGTTACCGATCCTGAGGTTTTCAGGTGCATCCTTAAGATGTATACTGAAACTATTCCCAGTAATGACACCTCGCGCTGCAGGACATTAGAATTACTTTATCCTATTGTTCATGATAAAGACCATATGGGTTTTGGTATAACACCATACCCTGTAAATGATACCAGTTTCAATCGCAATGGTACAGGCAAAGACCTTTTTGTTTTCCCTCCACAATATTGTTCCTATAACGCCTATCTAAGTTAGACAAGTAGTGACTGACGCTTACCCTGACAAAAATTGTTTGTCCACCAAGAATGTCAACATTCGGATATCTGGTGGTTGTGTGGAGACTTCAAACTCCGAACAAGGATACGAATGGAATGGATTGGCAAATGTACCCTGATAAAAAAAGGTGCCGGTGCCATTTGTTCTATTTTCGACTCTTGGGTGGGATCAAGACAGTAAGCAAACCAGTGTCCGGTCACAGCTAAGGAGGTCACATACATACACTATATATACACATACACGAGAATCAAAAATGAGTCCCTAGAGGAGTTCCTGATGAATTCAAGGCTAGAAACCAGATCGTTGCTGGTTTCAAATCGAGATTTGGAGTAAATAAAAATGTAGGCTGGATTCACTATTTGTATTATAATCAGAGATTTGTGAATTATACCTGAGATGTGGTGAAAGGAATAGCGGAACTACTGAGCTCTTCATCTGTGATAGAGTTACAGAATAGACTGGCCCTCGAAATGATCCTGGCGAAAAATGGATGCATCTGCAAGATGATTGGAAGTTCCTGCTGCTCCTTTATTCCAAACACTGCCCCGATGGAAGCATTACCAAGGCTTTGAAAGGACTGACAGCTTTATCGAACGAACTAGAGGAAAACTCTGGAATCAAAAACCAGTTTACTTCATGGCTAGAACAGTGGTTTGGGAACTGGTCTAGTGTATTTGCTAATCTGTTAGTTAATCCAGTGGTAGTATTTTTGGTATTAGCATTAATAGGGTGTTGTGTAGTCCCTGGTTTTAGATTTTTTTTTTTTAAATGTTCAATTAGACCATGCCTGCAAACACCATGTACATGCATCGTGACACTGACAAACCCAAAGTATTAAGAGCACCTTTTTGAGGAACACGATTCCGTTCTAAGACAAATAAAACCTTGTTTTGTTTATAGTTGCAGAATAAATAGAACCAGATGAAAGGAAACTCGAAAGTGAGTTGGAGGCACCTAGTGAAGCAATAAGGAGAATCCAGCTCTTCGCAGTTTAGGGCGTTGGGATAGTACCTCACTTTGCTTATTCATATTGTATCTATTCACTGCAAAAGGAGGGATTTGAGAGAGTTTTTATTTCTCTATATATACACTGTATGTGACAGAACAGTCTATGGATTGCTTGTATTCTCCCTCCATTCATCTGTCTGTTTGGCTGTTGCCTTGCCTGTACAGGCCCCATGTTCTCCCTTGTTTTCTACCGAAGAACTACCGAACGCCCGGCCACCCAGCATGGAAGTGTGCTGCTTGTTAAACTCTTGGCCCCATTAGAACATGAACTGGGTGGTCGTCGTTCGCATACAAACCACGAGGCGGTGGCCATCTTGGACACACAAATGCCTAGCGGTGTTAGACGACGATTCTATGGAACGCAAACTGGATACTATTTTTCCTGAACACAGCTGAAATTCGCCAGCCTTCCTTTCTTGCTTTGTTCCTGCATACGAACGCCGGCCTGTCCGGTAACCTCAGATAGCAGTTCCATGGAGCCGTTCATACCAAAAGACTATGTGAAAGACTTTGGCTCCCTGGCAATTGGACTATATGTCTAGGATCCGAGCGCCATTCAGTCATAATGTGCGCTCAGAGCCAAGCTATCTGGAGAGGTTGTGTGTGTCACTAATCGGTTCGGTACTTTGTGTTTTATGCTCTTTCACCCACTATAAAAATGGAGTTCTCGCTATCCTGGGAGATAATTGGATTACTTCCTAATTGTCTCAGGGATAGAGGGGAGGGCTTGTGTAACTAAAGGGGAAGGGTTTATGCCTGTGCCACTGTGATCGGTTATTGTATCTCCTGTATCCCAGTCTTACTTCTGGTCCCCTAGGGGAGTGTCCACCAGGTGGGAGACCTGCATAAATACCGGGCATGTAGCCCTCAATAAACCAGATTCTTGTTTAGCCATCAATACAGAGCCTCGTCTCATACTTGGGAAGGAAGGGGGGGGGGGTGGATTTGAGTGAATTGCCCGAACGGTATTAACCCTCACTATACCGTAACACACAATTTCTCCACTAGATGGAAAATAAATAAAAATCACTCAAGAGCCTCGTGCATTTTCTTTGTTTTAAGGATATTGGGGAAAGGGGGGGCGGGGGAGTTAAGTTGCTATTTTCAAATGTGCCAATGAAACTCAGGGATAAAGTTATCAAACTACCCCCTTTTTGTCAGAGCCAATAAACTTATTTAGGACCACCCTTTCTGTCTACCTCATATTGCCTATATAAGTATACGTGACTTAAATGAAGCATGGCATATTTTCCACGATACCAGCCTGTATTGGTCTCATTGAGAAAGCTGTATGAACTCATACTTATAAACCTAAATGGTTTGGCATCACAAATAAGGGAATCGCATAAAATTACGATAACACTGTTAGGATGTTTTTACCATTTTGTCAATTACTGAGAGCAGGGTAGCCATACCCAGCCAGTGGCCTTGTTACCCTAGTCTCTGAATCGCTCATCTATAATATAAGCAGTATCTACAGATTTCTACAATATAAGCAATATCTAAAGAGTTCCAAGGGCTGACCATAGCGGAACACACAGTCAAGTTAACAGAGTCAAGTCTGAATCCTCAAGGCCGACAATGAATCTATGGATTGCATCCACTTCTATGTCTGCTAGAGTATATATTAGGATTGAATACACCTTTGATAGGTACATTGACTCACTGACCACCATTTCAGTGAGGCATCTTAATCGCTAGGGCTTCCATGGACCTTTATGCCTGCTGCTATACAGGTAATTGAGAGCAGGGTAACCATACCCATTCAGTGGCCTTATTATCCTAGTCTCTGTAGATATTGCTTATATTATACTTGAGAGATTCAGATTCCCAAGGGCTGATCATAGCTGAACAGTCAAGTTAGCAGAGTCAAGTCTAGAGCCACAGGGCTGACAATGGCTCCGATACTACCATCCACCTCTGTCTGCCATCTATTCCACCCTGGGGCTCTTCATATTCCAACCTAGTGACCTTGTTACCCTAGTGTCTGTAGATATTGCTTATATTATGGATAAGAGTGTTTGTGCATGTCAGATTCCCAAGGGCTGAACACAGTCAAGCTTTTGCAACCCCAGGGCTGACCACATGGAGAAAAGTCTGGAGACCCAGGGCTTACACTCCTGGACTCTCACCTCCCCCCCTCCTTTCACCCCATAATTGAAATTGTGAGGATTGAGCCCTAGGGAACACTAATAATCATTAAAAAGAAAATCAGAACCCTAGGAATGACAATACAATGCATTTAAGCCGCAGGGCGCCCACTGTTCAAAACGTGTCCCAACGGCTGCTTCAAGAGACCAACCAGTATCCTCAGGGCTTCAAAATATCAGGCCGGAAGCCCCTGGGCTGCTATAGTCAACCTCGTTAACCCTGCCCTTGTGAGCGGTATACATTATAAATCATGTATTACTTAAACTAGCCAATAAGCTACGTAAAGCATGGACGTTAGTTTGCAACATTTAAATGCATCAATAAACTCAGGGTTAGAGCCGCTCCCATCTTAGTCCCTTTATCCAAGAACCTCATACCCGCTATAAAAAAAAGGGAATGCATCTTGAATAATAAAAAAACTGAAGTTTTTGCATGATACCAGTTTGCGTCTTAGTGTGAAAGTGATACAAGCACTCCTACTTCTAATTGATCTGACACCACAAAAAGATGAAAAATTACCAGATTGGTGATAAAGGGAAGTTACAAGGCAAACTTGGCCAAGAGGATATATGTCTCTTAGCAGCCTGTGGCTATAATCCATTGCACATGCAAGGGTCTACACTCTGAAGAGGGTGTGTCCCTTCTGCTGCAAGACATACCTTAACTGCTGTGGCCCTCTGGACCCACAGATCTAGGCCTTCTGTCACTCCAATGATGGTAGAACACAAGGCTGGTACCCCTTTTCTCTGAAATGTGCAGTACCCCCCTAAGTGTACAACAAACAGATGCTATTACCAATGTAGTGCTCGCGAAAAATATCAATAGAAACGTCAAGATCAAAAATAACCTGACTAAAGAAAAGCATGCACTGATTGAACATAAAAATGATCTCCTTGTCATTAGGGATGTAGATAAGGGAAGGGGGGGGGGGGGTGGAAGTCCTACGAAATAAAAATGACCACTTAATGGAAGCAAAAGGGATATTAAAACGACAGTCTTTACTATGAACCCCTCTCAGTCAACCCACTTAGAGGATCAAAAGAATCCGAGTATCCTGTTGAAACAAGCTGAAGAGGATCGAATTCTAAAAAAAAATAAAAAAAAAAATCAATCCATAAAGATATAAGGAATTCACCGGAAAGACCTATCATTTCTGGGATAAACTCCCTTACTAGCAACTTCTCTCACTCACTATGTGGAAGTATTCCTACAAGAATATGTGGTGAACCTTCCATCCTATCTGAGGGACTCATCACATTACTGAAGGCTATCAATTGGGAACCACAATACAGCTGGCTGACACTGGACGCAGCCACCCTCTACTCCAATATCCCACATGCAGCAGGTATCAGATCTGCAAGCCATTATCTGGAAATGGACAACCGACTCTCCTCCAGTCACAAAAAGTTCATTTTAGATGTAATTCATTTTATGCTCACACATAACATGTTTTCATTTAAGGGGAAGATCTACAGGCAGCGGAACAGGACTGCAATGGGGACGCGCTTCACAAACCTATATATGGGCAGTTTTGACAATGAATTTATTTTCGACTGTCACTGCTGGAAAAACGTTATCTTTTATAAGTGATATATTGATGATCTGATCTTGTTCTAGAAAGGCTCAAATGAAGAAGCCCAGGCATTTGTTTCCCATCTCAACACCAATTCATGGAATCTCTTTCATGTCCAACTTGACGGCAGCATCCACTGAATATCTAGATCTGATTTTATACTAAGATAATACTATAGGATCCAAGACATATTTTAGAAAAGTCGACGGCAACATTTTCCGCGACTATAGAAGTGCCCATTACAAGAAATGGAAGGATAACATTCCATTCAGCCAGTTTAAACACATCAGAAGAAACTGTACAGCTAACAGCGATTTACTCTGAGTGAGATACTACGTTCCAGGTTTACAACTAAAATATCCCAGGAGGATTATAGAAAACGCCTTCACGTGTGCAAGTAGTCAAAGTCAGGAAGAATGCCTGAATGCCAAAGAGAAGAGCAAACTTGCAAAAATGGGAAGCATCAGAAAAATAAAAATCCTCATTCATCACCACTTGCAACCCCAACCACGAGGCCCTAAGATCCATCCTCTAAAAAACAAACAAACACTGGCATATACTGAAAAATGATACGCATCTCAAAGATCTTATACCATCCAAACCACAGATCACTTTTAGGAGGTGCCAAAAACCAGCAGTACCATCCACTCTGCTGACCATCCTCAAGTATATATAATTTTTTTTATGTTCTATATACACACACACACTATATGAAATTAAAAATATTTTGCCATCAATTAGTTTTGTTGTCAATTCCAAGCTCTTATAATTGATTACAGGAAATCCTTCCTTTCCACCCCCCTCCCAACCTAGTCTTTATACCATTGGTTCTTTTATTATCCAAATGTTATTTATTTTGTATGGCATTTGCATAGCTGCATGTGTAAATTTATATGGACATATGATACATTGTTTTATGTGATTATATTCTCAAGCAGTCGTGTGTTTTGCATATGTAATTTTTATCAATGACATGCATTTTTTTTGACTTGATAAAGGCGTCAGTGGTACCCCGAAACGCATTGTCTACAAATAAACTTCAAACTGTTAAACAACCGGTTGTGAAAGTGCACCTCTCACTGTCCTTACGTTCGACTTACATGGGCCAGCGCCTTTCCGTTTGAATCCTAGGGCCCAGTCCTTGGGTCTTTTCAACATGCAACATCTTTCAAGTGCAACTCTAAGTGCACATACTGACTTGTACCAGAATGCAACCAGAAAGGGACCAAAGTTAAATTACAAAACTAGTTAATGCAAACAATGTTTCATTCTTTCAGCTTATTCTTCCCACTTTTCCAAAACCTGAAATATCCCCACATCCATTCACTCAGCAAACTATTCATCTCTCCATCTTACCTTCTCATCTGACCGCTTGCACTAACCTGTTCGGCAATGTAAAACACTTCCTTCCCAAACACGCAGACACCTCATGCTCTCTTATTCTCACCTACTAACACTTTCTCTGCTTCTCCTTATTGCTGGTGATCTCTCCAAATCCAGGCCCCCCCTTAGCAAATCTCCACAATCACCTCTACCTCCTACAAATCTCCAAATTTCTGCAACCCCTTAAACCTAACAACCATTCCTCTGACCCCTGTTCCTTTGGTTCCTCTTGCAGGAGCATTATGGAACACACGCTCTGTCTGTAACAAACTGTCCTAGATTCATGACCTCATCTCCTGAAAAACTTTCCTTTCTGGGTCTCACAGAAACATGGCTGATACCTTCTGACACCCTCTCCCCTGCTGCACTCTTATAGCAGATTGTATTTCACTTTAACCCCCAACCCCAGCTGCAAACATGGTGGAGGAGTTGGTCTTTTCCCATCAGACACCTTCTCCTACAGCCAAACTCCACTGCCACCCTCCATTACACTAACTTCATTTAAAGTACTCTGTTTGCATCTACTCTCCCAACAAGCAGCTGTCATTTACCGCAGGCCAAGCCACCATCTTTATAGACCACTTTAACACCAGGCTCCTACACTTTTTCTGCCAACATCCCCACTATCATGGGTGACTTCAAACATCCCTATTGACACCTGCCACTCAGCCACCTCTAAACTCCCATCACTCTTCCTCCTTTGGCCTCAGTGGTCTTCTGCTCCCACCCAGAGATGGTCACACTCTGGATATTCTCTTTACCCACCTCTGCTCCCCATCTAACCGTTCTAAATCACCTCTCCCCCTAGTCGACCACAACCTACTCACCTTCTCTTCATTCATCTCTTCTGCTGCTCCCCTGGTCCACACATACTAACACCCCTCTCCCCCCCCCCCCCCCATTGCAGGAACCTTAAACATCTTAACTTTCACTTGCTTTCTGACTCTTCTGCCACTTGTTCCCTCCAAAACCCAGATACTGCCACCACAATAAGTATAGCTCTGGACATTGTATGTGTGTATGTGTGTCAGCAGACAATCCTGGCACACCAACCTGACCCAAAAAAAACTCAGACAAGCTCCCAGGGCTGCATGAATGGAAGACATCACATTCTAAGGATCACCACATCCAAGCAATCCCTCCTCATTTTCAAATCCTCACTGATGCAAAACTGGCCTACTTCTCATCTCCCTGTCCCACAGCCCTATACAAATTTTTAACACTTAACTCACTTCTCTCTACCAGCACCCCCCACCCTCTTCTCATCTCAGCTGAGGACTTTGCCACATTCTTCAAACAGAAGATAGTCAGAGAAAGCTTCTGTGAACAGTCCCCACAGACCCACTACACAACTGTCCAGTCCTGTCCACTATTACAGAAGAAATACTCTCCACTCTACTCCCCAGATCACATCTTACCACCTGTGCACTTCCCATCCACCTCATCCCTAACCTCGCCACTGTTTATCCCAGCCCTAACTCATCTCTTCAACCAATCACTAACCTCTGGTGTCTCTCTGCTTTTAAACATGCTACCAATACACCCATCCTCAAAAAGCCTTCACTAAACCCATATTTGTCCAGTTATCGGCACATTTTTCTTCTGTATGCCTCAAATCTACTACAACATGTCCATTCTGAATGGTCCTCTCACCTCTCCTCCCTCTTTGACCAGCTACAATCTGGCTTCCAACCCAAACACTCAGACTGCCCTTACCAGTCACCAATGACCTACTAACAGCCAAAACCAAAAAACATTACTCTGTCCTCCGCCTTTGACACTGTCAACTACTTCCTTCTGTTGCAAACTCCTCTTGGCATCACTGACCTGGCCCTCTCCTGGATCACATACCTCACAGACCGGACGTTTAGCATCTACCACTCACCACCTTCTTGTCTCATTCATTCTGTTGGTGTCCCACAGAGCTTTGTCCTAGAACCCCTGCTATTCTCCATTTATACTTTTGGCCTGGGACAGCTCAGAGTCCCATGGCTTTCAGTGGACAACACACAAATCTACCTCACTGGTCCAGACACCACCTTATTATCCAGAATCCCACAATGCCCATCTTCCATATCCTCCTTCTCTCACTTTCTAAAAGCCAACATGGATAAAACAGAATTAATCATCTTTCCCCTATCTTGCTCAAACCCCCCCCCCCCCCCCCCCCCCAACAGACCTATCACTGCCTTGGAGTGACCTTGGATTCTGCCCTCTCCTTCTGACTGCACATCCAAGCCCGTTCCACCACCTGCCGCCTCCAGCTCAAAAACATCTCCCGCATCCAAACTTTCCTCAACTTTGAATCTGCGAAAATGCTTGAACATGCCCTCATTATCTCCTGCAACATTCTCCTCTGTGGCCTTCCATCTAGCACTCACACCCCTCCAATCTATCCTCAACTCTGCTGCCAATCCCTTCACTGGCTCCCCATTACCCAGCAAATTCAGTTCAAAATACTAATACATACAAGGCCATCCACAACCTGTCCCTTCCCTACATCTGAGCTACTTTCCTGATACATCCAATCTCCAATCCTCACAAGACCTTCTCTCCTCTAATCACAATCACCTCCAAGATTCCTTCTGTGCACCCCCACACTCTGGAACTCGCCCAACATATCAGACTCTCCTACAGGGAAATCCTTCAAAAGAAACCTAAAAACCCACCTCTTCAGACAAGCCTACAACCAGTGACCCTGCTGCCTCTATACCACCATGACCAGCTTCACCCTCTCCTACTGTGTCCTTCTCCCATACAATGTGGATTGTAAGCCCTCACTAGGAGGGCTCTCTCCTTCTGTACCAGTCTAACTAGTCTTGTTTATGCTTAGTGCAATTGTCTATTATGTATGTATACCCCTTTTCATATGTACAGAGTTATGGAATGAATTGCGCTTTAATAAATATTGAGCATGGGTGGGTAAAAAGATTTTACTGAAAAAGAATATTGTGAAATACAAGTGTATGGACCACACAGGGACTATAAGGATCAGTTAAGTGATATGTTACAGTAGATGTGTGGCACCATGTATGTGGTCACTGTACAGTCCAGTTTATCTGTATACCACCATATGCATTTATATCCGCCTTCCAATGAAGAAACAGGAAGGGCTCACCACCACTAAAGCTGGCAGATTTAATGCATGGCATTATAGAAGGCAATTGGGTCACAGTAATGATAAATGCATACTAGAATATAAATAGGAAAAACACAAATATCACGCAGTAGCTACAAAAGCAACAAGAGCATAAAGAACAAAGCAGAGAATTTGTAAAGTGCCCGATACATCGCTTTTAAGGCCTCAAATACAAGACAGGTAGTTTGGGCTTAGTTATAATCCAGACTATTTGTCAACTGGAAAGGTGCTGGAAAATTTGGAGGAAAGAACCTTCTACTAAAGTAGACCATTAATCTCAATAATGAAGCCTCCACAATGGATGATGTTCTAGCAAAAACTTCACCCTCACTAGATGGTTCCTGTGGTAATTTTTTTTATTGTTTTAAAACCATGGACCTCTAACAAGTCCACTTTATTAAAAAAAATAAAGTCACCAGTCTTCTGCCATCAAAACCCAGACATCTCTACAGGGTTACCAGACTAAGCTGATCTACACACAGGTCTGGTCTCCTGTAACTAGTGACAGGCAGTTTTCGCCAAGCCAAATAATCATTGGAGGCATCATATGTTGTCCCCACACAAATCACTTTTCATACCAATCATGAAACAACGTGATCAGTTATAGGTGCCAGAATATAAAGCAAGGGAGAAGACCAACAAATTACCAAGGGATATTACATGGAGGGCAATTTATGGGCAGATTAGCAGGTATACACATTTATATGAAGTATCTGGTGATTATTTTCCCCTCTCCACCTTCCTCTATTACTTTATGACAAAAGAGGATATCATTTATTTGAATTGTCAACCTTTGTTAGTAGTCCCACAACACATGATGCCACATCGAAGAAATACTTCACACATACACAGTTGATCCAGTCATACAAATGGCATTTATACCAGATAACCCTGAAACCAAGGGTATGGCAACATTCCTCATCATAACCTGGGCAACAAGTTACATAAAGATGAAGTTAGGACCAAGAGTAAAGTCAGGGAGTGGAAGGTATATTGTTAGTACCTCGCACTTTACCCCAGCCATGAGAAGTAATATAGATCACTTTACATCTATTTTTTTTTGTTTTGGCCAGAAATAAAAATATTAAAAATGAGAAGTTCCATCTCAAGATTCAAGCAAATAAACTTAATGTGCATGACCAGCCCTGTATGAGCTTCAGATCAGCATCCATAGTGCAGGAACCATCCTACAACATTCCCCAACAATCCCATTATGCTTTAGGATGGAGAACACGTCAAGTCCTCACCTTTAGAAGAGTTTATGTTTGCCCTCATAGTAATCACCTAGTGGCTACCAGCATGTGAAAGATGCCAATAGTATTAGGAAGGCAAAGTGACAACTCTGAACATTTAGGACTAACAGAAAACAGTTGTCAGGCAAAAAAATAAAAATGTAATGGGTTTGAACTGTTGAAGGGGTTGTTCAGGACAAGGAGCAAATTGAAGGAGACGTGAAAGAATCTTTACTTACCTGAAGAGTCCACCGTCAATCCAGAGCTTCCATCATGTGACCACTGCAGCAGTGATGTTCGATAAGTGCTGGAGCAGTGGTGGATTTTCCAGTTAAGTGATCCTTCATGGTTTATCATATCCCCTGCCATTTGCTATATTTTTTCAATGTCCCATACAAGCCCTTGAACTCCACCATAGAAGAAATGAGGGGCTTTGATGCCACATTTTAGCTGCACATTACATTCTTACTAAAGGTTTGGAGGTCTAATACAGAACAGTAGATGAGTACTTTATAGTATATGGTGTCCCTGTATATTGTTATGGGCATCAATGGTTCACATCCCCACAGCAATAACTTAGTTAGGCCTCTTGCACACAACCATATGTATTTTTCTGTCTGCAAAAAAATATGGATGACGTCTGTGTAAATTCCGTATTTTGCAGAACGGAACAGCTGGTCCCTAATAGAACAATACTATCCTTGTCCATTATGCGGACAATAGGACAAGTTCTATATTTTAGCGGAATGGATATATGGAAATACAGAAACTGAATGCACATAGAACATGCATTTTGTTTTAGAGGAACCATTGAAATGAATGGATCCACATACAGACTGCAAACTGAAACTGCAAAAACAGAACAAAAAAAATAAATAATTCTTAGTGGGCGACTTGTGTAGTTTTCAGTTCATTATACGTTCCATTCTTCAAATGCTCAGTGTTCCCTTTTAACAGGAATCTTAAATCCAGTCCTCAAGGAACTCAGATAATTTTGGGAATACCTGGAGCAGTTCATGATCGTGACACTTATCAGGTACACTCAAACACCATTGGCATCATTGAGATCACCCATCTTCCTGATGGCCAGTTCACACAAACCATTTCTTAAAATTCCAATTTAACCTCACCATTGACTTGAGACTTATCCATGCAAATCAATCCATGGTGAAAGTCTTCAAGATGTCCCAGTCTGTCCAACTGTAAAGCTAGACGCAAAGCTTTAAAAATAGAGATACTGAGGGAAAGGCAATCTGGTTCATGAGATGGCAATCCTCTTATTTGGTAGGATGTTGTCCTCAGTGGGATGGGTCCATGTAGCAGAGAAGGCAGACGACCCTGGTATCAGACAAATTTAGTCACAATAGATAAATTACAGACCAAACATACTACATAAAGGGTTGACCCAAGAGCTTCTGCACTTTAGGAAATCCACACATTAATGTGGAGGGTCATGAGGGCTTCACAAATCAAGAGCCATTAATAAGTCACTTCTCATAACAAGTAATTTGGTTTTAAACGGATGCTCACCTTAGGATAGTGATAAGACATACAGCTAAAATAACTAATTGATGAGCTGTACAGGAGATAAAGAAATGGTCTAAGCTTCCTATAGCAGCAAGAAACAAAGATCTAACTCTGTAGCAGTCTTCTGTGATTCAGGGTTGAAATGTCTCCAGTACTTACAGTCACTATTCACTTCATGTGTAAAAACAGGTTCTGAAGATCTGCATATCTTCCTCTTAGTGGCAGACAGCAATCCCCAGACTTGGCCTTTAGATTACATGCAGCAGATGGACCGGTCGCCAAGACACTGCAAGGAGCAGGACCATAGTGTAGACTACATCTAAAAGGAGGACCAAGGAAAGGTTAATTACACTCACATCTAGTAATAGATATCACTTAACACAAACATTAAATAGTCACATCTTTCCACCTGACCTAGGTGTCTTGTGACGTGCCATAACAATACAAGAGGGAGATCTTGACTATAGGTTTGTGGTGAGATGCATGAAGAACATACCTCTAATCATGGGTCTAGTGTGGATATCCATAGAAAACCTGCAGCCATGCTTTGTCAGAATAGACACCAAGGATGACTTTGATAAGTTCACCCAATACATCAAGATCAATAAAGCTTGTAGTTCACCTATAAAGTGGAGACCAAAAAGGATCAAGTTCTTAGATCTGGAGATTTATAGGCCTGAAAACCAGACAACTTCAAGACAATGGATGTTAATAGCTATATGGAATAAAGCTGCTGTCACCACAAACCATGGACGGCATAACATACTGTAGATGTAACTGGGCCACAACAGTTTCTACCACAGCCTATAGAGCCATCAACCGGAATCACCAGGGTAAAACCAACAAATGAGCAGG
Source organism: Bufo gargarizans (assembly GCF_014858855.1). Taxonomy (NCBI): domain Eukaryota; kingdom Metazoa; phylum Chordata; class Amphibia; order Anura; family Bufonidae; genus Bufo; species Bufo gargarizans. The sequence goes on from NC_058081.1 coordinate 21,420,385, forward strand.
TCTGTATTTACAACAAGTGCCCAGAAGGAAGGAGCCGCACGTCACACAGAGCTAATGATTTATGTAGACATGTTCACCTTAGTGCGGCTTCTCAGGTCTCATTAACACAATTTAGGTCAGAAGAAGACAAGCAAGTTGAATGCGTATAAGTGCTAGTTCCCATTCTGACCTCTGCTCCTCTGACAGGATTGTGCTGCATTACAGTCATTTATAATGCTGTGTGACCCTGCAAAACCTCAAATCTACTGGGTTGTTCTGACAATGCCCCAGCATAATTCAGTAGTAATAGGTCTGGCAAAGACATTGTAATTCCAGGCAATCCCGTCAGAGGAGCGGAGACAAGAAGTCACCCTGCCACAAGGAGCCTTATAGTCATTGTAGCTGCAAGTCAGGAGATTTAACCCTCTCCTCACACTGCTTACATACAGCTAATGTAACAGTAAGATCTTCAGGAAGATAGTGTAAGGGTTAAATCCTGACTGCTGCAGGAAACAAGTGATAAGGAGACATCAGAGCAGTCAGATGAGGAGAAAGGTGAAGATATGTGACCTGTATTGTCAACTAGCAGAGAGGATTTCTCTGACCATCACAGAGCAGATCATTCCATAATACACAAACCAAAAACTTATCCATATAACTAAACACAATGACGGCAGAGGAATGTTGGCCGTATACCTCGCTAGAATTACCTAGCGCTCTGACCACACCAATCACTGAAAAACTACATTTACACTAGTTTGGCAAGCGCCCGACTCCTAGGGAGGGTGTTTAGGGACTGGTGGTCCCCCTTCCTAGCCGTGGGTCATAGATAGCACCTTGCCGGTTTCTTTTAGGTGCCTGAGGGGTTAATGGAAGTATGGTGTCACGTCACAGGGGGACGAGTAAGTGATGTCTCCTCCCTCTAGTAGGGTATATAACCCCCTCCCCGGCTGCTGCACTTCCTCTTTGCAGCGGAAGCCGTGTTGCCCACCCTCCCGCCCTTGAATGGGTATTTCAGCGGGGATTTTTCTTGTTTTCTGCTAAAAAAAAATAAAAAATAAATAAAGGAAGAATTAATTAAAAAAAAAAAAAAGTGAAAAGGAGAATGATCAGATAATGGAAGGTTGTGGGAATAACGATGTTATATGGGATAGTTTAGAGAAGGTGTTGAACCTTTTACCGTTGTTTTAAGTTATTTACATTGTCTTCTTTTAAGAAGGGCGGTTTGATTTGGCTATGAAGTCACAGCTGGCGGCAATTGATACAGCGGAGTGTTGGAAATGGCTGATGGCGTACTTGCCCGCCGGGAGTCCGGCGGTTGGCATACCGCTCCAAGATGTTATTTGTTTTTGCCGTATAAAATAAATAAGCTGTGGCCGATCACCACCCAGCTAAAAGGTTACCTGTTGTCCTGCGTGTTTATTATACGGGTCAGTTTTATTAAAGGGAGCTTCAGGTACCTCATGATGGTCAAAATTGCAGGTACTGCATGTCTATATATGTGGGGGGGGGGGGGGGGGAGGGGGGAGACTAAATGTGCTTAGGGCAAAACTGAATATAGCCCTGAAAACAAGGGGAAGTCAGACAGGTAGCAGATACTCTGAATGGTGATAGTTACCTGTTCTCATGCAGTACAGGATACAGTCCTGTAGGTGGCAGCAGAGGGATAAGACGCCTCCTTGTGTCTCATGTCTCCAGATCCCCAGCCCTAGATGATCACTCCAAGGACCAGATCCTGAAAACAGAAACCCATTAGATACACCAGAAAACATAATGAGGGTCATAGTCCAATCACCCGCACATTGCTTAGTCCACTATGAAATGACCACACAGGCCGATTGTATCACCACAATAGAGGAATATTCAGAAGGAAACTGTAGTGGTAAAACATTCCCTCATTGTACCACCATCTCTAATATTGGCCATGCTGACAATTTTTCATTAGTTAAAAAAAAAAAAAAAAAAAAAAAAAAAAAACAACATCAATCAGGCTGAGAAGCTTTAGGGCACTTCCACACTAGCGTTGTTCAGATCTAGCAGGCAGTTCCGGCAACGTAAATATGTTTTTTTCCAGATCCGGAACAGATCCGGCATTTAACTTTTTTCAAAGATCAAAAGCAAAAATAGCTCCCGCTATGTCCCAGCGCACGCGCAGACAAAAAAAACGAATCCGGCAACTTGGCAATTCCTGGAACACTTGGTACCAGATCCGGCATTAATACTGCGGTATTTTGTCTGGTCAAATACCGTACAAGGGACGGAACGGAAGACCTCCTGACGCATACAGAGCGGATCGCTTTCCATTCAGCATTAGGACAAAACTGATGCGTCTTTTTCCGGTATTGAGACCCTTTAATGGATTTCAATACTGAAAAAAAATGACGCTAGTGTGAAAGTACCGCAAGTCAGGTGTACGGAGCCGGTGGTCACCAGATCTTCTGCACATAGGACAATACTTCCTGCACTGTTCTCTGGAATCTCAGGGTGAGCAGGACAGAAGACCGAGTGCCACCAGTCAGAAGCCATTTCCCATCTTCATACATGAGGGAAAGAAGAAAGGTGCCGTCTACCAATAATAACACTAATAGCACAGAAGCGAGGAGTGCGGGGCCCTGACAGAAGCAGAGTCATCATGGGGCCACAGCACAGGAGCCCTTCTCACATGATGTCTAGGAATGAACCAAGAGAAGGCTCGTCTCCGTCTCTAAAGCTCATCCAGTGTGAGATGGGAAGTTCTGCAGAACTGTCCACACGCTTCAGGTTCCCCCTCGTCACCGAGCTGACGGCCGCGCTACCATGTGTGCATACAGACAAACCCATCTACAAGAGGCCAGGAAAGGGTTACTGTCTCTGGATGTAAATAACATGCCATCCACTGACAGCAAGCAGAGACTATGAAATGGTTAGGAGTTAGAAAGCAGCAGAATGGCTTGTTATACCGTGTTTAACCCTTCCTGCACCTGGTATAGCGGTGGGTGTGAGCTGTAACATACAGCCAATATGTCAACCCCAACCACTACTGCTGTCAGCGCCGCCATGAGTGGGCAAAGGCAGGTCATCATAGCAGCTGAGGACCTAACCTCGATGATTATACTCTTACTGAACACGTAGCACGCACCGCTTCCCCATTAGCGGTATTACACGTAAAGCGCAGCAGGTTGGGGGGGGTTTCTGGTTATAACCAGAAGCAGTGCCCGATTTATACGGAGGAAGACCCCAAAACAGAGGACTGCGGCTAATAAAGGTATAGTCACCCCAAGAGGGCGGAAAATAACATCATGTGAAGGAGACCTTAACTGCCCCAACTACAGCCCATCTCTAAAGGGTTAAACCTTACTTAGGGTATGTTCACGTCTGCAGCGTGCCCAGACACCCCCAAATCCCAGTCCGTCCAGCAGGCTGCCCTCTGCCAGATCCGCTGCCACCTCTGCGCCCGTACCGGCACGTGACGCTCCAAACCCTGTGCAAGAAACATGGAAATAGGAAAAACCTGCGAGTAACGGGGTCCTGAGACCAAGAGCGAGGAGGTGCGTCCCCCCCCAGACACAGGACGCTCCGAGGAGGGAAGGGTTAAACATATCCAACAAAGGTCACCCCAACACCAGGTCTACTAACCCTGCATGACCCAAAGGCACCCCCCAGCCGCCCACCACAGAGGCTCCCCGGCCCTATGCACCATCACTGGGCCGCAATCCACAAGATACAGAGCGGAGCCACGGAGGGGAAGGCCACAGAAATCCACACCGCAAGAAAATAAAAAATACAACGTGTCCTATTTGTTTGCATTGGATGCCATTCACGTGAGCAGGTCCGGATCCGCAGACAGTGGGCACACGAACGGTGCCCGGGCAGTTTGCAGTCGGCAGCATGGAGCCCACGTGTGTCTGAGCCCTTACTGCAGGGAACACAGGGAGGAGGTGGAATGGGAAGAGCTGCACCTGAAGTGTGAACTGAGCCTAATAGATGTGGACAAGAAGCAGTATAACCCCCAACATCACAAACACCTGCTGCATATATGGAAGCCTGAGAACCTCAGCTGTGTCCTCCACCTCACCTGGAGCAGAAGAGCTCAACTCCACAAGAGAAAACTGCAGATGATGCTGCTGGATATAGAGCAGGAGCCGCCCATCATCGTACAGGTGCCGCCCATCATCGCACAGGAGCCGCCCATCATCGCACAGGAGCCGCCCATCATCGCACAGGAGCCGCCCATCATCGCACAGGAGCCGCCCATCATCGCACAGGTGCACAGACAATCATTACATCCTCTGCTTTCTCCGCTCTCAGGCCGTGTTCACACCTTCAGGTTTTCTGATGCAGGCGCCGATCATACAGGAGGGGAGCACAGAGGACCGGCGACTTCTCCTCTTTTCTAAATCTGTTCCTGGTATTGGCTACAAAAACTGCATCAACCTTAGGCCTCAAGCACACGGCCGTTGTTTTGGTCCGCATCCGAGCCGCAGTTTTGGTGGCTCGGATGTGGATCCATTCACTTTAACGGGGCCGCAAAAGATGTGGACAGCGCTCCGTGTGCTGTCCGCATCCGTTGCTCCGTTCCGTGGCCCCGCAAAAAAAATATACCATGTCCTATTCTTGTCCGCGCCTTGAAGACAAGAATAGGCAGTTAGGCTGTCCATGCTGTTCCGCAAATCGTGTGCATGTAGCCTTACGGTGTGAACCTGGCCTGATGAGGGTCTCGTTACTTTCAGGTGGGGCTCAGGTGCTTACAGGGGTATTCACAGTGGTTGAAGTTATCCCCAATCCATAGTATAGGGGATAAGTATTAGATCGGTGGGGGTTCTACGGCTGGGACCCCCACTTATCACGTGAACGGGGCCCCGTACCCCCTGCAGCCCCCAGAAAAGAACAGAGCGGCTGCTCCCCTCAGTTCTATGGCGTTCCGGAGATAGTGGACGCTGTACTCGGCGATTTCCGAAATATCCATAGAAATGAGTGGAGCGGCCGCACACATGTCCGACCGGCCTCTCTGTTCTCTTCAGGGGGCTGCAGGGGGTATGGAGCCCCCGTTCTAGTGGTCGGCAGGGGTCCCAGCAGTAGGACCTCCACTGATCTAATCGTTATGCCCTAACCTAACCCATGGTGCATGGTTGGGGGGCTGGTCTGCTGGACGGAGTGGGGGGAGCTGGTAGTTTCGCGGGCTGTATATAAGGAACTGAGGGAGGGGCTACTGGTCAGTTGCCAGCTTGAGCCAGCGAGTTTTTGTGGTCATGGCCTCCATGGAGGAACTTTTGGCGTCGGTGCAGGCTGCGGTGGAGTTGCATGGTATGGATTTTCTTCAGCAGACCATCCAGGCTGCTCTTAACCCCCCCCCCCCCCCCGCCGCCTCCGGTTGTGTCCGCTCGCGCTGTCAGGGCCAGGAGATCTGTCCCCCCTGAGCGTTTGAGCCCTGAATCCACCCCTCGGGTCCGCCGACGTATTGGGAGCCCTGCCAGGGACCCTCCGCTGCGCTCTGAGGTGTCTGTAGCCGGTCGGGCCCTCAGGCGCAGCGGGAGGAATCCGGGATCGCGTGGCGAGCCTGCGGGAGAGGGCCGGGTTCGTCCTAGGCCTGTTTCCCATGCTACACGGGGGAGTGTGAGATCGCCTGCGGCTGCATCCCCGCGAGATCTCCCGCGCGGGGAGCGAGCCAGGAGGGCCTTACCTGAGCCTGGAGGAAGCAGTGCGGCCGGGCCGTCTTCCGGTTCGGGCCTTGGGGCGGCTGAAGTTTCTGGTGTGTCGGCGCTGCGGCGGATGGATACAGGCCGGCAGCTGAGGAGTGAGGTGTCCAGGGAGAGCGCAGGAGCTGGTGGTGAAGCGGATGCAGGAGGGGGAGGCATCGCAGTTGGAGGAGGGAGAACTGGATTCGGGAGCGGACGTCATGGCGGGCGGAAGAGATGTTTCCATTCTGGAGGTCGCCGTGCCCTGCGGAACAAGCACGCCGGTGGGAGTGTCTGAGAGCGGATCCGCGGCTGCCGGAGGATCCATCCGGGGATGGCCAGGTGAGATGACGTCGTGTCAGATGCTGGTTGGGGGTCCAGTACAGCATAGTGGGGGGGGGGCGGATGTTTTAGCTCGGGAGGTACTGTCTGGTATGCTGTCTTTGCTTTCACGGCTGGGGACTGGGGCGCCTGTCTCTCCGGCGTCGGTTTGGGGTCCGCTCAGGCGTTAGAGGCGTTGGATCAGGGGATGGTGCAGGGTACTGGTGGTTCTGGGGTGAGTGTCTCCGCTGTTGGTTCGCAGGCCTCAGGTTCAAGGGCGGTTGCGGGTGTTAGTAGTGATGTGGGGGATGGAGTTCGGTTGGCGGATGCTGCAAAGGGGGAGATATATGTGTGTTTTGAGGGGCCGCTGGGGGCTCACTTGAAGCAGGACATTAGGGACAAGATATGGAAGGATGAATATGTGGAAATATTCTCATTGCTTCCGTTGGAAAAATGTCATTTAGATAGGGGTAAACCTGATGAGAGTAAGGAGGAGGAAGAACGGAGGCGGTATAGATTGATCCCGCATACGTTTCAGAATTGGCTTCAGGCCTTTGCGATTCTGGCCAGTGTGGTTGGGGAGAAATCGCCAGAAAATTGCTCTACACTGTTCTGCTATATGGACGCGATAGGGGAGGCTCATCGGACGAACGGGGGGTGTGGCGTGGCTCAGGTATGATGAGCAGTTCCGGCAGCGGAAGGCGGTCAGGCCCAGCATACGATGGGATCATAAGGACATTGGTCTCTGGATGCGGCTGATGGCGGCGCCTAGGGGAGGTTCTCAGCCCTTTCGGGGAGCGGCCGGGGGTCCTTCGGCCTCGGATTTTCAAGGAGGGAATAGAAAGGGTTGTTGCTGGCAGTATAATGAAGGGCATTGCAGGTTCTTGTCAGACTGCCGGTACAAGCATGAGTGCTCCGGTTGCGGTGGCTCCCACAGTTTGTCGCAGTGTTTCCGGCGAGGGAGGGGTAAGGGACCCGAGGTTACGCAGAAGAGGGGTGACGCCGGTGAGGGTGGAAGAGATGGTCCCCTATTTAAGGAAGTATCCAAATAGGGAGGTGGCTCGGTTGTTGTTGGCGGGGTTTACTGAGGGTTTCGTGATTCCGTGTAGTTTAGTTGTGCCGAGTGTATCGGCTAGGAATTTGAACTCTGCATTGCGCCATCCGGGTGTGGTAAAGGAGAAGATTGAGAAGGAGGTTGCGGCGGGCAGGGTTGTAGGCCCCTTTAAGGAGTGTCCTTTGCCTGATTTGTGGGTCTCCCCGTTGGGTTTGGTGCCTAAGAAGGAGCCCAATAAGTTTAGGTTGATTCATCATTTGTCCTATCCGCAAGGGGGGGGTCTGTGAATGATGGCATTGCTGATGAGTTGTGTTCTGTGTCCTACACGTCATTTGATTCGGCGGTGCGTTGGGTGAGGCGTTTCGGGCAGGGCGCCCTGCTTGCTAAAACGGACATTGAGGCTGCTTTTCGGTTGTTGCCCATCCACCCGGATAGCTTGCATTTACTGGGTTTCCAATGGGATGGTTGTTTTTATGTGGATTATTGTTTGCCGATGGGCTGCGCAATTTCTTGTTCATTGTATGAATCGTTCAGTTCGTTTTTGGAATGGGTAGTGAAACAGGAGTCGGGGTGGAATTCGGTATTGCATTATCTGTACGATTTTTTGTTCTTGGGTCTGGCTGAATCCAGGGTGTGTGCTGTTCTGTTGCATACAATGGAGTGTGTGGCAGCTAGGTTTGGGATCCCTTTAGCGGGTGAAAAAACAGAGGGTCCTTCCACTGTATTGAAGTTTTTGGGGATTGAGATTGACAGCATGGCCATGGAATGCCGGCTACCTGACAACAAGGTGTCTGATTTGTTGGGTGAGGTTGTCTTCCTACGTAGGGCCAGAAAGGTCCAGCTCAAGCGGGTTCAGTCGGTCTTGGGCAAACTGAATTTCGCTTGTCGTATTTTGCCGATGGGACGGGTTTTTTGTTGGCGTTTGGCGTTGGCTACTGCGGGTGTTACTGCACCCTTTCATTACTTGCGGTTACCAGCTGAGGTAAAGGAGGACTTGGCGGTTTGGGAGAGCTTTCTTGGGGAGTATAATGGGCGGTCTATGTGGATGGAAGAGGCGATTAGTAGTGTGGATTTGGAATTATTTTCGGATGCGGCAGGTTCGTGCGAATATGGTGTTTTTTGTCAGGGTGCGGAGGCATGGCCGGAAGAGTGGAGACGGGCTGGTGTCCTCGGCAACTTGGTGTTGTTGGAGCTTTTCCCTATTGTTTTGGCTACGGAGTTGTGGGGGGAATGGCTTAGGAATCGGCGGGTGCGTTTCTACTGTGATAATTTGGGTGTGGTGCAGGCGATTAATAGTCAGACAGCCAACTCTCCGCCGATGTTGAATTTATTAAGGCATTTGGTGTTGAGGGGTTTGCGGCTGAATGCTTGTTTTGTTGCTGTGCATGTTCCTGGGGTAGACAACTCACTTGCTGATTCCCTTTCTCGTTTCCAGTGGGATCGCTTTTGCAGCTTGGCGCCGGGTGCCGAAGTACGGGGGTTACCCTGTCCCCAGTGGCTCTGGAGCGTGGCCTTGGGGTGTCAGCTGATCTGATTAGGCAGTCGCTTAGTAGAGGTACATGGTCGGCCTACTCAGCAGTGTGGGCTTTGTGGGAGGAATTGATTGAGCAGGTAGGTGGTTGTAGTTTGGTTGATGATTTCCGGACCTTATTGGTTTTTTGGGTGGGTTTGTGTTATGCGGCAGGTGTGTCTTTCTCGGTGGTGTCAAAGAGGGTTGCGGCTGTGGCTTTCTGGTTGCGCTGGCGGGGTCTGGCGGATGTTTCTAAGTGTTTTGGGGTTCGGCAGGCGTTGAAGGGTTACCGTCGTGGGATGATTCGGAGGGACACTAGGAGGCCAGTGTCTTTCGCGGTGTTGCAGTTGTTGTGGGAGAGGGCGGAGTCGGTTTGTGTGTCTGCATTTGAGGTGTTTTTGTTTAGGGCTGCATTTTCGCTAGCCTTTTTTGGAGCATTTCGTATTTCTGAATTGGTAGCAGCTAGTCGCTCGGGTGGTGGAGGTTTGTTGTTGGAAGATGTACTGTTGTGTGACGGCGGTTTAAGGTGCGTAATACGCAAGTCTAAAACTGATCAGGAAGGTAGGGGTGTGGTTTTGTGGCTTCGGCAATTGGTGGGGTCGGTACTTTGTCCAGTGCGTTGCGTTGAGGAATATTTGGGAGTGCGGCCTGATGGATCGGGTGCATTGTTGGTTCACCAGGACGGGTTGCGGTTGTCTCGCTTCCAATTCATATCTGTTTTTAGGAAGTGTTTGTTGGCGGCGGGTTTGCCTGTTGATGATTATGCATCCCACTCCTTTCGGATCGGGGCAGCAACTGAAGCGGCCAGGTGGGGGCTGGGTGAAGATGTTATCAAGTGTATTGGGCGCTGGGAGTCGGATTGTTTTCACTTATATATTCGACCTCATCTTTTATGAATGATTGTTGGGCGGGGCTTCTGTGAATGGAGCGTGTTGGTGTTCTGGTTCTGTTATGAATATGTTTATTTTTTGTTACAGGGGCAGCGCCTTGTCTGGCATGGATTTTCGGGCACTCGTACGTCCATTGGGGGGCCTTACGTGCGGATGTCAGGCGGAACGGACGCCAATTGGGTTTCCCGACTGATGAGTTGGTAATCGGGTGGATTGGGTTGAGGGGGCTCCTTTGGGGTCGGGTGTTGCCTGAAATTCATGTTAATGCCACTTTAGATCGGCCGCCTGATATCTTAGTGCTCCATGTTGGGGGCAACGATCTGGGTGTGCGGCGATCTCGGGATGTAATCCGGGACATTAAGTTGGATGTGCTGCGCTTATTGTCGGATTTTCCGGATTTGTTGATTGTGTGGTCAGAGGTGGTTGCGAGACGTTGCTGGCGGTTCGCCAGGTCGGTGGAGCGTATCAATAAAGCCCGGGCGAAATTGAATAAGAAGGTGGGGCGTTTTGTTCGCAGGCAAGGTGGTTTGGTAGTGCGTCACCGGGAATTGGAGGCGGCATCGCCTCAATTCTTGAGAGAGGATGGTGTGCACCTTAATGATGTTGGCATAGACATGTGGGCATTGGGTATTCAGGAGGGTTTGGAGACTGCCCTTAAGGTATGGTGGGACACCCACAGGTGAGGTGTCACCGGTGGTCGTTTGGTGGCTGCTTGATATGGGATCCTGGGGGAGCAATTCAATGGTTAAGAGGTTAAGAGATGCAGGACATGTTAGAGCCTGCATCTCATATGGTTTGTTAATACCGAGGATGGGGCTCCTGTTTGGGCTACAAGGCCTACAGGAGGGATACTGGTATACTTCAAGGAGTTGGTGCCCTTGGGTCGGTGAGTGCGGCCAAGGGTAAGCTTGAAGTACGAGGTGAGGCGGTGAAGGAGGATACTGCTAGTTTGGGTTGCCCTCCAGGATACTTGTTACGGTGCAGTAGGTGATAATGTTGAGGGATGTTTAAAAAGTGCCTGCTGTTGTTATTGTTAGTATTATTCATGTTATATGGTGAAAGATGTTACTTTAATGTGTGGAATAATAAAGTTTGGCCGTCACGGTCATTTTACCAAAGCAAGTTGGTGTTGGTGTGATTATTTAAAGGGGATCTGGGTAGGTATCAGTAGACGGAGGAAATTCTTCCATCCTATTAAGTCAGCTCCATCACCTCGGCAGGGTCAGCACTCGGGCGGCTCCTCCTGGTACATGTGCCCCGATTACAGGGTTTGGAGGTGAAGTATTTACTGTTTTTTATGCTGCAAAAATCTCTGCTGTGAAAGCATCCGAATGTCGCCAAGTAATCCTGTCCCAGTGCTGGACTGCACTGCACTGCAATGTATGATCTACAGACCCCTGCTGAAATACTCTGTGCTGCTGGAGAAGCTGCTCCTTCTACTATGTAACTTTCAACCTGAGATCTTCCATCAGGATGTCTGTTATGGGGGGCGCTGTGGATGTCACTGCTATGGCGGGCGCTGTGGATGTCACTGCTATGGCGGGCGCTGTGGATGTCACTGCTATGGGGGGCGCTGTGGATGTCACTGCTATGGGGGGCGCTGTGGATGTCACTGCTATGGGAGGCGCTGTGGATGTCACTGCTATGGGAGGCGCTGTGGATGTCACTGCTATGGCGGGCGCTGTGGATGTCACTGCTATGGGGGGCGCTGTGGATGTCACTGCTATGGGAGGCGCTGTGGATGTCACTGCTATGGGGGCCGCTGTGGAGGTCACTGCTATGGGGGCCGCTGTGGAGGTCACTGTTATGGGGGGCGCTGTGGAGGTCACTGTTATGGGGGGCGCTGTGGAGGTCACTGTTATGGGGGGCGCTGTGGAGGTCACTGTTATGGGGGGCGCTGTGGAGGTCACTGTTATGGGGGGCGCTGTGGAGGTCACTGTTATGGGGCGCTGTGGAGGTCACTGTTTATGGGGGGCACTGTGGAGGTCACTGTTATGGAGGGCACTGTGGAGGTCACTGTTATGGGGGGCGCTGTGGATGTCACTGCTATGGGGGGCGCTGTGGATGTCACTGTTATGGGGGGCGCTGTGGAGGATACACTGCTATGGGGGGCGCTGTGGAGGTCACTGCTATGGGGGGCGCTGTGGAGGTCACTGTTATGGGGGGCACTGTGGAGGTCACTGTTATGGGGGGCACTGTGGAGGTCACTGTTATGGGGGGCACTGTGGAGGTCACTGCTATGGGGGGCGCTGTGGATGTCACTGCTATGGGGGGCGCTGTGGATGTCACTGTTATGGGGGCGCTGTGGAGGATACACTGCTATGGGGGGCGCTGTGGAGGTCACACTGCTATGGGGGGCGCTGTGGATGTGTCTGTAAGGGTTGCTGGATATGGTGCAGATTTGTGTGAAAAGATACACAAACATATATATATATATATACACACACACACACACACACATATATACACACACACATACTGTATATATATATATATATATATATCGGCACCATTTCTTCCCTTTTCTGGTTTGGATTTGTTGCGGATTTTCCTCCTTTCATTGAAAACAGGGGAATCCACAGAAGAAAAACACGGTTCTCAAGCTGCTGAATTCAGAATCCGTCCGGCCGGTCAGTTTTCGCACCTCAGACATAAGATAAGCCGTGTACATGAGGCTTATCCCGTACACTTTGCTGGTACCTTGTTATGCTGCAGTTTTCTGTACGAAAATCCACGCAGAAAAAAAACGCACGGAATCTGCATCTGCACCGCAAAATCCATATAGTCGTGTGCATGAGACCTTATGGAGAGTCTGTGATTTTTAGAAACCGTCAGTAATGCCGTCCTGTGTGAGGCTGTCACACGGGGTGTCCCCTGTGTACCCCATAAAACCTTTGTTCTGGGTCATCAGGGAGGTGACCCCATAACCTCCAGGGACATGAACCCCCGTTACACTGTATTCCTGCAATGGGAACAAGTCCCGGTTTATTAGGGTCTCGGCAGAACGTTGCAGGTTGTGGAATTGTGGTAATTGCTGCAGTACAGCATTATTATACCGCACAGTGTGAATAAGCCCGGACATACCGCACCTAGGAGATCACCAAGGGACATGGTCGTTCAGGCTCTGACATCACTCATGGTGAGAAGCTGGTGCACACCGCGCAGGGCGTCATCTGTCCCAGAAATATACTGCGCAGGAACCAGTGCACGGTACTTACCTGTCACTCAGCGCCTGGAGTCAGATCGGGGCCCCCCTAATCAACAGGGCTAACGGGGTTAACCCCTAGACCATCAGTGAGAGTAACTGTATGGCAGTATCAGTGTGTTATCTATATATTGGGCTAGTATGGTGGCATTTATTCAGGCAGTATGATGGTTTTATCTGGGTACTGTCTTGCAGTATGATGCTGTTATGTGGTCACTGTATGTTGGTATTATATGAGTACTGTATGGCAATATTTATTCAGACAGGATGCTTTTATTTGAACACTATGGGGGTCATTTACTAAACAATTACACCTATATGAGACATATTTCTGGTGCAGGTCCTTTGCTCCACAATCTGCGACTTTTCCCCGCTCACCCCAAGTCTAAATAAAAGGGTGTGTGGAAGGGGTAGGGCCGGCAGGTCCGTCTTATTTACCATTTTTACGCCTGTTTTAGACATAGAAAATGGTCTAAATGTAAGACCGCTCGGAAGCGGTCTTGTATATAGACTGGCGCGGGATGCGCCAAAGTTATGTAGAGTCTGGTGCCTATCTGAGGTCCTGCTGCCAGCGCGGTTGCACCACCAATGAGGTGAGGAGATTGCCTCAGGTAGCACCAGGTGGGGGCAGCGGGATTATCTGCAGTATAGTATTGGGAAGCACAGTGGGCACAGTATGTGGCGCTGTATTACCCGGTATGTTTTGTAGCGTTCTACGTAATGTTATCCCAGTATGTCTCTAACAGTAGGGCTCGAGGGAAGGGGTTAGGTTAAGAAATTGGCATGGGGCGGGTGGTTGGGGCGCCATTTCAGGTTTTGCCTAAGGCAGCAGAAAGGCTAGGTGCACCCCTGGGTGCCAGGCCGCTCCTCCACATACTTACAGCTGCTAAATGTTTACTTGTCCTCTACTGGAGATGTTCAGCTCCACCACTGAGGCCGGATCTGTCGGCCAGGACACCGGATCTGCCATCTCTTGATTACTCTGTGGCCCTTCTGCAGGAGACCACTGCTAAATTCCTGAAAGTTAGAGTGTAGCCTAGAGACAAGTTAATGGAGCAGACTAGTGGCAGCTTCAAAAGTACACACAAACCTAGCAACATTGTTTCACTGTTGTCCAGCCTGAATATAAAGGCCGAACGATAAAAGGATCTTAATAGGAGCGCCCAATCTGCCATCACATTGTATGAATGCACAAACAAAGTAACAGCAGAGGCTTGTAGGTGCAGCTATACCCCATATAAATGAATGGGAGGCACTGCACTCCATAGTGGCTACATGTGACAAAGGCAAATACATTTATACACTCCAATTGTACCCTCCATCAGACACTGATAATTTTAATAGTTTTCTATAGTTGTTTGGTTCATCTATTTTAAAATAATAACCAATAAAGAAATATTTTTATTTTCAGTTAGGGACCCCTTCAGGGAATTTAGGGTCTGAATAGACCATAGATGCGTTATTATTAATAATATCCCGAGGGTTCCTAAAAGGGACTTTATTTAATAAATTGTTCAGTGGTGGTCGTCTTTCAGCCTTTCTTACCTTGGCCATGTCTCTGAGTATTGCACACCTTGTGCTTTTGGGCACTCCAGTGATGTTGCAGCTCTGAAATATGGCCAAACTGGTGGCAAGTGGCATCTTGGCAGCTGCACGCTTGACTTTTCTCAGTTCATGGGCAGTTATTTTGCGCCTTGGTTTTTCCACACGCTTCTTGCGACCCTGTTGACTATTTTGAATGAAACGCTTGATTGTTCGATGATCACGCTTCAGAAGCTTTGCAATTTTAAGAGTGCTGCATCCCTCTGCAAGATATCTCACTATTTTTGACTTTTCTGAGCCTGTCAAGTCCTTCTTTTGACCCATTTTGCCAAAGGAAAGGAAGTTGCCTAATAATTATGCACACCTGATATAGGGTGTTGATGTCATTAGACCACACCCCTTCTCATTACAGAGATGCACATCACCTAATATGCTTAATTGGTAGTAGGCTTTCGAGCCTATACAGCTTGGAGTAAGACAACATGCATAAAGAGGATGATGTGGTCAAAATACTCATTTGCCTAATAATTCTGCACTCCCTGTATTTACCCTACGGTCTTCATAACAGTGTTATCAAACGTTTAATTCCCAACTAGCCCTCCGATCATGCCATCCTTATTTTTGCCACTGAATCCACAGTGAAAATCAATGACGCTGGATCCTCCTCCGCAACCTTTCTAAATACTAATGAAATGGCAGTCATAGCTAAGCTTATCTGCAGCGAGTCTTCCTGCAGCGGGAGCGGGTGCCAGGCTTCCTGTCCAGCTTCAAGTGGCGGAGATCCTGAGCTCTGCTGCCGCTGTCCGGTGCCAGGAGGACCCGGTGTCCGTGTCACTTATGACCCAGAGGTGTAGGATGTTGATCCTCCGCTGCTGGAGCTCGGCTGGCCGGCATTCAGCGCTGGCTGGAACCAGGGAGTCACACTGGTGGACGTTCACTTCCAGCCCAGCTACGAGAAAACATCTATCTGATGCTGGTTTCACCTCTCCGTGCGCACCACTACCCGTAGCGCTTCACTGTCCCTTCTGCACTTCCATATTAAAGCACATATTATCAGATCCTTTTCCAATTTAACTATTTAGCAGCAATCATGTGTTCTTTTATCTAATGGTGTCAGGTACTGCCCTATAATGTTATCGTCCCTTCTGTTTTTCCATATTACAACACATTCTTCACCATTCTAATAACTTAGAAGTAATCATTGAGTCAGGTATTACCACATCATATATCTCCCATTATCATTCATTCCCCCTATCACACATCATCCACTGATATCGGCACTTCCCACTATTGCCGCTCTCCTGTTCATAAACATCAGCATCATCCTTACACTCTCCGCTCCACCAAGCAAATGGTCCTCCCCACATGACCTTCTATTAAATTTAGGTTATTTATCTATTCCTCATTTACTGGTTCAACTTTTTATTTATTTTATTAATTATAGTCTTCCACCAATTAATTATCAATCTTATCTTTTTTTTGGTACTACTATTATTACCATATTTTTTATGGTAATATTATTACCCCTTCAATTTTATTTATAAATATCTACATATCTGACATATCTACTTAATCAAATGCATCCGGATAAAAAAAGAGGCAAGAAGGTACAACACGCAGGCAGAACATATTTACTGCCTGTGATTGGTAAGTAGATATGTCAGTCATGACAAAGAGCCTTTTATAAGCTGTTACTAAAAACCAAGAGCAACCCCTG
Source organism: Bufo gargarizans (assembly GCF_014858855.1). Lineage (NCBI taxonomy): Eukaryota > Metazoa > Chordata > Amphibia > Anura > Bufonidae > Bufo > Bufo gargarizans. The sequence continues at coordinate 21,436,257 of NC_058081.1, forward strand.
CCCACATGTTTCGCCGCTCGTGCGGCTTTGCCCGGGGAGCATGGGGTTATGGTGCGCGCGCGCTGTGTTTCTCTGCTTTATACTGTAGGTATCACCATTCCTCCCCTTTTTTCTCTCTCGACCCATCTCCGTCGATTCTACTCATGACTGTCATATCTACTTATCAATCACAGGCAGTAAATACGTTGGTACATTGGTAAAAAATGAAATTGCATCGATAGAGATCATGTTTTGTTAGAATAAATTTTTAAATGATGGCTAAAAAAATTACAAAAAATAATTGGCAATAATAAAATAACAGCATCACAATTAATTCGAAATTAAGTTTAAAAACGAGAAAAAAAGGATTATAATCATATATTTCTTGATTTGGTATATATTTTCATAGTTGGAGACCATTTGAGACCAGTCGGAAGCAGCGCAGGGACGGCCCGCTGCAGTTCCAGGAGGATTAAAAAGGATTATAATCATATACAGGTCCTTCTAAAAAAAATTGCATATTGTGATAAAGTTCATTATTTTCTGTAATGTACTGATAAACATTAGACTTTCATATATTTTAGATTCATTACACACAACTGAAGTAGTTCAAGCCTTTTATTGTTTTAATATTGATGATTTTGGCCACAGCTCATGAAAACCCAAAATTCCTATCTAAAAAAATTTGCATATTTCATCCGACAAATAAAACAAAAGTGTTTTTAATACAAAAAAAGTCAACCTTCAAATAATTATGTTCAGTTCTGCACTCAATACTTGGTGGGGAATCCTTTTGCAGAAATGACTGCTTCAATGCGGCGTGGCATGGAGGCAATCAGCCTGTGGCACTGCTGAGGTGTTATGGAGGCCCAGGATGCTTCGATAGCGGCCTTAAGCTCATCCAGAGTGTTGGGTCTTGCGTCTCTCAACTTTTTCTTCCCAATATCCCACAGATTCTCTATGGGGTTCAGGTCGGGAGAGTTGGCAGGCCAATTGAGCACAGTAATACCATGGTCAGTAAACCATTTACCAGTGGTGTTGGCACTGTGAGCAGGTGCCAGGTCGTGCTGAAAAATGACATCTTCATCTCCATAAAGCTTTTCAGCAGATGGAAGCATGAAGTGCTCCAAAATCTCCTGATAGCAAGCTGCATTGACCCTGCCCTTGATAAAACACAGTGGACCAACACCAGCAGCTGACATGGCACCCCAGACCATCCCTGACTGTGGGTACTTGACACTGGACTTCAGGCATTTTGGCATTTCTCTCTCCCCAGTCTTCCTCCAGATTCTGACACCTTGATTTCCGAATGACATGCAAAATTTGCTTTCATCCGAAAAAAGTACTTTGGACCACTAAGCAACAGTCCAGTGCTGCTTCTCTGTAGCCCAGGTCAGGCGCTTCTGCCGCTGTTTCTGGGGAATGCGGCACCTGTAGCCCATTTCCTGCACACGCCTGTACACGGTGGCTCTGGATGTTTCTACTCCAGACTCAGTCCACTGCTTCCGCAGGTCCCCCAAGGTCTGGAATCGGTCCTTCTCCACAATCTTCCTCAGGGTCCGGTCACCTCTTCTCGTTGTGCAGCGTTTTCTGCCACACTTTTTCCTTCCCACAGACTTCCCACTGAGGTGCCTTGATACAGCACTCTGGGAACAGCCTATTCCTTCAGACATGTCTTTCTGTGTCTTACCCTCTTGCTTGAGGGTATCAATGATGGCCTTCTGGACAGCAGTCAGGTCGGCAGTCTTACCCATGATTGCGGTTTGAGTAATGAACCAGGCTGGGAGTTTTTAAAAGCCTCAGGAATCTTTTGCAGGTGTTTAGAGTTAATTAGTTGATTCAGATGATTAGGTTAATAGCTCGTTTAGAGAACCTTTTTATGATATGCTAATTTTTTGAGATAGGAATTTTGGGTTTTCATGAGCTGTATGCCAAAATCATCAATATTAAAACAATAAAAGGCTTGAACTACTTCAGTTGGTGTGCAATGAATCTAAAATATATGAAAGTCTAATGTTTATCAGTACATTACAGAAAATAATGAACTTTATCACAATATGCTAATTTTTTTTAAAGGACCTATATTACTTGGTTTGGTATGGTGTATATTTTAGTAATTTGAGGCCAGTCGGGAGCAGAGCAGGGATGGCCTGGTGCAGTTCCAGGAGGATCCCTTCGGTTTGGATAAATTGGCTAAAGAAGCACAGGAATGAGTGAGCGCTGACTCCGCAAGGACTGTGGCCCCTGCATGTGTGGCTTATCGGTTATTTTAATAATTTGAGACCATTATAAGTATATTGTATAAATAATGTAATTTTTATGAAATTAAAAGCTATCATATTTGATAAGAAATGCAGCAATAATTAGAATATAAAGGCATAACAGATTTAGTACATATGTTATAATTAGAGTTGAGCGAGCACCTGGATGTTCGGGTGCCGAACTTTTCGGCACTAAAACGGCTGTAAAACAGCCCAGGAAAGGGCTAGAGGGCTGCAAAAGGCAGCAACATGTAGGTAAATCCCCTGCAAACAAATGTGGATAGGGAAATGAATAAAAATAAAAATTAAATAAATAAAAATTAACCAAAATCAATTGGAGAGAGGTCCCATAGCAGAGAATCTGGCTTCCCGTCACCCACCACTGGAACAGTCCATTCTCAGATATTTAGGCCCCGGCACCCAGGCAGAGGACAGAGGTCCCGTAACAGAGAATCTGGCTTCATGTCAGCAGAGAATCAGTCTGCATGTCATAGCAGAGAATGAGGCTTCACGTCAGCCACCACTGCAACAGTCCATTGGCATATATTTAGGCCCAGCACCCAGGCAGAGGAGAGAGGTCCCGTAACAGAGGATATGGCTTCATGTCAGCAGAGAATCAGTCTGCATGTCATAGCAGAGAATGAGGCTTCACGTCAGCCACCACTGCAACAGTCCATTGGCATATATTTAGGCCCAGCACCCAGGCAGAGGAGAGAGGTCCCGTAACAGACAATCTGGCTTCATGTCAGCAGAGAATCAGTCTGCATGTCATAGCAGAGAATGAGGCTTCACGTCACCCAACATTGGAACAGTCCATTGGCATATATTTAGGCCCCGGCACCCAGACAGAGGAGAGGTTCATTCAACTTTGGGTAGCCTCACAATATAATGGTAAAATGAAAATAAAAATAGGATTGAATGAGGAAGTGCCCTGGAGTCCAATAATATATGGTTAAGGGGAGGTAGTTAATGTTTAATCTGGACAAGGGACGGACAGGTCCTGTGGGATCCATGCCTGGTTCATTTTTATGAACGTCAGCTTGTCCACATTGGCTGTAGACAGTCGGCTGCATTTGTCTGTAATGACGCCCCCTGCCGTGCTGAATACACGTTCAGACAAAACGCTGGCCGCCGGGCAGGCCAGCACCTCCAAGGCATAAAAGGCTAGCTCTGGCCACGTGGACAATTTAGAGACCCAGAAGTTGAATGGGGCCGAACCATCAGTCAGTACGTGGAGGGGTGTGCACACGTACTGTTCCACCATGTTAGTGAAATGTTGCCTCCTGCTAACACGTTGCGTATCAGGTGGTGGTGCAGTTAGCTGTGGCGTGTTGACAAAAGTTTTCCACATCTCTGCCATGCTAACCCTGCCCTCAGAGGAGCTGGCCGTGACACAGCTGTCTTGGCGACCTCTTGCTCCTCCTCTGCCTTGGCCTTGGGCTTCCACTTGTTCCCCTGTGACATTTGGGAATGCTCTCAGTAGCGCGTCTACCAACGTGCGCTTGTACTCGCGCATCTTCCTATCACGCTCCAGTGCAGGAAGTAAGGTGGGCACATTGTCTTTGTAGCGTGGATCCAGCAGGGTGGCAACCCAGTAGTCCGCACAGGTTAAAATGTGGGCAACTCTGCTGTCGTTGCGCAGGCACTGCAGCATGTAGTCGCTCATGTGTGCCAGGCTGCCCAGGGGTAAGGACAAGCTGTCCTCTGTGGGAGGCGTATCGTCATTGTCCTGCCTTTCCCCCCAGCCACGCACCAGTGATGGACCCGAGCTGCGTTGGGTGCCACCCCGCTGTGACCATGCTTCATCCTCATCCTCCTCCACCTCCTCCTCATCCTCGTCCTCCTCGTCCTCCAGTAGTGGGCCCTGTCTGGCCACATTTGTACCTGGCCTCTGCTGTTGCCAAAAACCTCCCTCTGAGTCACTTCGAAGAGACTGGCCTGAAAGTGCTAAAATTGACCCCTCTTCCTCCTCCTCCTCCTCCTCCTCCTCCTCCTGGGCCACCTCCTCTTCCATCATCGCCCTAAGTGTTTTCTCAAGGAGACATAGAAGTGGTATTGTAACGCTGATAACGGCGTCATCGCCACTGGCCATGTTGGTGGAGTACTCGAAACAGCGCAACAGGGCACACAGGTCTCGCATGGAGGCCCAGTCATTGGTGGTGAAGTGGTGCTGTTCTGTAGTGCGACTGACCCGTGCGTGCTGCAGCTGAAACTCCACTATGGCCTGCTGCTGCTCGCACAGTCTGTCCAGCATGTGCAAGGTGGAGTTCCACCTGGTGGGCACGTCGCATATGAGGCGGTGAGCGGGAAGGCCGAAGTTACGCTGTAGCGCAGACAGGCGAGCAGCAGCAGGATGTGAACGCCGGAAGCGCGAACAGACGGCCCGCACTTTATGCAGCAGCTCTGACATGTCGGGGTAGTTGTGAATGAACTTCTGCACCACCAAATTCAGCACCTGCGCCAAGCAAGGGATGTGCGTCAAATTGGCTAGTCCCAGAGCTGCAACGAGATTTCGCCCATTATCACACACCACCAGGCCGGGCTTGAGGCTCACCGGCAGCAACCACTCGTCGGTCTGTTGTTCTATACCCCGCCACAACTCCTGTGCGGTGTGGGGCCTGTCCCCCAAACATATGAGTTTCAGAATGGCCTGCTGACGTTTACCCCGGGCTGTGCTGAAGTTGGTGGTGAAGGTGTGTGGCTGACTGGATGAGCAGGTGGAAGAAGAGGAGGAGGAAGCCGAGAAGGAGGAGGTGGCAACAGGAGGCAAAGAATGTTGCCCTGCGATCCTTGGCGGCGGAAGGACGTGCGCCAAACAGCTCTCCGCCTGGGGCCCAGCTGCCACTACATTTACCCAGTGTGCAGTTAGGGAGATATAGCGTCCCTGGCCGTGCTTACTGGTCCACGTATCTGTGGTTAGGTGGACCTTGCTACAGATGGCGTTGCGCAGTGCACACTTGATTTTATCGGATACTTGGTTGTGCAGGGAAGGCACGGCTCTCTTGGAGAAGTAGTGGCGGCTGGGAAGAACATACTGTGGGACAGCAAGCGACATGAGCTATTTTAAGCTGTCTGTGTCCACCAGCCTAAATGACAGCATTTCATAGGCCAGTAGTTTAGAAATGCTGGCATTCAGGGCCAGGGATCGAGGGTGGCTAGGTGGGAATTTACGCTTTCTCTCAAATGTTTGTGAGATGGAGAGCTGAACGCTGCCGTGTGACATGGTTGAGACGCTTGGTGACGGAGGTGGTGGTGGTGTTGGTGGTACATCCCCTGTTTGCTGGGCGGCAGGTGCCAACGTTCCTCCAGAGGAAGAGGCCGAGGCGGCAGCAGCAGAAGAGGCCGAGGCGGCAGCAGCAGAAGAGGTAGCAGGGGGAGCCTGAGTGACTTCCTTGTTTTTAAGGTGTTTACTCCACTGCAGTTCATGCTTTGGTGCCTGGTTCATGCAGGTGCCTGGTCATGCAGGTTGTGCTCAGGTTCAGAACGTTAATGCCTCGCTTCAGGCTCTGATGGCACAGCGTGCAAACCACTCGGGTCTTGTCGTCAGCACATTGTTTGAAGAAGTGCCATGCCAGGGAACTCCTTGAAGCTGCCTTTGGGGTGCTCGGTCCCAGATGGCGGCGGTCAGTAGCAGGCGGAGTCTCTTGGCGGCGGGTGTTCTGCTTTTGCCCACTGCTCCCTCTTTTGCTACGCTGTTGGCTCGGTCTCACCACTGCCTCTTCCTCCGAACTGTGAAAGTCAGTGGCACGACCTTCATTCCATGTGGGGTCTAGGACCTAATCGTCCTCTGCATCGTCTTCCACCCAGTCTTCCTCCCTGACCTCCTGTTCAGTCTGCACACTGCAGAAAGACGCAGCAGTTGGCACCTGTGTTTCGTCATCATCAGAGACATGCTGAGGTGGTATTCCTATGTCCTCATCATCAGGAAACATAAGTGGTTGTGCGTCAGTGCATTCTATGTCTTCCACCGCTGGGGAAGGGCTAGGTGGATGCCCTTGGGAAACCCTGCCAGCGGAGTCTTCAAACAGCATAAGAGACTGCTGCATAACTTGAGGCTGAGACCGTTTCCCTGGTATGCATGGGGGTGATGTGACAGACTGATGGGCTTGGTTTTCAGGCGCCATCTGTGCGCTTTCTGCAGAAGACTGGGTGGGAGATAATGTGAACGTGCTGGATCCACTGTCGGCCACCCAATTGACTAATGCCTGTACCTGCTCAGGCCTTACCATCCTTAGAACGGCATTGGGCCCCACCATATATCGCTGTAAATTCTGGCGGCTACTGGGACCTGAGGTAGTTGGTACACTAGGACGTGTGGATGTGGCAGAACGGCCACGTCCTCTCCCAGCACCAGAGGGTCCACTAACACCACCACGACCATGTCCACGTCCGCGTCCCTTACTAGATGTTTTCCTCATTGTTATGGTTCACCACAACAACAAAAATATTATTTGGCCCAATGTATTGTATTCAAATTCAGCGGGATATAAATTTGAGGCCTAGTATTTAGGCGCTGGGTGACAGGTATGGATTTAGTGACAGAATTAGACTTGGAAATGCACAGTAGCGTGTGTGTGAAGTTATTCTGAATGACCCAATGTGCACCTTGAATATTATATACCCTTTTAGGGATAGATTTCAAATAGCTCTGATATAGCAGAAACCACTAAATTATGAAATTGCTAAATTGGGAATTGTATTTCAACCCAGAACAAAAAATGTGCTTTGACGGACACTAAATAACTTTCCCAGCCACAACAGGACAGCGTTAACGAGAGATTTAGCTGGATATAAACTTGAGGCCTAGTATTTAGGCGCTGGGTGACCGGTATGGATTTAGTGACAGAATTAGACTGGGATATGGCCAAAAAATAACCACACTATTGCTGGTTAAATGCACTTGGTGACGGGCGCAGCTTGCCCCTGATGTAGTATATGGCCAAAAAATGAACAGACTATTGCTGGTTAAATGCACTTGGTGTCACAGCTTCACCCTGATGTAGGCTTTAGCCAAAAAACAACCACACCATTGAGGGTTAAATGCACTTGGTCGCAGCTTGGATGCACTTGGTCGCAGCACCGCACAAGACACAAAATGGCCGCCGATCACCCCAGAAAAAAGTGACTGACAAACGGTCTGGGCAGCCTAAAAACAGTGAGCAATTGAGTATCAGCAGCTCAATGATCCACAGCTGCAGATCGATCAATAATCAAGTCCTTTGGAGCAGTTAATCAGCCTAATCTCGCCCTACTGTCACAGCTGCAACCTCTCCCTACGCTAATCAGAGCAGAGTGACGGGCGGCGCTATGTGACTCCAGCTTAAATAGAGGCTGGGTCACATGGTGCTCTGGCCAATCACAGCCATGCCAATAGTAGGCATGGCTGTGACGGCCTCTTTGCAGCCTTTCAAAAAGCGCCAAGAAAGCGTCACAAAAGCGCCAAGAAAGCGACGAACACCGAACCCGGACTTTTACGAAAATGTCCGGGTTCGGGTCCGTGTCACGGACACCCCAAAATTCGGTACGAACCCGAACTATACAGTCCGGGTTCGCTCATCCCTAGTTATAATTAGATAAACTATTGATAGTTCATATTGGATGTACCATTTTGCTGACACACTTGTAACATATAATCAAATGCATCCGGATAAAAGATGTGAAACATGTGGGCAGGGGTAGCTCTTGGGTTTTAGTAACAGTTTATAAAAAGGCTCTTTGTCATGACTGACATACGGTATCTACCTAATCAAATCATCCAGATAAAACATGAGGCAAGGCTTCCGGTTCCAGCACGCGCGGATGCGGGCAGGAGAGTAAAGAGCTCCGCTACCCACCGCCCGATACTCCGGGAAGACGCAACATTACGGGGCCTTATACCCCCTCACAACACCCACCGCAAGTCCGGTGTCTTCTTCATGGACAGTTTTGTCCAAAAGAGCGGCTCCCATCAGCAATCCCCGGCAGTACCCCAGCCTGCAGACAAGGAGCAGAGGAGCAAGATGGTGGCCGCAAGTGAGAGAGGCAGCAGGCTTACCAGGTCAGCGTCGCAGCCGCCCCAGCGCTCACAGGCAGAGCAGGCTCTCAATGGGGAGGACAGGGAGATACCCCCAGAGCCAGAATTAACAATTTCATGTAAAACCATGGCCATAGAAGTTGTTGGCGCCTGATATTAAAGCGGCAGCATTGCAGCAAATTCATAGTGACATTCAAAACCATGCGGGGCAAATAGCAAAACTAGAGCAAAGGCTTTCAAAGGCGGAAGATGAGTTGGAGAAGTCCAGCTCCCAAACCAGTGAGGCATTTCAAATAAGTCAAGCCCTTAAGGAAAAGGTAAATGACATGGTAAACCGCTCCAGGAGGAGCAATTTGCGAATCATAGGTATTCCTGAATCAGTTCCCTCGCAGCATTTGGTTAAGCTATGTGAGACATCCCTCAAGCCCTGGGACTCCAGGGTACCTTTACAGTGGAAAGAGCTCAGAGGCTGGGTCCATGGAGACCTCCGGAGGAAGATCAGAATTTTAGCAGACCTAGATCGGTCATTGTTAAATATTTAAATTACGCAGCGAAAGAGGAAATCCTTCGAGGATATAGAAAAAGCAAACGTCCTCTGAATGTGCGGGACTATAAGCTTCTACTATTTAGCGACTATTCTGCAGAGGTGACGAGGAACAGGAGAGCTTTCTCTTCCATTTGTTCTTCTTTGGTTGCACGGAAAACAAAATTCGCACTCCTTTACCCAGCCACTCTGCGGATTTTTCGGAGTTGAGGGAGGAATAAGTTTGGAATGTTGAGAATATATGGAAGGAACAACGGCTTCACGAAGTTCTGCGCGAAAAATCTATAAGTTAACGTTGTGTTTAACAGATTTTGTTGGGTTTGGGGAAGGGCAGGGGTTATGGGGGAGTTTGGAATCTTGTCATTGTCTTTTCAAATGTCTGTTGTGTGGTCAGCTGTGGATGATTCTGTTCCTCGGGGTGCTATTGCTATTAAACGCGATTATTGTATCACAAACATGCGGATAGCCAGGTGGAATGTCAATGAATATACCACTTCTCCAAGAGATTCACCTTGAGGAACAGGATTTTTGGAGATGCGGAAGCTGTGGGTGGGACAGGAGGTGGGCTCCCCTTCATAAGATAGAAAAGCAGGGGTACTCATTCTCTTACATAAACATCTGACATGGGAGGTCAAATCTACAAAAGGTTGATGTGGAGGGTAGAATGGCAAAAGTGATTTTAACCTCTCCATTAGGTCAATTGACCATCTATAATATATACTCCCCCAATACAGCCCAACCGTTTTTTTATTGTAAACTAGAAGTGACTTTACTTCAGGAGGAGAGAGGACAGTTAATTGTGGGAGGGGATTTCAACAGGGTGCATGACGAAAGGGAAGATAGGAGACATCGGGTGAAGAAACAGCATTTAAACCCTAAGGGAGCCCACATGTTATTCCCTTTTTTGCAGACGACAGGTTTGGTAGATGCGTGGAGGTATTATCACCCCGAGGGGAGGGAATTTTCATATTATTCCCACGCCTAGCTCTCCTGGTCGCAATTGGACTATTTTCTCGTCGCACCAGAGGTGGCAACCACAGTCCAGGAAGTGGAAATCTCTGGTCCTCCTACTCCTCCTCCCCAGGCCAGCCAGCATCTTTCACCCACAATGAGCATGGAACGGTTTGCCAGATTAGCAGTCATTGGGAGGATGGAGCTTCAGAAACCGTGAGCTTAATGGAGGAGGATGGGGCTTCAGAAACAGTGAGCCCAGTGGTGGTGGAGGGTTCTTCAGGAACCGTGAGCCCAGTGGTGGTGGAGGGTTCTTCAGGAACCGTGAGCCCAGTGGTGGTGGAGGGTTCTTCAGGAACCGTGAGCCCAGTGGTGGTGGAGGGTTCTTCAGGAACCGTGAGCCCAGTGGTGGTGGAGGGTTCTTCAGGAACCGTGAGCCCAGTGGTGGTGGAGGGTTCTTCAGGAACCGTGAGCCCAGTGGTGGTGGAGGGTTCTTCAGGAACCGTGAGCCCAGTGGTGGTGGAGGGTTCTTCAGGAACCGTGAGCCCAGTGGTGGTGGAGGGTTCTTCAGGAACCGTGAGCCCAGTGGTGGTGGAGGGTTCTTCAGGAACCGTGAGCCCAGTGGTGGTGGAGGGTTCTTCAGGAACCGTGAGCCCAGTGGTGGTGGAGGGTTCTTCAGGAACCGTGAGCCCAGTGGTGGTGGAGGGTTCTTCAGGAACCGTGAGCCCAGTGGTGGTGGAGGGTTCTTCAGGAACCGTGAGCCCAGTGGTGGTGGAGGGTTCTTCAGGAACCGTGAGCCCAGTGGTGGTGGAGGGTTCTTCAGGAACCGTGAGCCCAGTGGTGGTGGAGGGTTCTTCAGGAACCGTGAGCCCAGTGGTGGTGGAGGGTTCTTCAGGAACCGTGAGCCCAGTGGTGGTGGAGGGTTCTTCAGGAACCTTGAGCCCAGTGGTGGTGGAGGGTTCTTCAGGAACCGTGAGCCCAGTGGTGGTGGAGGGTTCTTCAGGAACCGTGAGCCCAGTGGTGGTGGAGGGTTCTTCAGGAACCGTGAGCCCAGTGGTGGTGGAGGGTTCTTCAGGAACCGTGAGCCCAGTGGTGGTGGAGGGTTCTTCAGGAACCGTGAGCCCAGTGGTGGTGGAGGGTTCTTCAGGAACCGTGAGCCCAGTGATGGTGGAGGGTTCTTCAGGAACAGTGAGCCCAGTGATGGTGGAGGGTTCTTCAGGAACAGTGAGCCCAGTGGTGGTGGAGGGTTCTTCAGGAACCGTGAGCCCAGTGGTGGTCGAGGGTTCTTCAGGAACAGTGAGCCCAGTGATGGTGGAGGGTTCTTCAGGAACCGTGAGCCCAGTGGTGGTCGAGGGTTCTTCAGGAACCGTGAGCCTAGTGGAGGCGGATCTGGCCCCTTCAGGAACCGTGGACCTATTATCTGTAACCGAGTATCCAGATGAAAACGATGATGAGAATTTCTTTCAACGCACTCCCAGGTGGGTACACGACCCTCGGTGGTGAACCTTGACTTTCATGGTCGAACCGTGACTGTTTCCCCTTTCTCATCATCCTCTTCCCCTGCCTCTAGGACTTAAAGACAGAAGGTGGATGCGGTTGTCCGGTTCCTATAGTTTATAAACCCACAACATGCCTGCCTAGACTTTGTCAGCGACATGGAGAATGTTCGCTCTTACTTTGACAAGCTCTTAGAAGCCAAGCTCTCACCAGACTCGGCTCAAATGCATCCAGTGTATCCGGCGCTTCGTAAAGTACAACATGCGTTCCACCAACCTTTCCATCAAGCAGCCTGACCTGTACAAGGCGTGCAAGTTCTTCCTCACTGCCACCGAAGACATTCAGAAGATCCTGTCCAAGGGGCTCTCAAGAGACCGTGTCGACAGGAGGTGAATGTGGGGCCAGGGGTAGTACTGGGATGGTGGAGCCATTTGTTGGTCCTCCCCCACTCTCCGTTAGTGAGTACCTAACTTCTCTGGTCTTCTTTCTCCCCTCGTCTTAGGTACACAACCTTGAGCCAAAAAACACCCAGCCCATCCGATTGCCGAGCAGTCCTCAGGGACGCCAAGAGCATATTCTTGAAGTGCATAGACCAAGCCCGGGCGAACTGCGCAACCTCCTATCAACAAACAGAAATCATCCTTTACCTAGAGAGCCTTCTTGTCTTGAAGCATCTTCAGCGACCAGGGGTAGTCCAAAACATGACTGTAAGCCGCTTTTCTGGTTTAGTATGTGGGGTTCTTTTTCACCACTTGTCGCTCCTCATGTCTCCTTCTCCTTGCAGGTGGGAGAGTGGGAATGGAGGATGCACCATGAGTACGAAGGTGAAAAACTATGTGTGATCGGTTTAAGAACCCACAAAACCTCTACTCAACAAGTTGCTGCTTTCACGCTGGATAAGGATGAAGAGTCGGTGAATATGGGCAGATGCCCCTTGTGAGTTCCCAGACGTTATTCAGCTGCCACCCCCTGCCATTTAAACATTTTGTACCCTTGTTCTCTCCCCAGTGGTTCCAAGCCTACTATGAAAAAGTCCGGTCATTGCTAACCAAAAGTGATACAGACGATCTAAAGACTAAATTCTTCCTTTCTTCACTGGCAACTGAGAGACATAGTGTTTCACGAGCCATCAAGAGCTACCAATCATAGTGAGTAGTGCCCAAGTCATCCCCGCTCTCTGTCTCTTTGTTGCCCGGATCTTCAGCTTATTCTCCCCTTTGTTCCCAGGTATTACCTCCCCGATATCTCCAGTCAGGTGGTCAGGAAGGTCTGTGAAACTTGGACGCTTGCAAGGTACACTGATCCTGAAAAGTCTCTGTTTGCCAAGTACTTGGCACACACAAACTCCACTGTGGACAGGCACTACCGGGAAAAGTGCTGGGTGACATCTGTCATGGTTACAAGCTGGTGAAGAGATCTTGTGGTTGTGATGAGGGCCAGACCCCATCTGCCGCTGCCCCCCAGATGGAACTCAACGTCTTGGAGAGGGAGATGAAATGTCTGCCCAACAGTTCAAGCAGCGAGAAAATAAACAATTTTTCTATCTCAAATGAAGTTGGCTCAGACTAGTTCAATGGCTCCTCTTGTAGCCCTAGACCTCTTCTACAACCCCCAAAAGTTTGGTGCTCCTAGCATAAAAGGGGTCCTAGTTACGCGACTTTCATTTGGTGGTGCCATTTTGAGAGAGAACCGTGAATGGGAGCGAAGCTGACGGGTGCACCCGACCAGCAGTTCCAGGGCCTGGTCAGAATCGGATGCCTCTCTCCAGTCACAGAGCTGGTGTGCCTGGCCAGGGGGGCCCCGTTTCCCACACCTCTTGGATGGTAGAGATGCCCCAGGGGTGAACTGGGTGGTCGCATCCCACCAGCAGTTTCAGGAGTCCCTCACTCCTCCTGCTGGCAAAGAGAAGGGCGGACTTTGTCGTTTTAAGAGAGAGAACCGTGATCTTCTGGCTGTGCGGTTTATTTCCTCCAGCTAAGATCGATTTGGCATATTGTGACCCAGCGGGTAGGGACCCTCGTTCGGCTGGACTTTGGAGTCCAAGCCTGCTGATGGCGAGAGTGTTCTCTCCCTTCTAGCCCTGGTTTGACGTTTTGAGCGACCCGGTGGGTAAAGCAGAACTTTGAACTTCCGATTTTGAAGCACATAACCGATGAGAGAGAACTCGATGGGGGCATCCCACCAGCAGTTGCAGGAGCCCCCCACTCCACCTGCTGCCAAAGAGTAGGATGGACTTTGTCATTTTGAGACAGAGAGAACCGTGAATGAGAGTGAACCTGACTGCCTCACCCGACCAGCAGTTTCAGGGGCTGGGCATGTTGAGGGGCATCTCCCGGGTCACAGAGGTGGTGTGTCATGTCAGGGGAGCCCGGTTTCCCACACCTTGCGGAAGAAGGTAGAGAGGCTCCAGGGGTTGAACTGTGTGGGCGCACCCCACCAGAAGTTCCAGGGGCCTGGGCAGGAGTCCCCCACTCCTCCCACTGACTGAGAAGGGTGGACTTTGTCGTTTTGAGAGAGAGGACCAGGAATGAGAGCGAACCTGACTGTTCCACCCGACCAGTAGTTCAGGGGGCTAGGCAGGTTGGGACGCCTCACTCTGGTGATAGAGGTGGTGTGTCATGCCAGGGGAGCCCCGTTTTCCACACCTCGAGGAAGAAGGTAGAAACCCCGACCGGCTCAGGCAGCCTGGCAGCGTCCGGGGTACAAGCGCCTCTGCCCGGACGCGAGGTGCCCCGCTTCATGACATGGAAGGTTTCCTGGCATCGGGGACAAAGTCCCTCTCTCTATGTCTCAATAATCTATAGGTGGATAGAAGAGGTGCTTTCTCCACCCTCGGATCTTCTGTCTGTGTGAACCTCCTCCACCCAAGTTTGATTTGGCATGTCGTGACCCGGCGGGTAGGGACTCTCGCTCGGCCGGACTTTGGAGTCCGTGCCGGCATATGGCGAGCGTGTCTTCTCTCCCTTCTAGCCCAGGTTCGACGCTGTGGTTGCGGCGCTCGTGGCGGTCCCCTCATCCATGCAAACCCCTACTTAGCTCCTGCTGCTGGTGGGTGTTTGGGGGGAATCTGTCTGGCTGTCCTGTCAAGCTTGCTCCAAACGGGCAGAAAAAATGTGTCTGAAGTCTCGCGGTCTCACCCCGGGAGGACCTCCCGGGCCTAGGGGATGCATGAGTCGTATGCCCTCCGCCGCTCCCCAGCAACTCGATTCGTTTCGGGCCTAAGGGATGCGTGGGGTGTCTGCCCACTGCCTCTCCCCAGTAACCCGAGTCGATCCATCCCTGCAGTGTGCCCTGTGCGGCGGCACATCTTCTCTGTTGTCGATACCCGAACAGGCAGAAAAAATGTGTTTGAAACCGTGCAGTCTCACCAAGCGAGGACCTCGGGGGCCTAAGGGATGCATGGGTCGTATGCCCTCCGTCACTCCCCAGCGACCCGATTCGTTTTGGGACTAAGGGATGCGTGGGATGTGCCGTACGCAGACCTGCAGGGTATTGCGATTGTGAGGTCACGGTTACTTAGGCAAACGAGGGTTGCTCTGGGTTACACAGTTTCTTGGAGGACCCTGGGCAGGCGTACAGCAGTGATGGAGAGGCTGGCACAGGAGACCTCTGGGGCACTCTCGGTGTATAGGGACCAGGCCTGATGTTGGGTGAGGTGCCCTGTTGCAGATGTTTAATGTGACGGGGGCAAGGTCCCTTTAAGATTCGTGAAGCCAGTGCCTGTAACGGTGGCACACCGGTTGATAGTGGTAATAAGTGAGGAACATGTTGTTGTGGTGAACCAAAACTTCCTTTTACTGGGAACAGTTAACTTTATACAGTCTTTGGTAAAGTTCCATATGACAGCAGCAGATATAAACAGGCTTTATATACAGTACCGACCAAAAGTTTGGACACACCTTCCCATTCAAAGAGTTTTCTTTATTTTCATGACTATGAAAATTGTAGATTCACACTAAAGGCATCAAAACTATGAATTAACACATGTGGAATTATATACATAACAAAAAAGTGTGAAACAACTGAAAATATGTCATATTCTAGGTTCTTCAAAGTAGCCACCTATTGCTTTGATTACTGCTTTGCATACTCATGGCATTCTCTTGATGAGCTTAAAGAGGCAATCACCTGAAATGGTCTTCCAACAGTCTTGAAGGAGTTCCCAGAGATGCTTAGCACTTGTTGGCCCTTTGGCCTTCACTCTGTGGTCCAGCTCACCCCAAACCATCTCGATTGGGTTCAGGTCCGGTGACTGGAGGCCAGGTCATCTGGCGCAGCACCCCATCACTCTCCTTCATGGTCAAATAGCCCTTACACAGCCTGGAGGTGTGTTTGGGGTCATTGTCCTGTTAAAAAATAAATGATGGTCCAACTAAACGCAAACCGGATGGAATAGCATGCTGCTGCAAGATGTGGTAGCCATGCTGGTTCAGTATGCCTTCAATTTTGAATAAATCCCCAACAGTGTCACCAGCAAAGCACCCCAACACCATCACACCTCCTCCTCCATGCTTTACGGTGAGAACCAGGCATGTAGAGTCCATCCGTTCACCTTTTCTGCGGACGCACAAAGACACAGTGGTTGGAACTAGTGATGAGCGGGAGGTGCCATATTAGATTTCGCGATATTTCGCGAATATTCGATTGAATATTCGTATTATATTCGTCGAAATCGAATATTCATAATTATTCCAATTATCGCGAATAATATGCGATTTAATTAATCGCGTATTGCGATTTTTCTTTTGATAGTATAAGGCAACGTCCCTATGGCTAATTGACTATGGCTAGGCTAATATGTGTATTTTACGAAATTTCGTTATATTGCTCTAACTTCGTCTTTTAGAATATTACGAATATTCTAAAAGACGAAGTTAGAGCAATATTACGAAATTTCGTAAAATACACATATAGATTGTAATTTAGCTAATATACTGCTATAGTATTTTTTTTAATAGTGTACATATTTTACAAAACTTAAGTTCGGAAGAGGCAAAAAAATTTGAGAAAAAAAAGGATTATAGCACTATATTAGCTAAATTACAATCTATGTGTATTTTACGAAATTTCATAATATTGCTCTAACTTCGTCTTTTAGAATATTCGTAATATTGCTCTAACTTCGTCTTTTAGAATATTACGAAGTTAGAGCAATATTAATATACGTAAAAAGTTGAAATCGCAATTCGATTATTATACCTTGAATTAATCGGATTGCGATTTCAACGTAATTCTCAAATCAGACAGTACATTCTAGTATATGGAGACGTTCCCATGCTGATGGGGATGCTCCATGAGCACGGAAGTCGGCAGAAGCGGCAAGGGGCACTGACTGGAGCAGCAAGGAAGCCAGGAATCCAAAGGACAGGTAAGAACAACTTTAGGGAAGTGGGAAAGAAAAAGATATAACAATAAAAAAAAAAGAATATTCGATTTCACGAATATATAGGATATAACTATATTCTAAATATTCGCGAAATCTCGAAGTTGCGATATTCGAGAAAAAAAAATTCAATTCGAATATTCGCGCTGAACACTAGTTGGAACCAAAGATCTCAAATTTGGACTCATCAGACCAAAGCACAGATTTCCACTGGTCTAATGTCCATTCCTTGTGTTCTTTAGCTCAAACAAGTCTCTTCTGCTTGTTGCCTGTCCTTAGCAGTGGTTTCCTAGCAGATATTCTGCCATGAAGGCCTGATTCACATAGTCTCCTCTTAACACTTGTTCTAGAGATGTGTCTGCTGCTAGAATTCTGTGTGGCATCGACCTGGTCTCTAATCTGAGCTGCTGTTAACCTGTGATTTCTGAGGCTGGTGACTCGGATGAACTTATCCTCCGCAGCAGAGGTGACTCTTGGTCTTCCTTTCCTGGGGCGGTCCGCATGTGAGCCAGTTTCTTTGTAGCGCTTTATGGTTTTTGTGACTGCACTTGGGGACACTTTCAAAGTTTTCCCAATTTTTCGGACTGACTGACCTTTATTTCTTGAAGTAATGATGGCCACTCGTTTTTCTTTACTTAGCTGCTTTTTTCTTGCCATAATACAAATTCTAACAGTCTATTCAGTAGGACTATCAGCTGTGTATCCACCTGACTTCTCCACAACGCAACTGATGGTCCCAACCCCATTTATAAGGCAAGAAATCCCACTTATTAAACCTGACAGGGCTCACCTGTGAAGTGAAAACCATTTCAGGTGACTACCTCTTGAAGCTCATCAAGAGAATGCCAAGAGTGTGCAAAGCAGTAATCAAAGCAAAAGGTGGCTACTTTGAAGAACCTAGAATATGACATTTTCAGTTGTTTCACACTTTTTTGTTATGTATATAATTCCACATGTGTTAATTCATAGTTTTGATGCCTTCAGTGTGAATCTACAATTTTCATAGTCATGAAAATAAAGAAAACTCTTTGAATGAGAAGGTGTGTCCAAACTTTTGGTCTGTACTGTATATGGCAGGCACAATGTTCTTGCAAGATACACAGAGGGTAAAACACTTACAGACCAGGCTGCACTTTTCCTCAGAAATCCTGTGCACTATTCCTCAGAACTCCTGGCTGTCTTTATCCCAAGGCCCGTATACCCTAATGCTGGCTTTATCCTTGGTAGAAACTTCCTCAGGTATATATCCTTGCTTTAGGTAAAATCCTTCTGCCCTTCAGCTTTCTTGTCTGGCTGGAATACTGGCTCTGCTCTGCTTTGTTATGGGAATTGGTTTCTCAAGAGGTAACTGTTCCCCTGGTGACAATCTTCTGAGCTAACTCTGGCTCAATATCCTCAGGCAGGCCAGACTACTCTCCTTAGCCTTCTGGTGGCAACTAGCAGCCTGGGCTGTCCAATTGACTGTTGCCTAGCTAAAGTCCACACTGCTTCTGACTCTACACACTCCTTTCCCTGAACAGGACCTGACTATTTATATTACGGGTTCCCTAGCTCCCTCTACTGGCTAGGAGGAGGAACTACACCCTAACAGGCCTGATACACAGATAACAGGGAGAACACACAAACATAGCATATGCATACAAATGGACTGTAAATACAATGCCACTGTTCCACAAGAGGTAGAGAACAACGTGGCCCAATTGACCCTTGTGTAGTGCCCACATTGACCTAGTGGGACACTACAGATGTCTGCCCTCTGCCTCTCCCCAGTAATCTGAGTCTTTCCATCCCTGCGGTGTGCCCTGTGCGGCGGAGGCACATTTTCTGTGCAGTCAACAGCCGGACACCCGATCTAGCAGAAAAATGTGTCTGAAGTCGTGAGGTCTCACCATGGAAGGCCCTTCCAGGGCATAAGGGATGCGTGGGTTGTATGCCCTCCGATGCTCCCCAGTCACACAATTTGTTTTGGGCCTAAGGGATGCGTGGAGTGTCTGCCCTCAGACACTCCCCAGTAACCTCGGTTGTTCCATTCCTGTGGCATTCTCTGTGCGGTGGCGGCATGTCTTCTCTGCTGTCGGGTTCCTCACTGGCTGGCTGGTGCGGCCGTGCAATTCACTTTTAGCGACCCACGGCAGGGTGACCTGCGCCTTCCAAGTGACCTCGCTCCTGGTGGCTGGGTGCTGGGGTGTGGGATCATCCATGCCGCACAGCCCTGTGTTGCCAGAGAAGAGAGACAATAGGGTTGAAGCGGTAGACAAGGAGTGAGAGGCAGGTAACCCGTCCCCAGGTCTTTGCCCTGGGGACTTCTCCTCCTCCTTCCCACTCAAACCCACCCTTGTCTGCTCCTCTGCCTCAGCGGCTAGGAGGAGAGGAAGAGGGCCGCGTTGTGCGCCCTTCAGGGGCGGTGGTCAGAATCCGGATCTTTCCTTCCGCCTCCTCCTCCCTCTCCATGGGGGTTTTGTGTCTCAAACCCCTCCTCACTCCGTCGCCTACCTGTTGATCCTGCCAGTAGCAGATGCTTGTCTCAAAGATTAAGCCATGCATGTTTAAGTACGCATGATTGGTACAGTGAAACTGCAAATGGCTCATTAAATCAGTTATGGTGCCTTTGATCGCTCCAACAGTTACTTGGATAACTGTGGTAATTCTAGAGCTAATACATGCCGACGAGCGCTGACCCCAGGGATGCATGCATTTATCAGAACAAAACCAATCCAGGGGCCCAGGTTAGCGATGGGGCCCACGGACGGGGGTGGTCTCAGCCTCCCCAATTCCCACCTGCCGCTGCTCTCCCCGGCCGCTTTGGTGACTCTAGATAACCTCGGACCGATCGTACATCCCCATGACGGCGACGATCCATTCGGATGTCTGCCCTATCAACTTTCGATGATACTTTCTGCGCCATGGGTAACGGGGGTAACGGGGAATCAGGGTTCGATTCCAGAGAGGGAGCCTGAGAAACTGCTACCACATCCAAGGAAGGCAGCAGGCACGCAACTACCCACTCCCGACTTGGGGAGGTAGTGACGAAAAATAAAATACAGGAATCTTTTGAGGCCCTGTAATTGGAATGAGTACACTTTAAATCCTTTAATGAGGATCTATTGGAGGGCAAGTCTGGTGCCAGCAGCCGCAGAGGAAGGTTGTGCGCGTGTGAGCTCCTGCATCCCAGCCAAGCTTCCAGGGATTTTGTCATCATTTCCTGGAGCCAGCAACACCAGACTTGAGGGGATAGTAAGATCTTTACCCAGCCCAGGCCTTGCCTCTCCCTAGGGAGAAGGTAGAGTCCTGGGCCATGCTTCCAGCCAAGACCCAGGATCCTGATTCCCAGGGTAGGCCGGCGGGAGGTAGGGGAGGCAAGCTACCGGCCTCTACTCCATCTTCCGCTCCGGGGGTCAGAAGATCCAGCAGGGGAAATGTGAAAGCAGCCCCTGTGGCCCCCAGGGGCGAAGCCGAGTAAATCGCCGGCAAGAACAAAAGAATAGACTCTCCTAAAGGTATGCGGGGTGCTCCTGGAGGTGGGTTGGGATCAGTGGAAACCGACTGGGGCTGTGTTTATCTCCCGCATAGCAGCCCACCTCCAGGAGTATGAAATAGCTGGAAAAGCTTTGAAAAGACTCAGAGGTGAGCTGAAGCAGGAGAGAAGAAAAGAGGATAGGGCCTCCAAGGTAAAGAGTCCGGAAATCTCAGCTAAAATCAGAGAACTGAAAGAGGAAATAGATATATTAGAAGACAAGAGGGCCGCTATCCTTAAAAATAGTGGCGCTTTTGAGGAGAAAATTAAAGAAGGAATAAAGATTCAAAGGAGAAATGGAAGAGGAGAAAGCAATGGAAAGCAAGAGGAGGGAAAGTCCGTGGTGAGTCTGGGGGGTAAAGGATCAGTCTGCAGGGCTGCGGATTCCGGGATCCCTGAGCAGGTCTGTCTCCCCCCCACGAGCTCAGATGAGGAGGAGAAAGGTTAGTGCGAGTAGTGGGGGTCGGGGGACAGCTTATGGAACAGATCGTACCTAGAATCCCCCCCGGCTCACCTTGAAGGCCTAGTATTTGGAGACGAACTCCTGGAGGATGGGCCTGCAAGGAAAAAGAAGAAAGGCAAAAACAGCAAAGAACAAGGAAATAAAATTAATATATGTTTCAAAATCCACCGCCTCTGGACTGACTGCAAAGTAAGTCAGGAGGCTAACCCCACTACCCCCTAGCACCGATTTCTGATGTGGAACCAGAGCGTGGGAGTTGGGAGAGCATAGTAATTAAAAAGATGGCGCAGGACGCCGTCTTGTTAGCAGTACCAAGGGGGGCATGGTGTGCTGTGTGGGGGAGGAGCGGCTAAAAAGCCGAACATTATAGAGTCAGTGACAAGGGGAGGAGGCGTGGCTACATCCGGTGTGGCCCCTCCCACCGCCGCGACGGCTGTAGCGCTGGAAAAGTGCTCAGTTGAATTGCGGCGGTGTTACCTCCTCCTCCCCTGTATCCGCCCGCAAGCTGGAGGATGGCCCCATTGGTCTTGCGGCTCCTGCTGTGGCTCCCGTTGCTCTTTCTGTTCCCGAGGTCCCCCGGACCCCTCCCCCTGCTGTGTGTAAGCAGGTGGAGAGGGGAGGGGAGGAGGGGAGCAGAGTGTCCAGGCGGAGCAGGGAAAAATGTTAATGATAATAAAAAATTCCTAGCTGGCCCAGCTGTGTGCTGGGGGCAAGTGAAGAGATGGAGGTGACCACTGAAAAAGTGGTTCTTCCAAAAAAGTGTTAATTTAGGGGTCACTCCGGATCCTGATGTGAGGGGGAAAGGGGGGCTGCCCCTGCTGCTGGACAAGTGGCGGGGTCCCCTCGTGGGGTCTGGCGCGACAGTTGCGGCAGGTAGAGGGGGGGGGGTGGGAGCTGGTTCAGCTGCCCTTCCTGGGTCCGTGGCGCCTGGCAGCTAGACGGAATGTGGTCTGTCTCAAGTGGTGTAGCAAATGATGCATGCCCTACAAGAAAGAGTGCGGGCGGAGCTCCTGCTTGGTATGGGTTTTCAAGGCAAGTGACATCTTTGTCTTGATCCATCCGTATGGCTCTAAGGAGTTTGAAATCATTTTTGTCCGGCCAGAGGGGCTGGAGCTCTTCTGGTCCGGATATAAACCTGGTGAAGGACATGCTGGAATGGCGTTGTTTCCTTGCAAAAGTGATAATCCGCCAGAGTGAGGTCAAGAGAGTGGACCGTGCTGACCCCGTAACGAGTCACTCTCTTGTGTTTATATCATGACCTGGCTGGGCAGGTCCGGAGAGGTCCACGGAAGTAGAGTACCAGCTATAAACCTGGATGCGTTTGGCATTTGGTCGGGGTGCCTGGACGTTAATGTCAAGCTCAAGCGTCTGGGGAGTACAGTTTCCCAAATCCATCATCTGCCTTTATCGGCCGTGACAGGATCTTAGTCTTTTACAGGGGGGAAGCCTAAGCACTGTCACAAGTGCGCCAGGCCCACACACTTTAGCTGCCAAGTGCAGAAGTGCGCGTTGTGTGGGGGGACAGGTCATCTAGCTACATCTTGTGAGGCGATTAGATGGAACCTGTGTGGTGAGCTTGGGCACCCCTTCAGTCGCTGTCCTCTCTGAGGTCAATGCGGCCCGAGCTCATGCAGGAGCGGGCCGGAGGTCCCTTCGGCTTAGGCGGGGTACTGGCAAAGGCAGTGGAGTTAAGGGGGCAGTGAGAACTGGGACAATCCATCACGGCAAAGGCGGAGAGAAAGGAGTCAGGCGGAGAGGGGGAGGGAGGATGCCCGCTCCCTCCCAAACAACTGCCCCTCCTGAATCAGAGACCCTAGGGGGCAGGGAGCTGGAGGAGGAGATTGAGAGTCTGCATAGGGCTGAAGAGACTCTGTCCTCGCACTACAAAGTGCTGCAGAGAGTAGTGGGGCAGAGTCCCAAAGTAGACGGAAACGACGTACTAAGAAAAAATCTAACCCGACCAAAGTTGCCAGGGAAGGTGTAACCGGCTCCCCTCTGGAGCTCTCCAACCGGTACCTCACTTTAGATGAGACCTCTGCATCCTCTTCTGGGGAGGAGGTTGAAGGTGAGGGGCTGGGGGCGAAGGAGGGAGGCCCTTCAGGAGGCCCCGTGCCCCTCTCTGGGGTGGATGCAAGGTCCTCAGCAGGGGTGGCAAAACCGGACCCCGAGACTGAGGAAGCTGGGAGTAGTTGCGCGGAGGGAGGAAGTGGTGGCAGTGATGGATACCACTGTCTCCCTCAAGAGGGGTCGCGCTGCTCTAGAGGACAGCCCCAGGAGGGGGGAGAGAGATGGGAAGGCGGCCATCTAATTTAACCCCTTAAGGACACATGACTTACCGGTACGGCATGTTTCCCCGAGTCCTTAGGGACACATGACGTACCGGTACGTCATGTGTTGTTCCAATCACTGCTGCCCTGGCAGGCGGTGATCGGAACAAGGTGCCTGCTCAAATCATTGAGCAGGCACCTCGGCCAAATGCGCGGGGGGTCCCGTGACCACCCCCCCCGTGTCGGCGATCGCAGCAAACCGCAGGTCAATCAGACCTGCAGTTTCAGTCAGGGACCGCGGGGATCAGAAACATTAACATGCCCAAAATATAGATTTACCCCTGAGTGATTTTATGGCGGCGGGTGGTGCAGGGGGGGGGGGGTTGCGGGCGGTGCTGCAGGCGGGATCGCGATCCCCCGCCCGCCTCCTCTTGAATAATCATTGGTGGCCAGTGGATATCGCAGAGTGTCAGCACATTGCTGACACTCTGGTATTAACGGCTGCCATCTGTACTGTGATGTCAGCCGCTTAACCCTTTCCGTACGGACCGCGGTATGGAAGAGCAGAGGTTAACAGTCGGGAGCTCTCTTCCTCTCCCATCGGGAGCTGCTGTGCCTTTGCAGCCCCCAGACAGGATGGGGTCACAGAGGGAGGGAGCCCCCAGACAGCTCCCCTCCTTCCCCTTCCCCGTCTGCGCAGTTGTGGCTACAACTGAGCAGACGGGGAAGGTTCCTATGGCAACAGGACGCCTTCTCAGGCATCCTGCTGACCATGGTGCTGAACAGATCTGTGCTAAAGGCATAGATCTGTTCAGACAAAGTTTAAGTAAAATACAGTATAATACACTATATAGTGTACTGTGCTGTATTATACAGACATCAGACCCACTGGATCTTCAAGAACCAAGTGGGTCTGGGTCAAAGAAAAAAGTAAAAAAAAAAACATTTATCACTGAATAAAATAATTAAATACACTACACATATTAGGTATCACTGCATCCGTAACGACCTGATCTATAAAATAGTCATGTTCCTTTCCCCGCACAGTGAACACCATAAAAATAAAAAATAAAATGAGAAAATTGAAATTTTGCCCACCTTACTTCCCAAAAAAGGTAATAAAAGTGATCAAAAAAGTTGCATGTACGCCAAAAATAGTATAAATCAAACCGTCATCTCATCCCGCAAAATTCATACCCTACCCAAGTTAATCGCCCAAAAACTGAAAAAAACTATGGCTCTTAGACTATGGAAACACTAAAACATGATTTTTTTGTTTTGTTTAAAGATGAAATCATTGTGTAAAACTTAAATAAAAAAAAGTATACATATTAGGTATCGCCGCGTTGGTATCGACTGGCTCTATAAAATATCACATGACCTAACCCCTCAGGTCACCACCATAAAAAATAAAAATAAAAACAGTGTAAAAAAAGCCATTTTTTGTCATCTTATGTCACAAAAAGTGTAATGGCAAGATATCAAAAAGTCATATGCACCCAAAAATAGAGCCATTCAAACCGTCATCTCATCCCACAAAAAATGAGACCCTACTTAAGATAATCGCCCAAAAACTGAAAAAAAAACTATGGCTCTTAGACTATGGAGACAACATTTTTTTGTTTCAAAAATGAAATCATTGTGTAAAACTTACATAAGAAAATTGCATACATATTAGGTATCGCCGCAACCGTGACAACCTGCTCTATAAAATTACCACATGATCTAACCTGTCAGATGAATGTTGTAAATAACAAACAAAAAACGGTGCCATAAAAGCTATTTCTTGTTACCTTGCCGCACAAAAATTATAATATAGAGCAACCAAAAATCATATGTACCCTAAACTAGTACCAACAAAACTGCCACCCTATCCCGTAGTTTCTAAAATGGGGTCACTTTTTTGGAGTTTCTACTCTAGGGGTGCATCAGGGGGGCTTCAAATGGGACATGGTGTCAAAAAACCAGTCCAGCAAAATCTGGCTTCTAAAAAGCATACGTCGGACCTTTCCCTCTACGCCCTACTGTGGGCCCGTACAGTAGTTTACGGCCACATATGGGGTGTTTCTGCAAACTACAGAATCGGGCAATAAATATAGCATTTTGTTTGGCTGTTAACCTTTGCTTTGTTACTAGAAAAAATGGATTAAAATGAAAAAATTTGCAAAACAAAAATCTAAATTCTGAAATGTTATCACCATTTGCCATTAACTCTTGTGGAACACCTAAAGGGTTAACGACGTTTGTAAAATCAGTTTTGAATACCTTGAGGGGTGTAGTTTCTAGAATGGGGTCATTTTGGGTGGTTTCTATTATGTGAGCCTCAGAAAGTGACTTCAGACCTGAACTGGTCCCTAAAAAGTGGGTATTTGAAAATTTCAGAAAAATTTCAAGATTTGCTTCTAAACGTCTAAGCCTTGTAACATCCACCCAAAAATAAAATATCATTCCCAAATTGACCCAAACATGAAGTTGACATATGGGGAATGTAAAGTAATAACTATTTTTGTAGGTATTACTATGTATTATAGAAGTAGAGAAATTAAAACTTGGAAATTTGCCATTTTTAAAAAATTTTGGGTAAATTTGGTATGTTTTTATAAATAAAAATGATATTTTTTTTACTTCATTTTACCAGTGTCATTAAGTACAATATGTGACGAAAAAACTCTCAGAATGGCCTGGATACGTCAAAGTGTTTTAAAGTTATCACCACTTAAAGTGACACTGGTCAGATTTGCAAAAAATGGCCTGGTCCTTAAGGTGAAATAAGGCTTTGTCCCTAAGGGGTTAATTACTCTTTATGGCGGTACCCACTCTGCTGACTCTGGCGACCATTAATGTCGCCAGCATTAAGTCGGATGCGGCTCGTTTTACAGCCTTTGATTTTCTCAGCCGAGTTAAAGCTGATATTTTGTTTTTGCAAGAGACCAGGCTGCCAGATTTGGCAGCGATTTATGAAGCCAAGAGGGAGTGGACACCAGGGCCCTCCTACTGTTCTCTTGCGGCCAAGCCGTATAGCGGAGTGGCGGTCCTTTTTACCGCACCGGTAGAATGCCGACGAGTAATTGAATTAGAAATGGGGAGGTGTTTGATCTTGGATGTCCTCATGAAGGGACATGAACTGTGCCTAACTTACAACAGGGGTTTCACTTACTATAGAGGTAGCCAGATAAAGCCTAGAATAGATATAGGCTTTATTTGAAGGAGGAGGCTACTTTCTCACCCTTAACGGTTGTAGAGGTAGAATTCACTGTCTGATTATGTTTTCTCTGAATAATTTCAGAATCCCCCAAATGGGAAGAGGTTATTGGAAGCTGAATTTGGGCGTCCTGGAGGAAGCAGAGGTGAAACAATCCTTTGAGGACTTCCTTCAGAGTCAGGTAGCTTTACTGGATTTCTGTGATACTAAGTCAGAGTGGTGGGAGATATTCAAAGATCGGGCCGCAAAGTTCTTCCGCCAGCTCTCGGGCCTCAGGTCCCTGGACAGGTACCGCCTATATCAGGGTCTGAGAAGGAAACTAGAGCATCTGGTCTCGACTGGAGGTAGCCGCGAGGATATCTCCAGGGAGAAATCTTTGCGCAAGAGGTGCCAGTATTATAGGCACACATCTTTGGTTTTTAAAAGGGACTTCGGGAGGTACCGCTCACCCGACCCCTACACAAACTGTAAGATGTCAGTGAATAGTAAGTTAGTGACAGGACTGGTCGATAGTATGGGATCTCTGAACAGGTCCAGATCAGGGATCCTGGAAGTAGTCAGATCCTTCTACTCACGCCTCTTGGAAGAGAGGGATCTGGACAGGATGTCTGCTTTCCTGGCTGAAATCACCCCTGAGTCAGAGGCTCACCTCTCCTTTGACGTTTTGGTAGAAGAGATCAGGAAGTCGCCAGGCCCGGATGGCTTAACATCAGAGTTTTACAAGACCTTTAAGGACTCTAAGTCCCCTCTTGACTGAGGTGTTAAATGAGTGTCTATCCTCGGGCACTCTGCCTCAGTCAGTCAATAAGGAGGTCAGCCCCGATCCTTCTACCAAAGGGTAAAGATCTGAGCTGTATTGAGAACTGGCATCCCATAGCACTTCTCAATATGGACAGAAAGATTCTGGCCAAGATACTATTCAACAGGTTGGTGAAATTTGCACCCCAACTCCGTTTGGTGGCCCAGCAATGCTGGGTTCCAGGCCGCAGCACTTATAGTGCTGTGCTCTGTGTCCGGGAGGCAGTGGAGCAGAGTAGAGCAGGCAACTGGAAGGGGTACATGCTGTCCTTAGATCAAGCAAAGGCGTTTGATCGGGTTAGCCACGAGTACCTCTGGTCGGTCCTTCTGAAGTATGGCCTGCCGGAGGGGTTTGTTGATTGGTTAAAGATCTTGTATGCGGTGCGGAGAGTTTCCCGCTTGTGAATGGTTGGTCTGGCGTCCTTTGAGCCCACTTTTATACGTGTTAGCGATTGATCCCTTTCTTAAGAGGATCGATCGTGGACCGTTGGCGGGAGTCGGGATGGATAGGGCTGTGTCGGAAGCCACTCAGAGCAGTAGCATATGCTGACTGTGTCACCATTTTCGTGTCCTCGAGAGGGGAAGCGGAATACGTGATGTCTAAAGTGGACCACTACTCGGAGGCATTCGGGTCTATGATCAATCGGGATAAGTGTGAGAGTCTCTGGCTGGGAGGGGGTGATCCAGCTTTCGATCTCCCGGACACACACCCAGGGCTCCAGTCATCAGCCAAAGTTCTAGGCACCCATTTTAGCCATGGGGGATTATTCCACTCAAAATTGGGACTACAGGCTTAAGATCGCCGTTCAGAAGGTTTACCAGTGGAAGGATTGGTCTTTGAGCCTCAGGGAAAGGGTGAACCTGACAGCACAGGGGCTTCCGGGTTCATCTATTGAAGCACCTCAGCTCCCGACTTGATCTATTTGAAGCACCTAAGCCGCTGATATGTTTCTTGATGGTAGCTGTAGAGATGCAAGTCTTCAACAGTGGGCTTAAATGCCTTATATTGTCATTCCTAGGGTTCTGTTCTTTATTTTAATGATTACTAGTGTTCCCTAGGGCTCAATCATCACAATTCTAATTATAGGGGGGGTCCAGGGGTTTAAGCCCTGGTTCTCCGGCCTGCCTTTGAAGGAGCTGTAGTTATACACGTCTGTAACAGTGGGCTTAAATGCACTGTATTAGAGCTTAAATGGATTGTAATGTCATTCCTAGGGTTCTGTTCTTCATTTTTATGATTGTTAGTGTTCCCTAGGGCTCAATTATCACAATTCCAATTATAGGGGGGTCCAGGGGTTTAAGCCCTTGGTCTCCAGACTTGACTCTCCATGTGTTCAGCCCTTAAGCAAAATCTATATAGACTATGGTAACAAGGCCACTGGATCGGTATGGTGACCCCACTCAGTTACCTGTTAGGTAGCAGGCATAGAGGTGTATGGATGCTATAGGGATTAATAGCACCATTAATATCACCATGCATGCAACCTCACCTATAAACCCTAGATGGCACTGCTGACATGTTTTCTTTTCTACAGAGAGTTGAATAGCCAGGCCCGTGAGTGGAAATGGTTACCCAACTCTCGTTACCAGTCACCTGACTGAAATGGTGATCAGTGAGTCAATGTACCAATCAAAGGAGTTTTCACTCCTAATATGTCCTCTAGCAGACATAGAAGTGGATGCAATACAATAGTGTGTCATTGTAAGCCCTGGGGATTCAGACTTTACTATATGTGATTTCTGCCATTGTTGCTCCAGGCTTTACTTTGGGAACTTGATTCCGTGTGTTCAGCTATATCTTATATTCTAGAAATCTGTAGATATTGCTTACATTAGAGATGAGAGCTTTAGAGACTAGGGTAACAAGGCCAATGGATGAATATGGTGATACTGCTCTCAGTAATATTTACAAAATGGTAAAAACATCAGAACAGTTTATTAATTAAACAATTAACAGAATGGGGAAAAAACATAATTACAAAGAGGTAAAAACATCATAACAGTTTAATAATTAAACAATATTTACCGGAATGGGGAAAAAACATAAGAATATAGTATCTTAATTTTACACTTAGACAAATTATAACATTCTTTTGGATTTACAATAAACAAAGCAGCATGAGGTTAAGTGTCAAGTGAACTTAGCTCTGCGCCTTCACCGAATGAGTTTTTACGGACACCATAGTAAAAAAAACAGTTCTGTGCCATGTAAAAGGTCTCTTTGCCTCAGAGAAAAAAAAACTGTCTGTTTTCAGTCCTTTACATGTTTGAGCACAGGTTTCAGATTTGGCCTTTGAGGAATGATTGATCAGTCTCCAAAAAGTCGAAAACACGCCTTGGTGGCATGGGCAAGGTACATTTGAGGCATTTAGGCACATCTTCCCTTTGTCCTGGAAGAAGCTATAACATTTCTCGTCCGTCAATGTTTTTTGTAGCTCCTCACCCTCCTTGCCATCCATTAGGACTCCATGATATTCACATACAATGTCTCCTTTCCGAAAGGTCTGACGGGTTTTAAGGGAGTAACCAACTTTTCTTTTATCCACCACAGCCACAAGTCCAGGCCACTCCAGGGAGTCTATTAAAGCATTAATATATTTCATATTGTCCTCTTTTTTCTCGATTCTTAAGGTCTCCAGGCTCGTAGAATGTCAACTGTTCTTGGCACGTTGGTGTCCCAGGCCTGACGTTCCAAATAAACCTTCACTTGCTCTTCCCTTGCAAGATTCCTGAAGTGTTCTACACAGGGGAAGGGGGGGGGGGGGTCAGTAAGTGTACCAAATAAGTAATATTGCTGTCCTAACAATTGTCACTTCAATTAAAATGCAGTTTAAACAGAGGAAATATTTATTAGAAGCTTACCAACAAAATCCTTGATACGATCACTATATTGGGTTCGTCTCCATTTATCCGGGCAGTATTGTGCATTGAGCTGGCTGACCTGCCTACAGACATTCAAGGATGGAGAGGACTGGTTGAGGCCTAAAGGATATATTTTAAGCAGTTTTTTGGAAGCTCTCCTCTAAGTTCTAAAAAGTCTTCAACACTTGCAATGCCTTCCACTAATCCTTCTCATTCCTCTTCTTGATTTTCTCCTTCTCTCCTCCTTTTTATGACACGGTCCACTACTCAGTTTCATTTACACCCCTCAACGTGGTGAGAATCTGCCTACCCTGGATAACTGCATTTTTGCTGAATCAGAGTTGGCTGATAACCAGGTCAATATAAATACAGACGTGGACAAAATTGTTGGTACCCTTTGGTCAATGAAAGAAAAAGTCACAATGGTCACAGAAATAACTTTAATCTGACAAAAGTAATAATAAATTAAAATTCTATAAATGTTAACCAATGAAAGTCAGACATTGTTTTTCAACCATGCTTCAACAGAATTATGTAAAAAAATAAACTCATGAAACAGGCATGGACAAAAATGATGGTACCCCTAACTTAATATTTTGTTGCGCAACCTTTTGAGGCAATCACTGCAATCAAACGCTTCCTGTAACTGTCAATGAGACATCTGCACCTCTCAGCAGGTATTTTGGCCCACTCCTCATGAGCAAACTGCTCCAGTTGTGTCCGGTTTGAAGGGTGCCTTTTCCAGACTGCATGTTTCAGCTCCTTCCAAAGATGCTCAATAGGATTGAGGTCAGGGCTCATAGAAGGCCACTTTAGAATAGTCCAATTTTTTCCTCTTAGCCATTCTTGGGTGTTTTTAGCGGTGTGTTTTGGGTCATTGTCCTGTTGCAAGACCCATGACCTGCGACTGAGACCAAGCTTTCTGACACTGGCTAGTACATTTCTCTCTAGAATTCCTTGATAGTCTTGAGATTTCATTGTACCCTGCACAGATTCAAGACACCCTGTGCCAGACGCAGCAAAGCAGCCCCAGAACATAACAGAGCCTCCTCCATGTTTCACAGTAGGGACAGTGTTCTTTTCTTGATATGCTTCATTTTTTCGTCTGTGAACATACAGCTGATGTGCCTTGGCAAAAACTTCGATTTTTGTCTCATCTGTCCACAGGACATTCTCCCAGAAGCTTTGTGGCTTGTCAACATGTAGTTTGGCATATTCCAGTCTTGCTTTTTTATGATTCGTTTTCAACAATGGTGTCCTCCTTGGTCGTCTCCCATGTAGTCCACTTTGGCTCAAACAACGACGGATGGTGCGATCTGACACTGATGTTCCTTGAGCATGAAGTTCACCTTGAATCTCTTTAGAAGTCTTTCTAGGCTCTTTTGTTACCATTCGGATTATCCGTCTCTTAGATTTGTCATCAATTTTCCTCCTGCGGCCACGTCCAGGGAGGTTGGCTACAGTCCCATGGATCTTAAACTTATGAATAATATGTGCAACTGTACTCACAGGAACATCTAGTTGCTTGGAGATGGTCTTATAGCCTTTACCTTTAACATGCTTGTCTATAATTTTCTTTCTGATCTCTTGAGACAGCTCTTTCCTTTGCTTCCTCTGGTCCATGTCGAGTGTGGTACACACCATATCACCAAACAACACAGTGATTACCTGGAGCCATATATATAGGCCCAATGGCTGATTACAAGGTTGTAGACACCTGTGATGCTAATTAGTGGACACACCTTGAATTAACATGTCCCTTTGGTCACATTATGTTCTGTGTTTTCTAGGGGTACCATCATTTTTGTCCATGCCTGTTTCATGAGTTTATTTTTTTACATAATTCTGTTGAAGCATGGTTGAAAAACAATGTCTGACTTTCATTGGTTAACATTTATAGAATTTTAATTTATTATTACTTTTGTCAGATTAAAGTTATTTCTGTGACCATTGTGACTTTCTTTCATTGACCAAAGGGTACCAACAATTTTGTCCACGTCTGTATTTCTCTGTCTTCCTGACATAGATGGTCTTCAGCCCACTGATCAAAAGCCTATTTTGCCTCTTTTCCAGTTACTGCAGGTATCTGAAACCTAAGGGACATAAATAAAGGCATTGTTAGCAGTGGTACAGGACACTTTAGTGGTGCAAGACATTAGATATAATAACTAATAATTGTCAGTACTACTGATTACTTACTTCTCGTGTAATCTCCAAGTCATTGCACGGATTTGTGACTGGTTTTCCTTTGCAAGACACGAAGAACTGTTCCACTTTTTTTTATTCCTTTGCCAGTTGGGTTGGTCTGATATTTTTAAAGTATGTGCTGAACAGCTATAAGAAGAAAGCTATAGTGTTAAGGAATTGCCTCATCATAATATAAATAAAGAAATAAATAATTGATTCTTAAACACTTACCAGCTCCTCCTCATCTGTAAGCACAATTGCCGTCCCTTGCGTTTTTACAATGCAGACCCTTTTTTTGGTGCTTCCATTCCAAGTAGGTGGTATACTTCCGCTCCAGCCAATCTTTCACCATCAGGTTTTGCACCAGAAAAAGCTTCAGAAAAGCTTCAAGGTAGTAGCATGTGATGGTCTTGCGTGTCATTTATTTCACACTTTTGGACTGACCGAGAGAACATGTTCACCACGTGGAGCTTTGCTGCTGCTAGTACTCTGGCCATCCTTAAGGTTTAGATGCCCGTTACTGATAAAGAAAAAATAAAATAGTTGTGTTAATTGATGAGAAAAATCAAACTATTCAGAGCCATCCAATACCAATATTAATAAGGTAATAACTACAAAATCTTTGGGACTACATTTCCACCGCCCCCTGTGTAATTTAGCTCTAAAGGCCTAACCCTTGTTTACATTATTGTGGGCTTTTTGGTGACATTCTGGTTAAGCTCTTCATTTATTGTCTTCAGTTCTGCCAGAAAGGCCCGGGCAGCCTCTTTGGTGTCCCCTCCCCGACTGTTTCATGGAAGTTTCATGATATCACAAATGTAGCAAACTGCTAGATAATGACATAAGGTAATTTTAAATGGTGCTTATAGCCGTCTTCAAATGCAAGTGCTTGCTCACAAATTGTTTGGTTTTCTCTGGGTCACTGAGAAATCCCAAAGAGATCTCATCTGGGCTCATGAAATATAAGTAGTGGGCAACATTTTCTACCTAATAGAAAATACATAGATGTTAGTTTATATATTCAATGTCTAACAAGGTTCCTGTAATGCATACAAAGTGATAGAAAAACCATACATACCATTTGCCTTATGCTCAACTCTGAGAAATGAATAGTCAGGTATTTTCTCAAGTTCAGAAACATTGCAGAATTCACATCATGCTGCTTGTGGACACCAGCCTGAGTCAATTTTCTTTTTAGGGGGGGTCACAAAACTAGTCCTGAAACAAATTAATGTGCATACTATCCATTAGTGGGTACACTAGAATCATAGTAGTGTTATAATACACCCATATTATTACAAAATTTAAGAAAGGAAAATTGAACTTGCTCATCTTGTTCAGTAACTTCATCAGAAGGTTGCTTAAGGATGTACAAAAAAAAAAAGTCTATCAGAAATTCACCACTCTGCTTCCACAGTGCTACAGGCAGGGGTTCCACAGGAATTAATGTGCAAAAAAAACAACAACTTTGTCTTTAAATAGCAAAAACAGAACTCCAGACATGCCCTGTCTGCTATAGATATGTCGAGATTCTCTCGACATATCTCGAAAGAAAGTGTATGAGACTTAGCACGGATGAAGCCAGGAAAGCGGCATTAGAATCGACCAAGATGACCCTGGTCAACATAGTACAGCCACTTCACATGGAGGGCGATGAGGACACATTCCAACCTCAAGAAGATTTGGAGGTCACACATGGCAATGTGGAGCCTGAAGAATAAATTGAGGATGTGCCAGCCGTGACCGAGGACCAAGATATATTAGAGAGAGAGACAGCATTCCAGAAGAAGACCATGCGGAAGGACAAAGAGGAGAAGATGGAGAAATGGAGGTAATTGATAACCTCTATAGTCAGACACAGAGGTCAGTGTTTTGTGACAGCCTATGTCTTCTCAGTATTGGTAAAATGTCTAGTCTAACTAGTTGCATTTTCCATTTGAATTATAGAATCCAACAGACAAAATGGACAGTGGATACAAGAAATAAGATGATGGCTGAAGGGTTGTACCAATGTCATTCATTAGACAACCCAATGCTGAAGGGCTTTGCCTCCTATCTGAAGGACACCTCGAAGGTCAATAATTATAGACAGGAGGTTGAAGATGTTGCAAGGTTCCTTTTTTACATGAACCCAAAGACTGTAAACCTGCAGTTCGTAAAGGATGTGGAAAAGGCCGATGCCTTCTTTACCAAGCTGGAGGGATTTAAATCTTGTAAACCAGACCATCTTCAACTACCTGAAACATGTCCAGATGTTCATGACCTATCGGCTAAGATCCACTAACCTCTTTACGAAACATCCAACTTTGTACAAGTCCTGCGATTTCTTTCACAAGGTGACTGACGACATACAAAAGAAGTTGTCAAAGGGCATTTCTAGAGAGGTTGTCAGCAAACGGTGAGCTATTCTCTCTCTCTGTACATATATACATACAGTAATATATGCTTATCTTATTTTTAGGTACCAGGCATTGACAACCTCTTTAAAAAAAAAAAAAAGACACCCCAAGAATGTTGCAGGCTTCTAGATGTGGCAAAACCATTATTTTCAGTGTTTCAAGGATGTCCAAGGTGGAAACACTGATCGAGAAACATATCTAGAAATTATATTATTATTTGGAGGCCCTGCTTGTATTGAAACATCTACAACGACCAGGGGTAGTCCAAAATGTGACAGTGAGTCACTTTCATCCTCTTTCTTTTTTTTCTTATTGTTGGTTTGCTTTTGTGTTCATTAAACTTTTCTAACTCTTGGCTCTTAGGTTTCTGAGTGGAAAGAACGAATCTCCCACACACAATGGGGCAAATCTTGCTAGAATTGGTGTTAAGTTACATAAGACAGCTTCACAACAAGTGGCTACTTTTGTGCTAAACAAGGAGGAAGAAATGGTAAGCTTTCGCTAAGGTTAAAAGGTTAACATAATATGGAAATAAGACATTTCAATAAATTCTCATACTTATTATATAATCCCCCCCCCAAACAGTGGTTTAAAGTCTACTTTGAAAAAGTTAGACCAAAGTTGCTACACAACGACTCGCCAAAGGATATATTCTTCGGATATATTCGTAGAACGTTTCCAATGACCCCATGCGGTACCACAAGAAGCCATATTCAAAAAAGTCACTTAGCATTTTCAAAGTGTAAATATAGTGTCATATCTTATGTGTTTACCATCTTTTTAATCCTAGATTCAAACTTCCCAACATCTCTAGCCAGCTTGTCAGGAGGGTTTGTGAAACTTGGACCATTCCTCATTATTCGGACTCAGAAAAGAATGTTTTCAAAATATCTGGCACATACCAACCTCACGGCCGAACGAAGCTATAGGGAGAAGACGCTAACAGATATTTGCCATGGCTACCACCTAGTAATACAAGCAGGGCAAGTGACGAGTGATGAGCCACAAGCCAGCACCTCAAGGTACTTGATTGTGGGAGTAAAGACAATTCTTGCTCTGCAATATTGATTGCTAAGCCCTTTGTATTTTATATGTTTCCTATAAGGAAATCGAGATTCTGAAGATAGTCAGGCAGGCCAGGAAGAAGACTCTACTTCAAAGGATGAGAGCAGCAAGGAAGATGAGGACATCACTTTCCAGGACACAATCAGTGACCAGGATGATACTGGCTGGACTTCAAGGTGAATAGACTGTCCAAATCCTATAATTGTGTTTTGCTAATGAGTGGATGCTTTCCACGATTGTATATTAATGTTCATTTATGTTTTATTGCAGAGCACAAACTCCCTTATTGCCAGCGCTGTCAACAAGGTCCCGTGGGAAGAGGCAGACAGCACCAGCAAGCTCTAGCCGGTAACTATACCAGACATTGTGATTATCCACCAAATAAAATCAATCAAATCTTCCAGTGAATGTCCCGATATCAGATTAGAACGTTGGAATTTCTTCTTTTTCCTCATAAGGATTGAAGATTGCCGGAGAAGTACTTGACTTCGAAGATAATGACCTTCTATAGTCCAGCCATGGACTATATTTTACGCACTATGTTTTATAAAAATACCCACAGTGTATTATGTTTATGTTTTTTAGGTTTAGGCTTTCTATGATTGCATATGAATGTTCATTTATGTTTTATTTCAGAGCAAAAACGCCCTCATTGCCAACAATGTCAACGAGGTCCGGGAGGCAGAGGCAAACAGCACCAGCAAGCTCTAGTATATACCAGACATTGATTTTATTTGGTGCATAATCACAAATCTTCAAGTGGATGTTCTGATATCAGGTTATAACGTTGGACTTTCTTTTTTTCCCTCAGAAGGACTGAAGATTGCGGGAGAAGTACTCTACTTTGAAGATAAGCTGCTATAGTCCAACCATGGACTATAATTTGCGCACTACGTTTTATACAAATGCACACTGTTTTATTGTTATATATGGACTACTTCCTATCCTGGGAACCCATGTGTTTAGGAAGTGCATGAAGCGCATAGCAGCGATGATGAGAGATCAAGACAACCCTGACAGAGGCCAAAATAAAGTTGGTCAATGATGTATCAAGGTGCTTGCTATGAGCATCGCTGAGCTGTTATGAGACAAAAATGCAAGGGAAATATGATTAGGTTCCTAAGGAAAGACCAATTATTCATATTCATCTATATTGATTAGGTTACTCTTTCTAGAGATTACTCTAGGTTACTTTTTAGCATCTGCATCAACAAATTTCTAGAATAAAAAAGGAATAACATATTCCTTAGCTTTGGCATTAGACAATTTGCATAGCAATAGACTACGTTACCTACCAAACAGAATTTAATCACATAAAAGAAAATTGGCCTATGTAGCATCAAAGGGACTGGCTATAAATTACATCGAGGTTGCTGAACGGTTGTGTAGCGAAAAATGCATTTGCAACATGATTGATTCCATGAAGAACCGTGGCTTTTTGTTTAACACTCCTGCTGTGCAAAGGTTTGTATTATTGTATAATCTATTATGATAATATGATGTATTTTTATTTGGTTTCTATATAGTATTAATTTTGTATTTCCACTTATATTCAACTTGAAAGTTGTGAAAATAAGGAAGTTAGGGTCCTGAAAGAAATTGGGACACAGAACCAGAGATTTCCATTTGTCAGCCTATGAGGTAATTAAATATTTGTCTCTGAAAAAAAAAAAATATATATATATATTTAGATTTTGTTACATACCTCTCAAAGACCTTGGAGGTTGTAAGGTACAAACAGGAGGTGGAGAATGTTGCACGTTTCCTATATTATATGGATAACGAGAAGCCGTCTCTGAAGTTCATGTATAACATTGAGAAAACAAATTAATATTTTGCCAATCTACTGGATATCGGAAATACTCAAACTGTCTTCAATTACATGAAGAATTTGAAGAGGTTTATATCCTTTCTGATGGATGCACCAGACATATTGATAAAAGATACCAGCGATGCTATAAGCCTCCTTGTCTATTTGCGTCAGCTTGGGGTCTTCCAGAAAAGACTAGGCAAAGGAATATCCAAAGAAACCATCACAAAGAAGTAGGTGTTAAAAATATAAATAAAGTATTATTAATTTCAAAAGTAGTAACACTACAAACGTCACTTTCTTATATTATGCATTTATCACATTTCCATTACTTTCTTTCCACAGAGAAAAATGTTTGGCAGAGGATATACGAGAACCAACTGAACTGGAATCCCTCCTTAGTATTGGAGAACCCACTTTTAAATCTGCTTTAAATAAGGTCGAAAATGAGGAAAAACTGTCAGAAAATGAAAACTTTAATATTTCGAATTATCTGGAGTGTCTAATTGGTTTGGGGAAGCTGCAGCGACCCGGAGTGGTGCAGAACATGGCCGTAAGTAGCCTTATTTTCAATATTGCTGCCTTCTATGAAATATATACGTTTATCTTTCCACTTAAATCTCACACTGTTTATTTGGTAGGTAGATAAATGGAAAAAAAGAAATCCTCATCGTGGAACTCATGTGGGCATATCGGGGCATGAGCATAAAACGGCTGCCAATCAATTAGCTGTGATAATATTGAATGTAGAAGAGGAAAAGGTAATTCTATCCTATAACATACAATCTGAGATCTGTCTTTCAATGTATCTTTATTTGATCTGTTATTGATCTTTGAATTTAACTTTTTGTGGTTTGATATCTATTTTAACAAGAACAGACCTACATTTCTACAGGGGAAAAATTAAATAAAAAAAAAAAGTTCTTTATCTCCTTTTCTAGTCAAAAGATCCACAGTGTATCACAAGATATCTCGAGATTTCATTGCAAGTAAGATTTTATACATATATTAGCACTGATCGATTTCTGTTCTAAAGGCTGATCATGTACAAACTGAATATTATGGTAATATTTCTATGTTTTATAGATTTGGATTGCAAACAGTGACCAGTCAGATGGTCAGACGGAAGGCAGAAACCTTTGTGTCCTCAAAATGCAAAGAGGAACGAGAGAAATATATTTTCAAAATATCTTTCTCATTCTAATCACACGGCTGAACGTGTATCGGGAAAAGATTATGGATGACATGGTGAAAGCATCAGAGATGCCAGTGGTATACTGCCGAGAGAAGGAGGGTAATCCTACCACCTCCAAGTAAGTAGCTAAAAACAGTAATATCTTTACATTATTTCCCCTTTGCAAAGCCTATGTTTGTCTATTTTTTATTATCACCTTTATTAAAGTCTGTGTCTCTTCTTCAGAGCTGAGCTCATCTATTAACCCTGAACATATGGGGTTCCTAACCACAAATGGGGCCGCTGCACAAGACTTCCATGGGGGCGGGGGGGTCACTTTATAGAAATCTCTTCCCTGAAAAAGTAAATCCTAGGCCTACTAAATAACCCTGAATTTGACCTGCTGCCATTGCTCAAAAGGAAGGACCCACAGACAAGCTTCTGTGCCCATCTTGTAGCACTAGACTGCCATTCTCACAGTTTTAAAGCCAGAGGCCCCAAACTTAGCTGAGCTTAAAACAGCCAATCAAATATTACCTAGTGCTATTCAAATTGCTGCCATTCTTCCACTGTTAATGGCAGGGTCTTCAAACTTAATACACTTGGTCACTGGGTGACTGGAGTTCAAATTTAAGTGGACGGAGCCAAAAAAAAAAAAAAAAAAAAAAAAAAAAAAAAAAAAAAAAAGCCAGGATTTTTTTTTAATGGGAAAAACTAAAAATGCTGCTATTCTCACATTGATGTCAAGAACCTCATCACAAATGTGGCCATTGGTTGTTTCCATTTCAAGGTTAGAAAAAGTGGGTTGAGCCACCAACAACCAATAAAATTTCACATTGATTTTCGATAGCATGCTACCCCTTCCAAAGTTTTAGGAGTACAATTACGAAACTTTGTACACGTCTTCGGCCCATAGCCGTGCACGTTGCTTGTGATTTGTTAGGCAATCCCACCCTCTGTGCCCCTGGGGCGGCCCCTCAAAGACCCCATTTTTTCACTGTAGGCCTTCACTGGAAAATTTTCCACTTTCGCCAAACAGCTCTGATGTTAAAACTCCAAGCTTGGGTCACTTGGTCATGGGGTCAACTTAAAGTCAGATTTTGGGTGCTCAAAAAGTGGGCGGAGCCACAAACATATCAGATTTTCGCTGTTGACTTTAATGAGAAAATGTAAAAGGCTGTTATTCTTACAATATGAAAGCCTGAGTCCAAAAACTGGCACCGTGGGTCACTGGTTGAGTGTAGTTAGAATTTAGGAAGAGTAGGTGGGGCCTTCAATAACCAATCACAATTCAGCCACTGTTAATGGCAGGGTCCTCAAATTTGGCAGTCAGTCAGTTATTGGGTGACTTGGGTTCAAATTTTAAAAAGTGGGTGGAGCCAAAAACAGCTAATCAGATTTCAAGCCAACAGCACCATCTAGTTTCAAGATGTGCCTTTGTTCCATGAATAGATTTTTTTATTCTCTGAAAATCCAGTTTATTTGGTATGCAAATGAGCCATTAAGGTGCCCAGAGGGGCATCATTCTTGCAGGAAGGAGCCCAGACACGTCCCCTGCCACAATATGTCCACCCTCAAAAGACTTAAAACCCTGCCCCCAGGTCCTAAGGCACACCTCTTATCTGGTTTAGGTCACACCCCCTCCCACTCCTGAGCCAATAGGGATTGGGAAAAAAAAAAAAAAAAGGGAAGGTAAAATCTACTTCTGTCAGCTGCAGAGGTGGGAGGGCGGGTGACTTTCTCCCTGCAGCTCACGCTCAGACAGTACAGTGCTGCTGTCAGTGAGCTGTTCAAAAGGACACGCCACCGATCCAGTAAAGGTCACTGTTAAGGGGGCGGGCCCCTGCAGAGGTCACTGTCAAGGGGGTGGTATGCTGTGAAAGTCACTGTTTAAAGGGAAGGCTGCTGTAAAGGTCAAAGTTAAAGGGGTGGGCTGCTGTGGAGTTCCAGTTTTAAGGGACGGGGCACAGTGGGGGAGGGGGTAGTGGCTGTGGAGGTCACTCTTATAGTGGATAGTGTTGATCTCTTAACACAAACATTAAATGAAATAGATTAAATATAACCGAGCAAAGCCGGATCCTTCAGCTAGTGACTAATGAAGTTGACTGGAGGCAATTGATGCGGTTCTGAATCGTTAATATCCAGATATAGCTGTGGGTATCCATGTGTGATAGGCCTATGAATACAAAAATCTATATAGTTTGTGGTAACAACCTCTCTAATCCACAGTTTGTCAAGACAAATGCCTCATCGGCAGATCCGATTTTTTTCCTTTTTCTTTGCTTTTACATTGTGTGATATATTTTTTATTCATGTTATTATTTCCAACAGTGGAGTTGAAGCAATATTAACTGTTACGTATATGGACATTGCTTGGAGTATTAAGGAATATAATTGATCCCTCTGGATTATTTTTTTTTTTCTGTTTCTCAGTTTTTCCTTTTTTCTCAAATAAGAATGTTTATTTGGTTGTCACGGTTACGCGACATTATTCGGTTGTTGGGCTGGTTATTTAAATGTGCTTGTATTGGGGAGTCTTCACTGTTTGACAAAGACATGGATTGTGTCGAAACAAGTCACAGAATGAATTTGTGGCAATAAAGAAACACTTCGCAAGACATTATGCGAGTGCCGATCCTTCTATACCATTATTGCTAATGTGCGGGACGCCTACCCTATGACACGAGCACCGCAAATTCTGCCTGCAGTGCCGACTGATTAGAATCTACAATTCATCGGCAGATCCAGTCATCGCTCTTTCTAAATCTAATACTTTGGCACATAAACGGACTCTCAGAGCACTGCATGTGTTGAAATGTACAGTTTGCCTGCCACGAGGGAGAACACCCTTATTGGATTGCTTAAAGTAAGAAATTATTATATTCAGTACCCGAGTGCTAGCAAGTGGACCTCGCGTAATCCTACAGAGGAAACCTCGTTTTTGCCTAAAGTAAAAGTCTTAGAAAAACTCCTTAACTAACTGCCCAGCTTGATAAAAGGATCACCACTTATCTGATAGTTGGATTACTACCTTTTTGCTGTACTAATGAATTGTACCCATTTTGCGCACCATTACCCTCACACATTACCCCTGCGGCCTGGCACGTCACAATCTCAGGTGTCTGTTGGAGCAGTTAGGCATTTATGGCCCCCTTTATTGTAGAGGCCATCGCCTGAGGCCACCACAATATCCAGAGGAGTGCACCTCAGGGGGTAAGGCCTTACAGCTCACAGATGACACTGTCCCTCAACCATGAGGAGACTATGGATTTTAGATAAGCTCTTTTGCTTGCATCAATTAGCAATACTGTTGGTTCATAAAGGATTGTGGACAATAGGACAGTTCAGTTTGGGAACACCATGTTGGGCAGGTGCCTTACTAGAAATCACAAGGTCTGGTTGTGTGATGCAGACCTCACTTCTAGCACATATAGTCCAAATTTTTCTTGGACAAGTTCAGTTGCTCCTTAAGCTTGGCTCAGATTGTCATCATAAGGGCATGTCCTAGCATCTCTCCAGTGTCTCCCTCAGGTAGACCCTGTACTGTCAGCTTCTGAATTGGGTTCCTAAGTAGTATGGAGAAATGGCAGTCTATTTTAAAGTATCTCCCTGTAGGTCACCAACAGTGCACTGGGCATTTAGTCAGTCCAACAGTAGCAATTAACTACCATGGAGGAATAAAGTATAATTTGGGAGCTAGCCCACAAAGTCCGCAGCGCAGCCAATAGGTCATGAGGCATAGCTCTCCCGATTGGGGATTCTGTGAGGGAGTGCAGGTATTGAGACTGTCCAGTTGGACACAACTTGGGCACATCTGGTCCAAGTAGGAACTCCCACTGAGTTGTGATAATACACCCTCGGTTTATAATGTGTCTACTACAGTGCCAAGTGTTGTCATGTTACCTTTAGATACTGTCAACAGGGGGAGACTGTCAATACCTGCAGCTGTTGAGGTATGCTCCCCCGAGGAGCATACTGTTGTGTTTTAATATGATTACAGAAGGAAAAATGCCCAGAGAGAATGAATGTCCTTGTTCTAAGACAGTGCCAAACATCTGTCAATACCCATCATGAAAGCACCAGATGACCCCCTCCTTGTGAAACAAAAAAAAGAATAAAAAAAAAAATTACACACACCAGAACCATCCATGCCCAAGAAGATGGAGTATTGGCCAAAAATGAGATTATGTATTGTGTTTTACTTTTTCATAAGTTTTCTGTCATTGTAAACACTCCCACACATAGACAAAGCTTCCAAAATAATGTGTCGCTATACTAACAAAATGGGCATATGCTAAAGGAAAACACAGCTCTCAGCCAGAATCTCAGCCTGATGACCACACAAATAAGCCCAATTGGACACAGTGTATTGATATCTAGTGATGAGCGGCAGGGGCAATATTCGAATTCGTGATATTTCGCGAATATTTGCCATATATTCGAGAAATCGCGAATTTGTGATCTCCATAAATATTTTTTTCGCATAGAAAATTTGCATGAACTGGTACTTGAAAAAAAACGAATATTCGCAATTACGAATATATTTTGCGATATTCTAAATATTTGCGAATTCTCGAAGTGCCAATATTCGCGATTAAAATTCGCAATTCGAATATTCATGATCAACACTATTGATATCCAGTGATATTCACTAGAGATGAGCGAATCGAAGATGACAAAGTGGAAATCTATCCAAAATTTCAGGAAAAATTTGATGCGCACCGAATTCGAAATTCCGCACACTTCGTGGCAACTAATAAAATTTTTTCCTAAAATGGCTGTGGATGTGATGACATGGAGCAAGGATTTCTTGGTAAGCAGGATCACCCATAATGCCATGCATGCAGCCAATCAGCAGTCAGCCCTGTTATGTCACAGCCCTATAAATAGCTTCAGGCATCTTGGATTCAGCCATTTTCCAGTGTACTTAGACATCACCAGGCGCTAGGGACAGACTTGAAAACGTATTTTGCTGTATAGAAGTTCAGGGAAAGGATGGGGAGGAATCATTCATGTTGCTGAGGTTACAGCCTGGGTAATAGGAACAATCCGATTACACCTTGCTGCACTGACTGGGGACCCAAATTGCCATTATACAGCTCTAATTCCAGCAAACCGTTCATGTTATTAGGATGCAAGTGCTGTTTGATACAGCCATTAACTTTTTTTTTTTACAAGGCCATATTTATAGGTCTCATTTCTCTTGTGTGGTGCAGTTATA
This sequence comes from Bufo gargarizans, assembly GCF_014858855.1. Classification (NCBI taxonomy): domain Eukaryota; kingdom Metazoa; phylum Chordata; class Amphibia; order Anura; family Bufonidae; genus Bufo; species Bufo gargarizans. The sequence goes on from NC_058081.1 coordinate 21,479,847, forward strand.
TGGTCGGTAGTCAGCTAGCGTGGCCGGGAGTCAGCAGGGTGGCAGCCGTGGGAGGTCGGGAGCCAAAACGTGTCCGGGTAGACTAACCACTTCGCAGGAGCCTAACTGCCAGAAAGCAGTGGAGCATGGGTTCATGGAATCAGCAGCAGTAGGAGTCAGTACAGAGTGTTAGGGGTAAAATCACCTACACAACGGTGTGGCAGTTTTTTGTTAAGCCGCAGCAGGAGGTTAACATGGTCATTTGTAGAATCTGTGGGCAGAAGGTGAAGCATGGCTAGGGTGCCAAAGTTGGCACCATGGCCCTGCATCATCACTAAAGTGTCCTAGCAGAACCGTGGCTCTGATGTGGTAGTCCAGCCTGCCGTACTAACTGCAGCATCACCCAGTGGCAGGCACCCTGTCACGGATGATCCATGAGAATACTGAACCGTCCTCCCAATATTATCAATATCCCTATCCCTTATTGATCAATGGGTCTATTACACAGTATTTATTTCCATAGGGCCTGAAGCTACAGACCCCAGAACCTACAATCTGATTACTCAGAGCGTCTCCTTCGTGTACCCAGGGAACAAAAAGGGTACTTTTGTTCAAGTCAGTCAATAGATGCCCAGCAGATAACGCAATTACAGCTGGTTTCCTTAGGTTGGCCCTACACAAAAGAGCTTCCCTTTCTGCAGAGATATCACAGCTAGATGTGAAGACTACACCTGGGGGGAGCCATTTGGTGTCGCTGCCATAAGAGGCTTGTAAGCTAGCTTGAGTCAGACAGGCCGGCACCAAGGTTCCCAAATTAAAACATGAATCTGAGATATGATTTTTACCCTTTTTGCGAGAGACCAGGCATCTTATGGACGCAAAAACTAAGTCATCGTCTCAGAATTCACTGGACATTTACATATGACAAACATAACTCTAGTAGATGCCCAGGTAAAGTTATGGTGTTACCCCATCATAGAACAAGTTATAATAGTAATATTTGGTATCCCTGAACTCCATATTTTGTGGGGAATGTGAATATGTGCTTGTTACTTATGTACAGCGGAGACATGCCGCGATATGGCACATACCATATTTCAGAACTGACATTCACCTCAGGAATACAGCCGGCCCCAGCAGGCGGACTGAATTCCCCGCCTTGATCTTGGGACCCTTATAACAAAGATCTAGAATCTGCTAAAAGGAGTTCTCCAATTTTAACACCACCTGAAGAGGGCCTCAGCCAGAGAACCTGTGGGCTGTAGGCATATTTGGATTATTACACTGGACAAAGGTTTCTTGGACTTTATCCCTGCCACGGACTATTTCACCAACAGGCATCTTTTCTGCGGACAATAAGCATTTTCTATTTTCTCCCTTTTTGTTTATTGGACTATACTTTCCTTGATTGTGTTAATAATTACTGTACATCTTGATAATTTGCATTGTATATACACATATATAATAAATGACCTCCCAGTCATTTCTCTAGCCATATGCCTGCTTTCAAACACTGCAAAAACTTACCCTAGCCTCTCCGAAGAGAAAGCTACTCTGTTCTGTTATCCCGATAGGGGGTTTCTTGCTCCCATAAATTGCAAGGTGGTGGCAGTTAAACTACCCTGTGTGTGGTTCCGGTCCGGTCGATCACACGCTTACTGGCGGTCAATCGGCGGACCAATCCCTGCACGGACTCAAGTTAGACTGTCGGTGCGCTGAAAGTGGCTGGGAGGCCTGTTTGCGGATTGACCACTAGGGGCGCTGTGATGGTTTTGTGACGTATTGGTTGGCAGCTACTGAGATTCTTTTTTGCATGTGTTTAGAACTTCGGAACAGAGTTGAGCTAATTTACCTCTGTCAGAACCAAACCAATTTGGTGGTGGTGTGGCTGAGTGCAATACATTTATCTGTGTGTACAGAGAGACTGTAGTCCAGTACCCTCCCCAAAATCTTGTTTTCTTTATCTTTTATTTGGCGTGAAAATGTCTGGCGAATACAAGAAAATGGCTTTGGCAGATCTGGAAAATCTGTGCCAAGAACGGGGCATTGAAGTCGGTCGCAAGACGAAGACCGACCTGATAAAAGGACTTGTTCCGATGGGATAGCCAACAACTGTGGCTGTTGGATGTGTCTACTGCGGGAGACACCGGCTCATCTGACTCGAGTCCTGAGGAACCAGAGACTGAGAATCCTGACTACTTGGAGGGGGAACATCCTGCGGGGCCTGTTGGCCCCCCAGCGCAGTATTTCAGTACGGATCCTAATTTTTCTTTAAGTACCGGACTATGTATTTGTACGGACCCTATGATGCAGCAGGCCCTCCAAAAACTGATGGACACTGACCCGGTAAAGTACCTACAGTACATGGCGGAGCTTGAAGAATGCCGAGCGGAGAGAGAGAGAGAGGGAGGCCACAGAAGGCCGAGCTGAGAGGGATGCCGCAAAGCAGGAGCGCCAGCATGAATTTAACATGGCCAGGGTGCAACAGTCCAGCCGGAGTTCATTGCCCAGCCTCCCTGCTGAAGCAACAGCATCACACGTGAGTGCAAAATTTTTATTTGCTCCCCTTGAAAAGGACACCGACAGACTTGTTTTTGCGATCCTTTGAGAAAGCCTGCCGTCAGTATAGTCTGCCCCAAGAGCAGTGGGCCAGACACCTGACATCCCTGTTGCGCTACAAAGCGCTGGACGCGTTTGCGGAGTTATCCATGGAGCAGGATGAAGATTATTCCACCATAAAAGACGCTATCATTGCTAAATACCAGCTGATCCCTGAAGTCTATCGGAAAAGTTTTAGGTCTTTACAAAAAGGATCGTACAGACTCTTATCCGGATGTGGTCAGCAGCTTACGCACTACATTCCGCCAGTGGACTTTAGGCCTAACAAAAGGGTCTTATGACATCCTAGAGGACTTGATGGTGCTAGACCAGCTTCTTTGTATTTGCCTTGCGGATGTGAGACAATTCGTGCTAGAATAGAAGCCTGCGTCAGCAACTGCTGCTGCAGAGTTAGCTGAGACTTTTGTAACAACCCGAGTGCCCGATTTGCGTAAATCTGCACTAACTGGAGAGGAGGTCTGCGCAATGTCAGGGCAGACCCCCCTGCCTCTGTGGGCCGTCCACCACAGAGACCACCAAGTGCAGCTACCGCTTCCAGACCTGGGGCACCTGATGGAATCACCTGTCACTACTGCCGCAAGCCTGGACATATGAAATTCAACTGTCCTGAGCAGAGACAGCAACCGCCAGCATCTGGACCACCTGTACCTCGCCCACGACAGACACAGCCAGCCAGGGCACCCCAGCGTGAACCATCGTCCTCAATCGTTTTGTTCGCCGGTGGAGAGGAGATTCACCCCATCACCAGCAACTACTAGCTTGTTACGGTGAATGACCAGCTCATCACCGGTTTCCGGGACACGGGAGCCGATGTCACCCTGGTGCGTCCGCACCTTGTGTCACCAAAGGACATTATTCCAGACAAGTATCTCACCCTCACTGGGGTGGGGAGCACTCACATTCCCTAAGCCCGGGTTTCCATCGACTGGGGGGTGGGTGTTCAAGAAAAGGTAGTTGGTATCCTAGACCAGCTACCAGTTCCTGTTTTGTTGGGGTCCGATCTGGGCAAGCTGGCATCCTATTATGAACCCGCCACGAGCCCCTCGGGATCCCCGGAAGGGGGTCCACCCTCTGCCCCCACTCAGGTGCTTGGCACCCAGGAGCAAAAGTCTGGGGGAGGGGGTTGCATGTATCCAGTAATAATGTTGATAATATGCATGACGTACCTGCTAATGCGATTTCTACATGTGATATTGAAAATGCTAATCTGCCTTGCTCCGAAGCCATACCTGTCCTAGCTGTGACTCGGAGTCGGGCCACCCAAAACTTGAACTCAGAACAGGAGGAAGATGCGCCGGTCTCCTCCCACTCCTCTGACCCCAGGGAGGGGGACTGTCAGCAGCAGGCCTCGTACACCACAGGCAAGCTGGCTGAAACGGATCGTGCTGCCTTCGAGCACGTACTCCAAACCGATCCTAGCCTCGAGGGTCTCAGAAGACAGGCTGCTAAGCCCCTCGCGGATGGGGCTGGGTTCAAAGTGTACTGGGAAGGTGGGAAGTTGTATAGTGAGGCGATACAACCCACCAAAGGCGAAATGACCGTGAGTACCAAGTCGCTTGTGGTACCTAGTGCCTTCCGGGGGCATGTGCTGAAATCCGCACATGACATCCCCTTGGCAGGGCACTTAGGAATTCGCAGGACACTTGACCGTATTCAGGGGCATTTCTACTGGCCTAGAATGAGGATAGATGTCATCAATTATTGTCGCACCTGTATGGTTTGTCAGAAGGTTAAACGAGCTGGGAATCCACGCAAGGCTCCCCTGTGTCCACTGCCAATCATAAGTGAGCCATTTCGCCAAGTGGCAGTCGACATAATTGTACCTCTGCCCATTCCCAGCGGCAAGAGATACATCTTGACACTGGTGGATTATGCGACTCGCTACCCAGATGCGGTCGCCCTCTCCTCCCTGAGGGCAGACAAGGTAGCAGACGCGCTAATTACCATATTTTCACATGTAGGGTTCCCTGCGGAGATGCTCACAGATCAGGGACCCCAGTTTATGTCTGAACTGATGGACGCCCTGGCGGCAAAGATCCAGATGACGCACCTCGTCTCCAGTCCGTACCACCCGCAAACCAACGGCCTCTACGAGCGCTTTAACGCATCATTAAAGCAGATTCTGGCCATATACGTTGAGTCGCAAGGTGGGGACTGGGAACGATACCTGCCTCATCTGCTGTTTGCCTACAGGGAAGTACTGCAAGAGTCCACCTGGTTCTCCCAGTTTGAACTCCTGTATGGCAGGAACGTCCGAGGGCCACTACAGCTGATGCAAGAGACGTGGGAAGGCAAAGGTGATCCCACAGATGTCTCTGTAGTGGATTACGTCCTGAAGTTCAGAGACAAAATGGAGTCACTCTGCCATGGTAACGGAGAATCTGACAAACTATGGTACGACCGCAGGAGACCGAGCATTTGAAACAGGAGACAAGGTCTATGCCCTTCTTCCCATACGGCACAATAAGTTACAGGCGGCATGGGAGGGGCCATACACCATAGAAAAGTGTTTGAACCCCCTTACATACTTGGTGAACATGGGGGGGGGTAGAAAACAGAAGGCCTCTCTCATTAACATGCTGAAGGCCCACCACGATAGAACCCAGTATGTACTCCCAGTGTGCAGCCGGTTAGAACAGGGAGAGACAGACCCTCTGGCAGATCTGCTAGCTGACACCCGGGAGACGGAAGGGGACATAAATGTCAACCCGCAGCTCTCCCCGTCCCAGAGAGAGCAGTTACAGGAGGTGTTAGGTCGGTACCACCGGACCTTCTCAGGTATCCTGGGACGGACCAATCTGGTCACTCACCGGGTAGATACCGGAACACATCCCCCCCCCCCCCCCCCATCAAGCAATCCACCCATCGGGTCTCCCTTGCAGGCGAACATGCAGCGAGAGGTGGGGGAAATGCTAGAACTGGGGGTCGTTCAGCGGTCCTGTGGTCCATGGGCGGCACCCAAGAAAGACAAGACAACGCGGTTCTGTGTGGACGCCTACCCCATGCCTTGCATCGATGAGATGCTAGATAAGCTGGCGGCTGCCAGCTATCAATCATGGATCTGAGCCAGGGGTACTGGCAGATCTCTCTTGCCACGGACGCGTGGCAGAAGTCAACCTTTATCACTCCTTTCGGGCTCTTCGAATTTGCAACAATGCCCTTTGGAATGAAAAACGCGCCTTCCACGTTCCAGCGGGCTATGAACGACCTGCTGGAGGAAATGCAACCGTTCGCTGCAGCATATTTGGACGATATTGCGGTGTTTAGCCCCACCTGGGAAGAACATCTCAAACATCTGTCCCAGGTACTGCAGCCAATTTGACAGTTAAGCCAAGTAAGTGTCAGATCGGCATGACTGAAGTCCAGTATTTAGGGCACCGAGTGGGAGGGAACACCCTGAAACCGGACACTGGAAAGTTGACGCCATCTTAGCGAGGCCTCGGCCTATCACCAAGCGACAGGTTCAGGCATTCCTGGGGACCGCGGGCTACTATAGGAAGTTTGTACCGGCCTATAGTGCCATCGCGAAGCCCCTGACGGATGCCACTGGCAAGAAGCACCCGAAAGTGGTTACGTGGACCCCCGAGTGTGAGAACGCCTTCCGGGCCTTGAAGCAGGCGTTAGCTAGCGCCCCTGTGCTTCAAGCCCCAGATTTCAGCCGTCAGTTCATAGTGCAAACCGACGCATCAGATTACGGCCTCAGCGCAGTCTTAAGCCAGGTGGATGGAAAAGGGGACGAGCATCCTCTTCTGTACCTGAGCCGGAAACTTCTTCCCCGAGAAGTCTCCTACTCAACTACAGAAAAGGAGTGTCTGGCAATTGTGTGGGCCCTACAGAAGCTTCAAGCCTATCTGTAAGGCCGATCCTTCACAATCATTACAGACCATAATCCTCTCAGTTGGCTGAACCGTACTGCGGGGTCCAACGGGAAGCTACTACGTTGGAGCTTGTCGCTGCAGCAGTACGATTTTACCATCCAGCACAGGGCAGGCAGCAGACATCAAGCGCAGGTTAGCGGCGACGCCACCCGTCTTGTGGACGGATGTCTAGCCGCAGACGCGGGGGGAGGTGACAGATGATCCGCGAGAATACTGAACTGTCCTCCCAATATTATCAATATCCCTATCCCTTATTGATCAATGGGTCTATTAAACAGTATTTATTTTCATAGGGCCTGAAGCTACAGGCCCCAGAACCTACAAATCTGATTACACAGAGTCTCCCGTGTACCCAGGGAACAAAAGGGTACTTTTGTTCAAGTCAGTCAATAGATGCCACAGCTGATTTCCTTAGGTTGGCCCTACACAAAAGAACTTCCCTTTCTGCAGTGATATCACAGCTAGATGTGAAGACTACACCTAGGGGGAGCCATTTGGTGTCGCTGCCATAAGAGGCTTGTAAGCTAGCTTGAGTCAGACAGGCCGGCACCAAGGTTCCCAGATTGAAACATGAATCTGAGATATGATTTTTACCCTTTTTGCGAGAGACCAGGCATCTTACGGACGTAAAAATTACGTCATCGTGTCACTCAGAATTCACTGGACATTTACATATGACAAACATAACTCTAGGAGATGCCCAGGTAAAGTTATGGTGTTACCTCATCATAGAACCAGTTATAATAGTCATATTTGGTATCCCTGAACTCCATATTTTGTGGGGAATGTGAATATGTGCTTGTTACTTGTGAACAGCGAAGACATCCCGAGATATGGCACATACCATATTTCAGAACTGACATTCACCTCAGGAATACAGCCTGCCCCAGCAGGCAGACTCAATTCCCTGCCTTGATCTTGGGACCCTTATATCAAAGATCTAGAATCTGCTAAAGGAGTTCTCCACTTTAAACACCACAAAGAGTGCCTCAGCCAGAGAACCCGTGGGCTGTAGGCATATTCGGATTATTACAAAGGTTTCTTGGACTTTATCCCTGCACAGACTATTTCACCAACGGACATCTTTTCTTTCTTTTCTCCCTTTTTGTTTATTGGACTATACTTTCCTTGATTATTGTGTTAATTACTGTACATCTTGATCATTTGTATTGTATATACATATATAATAAATGACCTACCAGTCATTTCTCTAGCCATATGCCTGCTTTCAAACACTGCAAAAACTTACCCTAGCCTCTCCGAAGAGAAATCTACTTGGTCCTGTTATCCCGATAGGGGGTTCCTTGCTCCCATAAATTGAAAGGTAGTGGCAGTTAAACTACCGTGTGTGGTTCCGGTCCAGTCGCTCACACGCTTACTGGCGCTCAATCGGCGGTCCAATCCCTGCACTTTCAGCCTATCGGCTGTATAGACTCAAGTTAGACTGTCGGTGTGCTGGAAGGCCTGTTTGCAGATTGACCACTAGGGGCGCTGTGACATATGGTGGCCGCAGCGGTCGCAGTTTGTCACACACCCGATTTCAGGCATTCAAGGCTCCACCACCTCAGCTGAAGTGAGCTGTCTGTCCCATCAGCTGCTGGTCCTGATGCTCCTTCTCAGTCATTCCATCAGCAATCGATCACTGAAGCAATTACCAAGACACAACAGTATGCGTGCACTCATCCAACGTTACAGAAGCTGAATGTGCTCCTGGCCAGGTTGCTGGTGCTGCAGTCCCCCCTTTTCCAAGTGGTGGACTCTGCACCTTTCAGAGAACTGATGGCTTATGGCAAGTCGAGGTCGGAGTCCCAACCAGTCATTTCTTTGCCAAAAAGGCAGTACCAGCCCTGCACACACACACACACACACACACACACACAGAACAGAAGGTGGGTCAGTCCTTGAGCCTGTTCGTGTCTGCCAAAGTGCACGGCAGTGCTGACATGCGGAGCCGAAACTTCGGTCAGGGACAATACATTTCCTTTATGGCCACTGAGTGAATGTTGTTCCTGCACAGCCACACCAGCAACTTGGCCAAGTGACGCTGCTTCCGCCTCCACATTGTCACGCCCTTGGTCCTGCAATGACGTCCGCCTCTGCCTCCTCATCCTCCACTGCAGGGGCAATTCACAGTGCCTCTCCAGAACCTAGTTTGCCTGGGCGTACAGAGTCACACAGGGAAGGAACTGCTCAGAGTCTGATCAAGAAATCAAATCCTGGCTTTCTCCACGACAACTGAAAATCAGAACCATGGTGACTGACAACGGGAATAACATGTGTCGGTGCCGTGTCAAGGCGGGCTGAGCCATGCACCTTGCATGGCGCATGTTTTCAATCTGGTCTTCAAGCAGTTCCTGAAGTCTTCCACCCATCTTCAAGATTTCCTAAAAATGGCCAGGAAACTTTGCATGCACTTGAGCCACTCGTACACAGCAAAGCACACCCTCCTTGAGCTGCAGTGGCAGAACGACATCGCCTAACATAAGCAGATATGTTAGACCGACTATACGAACAGAGAAAGGCCATAAACTATTTCCTAATGATCCAAGCAGACAGGAGTACTCCTGTGTGTAACTTCAATGTCAGTCAGTAGCAGCTCATGCGTGACACCTGCCCATTTCTCAGGCACTTTGAGGAGGCCACGATATTTGTCAGTCGCCAGGACTACGGGATGAACAACGTCATTCCACTGCTTCATGTCCTGGAACAAATGCTGGTAAATCTGGCTGGTCAGGGGACTGGAGACAAGGCGCCTACATCTCACATCCACATCAGCCTTGTGGGGCTTAACTGGAGGACGACATTGGAGCACAAGCAATGTAGTGAAATTGGTGTTTTTTTATACACAGGTGACAGGAGAGGAGGAGCAGCCAGAGGAGCTACAGGACAATGAGGCAGAGGACAAAGACACACTGTGGCATTATGCAGTGGGAGATGGAGGCAGGGAGTCTTTCCGAGTCATATGCACAAATGGCCCGATGCATGCTCACTTGCGTAGGGACACCAGATTTGTCACTATTTGGCAGCGGGATAACTTCTGGCTCTCCACCTTGTTGGACCCTCGCTAACTGTCCAAAATAGGGGCTTTTACACCTGCTGAGAGGGAGGACAAACTGAACTACTATAGAGACATACTATGTAGTCAGTTGGCTGCTGCCTATCTGCACCATCGTCAATCATCTAGCAGGTCTGACCGGGGGCCCCTCTGCACTTATGTTCCACTGCCATGGCTGCTGGGGCGACCAGGAGCAGTACCAGCTCTATCAGCAGCAGCCCGAGTCTAGAGTTGCTGATGATCAGCTTTCTTCACCTGCATAGTGAAGAAACTACTCACCAGCCGCTAGACAGAGCAGAATCTGAACCAGCAGTTGGTGGCATACTTGCAGTACACCCTGCCAGCCATCGTTGAAGATCCGCTGGACTACTGGGCAGCCAAACTGTATTTATAGCCACAACTGGCAGAGTTTGCCCAGGAAAAGCTGTCCTGCCTGGCCCGCAGTGTGGCATCAGAGCAGGTGTTTAGTGCGGCAGGGGCCATAGCTAACCCAAGAACTCGCCTGTCCACCCAAAATGTGGAGAGACTGACCTTTGTCACAATGATTTAGGCTTGGATCAGCCAGGAATGCCACCCACCAATTCCTGATGCATCAGACTAGACCATCCATGGTGCCACACCAACACTGACAAAAGAAACCAGTTTCTTCTGGCTATCTGCCTCAGCTACTATTTTGATTCTGCCACACATCTGATGCCAAGTGCTCCTTCTTTTATCCACCATCTTCAGCTGATACTATTGTTGCCACTCACCTCCACACCATGTCACCTTGCCTCTCTGGTATTCTGATGCTGCGGCCACTTCCACACTGTCATTTTGCCACCCTGCGGCCTCCTCATGATGCTGCCACCACCACACTGTCATAGACCCACTCTGTGGACTTCTCATGCTGTTCCCACACTCTCCACTTCATGACTGGGCCATTATTGTGCTTTCGGGTCTGGCTGACAATTTTACCCTTCTGATCTGTCTGAAGGAAGGAAAAAATAAGACACACAATGGATCCTGTCTATGTAACAGCTGTAAGGCCTGCATGACATGGGCCCTATTTTGCATCAGAATTGGCTTATGATTTGGTAGCCAAAAGCAGGAGTGGGTACAAAACAAAGAAGACATGCAAATATTTAATTCACGTGTCATCTATGTTTTGGATCCACTCCCCTTTTTTAGGCTTTAGCAATACTGATGGATTACTGACCAAATTCTGACCGAGTAAAGGTGGATTCTCCACAGACAGGATCCATTTATTGGGGGCTACTGTTCCGATGGATTTAAGGATGGGCAAAATAATCAGTGATGTCAACACAAACTTACTGCTGACACCCCCTCCACTCTGTCAGGGGGGCTCTATTTAAGCGTTTAATAGAACAGGTTCTGTAGACATCTATGTGGAATCAGCTGACAGTGTAAAAGGAGTGCGCTTCTTCTTGATGCCATCAAACTTATTTACACAGTTACAGGGCCAAAACTGACTTAACTGAAGTGTGCAGTGATTCTAAGAGCAACGCCTGTCATTTGCATGTCATCTGGACTCGCAGTATTATTTCACTACCACAGCAGACTCCCTATGCTTGTTACTCCAAGCTACAGTGTTCTACACCACTATAAAAGAATCTCTGCAGCCAGGAAATAGCAGTTTAACACTATTTGCCACAAATAAATTTGGAACGAACAATTTTTTTAAAATAAATTTGGAGAACCAGCCAAATAGAATGAGAAATTCGCTCATCTCTAGTATTTACCCATTGCGTGATATCAGTATGGCCAGAAGCCATTTGGTCATTTTGTCCCTTGTTAGCATATCAAAAGGCAGAAAGGACATATTGTAAAAGCAGTTGGACAACATTCTCTTAGCCAACAGATTGAGAAGAGACTTGGGTGGTCCTAGGGTGGAGTCGATGGTGGGGGAAACTTAGGGATGCCCTCTTCATGCCACCCCTGGTAGAACTGCACTTCAGGAGCAAGCCAAGTTATGTGTGTAAGTATAATATCCTAGTAGACTGTGTACATATAGATATTTGTAGTCTGAGATTGCAATACCAGTAGATTATATATTCCATTTATGCACAAGTCTGTGTCACAGCGCGGTGTGGGTAGTGATCTCCACACCAAACACAGTAGGGAAGGGGAAAGGTACTAGGCCTGGAAACTAGGGACAGGGGGATGGTCACCACCTAGCGAATCCCTAATCCGAGCCCTGACTACTATCTGTATGAACAGACCTCGATGGTAGGAATGTTCATACACAGGAACCTAAAACCCTATGTCACCCTATAGGGCCCTAGAAATAGGGTCAGGACAATGGATGACCTGTTCCTTCCCAGCTGAAGAAACAGGAGATCCCCCTCAAGCCTAATACAAAAGATAGGGGAATAAAACTAAACTAGAAATAGGAAAAGACACTTCACTCCAAATAGTATGTGTACTACCAGGAACCCCGTGGATATCCAAACACCAACACTTCCACCAACAGAATAGAGCCATCAACTGCATGCATGATGGGTGAATCCAGATTAAATAGGGGAGTTGGAATGACCACTAAGCTGCACCCGAGACAAGAGGTGTGGTCATTACCAGCAACAACACAAACAAGTGAAACCAAAAGAGGCTGTCAAATCACATCACGTGCAACCAGTCTCTTGGATCTTCTGACACCCATCACGTTAGAGACCATGACAGGTCAGGTTAGAGTAGATCCAGCAGACGGTATATTTGTGGACTCTGTATATCTTGTCTATACATACACATTAGCCACATTTGCTTAACATCCAGGAAGGGCAGGAATGGAGGCAGCTGTGTGTGGCGGTGTATTCTATGTAATGTCTTCTATCTCCATCTTCATGTAATGTCCATTGCTTTGTCACCTCTGTTATCAGTAAAGTATTGTTATATATAAATATCTTCAGGGGTTGTACAGATATAACAGGGTTAAAACACAAGCTCCTAACTCATTGCATTATCTTGAAACAAAAGCCATTGAAAAGCAATTCAAGGCGTTTGCTTAACGCATTTAGTTTAGATAACGCGACTCAAAGCATGAGGTTTACTCTACTACATCTGTATGTTACTCCTGGGTTATATGAAGGACTGCAGGGGGTATATATATTACACAGAATAAGCGGGTTACATAGGAAACAGAATCTAGGAACAGAATAAAAGGGACTGAATAGAGAGATATAAAATATCCTATTTCCAATAAACAAAATCCCCCTTCATCACAGGCTCTACTTCCCCCACCAGACCAGGAATAGGTCATGTTTCTAGATTGAGGGCTGATGGGACTTGCACCTGAGCATGATTTTGGATGTTCACTAATGATATTGTGGTAAAAAAACCTGATCTATGCACAAAAAATAGACCGGAATAGTCTTGTTATATACCAGCAATGATCCGACTTCTACCCAAAAATTCCTCCCTTATTCCCAGTATCAGAGAATTAGACGCATAGTCCATGAATCCACAAAGTGTGAAACCAGATTGGATGAGATTACAGACCAATTCAGAATGAAAGGATGTCCTATATGTTCATTTTCTTTGTTTTAATACGTCTCTCCCTTAGCTAATACTCAAAAAAATTTTTATCAAATAACCCATGGATGATATTTGACTATAAAGGGTATCAAAGTACAAGCAATTAACATTGGAATGTTGTTGCCAAATCTTATCCACTAGTTGAAGAGTTTCAAAGCCCGCCAATGATCGGCTATAAAAGGGCAGAAAATATTAGGGATACATTTGGGCAGATATTGGCAGAAACAAAGTTCATTGTCTAAATCCAAACAGGGCACTTTTCCATGTCTTGGTTGCATTCATTGTTCAGGTGCGAGAAGAGGAGCTTACTGGACCCATCCTCATACGGGAGAACAGATACCCATACGTGTTTTCTTACTTGCGATAGCAAGTTTGTCATTTATATTCTTAAATGCCCTTGTGGCTTACTTTGTTGGCGAAACATCTACTAATATGAAGGATAGGTTTTTTAAAGCTAAAATCGACCATCAGGAAAGGAAACTTATTACCTCTCCCATATCATTTTCATCAGAGAAAAAAAAAACAAAACAAAAAAACAAACAAAAAAACACACCATTGCACAGTTGCGCCTTCAGATTATAGAGTGAACAGCCACGCCATGGAGGCGATAGGAATAAACTATTTTTGAAGCGTGAAGCTTATTGGATTCAAACATTGGAGCCGATCGGCCTTAATCGTGATTATGATCTGAACAACTTTCTATAAATTTGGATGGAGTATGTATATATTTTGGACATTGAGACATTTGAATGCAGCATTTGCTTCATTTATTTTTAGTTTTTTTTCTATGTATTGTTTTTCATAGGGTGCGATTGCCGATTAGTCACGTCATGTGATGTCAGTAATCACTTGTTGGGCGGGATATTTAAATGTGATTTATTGGTGTCTACTGTTTGATAAAGGCACGGTGTGATGTCAAAACGCATCAGTCATGTGGCAATAAAGAAATACTTTTTGCATGGATACCAAGATTGAGCGTCTGTCCTTTTGACATTGTGGTAACTGAGGGCATTTTCAAACCAATGATTTTTCGCCTGAGCACTCTGTAGTACATTACCTACTGGGCTGTCACCACTTCTCTCAGGACCTGCCCTGTTTCCAAAGTGTTTCAGTAAAAATCACATTTAAAGCCCGGCTGCTGTGTAGCACCCCAAAAACATGAATAAACTCCCCAATAATGACATAGAAACCCCCCAAAACAAAACCTTAACAGTTAAATTGGATGCAGGGAACCCATATGGAACTTAGGAGAATGAAGTCCCCCAGTAATGTCAGCGAATCCACACTAGTGCAAGACTCATGGGACCCCAAAAAATGTTGGTGCTCCATGGGGGACAAAGTGAAGTCTAGAGCCCCAGCAATGTCAAAGCATAAACTAAACTAGTTACAGAGGAGCAACAGCAGAAGCCACATTTGAAGCCTGGCAACTGACAAGAGGTCAAGCCTGCAACCAACGGGCTGACAAAGTAATCCATTATATAGTGACTTCAAAAAGGTAAAGTCAAGGGCACTCGCTTAACAGAACCATAAATCCATAAATATAGTTTTTGAAGAAGCCCTAAAGGCCCTTCATTAAGTGAACACAGTGCTTGTATTCTACCCAGAGCTGAGCCTCCTGGGCTTTTTTCATTGAGCTACCATGAAAGCAATGGCCATGCTCAACAGCTTCACACTGGGCCCCAGCTATCTAAAGTTATTGCTGATTTTAGGTACATCCTTCTTACTGATCCTGTTCAGTAACTTCATCAGCTCAATTTTACTTTTTTTTTTGATTTTGTAATATGGGTGTAATATAACACTGACTCTAGTGTACCCACTAATGGATAGTATGAACATAAATTATTCACCGTTAAGGAGTAGCTTAGTCACCCCCTAAGAAGAAAGTTGACTCGGGCTTTGTGTCCACAAGTAGTATGTGAATTCCAAAATGTTTCTGAACTTCAGAGAATACCCGACAATTCACTTCTCAGAGTTGGGCATAAGGCAAATGGTTTGTATGATTTTTCTATCACTTTGTACGCATTACAGGAACCTTCTTAGACATTAAATATATAAAAACTGACAGCTATCTTTTCTATTAGGTAGATAATGTTTCCCGCCACTTATATTTCGTGAACCCAGATGAAATCTCTTTGGGATTTCTCAGTGACCCAATTTGCCAGCACCCACTTGTATTTAAAAAAAAAAAAAAAATGGCTATAGGCACCATAAAAAATTACCTTAAAATCATATCCAGCAGTCGGGGAGGACACCAAAGAGGCTGCCCGGGCCTTTCTGGCAGAACTGCCGAGAATAAAAATTTAAAAAAAGCTTAACCAGAATTTTACAAAAATCCAAAAATAATGTAAGCACGGGTTAGGCCTTTAGAACCAAATAGTTACACAGGGGGCGGTGGAAATATAGTACCAAAGATTTTGTAGTTATTACCCAATTTAATTTTGGTATTGCATGGCTCTTAATAGTTTCTGATTTTGCTAATCAATTAACATTTTTAATTTTTTTCTTTATCAGTAACAGGCATCTAAACCCAAAGGATTGCCACAGAGTACTAGCAGCAAAGCCCCACGTGGTGAACATGTTCTCTCGGTCACTCCCAAATTGTGAACTAAATGACAGAAGACCATCACATGCTACTACCTTGAAGCTTTGATGATGCTCAATCATCTTCGCAAACCACCTGTGGTCCAAAACCTGATTGTGAAAGATTATCTGGAGATTAAGGATATCGCCTTTTTTGATGGAAGGACCAAAAAGAGGGTCTGCATTGTAAAAACACAAGGGACTGCTATTGCGCTTACAGATGAGGAGGAGCTGGTAAGTGTTTAAGAAAATAAATGATTTATTATTTATATCATGGTGAGGCAATTCCTTAACACTATGGTTTCCTTCTTATAGCTCTTCAGCACATACTTTAAACATGTCCGACCAACCTGGCAAAAGAATCAAAGACAGTGGAACAGATTGTGTCGTGCTAAGGAAAACACGTATTTACAAATGCCTATGTAGGCAATAGAAACCCATCTTGGCCCGGGTTACTTTAATACTTCACTTTTATTAAACACATTGTTAAAAAGTGTCACTAATGATAGTGAGTCACATTTGAAATGACACAGAAACCACAAAATAACTGCTAAGGTGTTAAAAACACAGTTGTGGCCCACCACAAAAAAATACTATATGTAATCAATAGGAGGTGATATACTGAATTGCTTCACTCCAAAAATGAGGAGAAGAGCAGAATCAATTCCATATACCCACAGGGGGTGATATTGATTATTGCCGGAAAAGCTTATTTGATGATGGCAAATGTCAATAGTGGGAGACTGATGTCATCATACCACTTATATACTGATGGACTATTTGCCAATTTACTGTTTGGCAGCATGTGGAGCTATTATCAAATATGCCCTGGAAGGGTATATGGTCCTGCTAGTACCAAGAAAATTGCCTGTAAGCCAGACACAGCCACTATTATTTGTTAACAGAGTGGCTAACCACGTGTCTATGTGCTATTAACAACACCAATTGTTTGGCAACAGTAAGCGACGAATCGCACAGATTGTTGCGCCTTAGATGTATGGGGGGATTTTTTGACAACCTTTGCTGCCCGTTACCCCTGATGAAGCCAGCGAGACTGGCGAAACATGTTGGGGGGAAGTTTTAGGTTTTAATTAGCAGATAAGTGGCCCCCATCTGCTAATCACCACCAGTGACTCAGTTTCTGTCTACGACTGGTCACATTTTAGGAGGACAGCAGTCCTGCTAGCCCTGTATACACCAGTTGACTTATCTAAACAGCACCAACAGGCGGTGTTTGCAGTTAGACATAGAACATATTAGTCTGACTGCACTAACAATAAATGGTTGATCTCACCAGCAACCTGTACATTTAGGATTCAACAGTATAGCGATCGCCTGTGTTTAGGGATAAACTGCACCATGATGGCGTTCTGGCTGTATTGAGGGTGGATACCATAAATCCTCCTCAACAAAGGGCAGCACTTTGCTTCACTTGCCACTCCAGGTGCTATTAACCAGAATTGCTGGTAACAGTATTCCGATATGTGGGAACGCACCTAGCCAGCAACAAGCAGTGGCTGGGCTTGTTCAGTGGCAACCCCTTTGCACTAGCAGTGAGCATATATTGTGCTGGTTTGGACAGTCTGGTACTCACCAGCAGTGTGCACTTTCCACTCACTACTAGTACAGCCAATGCCATCTTTTAAGTGCTAGTGTCCTTTGAGTATGCCCAGGTGTATGGAGAGTGGGTGTCAAAAAATCCCCCCATACATCTAAGGCGTAACAATCTGTGCGATTCGTCGCTTACTGTTGCCAAACAATTGGTGTTGTTAATAGCACATAGACACGTGGTTAGCCACTCTGTTAACAAATAATAGTGGCCGTGTCTGGCTTACAGGCAATTTTCTTGGTACTAGCAGGACCATATACCCTTCCAGGGCATATTTGATAATAGCTCCACATGCTGGCAAACAGTAATTGGCAAATAGTCCATCAGTATATAAGTGGTATGATGACATCAGTCTCCCACTATTGACATTTGCCATCATCAAATAAGCTTTGCCGGCAATAATCAATATCACCCCCTGTGGGTATATGGAATTGATTCTGCTCTTCTCCTCATTTTTGGAGTGAAGCAATTCAGTATATCACCTCCTATTGATTACATATAGTATTTTTTGTGGTGGGCCACAACTGTGTTTTTAACACCTTAGCAGTTATTTTGTGGTTTGTCTGTGTCATTTCAAATGTGACTCACTATCATTAGTGACACTTTTTAACAATGTGTTTAATAAAAGTGAAGTATTAAAGTAACCCGGGCCAAGATAGGTTTCTATTGCCTACATAGGCATTTGTAAATACGTGTTGAATTAACCTTGCCCTGGTTGGTCCTGTATTTATGTGCTAAGGAAAACCAGTCACAAATCAGTGCAATGACTTGGAGACTACATGAGAAGCGAGTGTTCAGTAGGACTGAGAATAATTAGTGGGGCAAGACAGTAAATGTAATAACTAAAGTGTCCTGTACCACTGCTAACAATGCCTTTATTTATGTCCCTTTAGGGTTCAGATACCTGCAGTAACTGGAAAAGAGGCAAAAGAGGCTTTTTATCAGTGGGCTGATCATTTCTCTATCTACCTGACAAATTGTCATTATATCCACCTGGACATCAGCCAACTCAGATTCAGTAAAAATGCAGTTATCCAGGGTAGGCAGATTCTCACCACATAGAAGAAAAAGAAAAAGAAGAAAGACACTGCAAGCATTGAAGACCTTGTAGACCTTTAAGAGGAGAGCTTCCCAAAATTGCTTCAAATATATCCTTTAGGCCTGAACCAGTCCCCTCCAGGCCCGTCGCTAACAGACAGGCAAAACAAGCAATTGCTTGGGGCCCCGAGCTGGCCCGCGGCCCCAAGCAGAGCCGGTGCTTGTTTTGCTTCCTTTAAGGCTGCAGCCGCCTGAGCGCTCTATAGAGAGCCTCAGGCGGCTGCAGCACTCCTGGTTACCTCCTGAGTTCCTCCTCTGCTGTGCTGACTGCTGCTCTGTAGCATGGCCGAGCTCTCCTCCTCTACCTCCTGGCTGTCACTCAGTCCGGCCGGGTACCGCGCGGTACAGGAACAGGGAATTCAGTTTCCTGTTCCTGGCCGGACTGACAGGAAGTGTACACTGAGTGAGTGCTCACTGCCTTTTAGTCTGGCCGCGGCCGGGAACAGGAAACAATCTCCTGACCTGTACCACGCGGTTCCCGGCCGGACTGAGTGACAGCTAGGAGGTGGAGGAGAGCTCGGTAGAGAAGGACACAGGGAGGGGGAGGGGGGAGTAAGAAGGAAACCCTCCCTTGATGCTGATGACTTGGCACTTGAGATCAATTCATCTCTCTACACTTTTCCAGACCATGTAGCCACTTCCCCATTTGACATGCTTAATTACATATACAGTGAGAAGCTACTGGATTTGTACAGTAATTTTAGCATTGCTTTGCGTCTACTCCCGACTCTCCCTGTGTCAGTGGCCTCTGGTGAGGAGCTTTTCAGCTTTGAAGCTGATAAAAAAAAAAAAAAAAAATTACATGAGGTCCACCATGGGCCAAGAAAGGCTCACAGGACTGGCACTTACATCAATTGAGCGTGATGTTCGCCAGTCTTTGGACATAGAGGACATTGTGATTGCCTTTGCAGAAAACAAGGTTCGCAAACAGCAGTTTTAGATCATTTGCACATGTTTTTAAGAACTGAAAAATGTTAGTGTGTTTTAAGTATGTTGGATTTAGTTATTGTGCACTTTTTTTATGTATATTGGATTGTATGGTACAGTGGTGTTTTTTGCAAATGTTCATTTGTTGAAAATGTTCAAATGTCATGCACATTAAATGCAACAGCAGTATTTGCACTGTAAACCTTTATTTATATAAAGTGTGGGTGAACTTAAACTGTATGGCTATACTGTGGTTCCTGTAGGCTTTGCGTGCGTATGGTGGGGAGGGCATGGAGGGGGGTTACCTCCATGTCTATTTTGCTTGGGGCCCCCAAATTCCTTCAAACGGCCCTGGTCCCCTCCATCCTTAAAGGTCTGTAGGCAGGTCAGCCAGCTCAATGCACAATACTGCCTGGATAAAGGGAGACAAACCCAATATAGAGATTGTATCAAGCATGTTAAGTTTCTTATAAATATTTCCTCTGTTTCAACTGCATTCTAATTGAAGTGACAATTGTTAGGGCAGCAATATTTATTTGGTACACTTACTAACCCTCCCCCCTCTCCATTTTTTATTTTTTCTTGTGCAGAACACTTCAGGAATCTTCCCAGCAAAGAGAAAGTGAAGATTTATATGGAACATCAGGCCTGGGACACCAATATACCAAGAACATTTGACATTCTACAGGCCTGGAGACCTCAAGAAATTGAGAGGAAAAGGGGACACTATGAAGCATATTATAGCTTTTATAGACTCCCAGGAGTGGCCAGGACTTGTGGCTGTGGTGGATAAAAGAAAAGGTGGTTACTCCCTTCAAACCATTCAGGTTGGAGAGATTGTCTGACTATCACAGAGTCCTAATGGATGGCAAGGAGGATTAGGAGCTACAAAAAACATCGACCAACGAGAAATGTTATAGCTTCTTTCACGATAAAGGGAAGAAGATGTGCCTAAATGCCTTAAATGTACCTTACCCGTGCCACCAAGGCATGTCTTCGACTTTTGGGAGGCTGATCAATCATTCATCAAAATGGCCAAATCTGAAACCTGTGCTCAAACAGGGTAAGGATGGAAAACAGCCAGTTATTCTCTTTGAGGCAAAGAGTCCTAATTACTGGCACATTACTTATTTGACTATGATGACTTTTTACAGACATTCGGTGAAGGAACAGAGCTTAGGCTACTTTCACACTAGCGTTCGATCGGATCCGTTCTGAACGGATCCGATCATAATAATGCAGACGGAGGCTCCGTTCAGAACGGATCCGTCTGCATTAATTTTAGCATATAACAGCTAAGTGTGAAAATAGCCTCGGACGGATCCGTCCAGACTTTCAATGTAAAGTCAATGGGGGACGGATCCGCCTGAAGATTGAGCCATATTGTGGCATCTTCAAACGGATCCGTCCCCATTGACTTACATTGTAAGTCTGGACGGATCCGCACGGCCAGGCGGACACCCGAACGCTGCAAGCAGCGTTCAGCTGTCCGTGCGGAGGCGAGCGGAGCGGAGGCTGAACGCCGCCAGACTGATGCAGTCTGAGCGGATCCGCTCCATTCAGACTGCATCAGGGCTGGACGGCTGCGTTCGGGTCCGCTCGTGAGCTCCTTCAAACGGAGCTCACGAGCGGACCAGCGAACGCTAGTGTGAAAGTAGCCTAAGTTGGCTTGACCTCATGCTGCTTTGTTTATTGTAGATATAAAAAAAATGGTATAATTTGTCCAAGTGTAATATTAAGATGGTATAGTCTTGTTTTATGCCATTTAGTTAATGATGTTTTTTCTATTTTGTTCATTATTAATGAGATGTGGCGGGTCATGAGGGCTTCACAAATCAAGAACCATCAATAAGTCATTTCTCATAACAAGTAGGGATGAGAGAACCCGAACTGTATAGTTCGGGTTCGTACCGAATTTTGGTGTGTTCGTGACACGGACCCGAACCTTTTCGTAAAAGTCCGGGTTCGGTGCTTTCTTGGCGCTTTTTGAAAGGCTGCAAAGCAGCAAATCAACAAGCGTCATGCTACTTGCCCCAAGAGGCATGGCTGTGATTGGCCAGTGCAGCATGTGACCCAGGCTCTATATAAGCTGGAGACACGTAGCGCCGCCCGTCACTCCGCTCTGATCAGTGTAGGGATAGGATGCAGCTGCTGCTGTTAGGGCGAGATTGAGAACTAGACAGGGATTTACTTTTCCAAAACACTTAATTAAGTGATCGATCTACAGCTGTGAATCATTCAACATCTGCTATTTAAATGCTCACTGTTTTTAGGCTGCCCAGAGCGTTTTTCTGTCACTTTTCTGGGGTGATCGGCGGCCATTTTGTGTCTTGTGGTGCGCCAGCACAAGCTGCCACCAAATACATTTAACCATCAATAGTGTGGTTGTTTTTGCTATATCCTACATCAGGGGCTTGGCTGTGCTTACTATTTTATTGAGGGGTGAAATACAATTGCCAAAATAGCAGTACCCTAAATCTGGTGTTTCAGCTGTGGCTAGCCAATTGTAATACTGTCTGCTGTCTGGCAAAGGATATTTTTTTTTCTGGGTTGAACTGTAATTCCCAAATTAGCAATTCCCTAAATCTGTGGTTTCTGCTGTAGCAGGCCAAGTTTAAAACTATCCATAAAAGGGTATATTACATTGAAGGTGCTGATAGGGTCATCCTCTTCAAAGACAACCCAGGAATGTCACAGGCTTCTAGATGTGGCATAACCATCATTCTCACAGTGTTTCAAGGATGTCCAAGGTAGAAACACTGATCGAGCACTTTGGTGCTAAACAAGGAAGAAATGGTAAGCTTTATCTAAGGTTATAGGTTAACATAATATGGAAATAAGACATTTCAATAATTTCTCACACTTCTTATAACCCCCCAGTGGTTTAAAGTCTACTTTGAAAAAGTTAGACCAAAGTTGCTACACAAAGACTCGCCAAAGGATATATTCTTCATATCGACCTCTGGAGCTTTATAACGTTTCCAATGACCCCATGCGGTACCACAAGAAGTAAGATTAAAAGTCACTTTTCATTTTCAAAGTGTAAATATAGTGTCATATCGTATGTGTTTACCATCTTCTTTTTAATCCTAGATTCAAACTTCCCAACATCTCTAGCCAGCTTGTCAGGAGGGTTTGTGAAACTTGGACCATTCCTCATTATTCAGATTCAGAAAAGAATAGGTTTTCAAAATATCTGGCACATGGCAACCTCACGGCCGAACGAAGCTATAGGGAGAAGACGCTAACGGATATTTGCCATGGCTACCACCTAGTAATACAAGCAGGGCAAGTGACCAGTGATGAGCCACAAGCCAGCACCTCAAGGTACTTGATTGTTGGAGTAAAAACAATTATTGCTCTGCAATATTATCTGTTTCCTATGCAGAAATCTGGATCCAGAAGATCGAGCAAGCCAGGATGACCACAGTGAGCAAGACGAGGACATCACTTCCCAGAACACCTCAAGGTACTTGATTGTGGGAGTAAAAACAATTCTTATTGATTGCTAAGCCCTTTGTGTTTTATATGTTTCCTATAAAGAAATCAGGATTCTGAAGATAGTCAGGCAAGCCAGGATGAAGAAAACTCTACTTCAAAGGATGAGAGCAGCAAGGAAGACGAGGACATCACTTCCCAGGACACAATCAGTGACCAGGATGATACTGGCTAGACTTTAAGGTGAATAGACTGTCCAAAAAATATCATTGTGCTTTCCTAATGAGTGGATGCTTTCCACGATTGTATACTAAAAGGGATTCTGTCATCAGATTTGAGGCCTATAACCTAAACATATGGCCAGGTCCCTACTAATACCCTGAATCCGAAACAGACCTTATTAAATGCACCTGTGGCTCTATTATCATATAAAACAGGTTTATATAACCTGTCACTCACGTACCAAATGTGTCCAAGGGGACGTCTCATCATGCATGCCATCTCCTTTTGGTGCCCAGCGCCGCCTTCTAACTAGAAATCACCGCCCTCCCTTTCAATAGAGCCGCCTACCTCACATCATCGCCACCTCTCTAACCTCAGTGCCGCCTCCGAAATCGTCCACTCTCCTCAGCCAGATCCCGCACATGCGCACTAGGTATAACCTGATGCGCCCGTGCGGACTCCTGGCAGCAGCCTCGTTAAGCGAAGTGCGCATGCGCCGGCTGGCGCACTTCGCTCAAACCTGCCTTGACCGCCCTATTGCAGCCATCCAACCTCTTACAGCCGGGTGCAAAGCTGTTTGGAGCGCACAGGCTGCTTTTCTACAGAGGCTCCCTTTAGATCTATTTCTATTCAATAAGGTATATAAGGTATTTCCAAACAATAAACATCACTGCTGAATAATCAGATTATATAGCATTAGGAGGGCAATACTGGCAAAACTACAAATATTTATATATTTTGACATGGGGAAAATGATAGTGCCAGTTCCAGAGATATTAAAACATATATGGCCAGAATATGTATATAATCAACAAGGGAATTCAGTAGGGTAGAGGATGTGGGGGCAACGCCGAGCAGCCCCTTCCGGCCATGAGCCAAAATATATGTCCCTCCAAAGGATTAACTGCATTATATGCCGGGTTTTTGTTTGTCTTATAATAACTATGTTCTATGTTATTGTTTCTTTTTTTTCTTTTTGTGTTTGTGTTTTATGTAGAGGTGTCTGTGATTTATGTATTGTTATGCAGTGCGAAGATAAGATACATTGTTTACAGGTTTTAGTATGGCGGAGATATGATCTGATGAG
Source organism: Bufo gargarizans (assembly GCF_014858855.1). Taxonomy (NCBI): domain Eukaryota; kingdom Metazoa; phylum Chordata; class Amphibia; order Anura; family Bufonidae; genus Bufo; species Bufo gargarizans. The sequence continues at coordinate 21,503,870 of NC_058081.1, forward strand.
GGTTCAATCCCTCCACAGAATGGACCCATGGATAGATGGTTCATAAAATTGTTGCAATAAATGTGAAGGGTCTAAACAGCCCGTTCAAGAGGTCCATGCTGTGGAGGGAAGTAGAGACCATGAAAGGGGATATAATCTGTGCAACTGAGACACATCTCCTGAAGGAGGATGCATTTAGACTTAAAAATGCTTATTTTCCACACGTTTTTCACTCCCATTATAAGAAAAAACAGAGAGGTGTGATGGTTGCAATTAGGGACTCTGTTGTATTCCAACTGCATGAATCCATGGTTGACCAAAACGGGCGATACATTATCTTGGTGGCATCCGTAAATAGCGTGATTTTCACCATGGTATTTGTATATGCTTCGAACAGACATCAGTTGCGCTTCCTACGTAACTTAGTGACTAAGGTGAATAGGATTAGGAAGGGTCTGATTCTTTGGGGTGGAGACTTTAACTCTATATTGGATCCAGCTATGGATTCGTCAATGGGGGCGAGTGGGTCCATCCGGGGCCTCAACGCCCTCTTATTGAGAGAGGATCTCTATGATGTCTGGAGGTTTCATCATGAGGGAGAAAAGGATTTTACTTTTTTTTCAAATGTCCATCAAACATATTCTAGGATTGACTTTTTCTTGGTAGATCGCCACTTGTTAAACGTGGCAGTATGTTCATCCATAGGGATGATTACATGGTCTGACCATGCGCCTGTCACTAACAATTAGCTACGACTCTAACAGACCCTTAGGCTTTCTTTGGCGCGATAATATCCATTTATTAGAGCATCCCAAACATAAATTAACACTGCAGGAGGGTTTAAAGGAATTTTTTCGTACCAATGAGGGATCAGTGTCTAATCCCTTCTCTCTCTGGAATGCCCACAAGGCCTATATGAGAGGTCTGCATATTAAAATTGGATGTATAGCAAAGAAGGAGAGAGAGGAACGGACAACCGCCTTGACCCTGCAGATTAGGTCCCTGGAGTCTAATAACAAAAGTAATCCCACCGCTATTATGGGAACTAGGTTGCAGAATCTACGTCTCCAATTGAAGGAACATTTACTTTACAGATATGAGAAGGATTTAAAAAAGACCCGTGCATTATATTATGCACAGGATAACAAATCTGGGAAATTATTAGCACATAGATTGAAGGAAAGAACTACTAAAAATAAGATCCCATATATAACGTCAAAAACTACGAATAAAAAGATCAGTTGATCCACAGGGCATTGCAAATTCCTTCCGGAGTTTTTATAAAACTCTCTATAATTTAGAATCCCTTCCGGATACATCTTCTGGAAGCCAGGTGACCATAGATCAGTTTCTGGACTCAATTGACCTCCCTAATCTTACTGAGGCCCAGTTGGGGAAATTAAACTCCCCAATGTCAGAGCAAGAAATCTTAGATATTATTACAACACTACCGAATAATAAAGCACCAGGGCCAGACGGCTTTTCAAACACATATTATAAGTTATTTCAAAAAGAACTTTCTCCGTATCTATGTCAGATTTTTGGGGAAATGGTGAGTAACGGTCATCCTCCAAAAGAGATGCTGGAGGCGAGGATAGTCACCATTCCCAAAACTGACCTTCTTTCGGATGAAGTAAGGAATTATCGTCCGATATCACTGTTAAACACAGATGCAAAAATATACGCAAAAGTGTTGGCAAGTCGTCTGGCTCCTTGTATTACTACTCTGGTCCATACGGACCAGGTTGGATTCGTAAAAGGTAGGCAGCTGCAGGACAATACCAGGCGGACATTAAATATTGTGGACTACGTCCAGAGAGGAAAAATTCCAACGCTTCTGGTTACTCTAGACGCCGAGAAGGCGTTCGACCGCATTAATTGGCGGTTCGCCTTCTCAGTGCTGGAGAAAATGGGATTTACAGGGGCAGTCCTGGCGGCTATCAAGGCACTTTATACTCAACCAAGTGCTAGAGTGTGGGTCAATGGGGCACTCTCTGACCCCTTTAATATTAGTAATGGTACCCGCCAGGGATGCCCCCTGTCTCCCCTGATATTTGTCTTGACTATAGAACCCCTGGCCCAAGCTCTGCGCCAATGTCCTGATGTGAAGGGAGTTGATATAGGGGGCACGGAATATAAAATCAGTTTATATGCAGGACGACATCATTCTGACGTTGTCAAATCCCCAAACCTCTCTAATAACTGCCATCGATAGTCATAACCCGATTTGGAGACGTTTCGTCCTATAAACTGAATGCTTTTAAATCTCAGGCCCTCCCAATAAATATTCCGTCTGTACAGATAAAGAAGTTGAAGGGCTACCTCTGACCTAGATTGGCAAAACAATCAAATTGATTATTTGGGGATAAAGCTTACAGCATCATTTAAGAAGTTATACGTAGCAAATTTTCTCCCACTACTAAAAATTTTGGAGAAGGGGCTCGACAATCTAACTAAATATGAGGTGTCCTGGGTAGGTCGTATCGCATCATTCAGATGTTTATACTCCCAAAACTCCTGTATATATTTAAGACATTGCCTATTATCCCCCAAAATAGCTTCTTTCAAAAGTGCTCCAAATTGATTAATGCCTTAATCTGGAAAAGACATAAACCGAGAGTGGCAACTTCAATAATGCAGAGACCTAAACTTCGGGGGGGATTGGGCCTTCCGAATATCCATGAGTATTTTCTGGCCTCACAAGTATCACAGTTGAGGGAATGGTGGGTAGGTAATTATGCGAAACAGTGGGTACATATAGAAACAATACTATCACCCGGTAATAACTTAAAAACTCTTTTGGTTGCAGCCCTCCACCCGACATTTAACTGGCCACCCCTTCCGACGTTAGTACACATGGCTCTGAAAAGTTGGGTCCGATTCAATGGACTGTGTACTTTGGAGTCTGGACCCTTTCCGCCCAGCGCCCCAGTAACTGTTCTTAACTTTCTTATTCCGAATATTTCAGTGTTGTCTTGGGCGCGGGCTGGATTGGATCTTCTCTCCAAATTATTTATTTCGGACACCCTCCGCTCCTTTGAACACCTTCATGAGCAGTTCCTGATTCCACACACAGACTTTTATAAATATTTGTGTATTAGACATTTTTTTACAGCTAACTGTCCGTTCAATCTGGTGTGCAATCGGGAGGTGTTTAGTCTGTGGTCATTGGCTCCGCCACAGTGCACACGACTGCGGCCTTTATATATGATGATGAGGGATAAGGGATTTTTTGTTAAAACGACCCCGCTACTTACATGGGAAAGGGATTTGGGGTTGGTGTTCACAGACGAACAGTGGCGGGCAGCCTTTTCTTGCATAAAAAAAAATATTAGATGTGCTTTGCATTATGAATCCTTGATGAAGACCATACTAAGGTGGTACTATACACCAGATTGCCTGAGCCATATATTTCCAGACCTTTCGTGCTTATGTTGGCGGGGATGTGGCAATAGAGGTACATTGTATCACATTTTGTGGTCTTGTCCGAGGCTGCAAGATATCTGGAGGGCTACATTCTCTCTTGCCTCGGATCTACTGGGTTCTCAGCTTCCGCCATCCCCCTCACTGGCCCTTCTATGGATTGACTTGGCCGAGATACCTTGCGAGGGGAGGGTGGTGTTGGGACACCTCTTTCTCTCAACCAAATTGGCCATAGTTAAAAACTGGAAATCACAGAATACCCCCTGCCTAATGGAGGTTATCCGAAGGCTAAATTCTACTTATATATATGAACGTGTGTTGGCGGGAGCTGGCGACGCGGCCGCGAGGTTCGAGAGGGAATGGAGCATATGGAGAGCTTCACCGCTCGCTGCACCATCCCCTGCTTGATATACTTAAATATAACTGATCTGTATAGTTAAGGTCTTGTATATGAGACCATATCTGATAAATCTATGCCTGTACAATGTACTCCGACAACTGCACTGTGTGTCTGTTTGTTTGTTTTATCTTTTGTTGTTTTCTTTTCTGATCTATGTTTTGTCTATGATGTATTGTTAGTCATTTTTGTTGTTACATATTTTAATGTGGTATGCATATATTGGCTATTAATGTGGCTTCTATGTAGCCATTTATGTTTTCTGTCCTTTGTTTAATAACAACAATGTATGTCCTTTTCTTTTCTTAAAATTAATAAAAAACTATTAAACGTATAATCAACTATATAAATATCTATAAACACAGCACCAATTTTTATTATGCATTCTATCCATACATATCATGATATTCAGTTAGAGAGAGATAGAGAATATACACACACACACACACACACACACACACACACACACACACACACACACACGGAGTGCAGAATTATTAAGCAAATGAGTATTTTGACCACATCATCCTCTTTATGCATGTTGTCTTACTCCAAGCTGTATAGGCTCGAAAGCCTACTACCAATTAAGAATATTAGGTGATGTGCATCTCTGTAATGAGAAGGGGTGTGGTCTAATGACATCAACACCCTATATCAGGTGTGCATAATTATTAGGCAACTTCCTTTGGCAAAATGGGTCAAAAGAAGGACTTGACAGGCTCAGAAAAGGCAAAAATAGTGAGATATCTTGCAGAGGGATGCAGCACTCTTAAAATTGCAAAGCTTCTGAAGCGTGATCGAACAATCAAGCGTTTCATTCAAAATAGTCAACAGGGTCGCAAGAAGCGTGTGGAAAAACCAAGGCGCAAAATAACTGCCCATGAACTGAGAAAAGTCAAGCGTGCAGCTGCCAAGATGCCACTTGCCACCAGTTTGGCCATATTTCAGAGCTGCAACATCACTGGAGTGCCCAAAAGCACAAGGTGTGCAATACTCAGAGACATGGCCAAGGTAAGAAAGGCTGAAAGACGACCACCACTGAACAAGACACACAAGCTGAAACGTCAAGACTGGGCCAAGAAATATCTCAAGACTGATTTTTCTAAGGTTTTATGGACTGATGAAATGAGAGTGAGTCTTGATGGGCCAGATGGATGGGCCCGTGGCTGGATTGGTAAAGGGCAGAGAGCTCCAGTCCGACTCAGACGCCAGCAAGGTGGAGGTGGAGTACTGGTTTGGGCTGGTATCAAAGATGAGCTTGTGGGGCCTTTTCGGGTTGAGGATGGAGTCAAGCTCAACTCCCAGTCCTACTGCCAGTTTCTGGAAGACACCTTCTTCAAGCAGTGGTACAGGAAGAAGTCTGCATCCTTCAAGAAAAGCATGATTTTCATGCAGGACAATGCTCCATCACACGCGTCCAAGTACTCCACAGCGTGGCTGGCAAGAAAGGGTATAAAAGAAGAAAATCTAATGACATGGCCTCCTTGTTCACCTGATCTGAACTCCATTGAGAACCTGTGGTCCATCATCAAATGTGAGATTTACAAGGAGGGAAGACAGTACACCTCTCTGAACAGTGTCTGGGAGGCTGTGGTTGCTGCTGCACGCAATGTTGATGGTGAACAGATCAAAACACTGACAGAATCAATGGATGGCAGGCTTTTGAGTGTCCTTGCAAAGAAAGGTGGCTATATTGGTCACCGATTTGTTTTTGTTTTTGAATGTCAGAAATGTATATTTGTGAAAGTTGAGATGTTATATTGGTTTCACTGGTAAAAATAAATAATTGAAATGGGTATATATTAGTTTTTTGTTCAGTTGCCTAATAATTATGCACAGTAATAGTCACCTGCACACACAGATATCCCCCTAAAATAGCTAAAACTAAAAACAAACTAAAAACTACTTCCAAAAATATTCAGCTTTGATATTAATGAGTTTTTTGGGTTCATTGAGAACATGGTTGTTTAATAATAAAATTAATCCTCAAAAAGACGAGATTAGAATATGAAATTTATATATATATATATATATATATATATATATATATATATATATATATATATATATATATATAGTCTGAAAGGGACTAAAAGGGACCAGACAAAGTGCCCATCAACAAACAGACGGGCGCGACCCATCAACCTCCTAAAATTAATATTACAAAGCCCAGCAACAGCCAAGACAACTGCAAAAATCCAGAAACCCCAAACAAACCAAAGAGCAGCTCCCCCAAAAAAAGCTGCTCTTTGGACTGTACAAACAAACCATCAAACCACAAGAACAGGCAACAAACTCGTGAAATTGTCTTAATAATAGACTCAAACGGGAAATACCTTAACACTAAAAGGCTCTTCTCCAAAATTCACTGTTTCACAATTGAACAGGCAACAGGAGTCATCAACAATCCATATTTCACTAACCCCAAACATATCATACACACGGGCACAAACAACATCCAGGAACAACCGGAAGTCATTGTGGACAAATTATTGCAACTAACAGACTGCCCAACAAAAATTTCCACAGTCCAAAGTAATTCTGTCCTCCCTTCTTCCAAGGAGGGATATGCCAAACAACATAATCAAACAAATCAATGCAGAGCTGGCAGACAAAACCAGGTCAAAGCCTTCCATTCACCTGGCAGAACACCACTCTGTAACGCCCCAACACCTCTATGACAACAAACATCTGAACAAACAAGGGGTCAGTCACCTGGCAAGAGAATTCAAAGACATTGTTCTTGAGAGAACTCACATCCCTGAACATGGCACAAACCATTCTCAGACAGACAGAATTACAACTGCAAGACCCCAAACCTCACCACTAATACAATACACCCAGCCAAAGAACTGGTCCACGAAGATGGCAATAATGGAAACCACCCACCTCAATATGGATATCAAGACCACAACAGAACAGAGAAAAGGAGGAGGAGATAATAACCCTCCTCAGCACATTATGCAATGATGTGACTGAGCTAAAAAAGCAAAAAAGACAAGACCATGACAACCACCTATAAACCGGTTGGTCCCAAGAAATTCACCCATTACAAGGTATATAAATATACAAACAAAAAATGACATCATTAGTAATCAGTAGCTGGAACATTCAGGGTCTGAATGCTTCAGCCTTCGGATCCAAAGTAGATGATCCAGATTTCAAGCAAATACTATATGAGACGGACATACAAATCCTCCTGGAAACATGGACCAGGGCACAGGATGAACCATCAGTACCTACTGGCTATAGGGAATTCTCTGTCCCCGCACAGAAAGATAAAAACATCAAACAGGGCCGATGTTCAAGAGGAATACTAGTCTGGTACAAGGAGGAGCTACATGGGAACATCAATGCAATCAAAAAAAGGAGAGAGCCACATCTGGCTAAGAATAAGCAGCTCCATCCTCACCTCCCAGTCTGACATCTACCTGTGTGCATCATACATTGCCCAAGCAGAGTCTCCATATTTCAGACCAGACACCTATGAGATCCTACAAAATGAGGTCATCCACTTCCAATCCCTGGGACAAGTGCTCATCTGCGGAGACCTCAATGCCAGGACAGGAAGGGAAAAGGACTATACAAGTTCTGATGGCAACACATACATACTGGGCCATGCAAATTACGGCCAGGAGTCCATACAGAATCAAAGAAACAGCTATGACAGTACAACCAACAAAAACGGAAGAAAATTGCTGAGTGTGTGTGTCGCAGTCTGGGCCTATACATCCTCAACGGCCGTACCAAGGGAGACTCTCTAGGAAGGTACACATTTAGCTCCCATGTAGGCAGCAGTGTGGTAGACTATGCCATCACAGATATGAACCCCACACTCAATGGTTTTACAGTCACCCCACAAACACACCTATCAGACCACAACCAACTACTGCTATACATCAAATCTTCTAGCAAACCATCACCAAAACTCCACCGGGCGTCTCTCCGCAACCTGCCACCATCATTTAAATGGTCCAAACAGTCTACCACAAAATACAGAGAGGCAACTGACAGACCTGACATTAAAAAACAGCTTGAAAACTTCCAAACCACCACCTATGAGATAAGCCCACCAGGTGTGAACCAGGCAGCAAAAGACTTCCATAAAATACTACACACTATTGCAGAAACAGCCCAGCTGAGAAAAACCAACTACAAGAAACCATCCAACAAACAATGCAAAGCATTAAGGAACACCTTACGGACCGTCTCCAATAACAAACACAGAGACCCTGACAACGCTGACCTAAGGATAGCACATAGCACCCTACAGAAAAAGTACAAACAACCCCTTAAAAAGAAAAAGCAAGACCTCATCTCCAAAAACCTGCAACAGCTGGAAGAGGCACTTCAGGAAAATTCTTTCTGGGAAACATGGAAGAATATTGGCTCAGCACCCAGGAAAAACAACCTCCACATCCAAAATGGCGACATCTGGCTCAACTACTTTAAGGACCTCTACAAAAATATTCCAGAGGAGGCTCTAACTGTAGAACAAAAAGACATCATCAAAAGACTAAATGACATGGAGGAAAAAATTAAGGACTTCCAGAACCCCCTAGATGTACCGATCACACCACAAGAAATTGGGGAGAAAATCCAAAACCTGCAAACCAAAAAATCCAGTGGGATGGATGGAATCCTGCCAGAGATGATTGAACACGGCTCCCCAGGGGTACACGCTGCAATGTGTAAACTGTTCAATCTGGTCCTGAGTGCTGGTTACTACCCTACAGTATGGAACCAAGGCCTCATAACACCCATCCATAAGAGTGGAGACCAGTATGATCCATCCAACTACAGTGGGATATGTGTCAGCAGCACACTAGGGAAACTATTCAACAGTATCCTCAACAAACTGATCCTCAACTTCCTGACAACGTCCTCAGCAGAAGTCAGGCGGGGTTCATGCCAAACCATCGCACTACAGACCACATCTACACCCTGCACAGCCTCATCAAGAACCATGTCCATCATACAAAACAAGGGAAGATATTTGCCTGCTTTGTGGACTTTAAGAAGGAATTTGACTCAGTGTGGCACCCAGGCCTATTCCTCAAACTATTGGAGAGCGGAATAGGAGGGAAAACATACAACGTCATCAAGAGTTCATACACTGAGAACAGCTGCAGCGTAAAGGTGAATGGGAAAAGAACTGAACACTTCCGGCAGGCCCGAGGAGTCAGACAGGGCTGCAGCCTAAGTCTAACCCTCTTCAACATCTACATCAATGGACTGGCAGCAGCTCTAGAATCCTCCCCAGCACCAGGACTGACTCTACATGACACCGAGGTGAAGTTCCTGCTGTATGCGGATGACCTCCTACTTCTGTCACCAACAGAGAAAGGCCTACAAGACAGCCTGGAAGTTCTGGAGAAATACAGCGCCACATGGGCACTACCAATCAACTCGAGCAAAACAAAAACCATGGTGTTCCAAAAGAAAAATACAAAAACAAACAAAGAGCCCTTCCTTCACAATAAACAACTGCACTGTAGATGAAACTAACAGCTACACATACCTCGGCCTAGACATTACCCAATCAGGAAGCTTCAAGCCAGCCATAGAGGCACTAAAAGACAAGGCATGCAGAGCCTACTATGCCATCAGGAGACGGCTGTACCACCTAAAACCACCCGTGAGTCTGGCTCAGAATATTTGACAGAGTCATCGCCCCAATTCTTCTTTATGGCAGTGAAGTTTGGGGTCCTGTCACCTACCCAGACCAATCCAAATGGGACCCCAGCCCAACAGAAATATTCCATCTGGAATTTTGTAAGCACCTCCTCCAAGTCCATCGGAGCACCTCCAACAGTGCTTGCCGGTCAGAGTTGGGCAGATTTCCCTTACTTCTCGCAGTACAGAAGAGGGCGCTATCATACTGGGACCACCTACAAAACAGCAGACCCAACTCCTACCACCATAAAGCCTTACTGGACAGTAAGAACCAGTCCAAGTCGTGTGGCCTGCAACAACTTATCAACACCTTGTCGCGAGAGAGCACTTCCAGGTTTCGGTGACAGGGTGAAAATCCCAAAACTTTATTCCCCAGCAACGTTTCGGCCGACTCAATGAGGCCTTTGTCAAGCTAGACAAAGGCCTCTGAGTAGGCCGAAACGTTGCTGGGGAATAAAGTTTTGGGATTTTCACCCTGTCACCGAAACCTGGAAGTGCTGCCTCGTTCTTTGGAAAGTGTGTTTGGACACTCCTTCTCATTCAAAGAGTTTTCTTTATTTTCATGACTATGAAAATTGTAGATTCAAACTATGAATTAACACATGTGGAATTATATACATAGCAAAAAAGTGTGAAACTGAAAATATGTCATATTCTAGGTTCTTCAAAGTAGCCACCTTTTGCTTTGATTACTGCTTTGCACACTCTTGGCATTCTCTTGATGAGCTTCAAGAGGTAGTCACCTGAAATGGTCTTCCAACAGTCTTGAAGGAGTTCCCAGAGATGCTTAGCACTTGTTGGCCCTTTTGCCTTCACTCTGCGGTCCAGCTTACCCCAAACCATCTCGATTGGGTTCAGTTCTGGTGACTGGAGGCCAGGTCATCAGGCGCAGCACCCCATCACTCTCCTTCATGGTCAAATAGTCCTTACACAGCCTGGAGGTGTGTTTGGGGTCATTGTCCTGTTAAAAAATAAATGGTCCAACTAAACGCAAACCGGATGGAATAGCATGCCGCTGCAAGATGCTGTGGTAGCCATGCTGGTTCAGTATGCCTTCAATTTTGAATAAATCTCCAACAGTGTCACCAGCAAAGTACCCCCACACCATCACACCTCCTCCATGCTTCACAGTGGGAACCAGGCATGTAGAGTCCATCCGTTCACCTTTTCTGCGTCGCACAAAGACACGGTGGTTGAAACCAAAGATCTCAAATTTGGACTCGTCAGACCAAAGCACAGATTTCCACTGGTCTAATGTCCATTCCTTGTGTTCTTTAGCCCAAACAAGTCTCTTCTGCTTGTTGCCTGTCCTTAGCAGTGGTTTCCTAGCAGATATTCTACCATGAAGGCCTGATTCACACAGTCTCCTCTTAACAGTTGTTCTAGAGATGTGTCTGCTGCTAGAACTCTGTGTGGCATTGACCTGGTCTCTAATCCGAGCTGCTGTTAACCTGCGATTTCTGAGGATGGTGACTCGGGTGAACTTATCCTCCACAGCAGAGGTGACTCTTGGTCTTCCTTTCCTGGGGCGGTCTGCATATGAGCCAGTTTCTTTGTAGCGCTTGATGGTTTTTGTGACTGCACTTGGGGACACTTTCAAAGTTTTCCCAATTTTTTGGACTGACTGACCTTCATTTCTTAAAGTAATGATGGCCACTCGTTTTTCTTTACTTAGCTGCTTTTTTCTTGCCATAATACAAATTCTAAGTCTATTCAGTAGGACTATCAGCTGTGTATCCACCTGACTTCACAACGCAACTGATGGTCCCAACCCCATTTATAAGGCAAGAAATCCCACTTATTAAACCTGACAGGGCACACCTGTGAAGTGAAAACCATTTCAGGTGACTACCTCTTGAAGCTCAACAAGAGAATGCCAAGAGTGTGCAAAGCAGTAATCAAAGCAAAAGGTGGCTACTTTGAAGAACCTAGAATATGACATATTTTCAGTTGTTTCACACTTTTTGTTATGCATATAATTCGACATGTGTTAATTCATAGTTTTGATGCCTTTAGTGTGAATCTACAATTTTCATTTTGGTCTGGTATGTATGTATGTATGTATGTATGTATGTATGTATGTATGTATGTATGTATGTATGTATGTACACACATATACACACTATTTTTTCACATCATGGCCACAGTGGCGTAGCTAGAAATTACCGGGCCCCACATCAATTTTTTGAATGGGGCCCTTCTACCCCAGTATTATTTTCACAACCCCTTCCATTCACGCCGCCCCCATTTCTGTGGCTAGTAAAGCTCGCTCTCAGACCAGGCCCGGCAGCTTTTCCATCCGTTTTCTACACTGTCACTGTATATAATGTCATTGTGTAATACTGTTGAGGCGGCCCTTACAAATTATTTTAGTCCTCCTCCCGGATGGGCCCCCCTCTGGGTCAGGGCCCCAAAGCAGCCGCTTCCCCTAATTCCCCTTTAGCAGTGGTCGGCAAAGTGTGGCTCGCGAGCCACAAGCGGCTCTTTAGACACTTCTATGCGGCTCTTTGGTGCGCAATAATCGCATCGCGATTTTGCAGACCCGAAAATTTTATATAAAAGGGGCACATAGCTGGCTTTATGTGTGAAGTATGTTTACTACTGTCTGAACTCAAGAAGAAACAAGCTTTCTCCTATTGATAACAGGTCCAGCCTCTGTACTCACTGTCACTATGAATGCACTGCAGCGAGCGGCTTCCGGTGCAGCTATATCACTTCCGGGTATAGACTTTTGTCCGGGTATAGAAAAGTGTCAGAACACCGGCTCGCTCGCTGCAGTGCATTCATAGTGACAGTGAGTACAGAGGTTGGTCATTTTGGCCATTTTGTCAATAGGAGAGAGCTTGTTTCAGAGTTCAAACAGTAGTAAAAAAACTTTACACACAAAACCAGTTACTGTATGTGCGCAGTTTAGGACACATGAGGGGACACATAGGGCCATGAGGGGGACCAGCATAAGATACTATATGTGTGTGTTATGCTGGCCCCCCTCATGGCCCTATATGTCATAGCACACATCCCCCGCTGAACAGCGCGTCCTCCACAGATCCCCCGCTGAACAGCGCGTCCTCCACAGATCCCCCGCTGAACAGCGCGTCCTCCACAGATCCCCCGCTGAACAGCGCGTCCTCCACAGATCCCCCGCTGAACAGCGCGTCCTCCACAGATCCCCCGCTGAACAGCGCGTCCTCCACAGATCCCCGCTGAACAGCGCGTCCTCCACAGATCCCCCGCTGAACAGCGCGTCCTCCACAGATCCCCCGCTGAACAGCGCGTCCTCCACAGATCCCCCGCTGAACAGCGCGTCCTCCACAGATCCCCCGCTGAACAGCGCGTCCTCCACAGATCCCCCGCTGAACAGCGCGTCATCCACAGAAGCTGAACAGCGCATGCACTACTTTTTTGCGTTGCGGAGGCACAGCCAGAAGCACCACGGAAGCACTCTGTAGCACTCATATCCCGGATCCTGGACCCATTGAAGTGAATGGGTCCATGATGCGGGCTGCCCACGGCCATGTGCAGGTCGCATCATGGACCCATTCACTTCAGCATGCGCTTCCTTCCTATATATTTTAGGTTTTAAAAATGTGGCTCTCAAAAGAAATTTCAATCGTGGTTTTGGCGATATTTGGCTCAGTTGACAAAAAAGTTTGCCCACCACTGCCCTATAGTTATGCCCATGCATGGCCATAATAATTATAAGGCAGTATATATATATATATATATATATATATATATATATATATATATATATATATATATATCTTGTTAAAAAAATTAAGTGTCAACATTATGAAGAATGTAACTTCACAGTCCAAACTTTCCAAAAGACAATCCAAGGAACATACTGTAAAATAATTGGGCATTGTTTTCAAGGACACAAATTCACCATATTTGAAACCCAACCAAAAGTAGGCCGTTACTTTGCCGGTAATCTTCTATGTGCCGCAGCAATTCTATGTAGCGGTCAAAACTTTATGAAACCTAAAGAATTTCTAAATATACTAGGCATGGTCACTATAAGTGAAAAGACATACTATCGTTATCAGACCCTATTCCTTTTTCCTGCTGTTCATAAAGCTTGGAGTTTTGAAAAAGGACTACAATCTGCCTACAGAGGAAGACCACTATGTGTTGCCGGAGATGGACGGTGCGATAGCCCTGGTCATAGTGCAAAGTTTTGAGTCTACACTATGATGAACACAGTCAATAACAAAATTATCGATTTTGAGGTTGTACAAAAAAAATAAATAATGTACGTCTTCAGTGGCTATGGAGAAATTAGTATTTAAAATTGTAAAGGACTGGGTACTAGCCAATGGTGCTAATATCAAAATTTTTGCTTCTGACCGACATGTAAGCATTCGAAAACTTATGCATACTGACTATTCCACTATTAAACACCAATTTGATGTCTGGCACTAAAAAAAAACAACTTCATAATGCAACCAAAATGAAATTTTGCAAAGAAGTAACACCGTGGGTGGATAAGATCGCCCTGCATTTTTGGTGGTGTGTCAAGACCTGCCAAAACGATCAGGAGTTACTTAAAGAATATGGTTTTCATTGCTCCATCATATCGTTGACTAGCACCAATGGCACGGAACAGTGTACACTCAGTGCACCTAGAAGAGAATGAAGGAGAAAATATTTTGGCTTTCAAAAGAAAATCCCACTTATAAAAACATTGAGAAAATGGTAACCAGTGATGTAATACAGAAAGACTTGCCACATTTGATTTACAATTGCCACACGGGACAATTATAAAATTTTGGCATAGTTTGGCACTAAAATTTTGTTCAAAGCGGATCCATTTTGGTATAGATGCTATGGAGGCAAGAAGAAAACTTGCTGCACTAACCCACAACCACAATGTTGGCAGACCACAAGCCACTGTCAAGGTAACCAAAAAAAATACTGAAGAAAAGGGTGCCAAGCGCACTAGAATTCTTTTTCCAAAAAGGCAATACACGTTGGATTGTTCGAAACGTTTACAAAAAAATATCTGTTGCTTTTATGGAAGACATTATGGTGGATGTGCTAAAAATATGCAAAAGGAACACAAAGTTCGGAATAGCAGTCTAGAGCTCCAAACTTTCCACCTAATATTGCAAACATGGAAAAACCAACTAAGACATAAAAAAACAGAGATCAGTCGATACAGATCGACAGCAACCCCAACTGCATAAAAAACAGTATCAGGGAACAATAGAGTAACAGTTATTATATTTGTAAGTGTGTTATTTATTTTTCACAATATTGAAATAAGAAATTTAATTTTAACTAAACTATTGTCTAGACACCGCTATTGGACATGTTTGAATTCAATGGGTTTTTTTTGTTTTGTTTTTTATTCAAAATTATCTTCATGTATATGTTTCATTGGTTCACATTTTTATTTTTCAAAAAACAATATTCTGTAGAGCCAGAAGAAAAAGGAGGGACAGAAAAAGCGACAGTCCAGCCAAACATTGTATGGGACAACCCACTGAGGAAGATAACCGAAGTGGGAATGTACAAAAAGCATTCCCTGGAAAAAAATAAATTAAATAAATAAAATTCCGATTTTGTTACATACCTTAGGGGTTGTAAGGTACAAACAAGAGGTGGAGAATGTTGCACGTTTCCTATATTATATGGATAACGAGAAGCAGTCTCTGAAGTTGATGTATAACATTCAGAAGACAAATTAATATTTAGCCAAGCTACTGGATATCGGAAATACTCACTGTCTTCAATTACATGAAGAATTTGAAGAGGTTTATATCCTTTCTGATAGATGCAACAGGCCTATTGATAAAAGACAAGGAGGCTTATAGCATTGCTGGTGTCTATTTGCATCAGCTTGGGGTCCTCCAGAAAAGACTAAGTAAAGGAATATCCAAAGAAACCATCACAAAGAAGTAGGTGTTAAAAATATGAATAAGTATTATTAATTTAAAAAAAATAGTACACTACAACAAACGTCACTTTCCACTTAAATCTCACACTTTGCTTATTTGGTAGGTAGATGAATGGAAAAAAAATACTCATCGTGGAACTCATGTGGGCATATCGGTGCATGAGCATAAAACGGCTGCCAATCAATGAGCTGTGATAATATTGAATGTAGAAGAGGAAAAGGTAATTCTATCCTATAATATACAATCTGAGATCTGTCTTTCAATGTATCTTTATTTGATCTGTTATTGATCGAACGTATTAGAATATTACTTTTTTTTGTGGTTTGATATCTATTTTACCAAGGTCAGACCTACATTTCTACAGGGGAAAAATGAAATGACCTTTTTTATCTCCTCTTCTGGTCAAAAGATCCACAGTGTATCACAAGATATCTCGAGATTTCATTGCAAGTAAGATTTTATACATATATTAGCACTGATCGATTTCTGTTCTAAAGGCTGATCATGTACAAACTGAATATTATGGTAATATTTCTTTCTATGTTTTATAGATTTGGATTGCAAACAGTGACCAGTCAGATGGTCAGACGGAATGCAGAAACCTTTGTGTCCTCAAAATCCAAAGAGAGGAACGAGAGAAATATATTTTCAAAATATCTTTCTCATTCTAATCACACGGCTGAACGTGTCTATCAGGAAAAGATTATGGATGACATGGTGAAAGCATCAGAGATGCCAATGGTATACTGCCGAGAGAAGGAGGATAATCCTACCACCTCCAAGTAGCTAAACAGTAATATCTTTACATTATTTCCCCTTTGCAAAGCCTATGTTTGTCTATTTTTTTTATTATCACCTTTATTAAAGTCTTTGTCTCTTATTCAGAGCTGAGCTCATCTTTTAGCACTAGACCTCCTCTATTAACCTAGAACATATGGGCTTCCTAACCACAAATGGGGCGGCTGCACAGGACTTCCATGGGGGGGGGGGGGGGGGGGAGTCACTTTATGGAAATCTCTTCCCTGAAAAGGTAAATCCTAGGCCTACTAAATAGCCCTGAATTTGACCTGCTGCCATTCCTCAAAAGGAAGGACCCACAGACAAGCTTCTGTGCCCATCTTGTAGCACTAGACTGCCAGTCTCACAGTTTTAAAGCCAGAGGCCCCAAACTTAGCTGAGCTTAAAACAGCCAATCAAATATTACCTAGTGCTATTCAATGGGAATATTTAAATTGCTGCCATTCTTCCACCATTAATGGCAGGGTCTTCAAACTTAATACACTCGGTCACTGGGTGACTGGAGTTCAAATGTAAGTGGACGGAGCCAAAAAACTGCCAGATTTTTTTTTAAATGGGAAAAACTAAAAATGATGATATTCTCACATTGATGTCAAGAACCTCAGATCACAAATGTGGTCATTGGTTGTTTCCATCTCAAGGTTAGAAAATGTGGGTTGAGCCACCAACAACCAAATTTCTCATAGATTTTCGATAGCATGCTACCCCTTACAGTTTTAGGAGTACAATTACGAAACATTGTACAAGTTTTCGGCCCATAGCCGCGCACGTTGCTTGTGCTTTGTTAGGCCCTGTGCCCCTTGGGCGGCCCCTCAAAGACCCCATTTTTTCCCCATAGGCTTTTATTGGAAAATTTTCAACTTTCGCCAAACAGCTCTGAAGTTAACTCCCCAAACTTGGGTCACTTGGTCATGGGGTCAACTTAAAAAATAGTCCGATTTTGGGTACTCAAAGTGGGCGGAAGCCACAAACATCAGTTTTTCACTATTGACTTTAATGAGAATGTAAAAGGCTGTTATTCTTACAATATGAAAGCCAGAGTCCTAAAACTGGCACCATGGGTCACTGGTTGAGTGTGGTTAGAATTTAGGAAGAGTGGGTGGGGCCTTCAATAGCCGATCACAATTCAGCCATTTTTTTAATATGGGAAAATTTAAATTACTGTCGCTCTTAGACTGTTAATGGCAGGGTCCTCAAATTTGGCAGTCAGTCAGTCAGTTATTGGGTGACTAGGGTTAAAATTTTAAAGTGGGTGGAGCCACAAACAGCTAATCAGATTTCAAGCCAACATCCTGTAGTTTCTTCAGAAACACCACCATCTAGTTTCAAGATGTGCCTTTGTTCCAGGAATAGATTTTTTTATCCTCTGAAAATCCAGTTTATTTGGTATGCAAATGAGCCATTAAGGTGCCCAGAGGGGCATCATTCTTGCAAGAAGGAACCCATACACGCCCCCTGCCACAATTTATTCACCCTCAAAAGGAGTTAAAACCCCGCCCCCAGGTCCTGCTAAGCCACGCCCCAATATGGTTAGGTCACACCCCAACTGGGATTGAAAAAAAAAAAAAAAAAAAGGAAGGTAAAAATCAACTTCTGTCAGCTTCAGAGGTGGGAGGGAGGGTGACTTTCTCCCTGCAGCTCACACTCAGACAGTACAGTGCTGCTGTCAGTGAGCTGTTCAAAAGGACACGCCACCGATCCAGTAAAAGGTCACTGTTAAGGGGGTGGGCCCCTGCAGAGATCACTGTCAAGGGGGTGGTATGCTGTAAAGGTCAAAGTTAAAGGGGTGGGCTGCTGTGGAGTTCCAGTTTTAAAGGGACAGGGCACAGTGGGGGAGGGGGGTCAGTGTTAAGGGGTGGGGGGCTGTGGAGGTCACTCTTATAGTGGATAGTGTTGATATCTTAACACACAAACATTACATGAAATAGATTAAATAGAACCGAGCAAAGCCGGATCCTTCAGCTAGTGACGAATAAAGTTGACTGGAGGCCATTGATGTGGTTCTGAATCTAATATCCAGATATAGCTGTGGGTATCCATGTGTGATAGGCCTATGAATACAAAAATCTATATAGTTTGGGGCAACAACCTCTCTAATCCACAGTTCGTTAAGACAAATGCCTCATCGGCAGATCCGATTTTTTTCCTTTTTCTTCGCTTTTACATTGTGTGATATATTATTTTTAATTCATGTTATTATTTCCAACAGTGGAGTTGAAGCAATATTAACTGTTACTGTTGAGGGAAGTTTGGATTTAAATATATATGTATATATGCCCTTACATATATGCATGTATATTGGCCCTTTTATATTGTGTATATGTACATGCAGGTAGATGTGCCCCAAAGATCTATATATGTGTATCTGCCATGGCTCTCCCCCAGGTATCTCTCTCTCAGGTGGCTGGTGACTTCAAAGGCTAAAGGGATCAATTGTTTTGAGGCACTTTGTTGAGTTTATCAGCCTAGTTACTATGCTCGGCCCCACCTTGTGTTCGTGACATGGCTGGGCATGTGGTGCTGCTAGCCTCAGGGGGCCAACTGGCATGCATACGTCACAGTCACACTATGATGTCACATCCCTGAGGAGGGGGAGGTGGGCTGTTTCTGAGGCCGATATAGGAGCCTGAAACCAGGAACAGGGGTCTCTTGGAATCTGGACTACAATCAGAGACATAGGGGATGGGAACAGCTCCCTGAAGGAAGAGAGGCCACATGCTCCTGGAAATGGCTGAGTACCAACCATCCCCTAACCCCTGGCTGCAGCATTAATCCTGTACCCTGGAAGCAGCCCAGTCACCCCCTGTATAACCCTTGGTTACCCTTAACCTCTCCTGCCCTGAGTCCCCCTATAATCCTAATATCCCCTGTGTTCCCCCAGGATTGTAGATCCCTCATATCCCCTGTTCCGTAATAACCCCTGGTTATTCCCCGTAGGGATAGTATATTGCCAGGATTGGGTGGGCTGCTGGTAAAGTGTATGCATGTGTATTATTTCAATTGTAGTTAGAAGTTGGGGAGGACTTGGGACTGTGTTAGTATTGTTATAGTGTGTGAATAAATCCCTGCAGAGCATTAACCTCTGCATTGCCCTGTCCCTGCAGAGTCCTGACCATTAACCCCTTCAATGCCTGATCCCTGCCCTGATAACCCACCCGCCTGGCTACTCACAGTCCCTACGGGGAGTTAAGTGCATTATTGTAAGTATAGCTAGTGTGTGGGGTGGAATTTGTGATTGTGCTGTGTAGTGTAGTTAGGTTTGTATTGTGTTTATTGTAGTACCGTTTCTATACTGCGGTGTGTGTATATATATATATATATATATATATATATATATATATATATATATATATATATATATATATATATATATAGGAAACGAAAAAAGGACAGCACTCCAATTGATGGGGTAAGCTGCTACATCCCTGGACATAGCACCCTTTTTGTATTCCGGTGCCGCCATTGTTTTCCATATATATATATATATATATATATATATATATATATATATATATATATATATATATATATATATATATATATATATATATATATATATATATATAATTCATATCCATTGATATATATGTTGAAGGCTGCTTGCAGCCTGTAATTGTGGGAGGAGCGTGCTCACCCTTTATAAACCCCCTCCTACAAGCAGGAAGGGCGCCCGTTGTTGCTTACTTTTTTGTGGATTGAGCAGCAGCAGCCTAGCGCCTGACATCACTTCCGGTCGTCTCGTCGGTGTGTCGTCGTACAGCCAGCCGCACTACCTGTGGTAAGTATAGCCGCTCCGCGGCTGGCCAGGCGCACCGCCACCGGCACCTCGTTCACTGGGTCGGCGGCGCTCTGCCCGCCGCTGCAGCCCCCGCTCCCTGTGCTGTTCCTCCGGCGCTTGGCGTCGCGAGATGACGCGCCGCCTGGGGGCGGGGGGAGGGCGGGGAGGCTGGCCGGTGGGCGGAGACGGCTCACGGCAACTGGGCCCATGCATCCACGCGGTGTTAACCGTACTGGCCGATGCTTCCTCTCGGTGTTGTTGTACTGTATTGGGGAATCGCTCCCCCAGCCGAGACGAGTCACGATACAGGACAAGGTTATTTGTTGTTCACCATAAGTACGTTGAGGCTGGTATAATGAAATGCTGAAATTCTATCCTAATGGTGCCAGGAGCCCATTGCGGGGGTCGGGGGCGCCGGGATCAGCGGCGCCCGGCATCCGGGTGCCGGCCGGCAGCATATTAACCCTCGCACTGCTGAAAAAAAAAAAAAAAAAAATGATGTAAACAAGCTTAAATTGTTTTAATGCCAGGCCGGCCAACTGCCGCCCACACCAGGGCATTGGCCGGTCTCACCCCCTGGGTGATTGGGGGCGGTTGTTCCGGGGGTCTGGGGTCCGGCGGTGCCTGGGCCTCCCTCCGGTGCGGCCGCCCTTAGGTCTCCCAGGGTAGGGTAGAGGGGGGGGGGCCGTTTCCCCGATTCCTGCATCTCCGGTACTGGTCTACCTGGTCACTCAAGGGTAATGCCTCCCCGATTCGCCCCGGGCGCAATGTCCCCCTGTTTCGCTCAGGTGTAATTTTTCCTGAGTCGCTCAGGGGTAATTGTCTTCCTGAATCGCTCAGGGGTAATTGTCTTCCTGAATCGCTCAGGGGTAATTGTCTTCCTGAATCGCTCAGGGGTAATTGTCTTCCTGAATCGCTCAGGGGTAATTGTCTTCCTGAATCGCTCAGGGGTAATGTCTTCCTGAATCGCTCAGGGGTAATTGTCTTCCTGAATCGCTCAGGGGTAATTGTCTTCCTGAATCGCTCAGGGGTAATGTCTTCCTGAATCGCTCATGTGCAAGGTCTCCCCGAATCGCTCTGGTGTCATATTCCCTAAATCATTCAGGCATGATGTCCGCCGGCCCCATGTCTGGGTCACGTGTTCCCTGGGTCACACAGGGGCCGGGTGTTCCTGTGCGTTCAGGGCATGTGTTCCCTGTCCGTTCAGGGGGCAGGTGTTCCCTGTGTGTGTGGGTCAGGGGGCATGAGCAGTACAAACCTGGGGGTCATGTGTTCCCGGGGTCACTCAGGCATGATTCCAGCCCAAGTTCACTTGGGTCAGGGTCACGCACCCTTTCGCTGCTTAAAGGTCCAGCTGTTCGCATCCCTCGCCGGGTATCGGTCCAAACACAGCTTGTTTCTTCACGTACAACAGGGTCTCGGCCTCCAGGACTGCGAGCTAGCTACTTTCGTTACGCCAAAGTCTCCTCCTTGTCCAGGTAAGATCCAGCCACGAGGCTGCTGTACACCTTGCCACTGCGTTACGTATTCGTTGTCACAAACTCCCGTTCATAGGTCTCCATTTCACCTCGGAAATCAGTAGTGCGTTTCGCTCCATTTCAGGTAAGTAGCGAACACCTCCACGCGGTCAGACCATTCTCCGGCAACGCGTCTTCGGTCATCTGGGGGAGGGGGATGGAATCTCATCTGTTACCTTCATGCCTCCTCCATGCAGCTTGAAGATGTCGCAGGCCCCGGAGTCGGATGACAACTTATCTTTACCCGGGACCTCCGTATCAGGGAACGCCAGCAACCCCTCTCTACGGAGCTGGACCATCCCAAAACTGGTGGCAGAGCTCAATAGGAGAGGAATTCACCATCCCGCCTCTGTCAGAACTATTGGGTATGAATAAAGTCCATAATTATAAGGCCTATATAAAAGAGTATGAACATGAGCCTAAGGGACAACCATTTTTGTCTTATTTTAAAAGGCAGAGTGATTTTTTTTTCCTTTACTCTGAAATTGCTAACCTAAGGTTTACGATATATACCAAAGTGTTTACCTAAGTCTGTTTTGTGAGAAGGAGATGTCCCAAGGTCTAATGAAATGTAATGGCCTAGATAAGACAATGTATTTGAATTCTGATGATTTTAGTGAATAGAAAGACTAACCTTTCTTTGTGGTTTTTATATTAATCAATATAGAAGTAGATTGATTTTATATCATCAATTTTAATAGGTGTGCTGAATATATAGTATATATATATATATATATATATATATATATATATATATATATATATAAAATAAATAAGAGTATAGTCCTCAGATATATTCAGTTTTAAGATTAGAAACGAGGTATAAACTCCTCTGTCATGTTTAGAATCTGTCTCAGTGGAACACTCAAATTAATTATTTCTTTCCTTGAATGGAGAAATGTGGACACAGGTGATCATGAACAAACCCTGTCTCCTCCAAGAACAATGAATTGAGATAGCCCTATTTATCTTGATTTAATTAAGTCTGGTCAAAAGACTTAAGGATACACAAGGTAGTTGACCAAGTATAAAAAATCATTGTCTCTTCAAGATCTTCTCAAGGTTTTGTCTGAAACCTTAGATAACATTTATTGCTATTATATAAATAAGAGAAATAAGTGAGTGCTTCAATTTTTGTATGGAATACTAGTGCCATCTAGTGTTAGGGTAACAAAGATCTAGGGTATATTTTTCCCTAGAGGGAGGTTCTATTAATTATAAAGTGAGGTCACTAGTTAATGATAAAACTTGGCCAATCCCTTTCTAAGATAGGATAAAAAGATGCTATGGGCTGACAGAAGGGGTCGATCTCTCCCTCTCTCTCTGAACATCATCAAAAGACCAGATCCAACCCTGACCACCTGGCCAGTCATTGGAGGCAGCCATCTTAGAACCATTGAAACTGATTTCTGCTAGCTGATGTTTTGGTATAGTATAACCTTACCTATATTCTATAGGATAATTAATATAATACATATCTATAGATATATTCAATTAACCATACTTTGTATAGTATCTGTTTTGGAATAAGATTGGGGTGTACCTGCAGCATCATCCTGAAAATTAATCCAATACAGGGAGATTGAAAATATACTAGTGAAAACACGGTATTATCTCCAAGGAACTGAATTCAGTTCTAGACCAGTATGGTTGATAATATATATATATTTATATAGATAAAAGATAAACCAGATTTGGGTTTAATCGGACATTTGTCGGCTGAGAGAAATCAAGTATTAAATTGATTTTAAATATAAGTGAGGGGTATTATTATAAGAAGGCATAATTGCGTATATATATGTTCTCACTTATTTTTGTCTTTACCACTATTTTGCATATCATTGATTGAATTTTATTACCGCCAATTTTATTATATATATTATTTTGCACTATAAATTGTATTCATAAATTACATATATATTTTGTCTGTAACTGGGTTTTGTCTTCAATTCAACGCAGATCACGAGCTTGTTTTAGCTTGATATTTATGATAAGTTAGAATCTCCTTTATTACCGATTTTAATTTATTCACATAAATCATATAGACTGTCAATCGGAGACAGCATAAATATTCCGACATTAATCTGGAGGTCCCTACCGAGATCTGCTTGTAATAGAAACAAAATGTTGGCGTGCAAAATATATATTTTATAAAGTTATTGTGGTACTTGTAGTGCATCAAGTAAAAATATGTCTGATAACAATGGCGAGGCTAGCCAAGGCATGCAGGCTGCTGCTGCAGTGGTAAAGACTGATATGCATGATAGAAAGACTCAAGAATTAATTGAATATATTGTGTTGGGTCATATGCATGACAGGTTGGATATTAAGAGAGAGTTAAAGGATTTGAGGGTTGAATTGGAAAAGAGAGCTGTAGAATATGCAGATGATGTCTGGTCTGATAAATCCCGGTTTGCTGATTATCTCTGTCACATTTCCCAAGCTAAACATAAGAAAGATAAGGATTCATTAATCCTTCAATCTTGGCCTGAATTTGTATATTTAGTTATTGAAATAGCAAAGCAATTAGAAAAAGCAAAATATAAAAATGTTGAACAGGCATATGAAATTGATAAAATTTCAAAAAGATTTATCTGAAATGGAAAATAAGGCGGCCATGGTTTCTGGTGAATTAGCACAATGGTCTGCTAAATTATCAGAATATAATGACAGAGACAGTCAACAACAAGAAGTTATTAGGACTCTGGAATGCAAATTAAGTCAGGCTACTAATGAACTGTCTAAATGTCAATTGTCTATGATGGATCTAGATGAGGAATGTAAAAAGTTGTATAAGGACAATAGAAATTTACAAACAGTTAGATAACCGGGATCTTGACCCTCTTCAATTCAGACAGCCTAAGGATTCTAATAAAGTGCAGGTAAAATATTCCAGGGGGGAATCAGATGCAGAAAGTAAATATGACAACCCCTTTAATGGAGAAGAATTAATGGCTCTGAGAGAACATTCTCTTCCTAAATTAAGACCGATTTCACCTCCTAGGTCCTCTAAAAGTTCAGTACAGAGATCTTATCAACCCATGATAGACACTACTAAAGTGATCAAATTTCTCAAGGAAACTGTGGGTCAATTTGCAAAGAAAGGGATCACCCTCCATAATAAGTAATTTGGAAATATATGAGGAGGCCATGAAAACTTTACATTTAGAAAAGGACATACAGAAACTTGAATTTATTACCTGGGTATTCGAACCAAAACACCGTATTTCTTTAATTCCCTTAGAGATATGGGTAGGGATTCTTGGTCAGATGTGGTCGCAGAAATAAAAACTGAATTTGGTCCCTATAAGTCCGCTACTGCTGCAAGGAGGGCCTTATTTACCCTGAAATCAAAGTCCCAGGGAATTTTTGTCAGTCCTCAAAAATGCCTATAGTTTATCCGAAAAAGATCCCAATTTTGAAGGTAGTGAATTCATCCAGTTATTTTATGACGCTTTGCCCAATAAAATAAAATTTATTTTGGCCAGGGATTACCATCCCAGAAAGACTCACTGAGAGTACAACTCTGTACGCTGCAATACAAAATTGTGATGAGTCTCCTGATAGAAAATTTAAAAGAGCGAGTGAGGAAATAGCAGAAACTCACATAAAAAGAGATCAGGGAAAATTTGAAAGCCCTAAAAGAAGTTATGCTGATGTGTTAAAAACTCCTAGACCTTCCGAGCCAAATAAAATTCAGCCTAGGCCAGATGGGAATAAGGGTCCAAATGTTGCTGAAAAGAACCCAAACCACCAGAAGGAGTTTAGAAATAGACGATTCCTTCCTTTTCAAAGATATCAGAATAATTATTATAGGGGATATCAACGTAGGCCAGAAAGGGCTCAAAGTGGTTCTGAGTCAGATGGTTCTGGGAGATCACAATCATATCGATACCAAAATCAATCTCCCAAAGATTATGGGAGAAAGAGAAGTAACCTATATGATCGAATGGATCAAATCCAAGATCAGTTTGGTATGTTGATGCAGCGGATGGAGGAATTGTCTAAAACAATCACTGCTAACCCTAAAAATCCTTTTTTAGGGGTAACCCCTCCTGTAGAGAATCCTCCCCAAATATAAATGGGGAGAAGCAGGTAAGTATGTCAAATGTTGCAGAGGTTGATGACTTAAATGTATGTAAAGTGGAGCAATCTAATATAATTGTCTTTCCCTTTAAAAAGAATTTAACCCTTACAAAGCCACATGGCAAGGGGGAGGGGAAACCTGTTTGTTCTGTCTTACAGCACACAAAGTCTTCAGCTGCACAGAAGAAGACATGCGATCCTGCTCATAAAAGGAAGGAGGAGGAGTTGAGGACAAGTCTAACTGCTGAGCAGGAAAACCATTTCAATAATCATTCCAAATATCTTTGTTCCATACAGGAAATAGATATATGAAAGTTGAATTATTTGATAATTTCTCGCCAATAATAGCCTTGATAGATACAGGTAGCCAAGCAACTTTATTATCTTTAAAGTATTTCCAACAATTGCAGGATGTATCTTCTAACAGGTATAAGTTAAAAAGTTTTAATGCTAACCTGGTAAGTGTCTCAGGCAATGCCCTCAAGGTTTTAGGTAAAGCTTGGCTGGATTTTAAAGTAGGAAACAAAGTAATTAGCCATCCTACATTGATCGTGGATATGCCCATTGATAGATTAATTATTGGCATCGATTTCCTGAAAAGATTAAGTCCAGTTATTGATTTTGTTAATAAGGTGATATGGTCTCAAGTGAGGATGCCCATTAATTATGAACAATCACAATCCTATCACAATAGGCGTAACTGCCATGTGATCGAGGAAAGGCCGGATTCCATTGAGGTACATTTCCGAAATAGCCAAGTCCCTGATGTCTCTTTCCTGCAAATCACTCCAAATTCCACTATAGGTGAACAGGAAGATAACACCATATGTGTGTCTCCTGAACGAGTAAAAGATGTATGTTTGGAAGGGGATGTTCTTACAATCCACCTACACCCAGAAACTACTGACCCTATTGGGTTTAATGGTCACGAACAATTCCTAGTGGGAATGGAAAAGGTGGATGATGAGATGTTCTTCCAAGTACAGGTGAATGACTTAGGAAGAACTAAGAGGGCTAAATTGGATTTGCGCCATGAAAACAGTTATATTAGTAGGGATCTACTAAATCAAGTGGCCAATTCTAAAGTGATTCGATATCCAAATCCACAAGATAATTGGATACATGACTTAGATATTGATTCTGATGATAATATAATTGCAAAATGTATATTAACCATTTCTATTGCAGGAAAATCGGCTACTCATTTATTCCTGGTGCTTGATGAACCCAGATATCCTATGTACATTGGCAACGATATTTTACATCGTTTTGCTATCCATGTGGATATAGTGAATTCCACATTGTGGACAAGATTAAAAGGGAATCCTGAAGGTTTTATGGATGAACATGAAGCACTCAAGTCATCCCAGATACTGCCTTATGCAGTTAGTGTATTAGTGCCACGAGATATAATCATCCCTCCAGGTACTAATAATTTCCTGTTACCCATTCAGGTGTCAAAAATTAAAGAATGGTGATGCATTGATATGCCTGTCAAACAGAATGCAACTATTAGGTATTTCAGTAAATCATACCCCTATGGTGAATTTACAAACCTTTAAAACCCAAATAATTGTGAATAATGGTATGCCAAATGAAGTTCATTTGTCTAAAGACACTATCATTGGTATGGCATTAGATTCAGATTATTATACTTTTGGGTTTCAGAATATAATTATTGGCCTAATACCTGAATCGCATCTAACAGAAGAACAATTGGTTGAACAAACATTTTATTCTTCTCCTGAAGGATTGTTCACCATTAGTTCAGTATATCCTTTTAATCTTGAAGAAGGTACCTGTAAGGTAGAGGAATCCTCTCTTACCTTTGATCATACAATCAATGAGCAGGAAGCCCAGGAATATCATGAGTTTGCTGAAAAAGCAGGTAAGTCAAATCATGACCTCACTGACAGGTTGGAGGAAACCTATGAAATAGGTCAACCAGAAGTTTTTCCAGGGTTTATGGAAATGGTCCAGCAACAAATCTCATTAGCTGATGGATGCTCCAATGACCCAGAGCGACAACAACTAAAGGAAGTTCTCTTAGAATTCAAGGATATCTTTGCTAAAGATTCCTTTGATTGTGGTCTGACTGACATACACATTGCCAGGATCCAGACTGATCCTGAGGCACCTCCCGTTTATATCAAGCAATATCGTCTTCCACTAGCTTGTTACGACTCGCTAGCGGAAATAATCCAAAATCTCAAGGAGAGAGGTATTATAAGACCAGTGCACAGTTCTTATAACAATCCTATTCTTGGAATTCTTAAACCGAATGGTCAATGGCGTTTATGTGCTGATCTTCGTCAGCTAAATAAACGTGTATATATGTCCGGCTGGCCCGTGCCATATATAGACCAATGCTTGGTACAAATGCAAGGCGCTAGGATCTTTACCACCTTAGATTGCGCTCAGGGATATTGGACCATCAAAGTGAGCCCTGAAGATCAATACAAATTAGCATTTACTTTTGGTAAAGAACAGTTTGCCTGGACTAGACTACCGTTTGGGTACATAAATTCAGGTCATGAATTTGCGGTATTTTTACATAAGGCTATGCCTGATGCTACAGAAAGGGGAAATTTAACTTATGTGGATGACATTTTGATGAAAAGTACTTCATTTGACCAGCATATTCAAGAAATTAGGCATGTACTGAATCAGTTGAAAGAGGCAGGTGTGAAAATTTCTTTACAGAAAGCCCAGTGGTGTCAAACTAAGGTAAATTTCCTTGGACATGAGGTTACCTGTGAAGGCCTGAATCCCCAGAAGAAAAAGGTGGAGGCTGTTATGAAATCTAAAACGCCTACCAACATTAGTGAATTAAGATCATTTCTGGGTATGATGAATTACTCCCGTAAATTCATTGATAACTATGCTGAGATTAGTAAACCATTGCTGACATTGTTAAAGAAAGGTGTACCCTGGACATGGGGGGGGAGGATCAGGAACAAGCTATGTCTGAGCTTAAAAGGAGACTCACCCAAGCCCCATGTCTAGCTTATCCAGAGGGGTGTAAACCCTTTTATCTGGAAACTGGTTTTACAAATCTTAGTATTAGTGCTGTCCTATGCCAAAAACAGGATAAATTGCATAAAGTTATAGCTTATGCAAGTAAATCACTGTCACCAGTAGAAATAAAGTTTAGCGACTGTGAAAAAGCTTTACTAGCCACAGTCTGGGCACTTCAAAACTTTAGAAGTTTTGTACAGGGTGAGAAAATCATTGTTGAAACGGCCCATCAACCCCTACAATATCTACAGAGTGATAAAATTAGGGATGGTAACTTGTCTAACAGCAGGATCACTGCTTGGACCTTGTCTTTACAAGGATGGCCGTTGGAAGTTCAGTATAAGCAAAATAAAAAGTGTCCAGTAGCCCAAGGACTTGCTGAATTGCATGACTGCGCCGCTAATTCTCAAACAGAAGAGCTGGTAGATGATTTTCTAGAGGAACAAAAATCTTCCCCTTACAAAGCGTATGAAGACGACTATTGCTTTCTACTCCCTTGTGCGTACATAGATGGTTGTGCTTACCACACCATTGTAGGGGACGAAAGAAAACTAGTGGCAGGAATTGGTATCACGTGGATAGATGGGTGCCCGAGTATTTCAATAGGTTATAGTATTGGGGCTAAGAGTAGCCAGGTAGCCGAATTAGCAGCTGTCTACCAAACCGTTAAAATTGCTATAGAGCACAATATAAAGGAATTTGTCATTGTTACTGATTCAAATTGTGTGTGGAACAGCTTTGTAGAATATATGCCCACATGGAAGAGAAGTCATATGTTACGGTCCAATAACAAACCAGTGAAACACGCCAAGTTGTTTTGTGCCATAGATGAGCTAGTCCGACATAATGATCTAACCATTTATTGGAAAAAGACTAAAGGTCATTCCAAAACCCAAAATAAAGATAGAGGGTAATGACCTAGCTGATAAACTAGCTAAACAAGGAGCCATAAGTGGTGATCATGTGAATATAGATCATTTACTAGAAATGATTCCCATTGACGCCATCACTAGACAACAGACTAAGGCTCCTTTCACACTAGCGTTCGCTGGTCCGCTCGTGAGCTCCGTTTGAAGGAGCTCACGAGCGGACCCGAACGCAGCCGTCCAGCCCTGATGCAGTCTGAATGGAGCGGATCCGCTCAGACTGCATCAGTCTGGCGGCGTTCAGCCTCCGCTCCGCTCGCCTCCGCACGGACAGGCGGACAGCTGAACGCTGCTTGCAGCGTTCGGGTGTCCGCCTGGCCGTGCGGAGGCGTGCGGATCCGTCCAGACTTACAATGTAAGTCAATGGGGACGGATCCGTTTGAAGATGCCACAATGTGGCTCAATCTTCAAGCGGATCCGTCCCCCATTGACTTTACATTGAAAGTCTGGACGGATCCGTCCGAGGCTATTTTCACACAGCTTTTTTTTTGCCATTTTAATGCAGACGGATCCGTTCTGAACGGAGCCTCCGTCTGCATTATTATGAGCGGATCCGTTCAGAACGGATCCGCCCGAACGCTAGTGTGAAAGTAGCCTTAGGCCCAAACTGAAAATAGTATAGTTCAGTGGAGCCAAGAATCTTCTAGTGAGGATCTGATTAAAAGCCAGAAGGAAGATCTTATATTGGGAATCTTCTATAAACATATTGAGGATCCTAATAATCCCATTTCGGAGGATATTTATACCCAAAAAGAAGACCTCCGATTACTTATGAAATCCAAATCCCAATTTAGTATCCAGGATGGGTTATTAATGAGAACCTCTAAAAATGGTATTCAGCAGTGGGTAGTTCCTACTACATTTAGAGGTTTAATGTTACAGCATGCCCATGATGCACCTACAGCTGGTCATCGTGGAGAAAAGATTACATATGAGTCACTACGTGATTATGCCTACTGGCCTCATATGTTAAAGGATGTCCAGAGTTATTGTCAAGGTTGTTTGGTATGTGCGCAATTTCAACCGCAAGGTCCTAAACATCGTGCTCCACTTCAAAAGAAAGGTTTTTCATTACCGTGGTCTGACATCCAAATCGATTTTATTGGTCCTGTTACCCGGTCATCCCGAGGAAATAAATACATGTTAACCGTCACTTGTGTGTTTACAAAATGGGTAGAGTGTTTACCGGCCCGCAATAACACAGCCGAGACCTGTGCATTTTTGTTGATTAATCATGTATTTTCCAGATTTGGGTTACCATTAAGGATTGATTCAGATCGTGGATCACACTTTGTAAGTGAGGTAATGGCGAAGATGTGGAAGATGTTGGGTGTGAAGAGAAAATTACACATTGCTTATCGTCCAACATCTAGCGGATCCGTTGAGCGCTATAACCAGTCTATTGTCAACATCCTTAAGAAATATGTGAAGGAGTCGGGTAAAGACTGGGATATAAGGTTACCATTAGTACTCATGGCCATTAGAGCTACTCCAAGTACGGCTACCCAGATGTCACCTTTTGAGCTGATGACAGGGAGAAGAATGGTACTTCCTCAACATCTGTTGCATCGCACATCGGATCATAACCTGATCAATGCAGCCACGACACATCAGTATGTGGAGGACCTTCGTAAGCATCTTCAACACGCGTTTGCTTTCGCGCAGAAGAATATTGAGAAAGCCGCCGTAAGTAACAAAACTTATTATGACTTGAAAACGACCAAAAAGGAATATGAGGTAGGAGATAGAGTGCATCTCTATAACTTTGCCCGGGATCGGGTAAAAGAAAGAAAATTTCTCCCATCATGGAAAGGTCCGTATGATGTAATTGATAAAATATCACCTGTAGTTTATAAGGTGAAAATTAATACCAAAGATGGTTTCATCGAGAAATGGGTCCATGTAAATCAATTGCGAGTATGTCATCCAAGATCCGAACTAAGAATCATAGAAGATGACGCTGAATAAGAGAATGAATAAGGATGCGTTCATCTGATTTCTCTCAGTTCACAGATGTTCCAACTCTGGTGTCTTTTTACAAAGTATTTTATATAATAAAGTTAGGAAACCGCATATTCAAATGGATAAGAATATCTATATATTTACACTCTTAATTTCTTTTTACAGAAAAAGGAAGTAATTGGCGAAACTGAGGCGTGGATTCCCTGAAGTAATGATGAATACCAGGACTACAGCCATTGTGTGGATGATATTAATCCTTGGCGACCAATTTCAGATGGAACCTATCATCAAGTCGGGACCATCATCGGGAATAATGTTACAAGATGCTCCGGGATTCTTATTGGTAGAAAAGAAGATTCAATCACAGAAAATTTTAGTAAATTTGGATCCCAGAACCTTTATTGAGAGAAGATATAATATTTCACAATTTCAGTTGGAAGAGATGCAAGAATGGTACCAGGTCCATATGAATCGAGCTCAAATGAGAGTACAGGATATTTTGGAACATGCAAGGAAACCCTTTATTCTACAAACTATGACCCGGAATGAACGACCCAAAATATTCCTTGGGTTTTTAATTGCTAGTATTGTTTTTACTACATTAGGAATGGTGGTAGCTACTACAACTTCAGCAGTTAATTCAATTTCCGTTAAGACTTTACAAGCAGAAGTGGGAAATTTGAAGGAAAATATTGAGCTCCTATATCAGGAGATTGAGGTCCAAAAGGCGAACATGGGAAAATTAATGGACGTCGTAAATAATATTATTGTGACCTCAAATCTTCACTCAGAATTAATTTCACATTCTACTAAATTACATCAGAATCATGAACGATTTAAATATGAACTTTTATTTATAAAAGATGCAATTATGCTCCACACATTATCATTTTTGAATGAAATACAAAGCGGGATAAGTGATTTAATTCAGGGTCGTGTGCCATTATATTTTGTTTCACGGGACGTGATAAGGAAAATGTTTAATGAATTAAGTGAAGAAGCCATGGAGGAATTCCACATTAATTTATCCTTTGAGATGGGAAGTGCATTACCATTATATATCGATCCCGAAAGAATGGAGATTTGTTTTTCATTATCAACACCGGTTGTAGATGATAAAAACATATTCCAGATGAAATACATTCATAATGTAGGGACGTATCAAAATGATTTATATCTAAAAATACAAACTCCGGAAATCATTTCTTATCGAACGTCCGAACCCGAGGTGTTTTCCATACCTATGTTAAATGAATGTGTAAAATTTAAAGATAATAATTTTCAATGTGATGGAAAGCCATTTGTGTATGATGCATCACAAGCATTATGTGGATTAGATTATGTAAAATATGGATCCGAAAAATGTAAAGTAACTTAGTAAAACTGAGGAAAAGAGTGTACGAGCCATTTTAGTGGGAAACAAATGGTTAGTAAGTACCAATGAAAAAGGAAGCTAATGTGTATTATAAGGAACTAACACAGAATAGAAAGATCTTATTACCTACTTCAGTTATTCTAGTTCAAGTACCTAAGAATGCTAAAGTAGTTATTGGAGATGTTACCCTTTATCCCGTAGATAATGATGTATGGGAAAGTGAGGTTTTGATTGTAGATGCTTTTCAGGGAAAAGAAATTCCCATTAATCCAGATTTAACATTTCTACTGGATAATAAACCTAACCATACGATATATTATCTTTCTTTACTAATAATTCTAACGATAAATACTGTCAGATATTCATTGCAAGATCATCAAATATTATCAAATTTTAATTTTGTCGAAATCATGCTGCACGTGTTCGCAATAGGATGGTTCATTTGGTTGATCATCTTATCTAGGAAGATTTACCAGTTAAATCCTAAAAGGAACAAAAATACTCCTTTATCAGAATGGGTAGAAAGGGGGCAATCCATTCCAACATAAAAAAAATATATACCATAAAAAAAAAAAAATATAAAAAAATTCTTCTAACCTTTTTTCCGGTTATGTCCAGTACCGATGGAATAACGGAAACAAGGGGGGGGGGGGATTTGTCAGAACTATTGGGTATGAATAAAGTCCAAATTTAAAAGGCCTATATAAGAGTATGAACATGAGCCTAAGGGACAACCATTTTTGTCTTATTTTAAAAGGCAGAGTGATTTTTTTTTTCCTTTACTCTGAAATTGCTAACCTAAGGTTTACGATATATACCAAAGTGTTTACCTAAGTCTGTTTTGTGAGAAGGAGATGTCCCAAGGTCTAATGAAATGTAATGGCCTAGATAAGACAATGTATTTGAATTCTGATGATTTTAGTGAATAGAAAGACTCTAACCTTTCTTTGTGGTTTTTATATTAATCAATATAGAAGTAGATTGATTTTATATCATCAATTTTAATAGGTGTGCTGAATATATTGTAATTATATATATATATATAATAAATAAATAAATAAATAAATAAATAAATAAATAAGAGTATAGTCCTCAGATATATTCAGTTTTAAGATTAGAAACGAGGTATAAACTCCTCTGTCATGTTTAGAATCTGTCTCAGTGGAACACTCAAATTAATTATTTCTTTCCTTGAATGGAGAAATGTGGACACAGGTGATCATGAACAAACCCTGTCTCCTCCAAGAACAATGAATTGAGATAGCCCTATTTATCTTGATTTAATTAAGTCTGGTCAAAAGACTTAAGGATACACAAGGTAGTTGACCAAGTATAAAAAATCATTGTCTCTTCAAGATCTTCTCAAGGTTTTGTCTGAAACCTTAGATAACATTTATTGCTATTATATAAATAAGAGAAATAAGTGAGTGCTTCAATTTTTGTATGGAATACTAGTGCCATCTAGTGTTAGGGTAACAAATATCTAGGGTATATTTTTCCCTAGAGGGAGGTTCTATTAATTATAAAGTGAGGTCACTAGTTAATGATAAAACTTGGCCAATCCCTTTCTAAGATAGGATAAAAAGATGCTATGGGCTGACAGAAGGGGTCGATCTCTCCCTCTGAACATCAAAAGACCAGATCCAACCCTGACCACCTGGCCAGTCATTGGAGGCAGCCATCTTAGAACCATTGAAACTGATTTCTGCTAGCTGACGTTTTGGTATAGTATAACCTTACCTATATTCTATAGGATAATTAATTAATATAATACATATCTATAGATATATTCAATTAACCATACTTTGTATAGTATCTGTTTTGGAATAAGATTGGGGTGTACCTGCAGCATCATCCTGAAAATTAATCCAATACAGGGTGATTGAAAATATACTAGTGAAAATGATGATTACATTTACCGGTAATCGGATTTTCCTGACCCCACGACAGCACCTTAGAGAGATGGCTCCGCCCCAGGACAGGAAACCTGCAGCATAAAAAAGGTGGAGCCGCTCTCCCACCTCAGTGAGTTTCCAGAGCATGAGAGGGACTCCCCCTTACGTTAGTTTGATTTACATACTGTATATATATATATATATATATATATATATATATATATAAAAATTTTTTTTTTTCTGCAACACCCGTGAACACACAGACTTACACCAATAGGGTGGGAATAAAGAGGTGCTGTCGTGGGGTCAGGAAAATCCGATTACCGGTAAGTGTAATCATCATTTTTCCCCTCCCCCCACGACAGCACCTTAGAGAGAGATTTCAGAGATCATCCTCAGGGTGGGTGACAGAACTCAAAACCTTAGTGCCAAAAAGAAGGTCAGAGATAGAATCAAGCTGAAGCCTATAGTGCTTATAGAAGGTGGACGGAGAAGACCAGGTGGCTGCCCGACAGATCTGTTCAATAGATACGCTAGCCCTCTCTGCCCAAGACGTGGATACCGCCCTCGTGGAGTGAGCCCTCACCGAAATCGGTGGAGACACGCCGGTTACTGAATATGCCAAGGATATAGCTTCTCTAATCCACCGGGCAATAGAAGCCTTAGAGGCAGTATTACCTTTTCTTGCCCCACCGAACAGAACAAACAAGGCAGAGGACTTCCTCCAGTCTCTAGTCACCTCTAGGTACTGCAAAATGCACCTCCTGACATCCAGAGAATGTAACTCCTTCTCTCTATCATCCTTAGGCTCTGAAAAGAAAGCTGGGAGAACTACCTCCTGAGCCCTATTAACCCTGGAAGGAACCTTTGGCATAAACCCAGGATCTGGCCTAAGAACCACTCTGTCCTCCCTGATGGACATAAAAGGGGGGTTAATAGAGAGGGCCTGAATCTCCCCAACTCTTCTGGCTGAAGTTAAAGCTACCAGCAAAACTAACTTAAGGGAAAGTATTTTGACCGAGCAAGATGCCAGAGGTTCAAAGGGATGTCTGGTAAGGGCATTAAGTACTAAGTTAAGGTCCCAGGGAGGAAACCTAGGGCCTGCTACTGGCGTAATCCTATCCACTGCCTTAAAAAACCTAACCACCCAAGGGTCCATGGCCAAACTTCTTCTCCCCAGAACTGATAAGGCTGACACCTGCACCTTTAGTGTACTTTTTGCTAATCCGAGGGACAATCCCCTCTGTAAAAATTCCAACACCTGAACTATGGAAAATTCTAACGGCCAGGAAACCACTTCTGTGCCTATAAAGGACAGGAACTTTCTCCATACTCGAGCATAAATAACATTTGTTACCTCCTTCCTACTTTTCATCAAAGTGGAAATTACTTCCTCAGAGAATCCCTGACTGGCTAAAAATGACCTCTCAAATTCCATGCTGAAAGATGTAGGGACCCTACTTCTGGGTGGGACACGGGACCCTGAGATAATAGATCTGGAATTTCTGGGAGGATCCAAGGATCCGAGACTGACAGACATCGCTCTCAACAGGGAAAACCACGCCCTCTTCGGCCAGAAGGGGGCTATCATGATCACCCTGGCTCCTTCGTACCTGATCTTCCTTACTACCAGAGGAATCAGCTGAAGTGGAGGGAAGGCGTAGCCTAGTGGAAAATCCCATTTCTGGAGAAAGGCGTCTACCCCAGATGGGCACTCCTCTGGACTGAGGGAGAAAAAATCCCGTACCTTTCTGTTCTCCCTTGTGGCGAACATATCTACTGAAGGTAACCCCCATAATCTTACTATCTGGGAAAAAATCTTGGGATTTAGAGACCACTCTCCCTGACGCAGTCTGTGGCGACTCAGAAAGTCTGCTCGAGAATTCTCGACCCCTCTGATATGAATGGCCGAGAGATGAAGCACTCTCCCCTCTATCTCCTCGAATATCCATCTCGACTCCCTTAGTAAAGAATCTGACCTGGTCCCTCCCTGGCGATTGAGATATGAGACCACTGTCCGATTGTCGGACATCACCCTCACATGTCTGTTCAGGATCATCGGAAGAACCGCTCAAGGCCAGCAGGACTGCCCTCAGCTCCTTCCGATTTGATGAAAACTGTTTCTGACCCTGGGACCACTCTCCCTGCTGGAGCCGGGTTTAAAAACTACCGGGAAGCCGAACTTCCGGTCACCTGACCGGAAGTGCACTGCCGTGGAACGCACGGCCGTGGAACGCATGGCGCTTCCGGTTCGCCGTATCCACATCCGGCGGCGCTTGGCGAGTCTGCAAGTCAGCAAGGCCCTCTGGCCTCCTTCAACCGCCGGCGCCGTCCTCCTCGCCTGAGGGACCAGCACCTTCCGCCCTGGATCCAGTGAGACGCCCGGCCGCCTCCGGAACTTCATCCCCGCGCCTGCGGGGAACAATCGGGCAGGTACCGACTGCCGCCCCGACCCTCCGGCTTCTACCGGGACTTCAAGGTCAGGACGACACAGCAGGCTCCCGTACCAGGACAGGAAACCTCACTGAGGTGGAGAGCGGCTCCACCTTTTTTATGCTGCAGGTTTCCTGTCCTGGGGCGGAGCCATCTCTCTAAGGTGCTGTCGTGGGGGAGGGGAAAAACACGGTATTATCTCCAAGGAACTGAATTCAGTTCTAGACCAGTATGGTTGATTATATATATATATATTTATATAGATAAAAGATAAACCAGATTTGGGTTTAATCGGACATTTGTCGGCTGAGAGAAATCAAGTATTAAATTGATTTTAAATGTAAGTGAGGGGTATTATTATAAGAAGGCATAATTGCGTATATATATGTTCTCACTTATTTTTGTCTTTACCACTATTTTGCATATCATTGATTGAATTTTATTAACGCCAATTTTATTATATATATATTATTTTGCACTATAAATTGTATTAATAAATTACATATATATTTTGTCTGTAACTGGGTTTTGTCTTCAATTCAACGCAGATCACGAGCTTGTTTTAGCTTGATATTTATGATAATAAGTTCCTTTATTACCGATTTTAATTTATTCACATAAATCAGACTGTCAATCGGAGACAGCATAAATATTCCGAAATCTCCTAATGACGGCACCGTCAGGCTCAAGTGACCAACCTCTCTCCTCAATCCAGCTAGCCCTCCTGCAGTTGCAGGCCACCATCGGCAGTCTGGCGGGTTCGGTGGCGGACATCCAAACCAGGATGGGGGAGTTGGAGTCATGGCCGGCAGCACCACCTTCCCCAGCCCTTCCGGCCTTACCATCTACATCCCAGGAGTCGGCGCCAGGTACGGTCCGTACCAGCCCCCAGATTGCCCCCTCACATTTCATCCCAGACAACCTGAAAAGGGACATCCTAGCGGGGAGGGACGTCAACCTGGCGTCCATTCTCATTGCATCACAAGATGTGTCAGAAAATAAGGTGATTAATTGCGGGGAGGTATCGGTGGTTCTGCGGGCCAAGGATGCCCGCCTGAACCGTAAGCTCTCAATCCCCGAATTCGTCCTGGCGTTTAGCCTCTACCAGGATACCATCTGCGGCAGCCAGCCACACAGGCGTGAGGAGCTGGATTCCTATTTATACCGGGTCACCGACTTGGGGTACAAGTACGGCGGGTCGAACTTCTACGACTACCACAGGTCTTTTTCAGCCAAGGCGGCTGCCGCCCTCGCCCAGTTCCAGTTCATCACGGACTGGGCGAACCTGGACATGGAGCTGTTCTGTCGTCATTTTGCCGGGTTGCAGGCCCCCACGTGCGCAGCGTGCCAATCCATCCAGCACACGGCCGACTGGTGTCCCAACCTCCCCACCTCGGGCCGGGAAGGTTCCCTGCCTGGCCCCTCCGGCGCACAGCGGTTCCAAGGGTCCACTGACAAGCTGGGCAGGCCCATTGCTTACCTAGGACAGAGTCAGGTCTGCAACAACTTTAACGCCGGGGGTTGTGGTTTCAACAGCTGCAGGGCCTTGCACGTCTGCTCCCTCTGCTTCAGGGCCCACCCCCGCTCCAGCTGCCCGAAGAGGCAGCGTAAGACGCTATGACTGGCAGACATCAATATTGAGCTCTTGGGCATCCTGTTGCGAGACCACCCTGATCGCCAGGCGGTGGAGTTCCTTCTCGCCGGCTTCAAGGGGGGCTTCGATACCAGCTTTGTGGCCCTCCCTCAAGTGTCCTGGGAGGGAAGGAACCTACAGTCTGCCATTCAAGACCCAGAAGCGGTAGCCACCCTGTTGCAGGACGAAGTTCGGAAGGGTTTTCTCCTAGGCCCGTTTAAAGTCATCCCATTTGCTACTTGGAGGATAAATCCTATTGGCCTGGTCTCCAAGCAGGCCTCAAATAAAAAACGTTTGATTTACGACTTGTTAGCGCCTCACATGTCACCGGTTCCCAGCCTCAACTCCCTGATCCCGTCAGAAGAGTTCTCGATGTCCTACGCATCCATTCAATACACCCGGATGGCCGGGGAGGTTGCTTGGTTGGCCAAGGCAGACATCGCGGACACCTTCAAGCTGCTCCCCATTCTTCCTCAGCTATGGCGATATTATGGGTTGCATTGGGCGGACGGGTTCTATTTTGCTGACCGGCTCACCTTTGGGTCAAAAAGCAGCCCGTGGCTGTTCGACAGGTTCGCCTGTGCGCTGCACTGAATCCTTGACAATCATGGGGGGCTAGGTATGGTCATACATTACTTGGATGATTTCCTGATAGTCGAGAGGCCCGAGAGCCCCCCCCCCCCTCGGGGTTGGCGAGTTTGCTCCAACTGTTGGCCGGCCTTGAGGTCCCCGTGGCATCCGCCAAGACAGAGGGTCCAGGCACCAGGGTTACCTTCTTGGGCATCACCCTGGATTCGGTCCGCATGCAGGCCAGCCTCCCCGCGGTCAAGCTGGCAAAAATCAAAGCTGCCGTTTCAGCCGCGGCCTCTTCCGGGGTTTTGTCCAAGCGGGAGCTCCAGTCCCTGTTAGGGTTCCTCACCTGCGCATTCAAAATCATGCCACAGGGCAGGTCCTTTATTTCCCGGCTCCTTAACCTCCTGCCAACCGCTCCGGATCAGGACTCCACCATCCGGCTGGACTGTCACGCCATGGCGGACCTTCGAATGTGGCGAGCTTTCCTGACCGGGGGGGGGGGAACGGTATCTCGTTATTTGTACCATCCCCGGACGCGGCATCCCCCACGGTTTTCACCGATGCCGCGGCCTCCCGCGGGTTCGCAGCTATCTTCTACCCGCAGTGGTTGGTCGGCAGTTGGCCGGTGGAGCTCCTGTCCGAGGCTGAGGCTGAGGCCATGAGGTCCTCGCCGCTATTGGAATTGTACCCCATAGTGGCGGCTGCCCACATCTGGGGTCCGCTCTGGGCAAACAGGTCAGTAATATTCAGAACGGACAGTCAGGTCCTGGTTGAGGTCATTTCAAAGGGAAGGGCAAAATCCCTCAGGATCATGGCCCTGCTGCCCAAGCTAGTCTGGCTGTCCCTGGAGTTTAACTTCCACGTTTTCGCCTTCCATGTCCAGGGAACGCAGAACGTGGCGGCCGACGCCCTGTCACGGTTTAACTTCGATATTTTCTTCCAGGAACTCCCGGAGGCGGATCCTGTCGGCATTCCAGCTCCGCCATACAGCGCCCTCCTGCTGAACTAGAGCCCTTGATAGCGACCGCACGGTCATTAGTCCAGCGGTCGCTAGCCGCCAACA
Source organism: Bufo gargarizans (assembly GCF_014858855.1). Classification (NCBI taxonomy): domain Eukaryota; kingdom Metazoa; phylum Chordata; class Amphibia; order Anura; family Bufonidae; genus Bufo; species Bufo gargarizans. The sequence goes on from NC_058081.1 coordinate 21,544,305, forward strand.
CCGCCAGGAACTACGACGCCGGGTTCAGCTTGTTTAAGCGGTTCGCTGACACCCACCCACAGGGGGAGGTGGACGAGGTCACCTTTATCATGGCCTTCATAGCCCATTGCCACACCCACCGCCACCTCTTAATACCATCAAGCTGTATTTGGCTGGCATCCAGCACCACCGGATGCTCAGCGACCCTTTTGCCAGATCCATCTTTTCTAATCGGGCCATCAAAGCCACCCTCAGGGGCATTCAGAAGGTTAGCACGGGGGTCCAGGTGCGCAGGCATCCGGTGTCAGGTGAGCTCTTCCGCAAGTTATCCGCAGCCCTAGACGGTCTTCCTTTTGGGCAACCAGCAAGCATCATCACCAAAGCGACCATGTACCTCGGGTTCTATGGGTTCCTCAGGCCCGGGGAGTTCACCTGCAGTGCCATCTCCCGCACAACCCTGCTCAGGCAGCATCTCACCTGGCACTCTGATCACTTCATCCTATCCATCCCATCCTCAAAGACCAGTCAGACCGGTCCTCCCACAGGTGGAATTTTTCCCGACGGCCACCTGCTGGTGTCCTATCAAGGTGCTCAAGGAGCTCCTGGCCTCCCTTCAATCTTCCGATCTAGACGACCCGTTGCTCCCGATCAACGGTAGGCCCCTGTCTATCTCCAACATCCGTACCCTGGCCGCAGGGCTGGGTTTCAGCCCTAGCACGATATCCGGGCACTCCTTCCGCATAGGGGCCGCATCCGCAGCATCAAGTCACCAGGTACCAGCGCATGTCATCCGCAAGATGGGTCGTTGGCGGTCGTCCTGCTTCACAAGGTACATTCCGAATCCACGGGCGGAGATCTCCAGAGCCTTTTGTTCCTTGGCGTTATAGTTCACACTATGCTTCAATAAATGCTTCACTCCCTACTACGTACCAGTTCTCTTTTTGGCCACTATTCCAGGCCATACCTAGTCACTGGCGCCGGGCACACTCCAGCCAGTTGGGTTAGGACAATCGGTAGGCATGCCTATTCTGTTCCTCACTTAGCTCCTCCCACAAATTTATATATATATATATATATATATATATATATATATATATATATATATATATATATATATATATATATATATATATATATACACACACACACACACACACACACACACACACACAGTGGGATGCAAAAGTTTGGGCAACCTTGTTAATAGTCATGATTTTCCTGTATAAATCGTTGGTTGTTACGATAAAAAAACTATTATATAGGAGACACACACAGTGATATCTGAGAAGTGACATGAAGTTTATTGGATTTACAGAAAGTGCTATAATTGTTTAAACACTATTAGGCAGGTGCAGACATGTGGTCTCTGTTGTTGTCATTTTATTGATTCCAAAACCTTTAGAACTAATTATTGGAACTCAAATTGGCTTGGTAAGCTCAGTGACCCCTGACCTACATACACAGGCGAATCCAATTATGAGAAAGAGTATTTAGGGGGTCAATTGTAAGTTTCCCTCCTCTTTTAATTTTCTCTGAAGAGTAGCAACATGGGGGTCTCAAAACAGCTCTCAAATGACCTGAAGACAAAGATTGTCCACCATCATGGTTTAGGGGAAGGATACAGAAAGCTGTCCCAGAGATTTCCGCCGTCTGTTTCCACAGTTAGGAACATATTGAGGAAATGGAAGACCACAGGCTCAGTTCAAGTTAAGGCTCGAAGTGGCAGACCAAGAAAAATCTCGGCTAGACAGAAGCGACGAATGGTGAGAACAGTCAGAGTCAACCCACAGATCAGCACCAAAGACCTACAACATCATCTTGCTGCAGATGGAGTCACTGTGCATCGTTCAACCATTCGGCGCACTTTACACAAGTAGATGCTGTATGCGAGAGGGATGCAGAGGAAGCCTTTTCTCCGCCCACAGCACAAAAAGTGCCGCTTGAGGTGGGCTAAAGCACATTTGGACAAGCCAGCTTCATTTTGGAATAAGGTGCTGTGGACTGATTAAACTAAAATTGAGTTATTTGGCCATAACAAGGGGCGTTATGCATGGAGGAAAAAGAACACAGCATTCCAAGAAAAACACCTGCTACCTACAGTAAAATATGGTGGTGGTTCCATCATGCTGTGGGGCTGTGTGGTCAGTGCAGGGACTGGGAATCTTGTCAAAGTTGAGGGACGCATGGATTCCACTCAGTATCAGCAGATTCTGGAGACCAATGTTCAGGAATCAGTGACAAAGCTGAAGCTGCAACGGGGCTGGATCTTTCAACAAGACAACGACCCTAAACACTGCTCAAAATCCACTAAAGGCATTTATACAGAGGAACAAGTACAACGTTCTGGAATGGCCATCTCAGTCCCCAGACCTGAATATAATTGAAAATCTGTGGTGTGACTTAGAGAGCTGTTCCTGCTCCGAAGCCATCAAACCTGAATGAACTAAAGAGGTTTTGTAAAGAGGAATGGTCCAAAATACCTTCAACCAGAATCCAGACTCTAATTGGAACCTACAGGAAGCGTTTAGAGGCTGTAATTTCTGCGAAAGGAGGATCTACTAAATATTGATTTCATTTCTTTTTTGTGGTGCCCAAATTTATGCACCTGCCTATTTTTGTTTAAACAATTATATCACACTTTCTGTAAATCCAATAAACTTCATTTCACTTCTCAAATATCACTGTGTGTCTCCTATATGATATATTTAACTGACATTTTTTATCGTAACAACCAACGATTTTTACAGGAAAATCATGACAATTAACAAGGTTGCCCAAACTTTCGCATCCCACTGTATATATATATATATATATAGCGTAATGTTAGACTTGTATAATTGTATTGTGTAATAAATATTCCTTATTGTTCATAATACAGTGTATGGTGTTTTTACTAGTCGCCTCCCTAGTATAGTGATAGTAAGTCGCACTAGTGTAGTTCAGTGTAGTGTATAGGTAACAGAGGTATCTATATTTATATATTATGATTTAGGCATAAATAGGCGGAGTCATCAATAGACGGCTCCTCCTATTTATGATTAATTATCGATATTTGCATAAATATTGGTGATTAATATTCCCCTATAACATTGGCGAGTCAGGCCCACTGCTAGGAATTTGTATCTGTGTTTGGTGAGAGAAATAGTTTACGCTGTGAACTAGTCAGGTGGGAGGGACGCGGTCAGTGGATTCTGAGCGTCCATAGCCTGATAGGACAGGTAAAGCTGATTTCTCAATCAGAATAAGACACAAGGCAATTTCTACAGCAGAGAACCTAAAATCTTTTCTGATTTTTGTGTATCAACTATTTTCTGATTGCCTTGCACGCCCACTTAACACTGGAGATTAGTCGTCACATGCGTGACTGAAGAGAGGACCATCACCGTCGGAGCTGAACAGAGAAGTCTGGCTGGACGGGAGAAGGCATTAAAGAACCTCCTCCACGCAGCACACAAGGGACAACAAAGGACAGCACCAAGGAATATGGCCTCTCATCAAGACGTAAGTATGGACTTCTCCACACTACAGCAGCTAGCTAAACACAGCACATTTAACCCCATCCTCCCCACCACTCAAGTCAGCAGAAATGCTGTGGTCCGATTTGTTAGCACAGGCTTGTAGTTATGACAAGCTTTGTGTTAACAAACGGACGGTATTGAACAAGGCCACCAGACGGCTTCGGATGCTAGCCAAACTTGCGCAAACATTTGAGGTTAGCATCTGCAAGCCAAAGGAAGTTGCGCTGGTTTCTCGGTCAACGGAGACAATTCCTCTGAACATTCACTGCCAATTCTGTGCTAGTAATTCGGACCAGGTTTCGGCATTGCTGGCACAGCTGGCGGAGAATGTACAGTCTACTGTTGACCGAGATGTGCAGGTGGCTAGGTTAGAGTCACAGTTAGTAGAGCTGCAGAGGCAGAAGGAGGAAATTGAGGCCAAGTTGACTCAGTCTTATACTGAAGTCAAGGCCTTCAAGGAGCGGACTGCCTCTACTGACGTGACGGTTGCCAAACTGAAGGCTGAGGTTGCTGTAAGGTCCCAGCTAATGTCTGGCATGCAACAGGTTATCACCAATTTGGTGCCGGACCTTTTTTCCGTAAAGTCAGGGTCGGAATCTCCCAAAACTTTGCCCTGTGCGGGGCAAAAAGGGGGGAAGAGTAGTCTGACCGGTCAAATCATCAGACCAAGCCAGTCCAGACTAACAGATTTTTCCCTGACTTTGGGAAAAAGAACTGTTGTGAAGAGTGCGTCCCTGAGAATGGAACAATTCAGGAGAAGGGAGCACGGCTGCAGTGTACACAGACCTGGGCCATGCAGAGCAAACATCAGATGTTTTGCATGTGGTGGCCTAGGTCACATATCGAGACACTGCAAAACAGATAGGAACATAACACACAGGACAGGAAACCAAGTCACGTGTTTCAGGTGTGGGAACAAAGGACACATTGCAAGGAATTGCCCTTGTGCAAGTAATTGCAATGTGTCCAACAGTAGTATTAGCCAGGTAACAAATTGTGCAGTGGGGTCTAGTCAGCTTGGCCATAAAGGGGTTACCTCTCGGCAGCATCACCAGCTGCTGAGGGGTCAGAATGGCCAAGCTAGGCTAGGCAACATTTGACACCCCTGTACTATGTTACACCGTTTGTTCCCTGTGCATGTCCATGTTGTGTGTTTTTGTTATCTGTTTGTAAGTTTTTCTTGATGTTGATGGTCCTTGTCTGCGAGTGTGTTCCACCATGCTGATTTTTGTAGTTTACATTCCTTGCTGCAAGTCCGGTCACTGCTGTTTTTGTTTCATTCTGTGTCCCCTTGGAGTGGAACAGTGTTATGTGGATCGAGAACGTATAGGTTCGCGAGCAGATAATTTCACACGGGAAATCCTGCACAAAGGATGATGTGATATTATTCTGGGCAACCAGGGTCTCAGATCAATACAGATAACGCTGTTGTGCTCAAGGTTTTTGGTAGGGCTGTGTTGCACTGGGGCAGACAGACAACATTGGTATAATTTTGTGCTGCGCACTTAATTCTAGTCCGAGTAGGTAGCACAGCTCTGATAGGGATTGGACGCAGAGTGTTTGGCAGCAGAGTGTGGACTGTGTTCTTGTGTTGTGGGGACCTGGGGAGCCAGGGCATGACTATGCTATTGGTTCTGCAGGCCTCCACAAGACAGGATCACAGGGGGAAATCAGCCTGGATACACATGAGTGGACGGGGATACGGTGCCATCAATAACAAGATGGTGCTTTGTCCACAGTACTTCAGTTATCCTAGCCTAGTAGGATGGCCATCCTCATCTGTTGGTGCAGAGGGATGTGTAGCAGAGGACGTGATCCTCTGAAGGTAGGGTGTTCAGACACCAGTGTTAGGATAACGAGGGGTCCTGTGAGATAAAGGGCAGCCCAATACCTTTCTCTACTCATGGGTCAAAGGTATTGGTGCTGGGATTTTTGACATCTAATTGCACCGTGAGGGGAGAAATCTCCCAGGAGCGCCTGGTATTTTCTTCTGTCATAGGTCTGTTCAATATGAAGCGGAAGAAAAACCCAGGAGATGCCACAGAAGAGCCAGCTATTCTCCCTGACACTCTTGTGAGGCTCCAGAGGATCCCACTGGATTCTGGCAATCAAGCGACCTCTGTCTAGAGGTGTTCTAGGATGAAAGACTGTGCCACAATCCAGCAGGAGCATTATCTCAGGCTCTGGAGAAAGACTTGGAGATGTTTGGGTGGAAGAGCATATTCAGCTACCATCTCTTGTTTCACCCGGTGAAACTTCTTCTGGTTCTGGTCATCATCTACATTATCAGAGGATCAAGGGACTTATTGACCAAACACACCATGACCAGACAGAACTTTACTGAACTAACCGGAGGAGGCTCAGGACATAATTCAAACATAGTCCTGTAGCCAGACACCTTATGGACACACGTTATTTCCCATTAGGGTTCAGGACGTATAACTTGTGCTATCCTGAAACCTCATAGCAATATGTACATATATTGATTTTGTATGTTGGTCGATTGTGTACCCATAGACACTCTAGGTACAAATGTGTGACAGCCTATGCCCAGGGAAACTTGCCCAATGCACTGCGGCGAGTTATAATTTGGCTGTACACATTTGCATCCTATAGTAGTTTCCCATTGACAAGGGGGTCTGTGACCTACCTGTGTCTTTGGAGGTGTAGAGAGATAGGCCAGGTTGCATGAGTCTATGGGTACACACATTTAATGGAATTTGGTGGTGTTGGGAGGGATGTGACCTGTTTGTGTGAATGGGGAAGAGTAGATTCCCTAGGGACAGACCCCCCCCTCCTTTACCAAGTTAATTTGCCACTTTAACCCCAAGAACGGTGACGTTTGTAAGGGTTGGACTGAATGTCAGTGAGTGCGGTGTTCTTTCCCGCAGTTAGAATTTGGGTACCATGACATCACTTCTTACCAAAAATTCTGACCTGCCTTGTAAAGACCTACGTATCCGTCCATGGGAGAACCTCCCCAACAACTGATTCCTCAATCAAGATGGAAGAAGCAGTGTCGGAAGAAAAGTCATGCCGTTACTAACAGGAAGCCATTCCACAGTTGACCGTACTACCTGGAGATCGTGAGGGTGAAGCAATCCCAGAGTCTGACTAAAGAAAGACTAAGATGGGGACGGCAGCGGGTACCTAAAGATCCACACTGACAGCGAAAACGAAAGGAGGCCAGTCCACGGTTGCTACATGGATCGACCTATAGACTGAGGGTGAAGCCATTCCAGAGTCATTGGGAGAGGCCGATACCTGAAGATTGACACTGACAGACCAAGAAAGTTCCAGAGAAGAAGACTGTATTCTGTGGATGGAGACGCCTGGTTACGTTGAAGGGCAGGTCGGAGGTGTTAGTGCGCTATGGGTGATGACTAGGTAACTAAGGGCCATATTACTTCAGTCCTTCCTGAACTGTTACCAAGAGGGGGATTGAGGGTGCAAATATATCCCAACACTTCCCCAAAGTTTATTGTCGTATTGCGACAACAGGGGGATTGTTGAGGGAAGTTTGGATTTAAATATATATGTATATATGCCCTTACATATATGCATGTATATTGGCCCTTTTATATTGTGTATATGTACATGCAGGTAGATGTGCCCCAAACATCTATATATGTGTATCTGCCATGGCTCTCCCCCAGGTAGGTAGGTATGTATGTATGTTATATACTTAAATTCCCCCCATAGGTACGGCGTTCATCCAGTTTCTGCAGGGGGGTGGATATGTCTCCAGGTGGCTGGTGACTTCAAAGGCTAAGGGATCAATTGTTTTGAGGCACTTTGTTGAGTTTATCAGCCTAGTTACTATGCTCGGCCCCACCTTGTGTTCGTGACATGGCTGGGCATGTGGTGCTGCTAGCCTCAGGGGGCCAACTGGCATGCATACGTCACAGTCACACTATGATGTCACATCCCTGAGGAGGGGGAGGTGGGCTGTTTCTGAGGCCGATATAGGAGCCTGAAACCAGGAACAGGGGTCTCTTGGAATCTGGACTACAATCAGAGACATAGGGGATGGGAACAGCTCCCTGAAGGAAGAGAGGCCACATACTCCTGGAAATGGCTGAGTACCAACCATCCCCTAACCCCTGGCTGCAGCATTAATCCTGTACCCTGGAAGCAGCCCAGTCACCCCCTGTATAACCCTTGGTTACCCTTAACCTCTCCTGCCCCGAGTCCCCCTATAATCCTAATATCCCCTGTGTTCCCCCAGGATTGTAGATCCCTCATATCCCCTGTTCCGTAATAACCCCTGGTTATTCCCCGTAGGGATAGTATATTGCCAGGATTGGGTGGGCTGCTGGTAAAGTGTATGCATGTGTATTATTTCAATTGTAGTTAGAAGTTGGGGAGGACTTGGGACTGTGTTAGTATTGTTATAGTGTGTGAATAAATCCCTGCAGAGCATTAACCTCTGCATTGCCCTGTCCCTGCAGAGTCCTGACCATTAACCCTTTCAATGCCTGATCCCTGCTACCGCTGCCCTGACAACTCCCCATAGGGACAGTGAGTAGCCAGGCGGGTGGGTTAAGTCTATTATTGTAAGTATAGCTAGTGTGTGGGGTGGAATTTGGGATTGTGCTGTGTAGTGTAGTTAGGTTTGTATTGTGTTTATTGCAGTACCGTTTCTATACTGCAGTGTGTACTTCTATATGTATATATATTCATATCCATTGATCTATGAATATATATAGCGTAATGTTAGACTTGTATAATTGTATTGTGTAATAAATATTCCTTATTGTTCATAATACAGTGTATGGTGTTTTTACTAGTCGCCGCCCTAGTATAGTGATAGTAAGTCGCACGTAGTGTAGTTCAGTGCAGTGTATAGGTAACAGGGGTAGGCATCTATATTTATATATTAATGATTTAGGCATAAATAGGCGGAGTCATCGCTAGACGATTTGTGCCTATTTATGAATATTAATTATCGATATTTGCATAAATATTGGTGACTAATATTCCCCTTTAACAGTTACATATATGGACATTGCTTGGAATATTAAGGAATATAATTGATCCCTCTGGATGTTTTTCCCTTTCTGTTTCTCTAATAAGAATGTTTATTTGGTTGTCACGGTTACGCGACATTATTCGGTTGTTGGGCTGGTTATTTAAATGTGCTTGTATTGGGGAGTGTTCACTGTTTGACAAAGACATGGATTGTGTCGAAACGAGTCACAGAATGAATTTGTGGCAATAAATAAACACTTCGCAAGACATTATGTGAGTGCCGATCCTTCTATACCAGGCATGCTCAACCTGCGGCCCTCCAGCTGTTGCAAAACTACAACACCCATCATTACCTGACAGCCTACAGCAGGGAATTTTGGGAGTTGTAGTTTTACAACAGCTGGAGGGCCACAGGTTGAGCATGCCTGTTCTATACCATTATTGCTAATGTGCGGGACGCCTACCCTAGTACACGAGCACCGCAAATTTTGCCTGCAGTGCCGACTGATTAGAATATACAATTCATCGGCAGATCCAGTCATCGCTCTTTCTAAATCTAATACTATGGCACATAACGGACTCTCAGAGCACTGCAGGTGTTGAAATGTACCCCAAAGGGGGGGGGGGGGGGGAGTAATAAAGTGTCTGGAGCATCCTGCATAAATAATGTAGCCGACAGTTTGTCTGCCACGAGGGAGAACACCCTTATTGGATTGCTTAACAAAGTAAGAAATTATTATATTCAGTACGCGAGTGATAGCAAGTGGACCTCGTGTAATCCTACAGAGGGAACCTGGTTTTTGCCTCAAGTAAAAGTCTTAGAAAAACTCCTTAACTAACTGCCGAGCTTGATAAAAGGATCACAGCTTATCTGATAGTTGGATTACTACCTTATTCGTACAGCAAAGAATTGTACCCATTTTGCGCACCATTACCCTCACACATTACCCCTGCGGCCTGGCACATCGCAATCTCAGGTGTCTGTTGGAGCAGTTAGGTATTTATGGCCCTCTATTGTAGAGGCCATCGCCTGAGGCCACCACAATATCCAGAGGTGTGCACCTCAGGGGGTAAGGCCTTACAGCTTACAGATGACATAGTCTCCTCATGTTTGAGAGACGATTGATTTTAGATAAGCTCTTTTGCTTGCATCAATTAGCAATACTGTTGGTTCATAAAGGATTGTTGACAATAGGACAGTTCAGGAACACTTCATGTTGGGCAGGTGCCTTAAAAGAAATGACAAGGTCTGGATGTGTGATGCAGACCTCACTTCTAGCACATATGGTCCTAATTTTTCTTTGACAAGTTCAGTTGCTCCTTAAGCTTGGCTCAGTGTGTCAACATAAGGGCATGTCCTAGCATCTCTCCAGTGTCTCCCTCAGGTAGACCCTGTACTGTCAGCTTCTGAAATGGGTTCCTAAGTAGTATGGAGAAATTGCAGTCTATTTTAAAAGTATCTCCCTGTAGATCAACAACAGTCCACTGGGCATTTAGTCAGTCCAAAAGTAGCAATTAACTACCATGGAGGCACACAGTATAATTTGGGCGCTATCCCACAAAGTCTGCAGCGCAGCCAATAGGTCATGAGGCATAGCTCTCCGGATTGGGGATTCTGTGAGGGAGTGCAGGTATTGAGACTGTCCAGTCGGACACAACTTGGGCACATCTAGTCCAAGTAGGAACTCCCACTGAGTTGTGATAATACACCCTCTTTTTATTGTGTCTACTACAGTGCCAAGTGTTGTCATGTTACCTTCAGATACTGTCAACAGGGTCAATAATATCTGCAGCTGTTGAGGTATGCTCCCCCGAGGAGCATACTGTTGTGTTTTAATATGATTTCAGGAGGAAAAATGCCCAGAGAGAGCATCAGAATTGGCTTATGATTTGGTAGCCAAAAGCAGGAGTGGGTACAAAACAAAGAAATAATGCAAATATTTAATTCACGTGTCATCTCCGTTTTGGATCCTCTCCTGTTTTTGCTTTAGCAATACTGATGGATTACTGACCAGATTCTGACCGAGTGAAGGCGGATTCTCCACAGACAGGATCCATTTATTGGGGGCTACTGTTCTGATGGATTAAAGGATGGCAAAATAATCAGTGAAGTCAACACAAACTTACTGCTGACGCCCTCTTCACTCTGTCAGGGGGGCTCTATTTAAGCGTTTAATAGAACAGGTTCTGTAGACATCTATGTAGAATGAGCTGACGACATTGTAAAAGGAGTGCGCTTCTTCTTGATGCTGTCAACCTGTAGGTCTGAGTTCATACTTCACTTATTTACACAGTTATGGGGCCAAAACTGACTAAATAACTGAGGTGTGCAGTGATTCTAAGAGCGACGCCTGTCATCTGCACTCGCAGTATTATTTCACTACCACAGCAGACTCCCTATGCTTGTTACTGCAAGCTACAATGTGCTACACCACTATAAAAGAATCTCTGCAGCCAGGAAGTAGCAGTTTAACGCGATTCGTCACAAATAAATTTGGATCTAACTAAATATTTTATAAATTAAGAGAACCAGCCAAAATCGAATGAGAAATTTGCTCATCTCTTGTATTCACCCATTGGGTGATATCAGTATGGCCAGAAGCCATTTGGTAATTTTTGTCCCTTGTTAGCATATCAAAGGCAGGAAGGACACATTGTAAAAGCAGTTGGACAACATTCTCTTAGCCAACAGATTGGAAGAGACTTGGGTGGTCCTAGGGTGGAGTCGATGGAGGGGGAAACTTGGGGATGCCCTCTTCATACCACCCCTGGTAGAACTGCACTTCAGGAGCAAGCCAAGTTATGTGTGCATGTATAAAAGTATAATATCCCGGTAGACTATATGTGTACATATTGATATTTGTAGTCTGAGATTGCAATACCAGTAGATTATATATGCCATTTATACACAAGTCTATGTGTCACAGCTCGGTGTGGGTAGTAAACTCCACACCGAACACAGTAGGGAAGGGGAAAGGTACTAGGCCTGGAAACTAGGGAAAGGGGGATGGTCACCACCTAGCGAATCCCTAATCCGAGTCCTGACTACTATCTGTATGAACAGACCTCGATGGTAGGAATGTTCATACACAGGAACCTAAAACCCTATCTCACCCTATAGGGCCCTAGAAATAGTGTCAGGACAATGGATGACCTGTTCCTTCCCAGCTGAAGTAACAGGATATCCCCCTCAAGCCTAATACAAAACATAGGGGAATAAAACAAAACTAGAAATAGGAAAAGACACTTCACTCCGAATAGTACGTGTACGACCAGGAACTCTGTGGAGATCCAAACACCAACAGAATAGAGCCATCAACTGCATGCATGATGGGTGAATCCAGATTAAATAGGGGAGTTGGAATGACCACTAAGCTACACCCGAGACAAGAGGTGTGGTCGTTACCAGCAACAACACAAACAAGTGAAACCAAAAGAGGAAGTCAGATCACATCATGTCCAGCCAGTCTCTTGGATCTTCTGACACCCATCACGTTAGAGACCATGACAGGTCAGGTTAGAGTAGATCCAGTAGACGGTATATTGGTGGACTCTGTATATCTTGTGTATACATCCACATTAGACACATTTGCTTAACATCCAGGGAGGGCAGGAATGGAGGCAGCTGTGTGTGGCGGTGTATTCTATGTAAGGTCTTATATCTACATCTCCATGTAATGTCCATTGCTTTGTCACCTCTGTTATCAGTAAAGTATTGTTATATATAAATATCTTCAGGGGTTGTACAGATGTAACAGGGTTAAAACACAAGCTCTTAACTCATCGCATTATCTTGAAACAAAAGCCATTGAAAAGCAATTGAAGGCGTTTGCTTAACGCATTTAGTTTAGATAACACGTCTCTTAAAGCATGAGTGTTAACTCTACTACATCTGTATGTTACTCCTGGGTTATATGAAGGACTGGAGGGGGTGTATATATTACACAGAATAAGCGAGTTACATAGGAAACAGAATCTAGGAACAGAATAAAAGGGACGGAATAAGGAGAGATATAAATATCCTATTTCCAATAAACAAAACCCCCCTTCATCACAGGCTCTACTTCCCCCACCAGACCAGGAATAGGTCATGTTTCTAGATTGAGGGCTGATGGGACTTGCACCTGAGCGTGATTTTGGATGTTCACTAATGATTTTGTGGTAACTGAGGTAATTAAGGAGGAGATGGCAAAATCAAAAACTGATCTATGCACAAAAAATAGACCGGAATAGTCTTGTTATATACAAACAATGATTCGACTTCTACCAAAAAATTCCTCCCTTATTCCCAGTATCAGAGAATTAGACGCATAGTCCATGAACCCACAAAGTGTGAAACCAGATTGGGTGAGATTACAGACAAATTCAGAATGAAAGGATGTCCTACACGGTCATTTTCTTTGTTTTAATAAGTCTCTCCCTTAGCGAATACTCCCAAAAAAAAAATATCAAATACCCTTTATAGTCAAATATCACCCATGGGTTGTCAAGGTACGAGCGATTAAACATTGGAATGTTGTTGCCAAATCTTATCCACTAGTTGAAGAGTTTCAAAGCCCGCCAATGATCTGCTATAAAAAGGGCAGAAAATATTAGGAATAAAATTGGGCAGATATTGGCAGCAACAAAGTACATTGTCTACATCCAAACAGGGCACTTTTCCATGTCTTGGTTGCATTCATTGTTCAGGTGTGAGAAGAGGAGCTTACTTGACCCATCCTCATACGGGAGAACAGATACCCATACGTGTTTTCTTACTAGCGATAGCAAGTTTGTCATTTATATTCTTAAATGCCCTTGTGGCTTACTTTGTTGGCGAAACATCTACCCATATAAAGGATAGGTTTTGCAAGCAAAAGTCGATCAGGAAAGGAAACTTATTGCCTCTCCCATATCATTTTCATAAGAAAAAACACACCATTGCACAGTTGCACTTTCAGATTATAGAGTGAACAGCCACGCCGTGGAGGCGATCAGAATAAACTATTGTTAAAGTATGAAGCTTATTGGATCCATCGGCTTCAAACATTGGAGCCGATGGGCCTTAATCCTGATCATTTGGATTTTTATATGAGAAAATGCCACAAGGGTATATTATATTATATACACACACAGATTTAATTTGGACATCGAGACATTTCAATGCAGCATTTGTTTCTTATATTTGTTTCAGTTTTTTTTCTCTATGTATTGTTTTTCATTGGGTGCGATTGCCGATTAGTCACGTCATGTGAGGTCAGTAATCACTTGTTGGGCGGGATATTTAAATGTGATTGTATTGGTGTCTGTTTACTTTTTGATAAAGGCACGGTGTGATGTCAAAACGCATCAGTCATGTGGCAATAAAGAAATACTTTTTGCATGGATACCAAGATTGAGTGCCGGTCCTTCTTTCGACATTGTGGTAACTGAGGGCATTTTCAAACCATTGATTTTCGCCTGAGCACTCTGTAGTACATTACATACTGGGCTGTCACCACTTCTCTCAGGACCTGCCCTGTTACCAAAGTGTTTCAGTAGGAATCACATTTAAAGCCCAGCTGCTGTGCAGCACCCCAAAAACATGAATAAGCTCTCCCAATGACAACATAGAAACCCCCCCCCCAAAACCATAACAGTTGCATTGGATGCTGGGAACCCATATGGAACTTGTGACCCTCTTGGAGAGGCAGCACCCGTAGAAGGAGAATGAAGTCCCCCAGTAATGTCAGTGAATCGACACTAGTGCAAGACTCATTGAACCCCAAAAAATGTTGGTGCTCCATGGGGGACAAAGTGAAGTCTAGAGGCCCAGCAATATCAAAGCATAAACTAGTTACAGAGGGGCAACAGCAGAAGCCACATTTGAAGCCTGGCAACTGACAAAAGGTCAAGCCTGCAACCAACGGGCTGACAAAAAGTAATCTATTATATAGTGACTTCAAAAAAGTAAAGTCAAGGGCACTCGCTTAACCCCTCGCTTAACAGAACCATACATATAGTTTTTGAAGAAGCCCTAAAGGCCCTTTATTAAGTGAACACATTGCTTGTATCCTACCCAGAGCTGGGCCTACCAGAGATAGCCCTTTTTCATTGAGTTACCATGAAAGCAATGGCCATGCTCAACAGCTTTACACTGGGCCCCATCTATCAAATGTTAATGCTGATTTTAGGTACATCCTTCTGATGAAGTTACTGAACAGGATCAGCAAGCTCAATTTTAATTTCTTAAATTTTGTAATATGGGTGTATTATAACACTTGTGTACCCACTAATGGATAGTATGAACATTAATTGTTCACCGCTTAAGGAGTAGCTTCGTCACTCCCCTAAGAAGAAAATTTACTCAGGCTTTCTGTTCACAAGTATGATGTGGATTCCCAAATGTTTCTGAACTTCAGAGAATACCCGACAATACACTTCTCAGAGTTGGGCATAAGGCAAATGGTATGTATGATTTTTCTATCAATTTGTATGCATTACAGGAGCCTTGTTAGACAGAGAAGATAGATGTCAGTTTATATATTCAATTAGGTAGAAAATGTTGCCCGCTACTTATATTTTGTGAGCCTAGATAAAATCCCTTTGGGATTTCTCAGTGACCCAGGAAAAAAAAAAAAAAAAAAATTTGCCAGCACCCACTTGTATTCAAAAATGGCTATAGGCACCATTAAAATTTGCTTTAAAATCAAAGCCAGCAGTTTACTAGATTTGTGATATCCGAAGACTTCCATGAAACCGTCGGGGAGGACACCAAAGAGGCTGCCCGGGCCTTTCTGGCAGAACTGACCAGAATAAAAAAAGAGCTTAACCAGAATTTCACCAAAAAGCCAAAAATAATGTAAGCAAGGGTTAGGCCTTTAGAACCAAATAGTTACACAGGGGGCGGTGGAAATATAGTACCAAAGATTTTGTAGTCATTACCCAATTTAATTTTGGTATTGCATGGCTCTTAATAGTTTCTGATTTTGCTCATCAATTAACACAACTATTATTTTTTTTCTTTATCAGTAACAGGCATCTAAACCCAAAGGATTGCCACAGAGTACTAGCAGCAAAGCCCCACGTGGTGAACATGTTCTCTCAGTCACTCCCAAATTGTGAACTAAATGACAGAAGACCATCACATGCTACTACCTTGAAGCTTTGATGGTGCTCAATCATCTTCGCAAACCACCTGTGGTCCAAAACCTAATTGTGAAAGATTATCTGGAGATTAAGGATATCGCCTTTTTTGATGGAAGGACCAAAAAGAGGGTCTGCATTGTAAAAACACAAGGGACTGCTATTACGCTTACAGATGAGGAGGAGCTGGTAAGTGTTAAAGAAAATAAATTTACTTACATCATGGTGAGGCAATTCCTCAACACTATGGTTTCCTTCTTATAGCTGTTCAGTACAAAATTTAAACATGTCCGACCAACCTAACTGGCAATGGAATCAAAGACAGTGGAACAGTTTGTGTCGTGCAAAGGAAAACCAGTCACAAATCAGTGCAATGACTTGGAGACTACATGTGAAGCAAGTATTCAGTAGGACTAAGAATAATTAGTGGGGCAAGACAGTAAATGTAATAACTAAAGTGTGTCTTGTACCATTGCTAACAATGCCTTCATTGTCCCTTTAGGGTTCAGATGCCTGCAGTAACTGGAAAAGAGGCAAAAGAGGCTTTTGATCAGTGGGCTGATCATTTCTCCATCTACCTGACAAATTGTCATTATATCCACCTGGACATCAGCCAACTCTGATTCAGTAATAATGCAGTTATCCAGGGTAGGCAGATTCTCACCACATTGAGGGAAGCAAATTAAAGAAGTTGACCATTTCATAAAAGAGAAGAGAAGGAGAAAATCAAGAAGAGGAAGGAGAAGGAGTGGAAAACACTGCAAAGCGTTGAAGACCTTGTAGACCTTTAAGAGGAGAGCTTCCAAAAATTGCTTCAAATATATCCTTTAGGCCTGAACCAGTCCCCTTCATCCTTAAAATGTCTGTAGGCAGGTCAGCCAGCTCAATGCACAATACTGCCTGGATAAAGGGAGACAAACCCAATATAGGAGATTGTATCAAGCATGCTAAGCTTCTTATAAATATTTCCTCTGTTTCAACTGCATTCTAATTGTAGTGACAATTGTTAGGGCAGCAATATTTATTTGGTACACTTACTGACCCCATCCCCCCCCCGGCCCCAGGCCCCCTCCATTTTTTTATTTTTTCTTGTGCAGAACACTTCAGGAATCTTCCCAGCGAAGAGAAAGTGAAGATTTATATGGAACATCAGGCCTGGGACACCAATATACCAAGAACATTTGACATTCTACAGGCCTGGAGACCTCAAGAAATTGAGAAGAAAAGGGGACACTATGAAGCATATTAAAGCTTTTATAGACTCCCAGGAGTGGCCAGGACTTGTGGCTGTGGTGGATAAAAGAAAAGGTGGTTACTCCCTTCAAACCATTCAGGTTGGAGAGATTGTCTGACTATCACAGAGTCCTAATGGATGGCAAGGAGGATTAGGAGCTACAAAAAACATCGACCAACGAGAAATGTTATAGCTTCTTCCACGATACAGGGAAGAAGATGTGCCTAGATGCCTTAAATGTACCTTACCCGTGCCACCAAGGCATGTCTTTGACTTTTGGGAGGCTGATCAATCATTCATCAAAATGGCCAAATCTGAAACCTGTGCTCAAACAGGGTAAGGATGGAAAACAGCCAGTTATTCTCTTTGAGGCAAAGAGAAACCCTTCACCTGGCACAGAACTTATTTGACTATGATGTCTGTAAAAACTCATTTGGTGAAGGAACAGAGCTAAGTTGGCTTGACCTCATGCTGCTTTGTTTATTGTAGATATAAAAGAATGGTATAATTTGTCCAAGTGTAATATTAAGATGGTATAGTCTTGTTTTATGCCATTTTGTT
This sequence comes from Bufo gargarizans, assembly GCF_014858855.1. Classification (NCBI taxonomy): domain Eukaryota; kingdom Metazoa; phylum Chordata; class Amphibia; order Anura; family Bufonidae; genus Bufo; species Bufo gargarizans. The sequence goes on from NC_058081.1 coordinate 21,561,672, forward strand.
AATTATGATGTTTTTACTATTTTGTTCATTATTAATGAGATGTGGTGCGTCATGAGGGCTTCACAAATCAAGAACCATCAATAAGTCATTTCTCATAACAAGTAATCTGGTATTAAAACTGATTGTCACCTTAGGATAGTGATAATACATACAGCTAAAACAACTAATTGAGGAGCTGTACAGGAGATACAGAAATGGTCTAAGCTTCCTATAGCAGCAAGAAACAAAGCTCTAGCTCTGTAGCAGTCTCCTGTGATTCAGGGTTGAAACATCTCCAGTACTTACAGTCACTATTCACTTCATGTGTAAAAACAGGTTCTGAAGATCTGCACATCTTCCTCTTCGTGGCAGGGAGCAATCCCCAGACTTGGCTTTTAGATTACATGCAGAAGATTAACCGGTCTCCAAGACACTGCTTTCACTGCAGGAGATCTCACTGCAAGGAGCAGGACCATAGTGTAGACTGCATCCAAAAGGAGGTCTAAGGAAAAGTTCATTACACTCACATCTAGTAATAGACATCACTTAACACAAACATTAAATAGTCACATCTTTCCACCTGACCTAGGTGTCTTGTGACGTGCCATACCAATAGAAGAGGGAGATCTTGACTATAGGTTTGTGGTGAGATGCATGAAGAACATACCTCTATCCATGGGTCCAGTGTGGATATCCATAGAAGACCTGCAGCCATGCTGTCAGAATAGACACTGACGACGACTTTGATAAGTTCACCCAATACATCAAGATCAATAAAGCTTGTAGTTTACCTATGAAGTGGAGACCAGAAGGATCAAGTTCTTAGATCTGGAGATTTATAGGCCTGAAAACTAGACAACTTCAAGTCAATGGATGTTAATAGCTATGTGGAATATATCTTCTGTCACCACAAACCATGGACGGCATAACATACTGTAGATGTAACTGGGCGACAACAGTTTCTACCACAGCCTACAGAGCCATCAACCGTAATCACCAGGGTAAAACCTACAAATGAGCAGGTCTGTATCTACAACAAGTGCCCAGAAGGAAGGAGCCGCACGTCACAGAGAGCTAATGATTTATGTAGACACCTTCACCTTAGTGCGGCTTCTCAGGTCTCATTAACACAATTTAGGTCAGAAGAAGACAAGCAAGTTGAATGCATATAAGTGCTAGTTCCCATTCTGACCTCTGCTCCTCTGACAGGATTGTGCTGCATTACAGTCATTTATAATGCTGTGTGACCCTGCAAAACCTCAAATCTACTGGATTGTTCTGACAATGCCCCAGCATAATTCTGTAGTAATAGGTCTGGCAAAGACATTGTAATTCCAGGCAATCCCGTCAGAGGAGCGGAGACAAGAAATCACCCTGCCACATATAGCCTTAGTCATTGTAGCTGCAAGTCAGGAGATTTAACCCTCTCCTCACACTGCTTACATACAGTTAATGTAACGGTAAGATAGTGTAAGGGTTAAATCCTGACTGCTGCAGGAAACAAGTGATAAGGAGACATCAGAGCAGTCAGATGAGGAGAAAGGTGAAGAGATATGTGACCTGTATTGCCAACTAGCAGAGAGGATTTCTCTGACCATCACAGGGCAGATCATTCCATAATACACAAACCAAAAACTTATCCATATAACTAAACACAATGACGGCAGAGTAATGTTGGCCGTATACCTCGCTAGAATTACCTAGAGCTCTAACCACACCAATCACTGAAAAACTACATTTACACTAGTTTTACTGCATGGTCAAAATTGCAGGTACTGCATGTCTATATATGTGGTGGGGGGGGGGGGGAGATTGGGAGACTAAATGTGCTTAGGGCAACACTGAACATAGCCCTGAAAACGAGAGGACCATTAGTTATTACAGACGTCAGACAGGTAGCAGATATTCTGAATAGTTAAGTTACCTGTTCTCATGCAGTACAGGATACAGTCCTGTAGGTGGCAGCAGAGGGATAAGAAGCCTCCACGTGTCATGTCTCCAGATCCCCAGCCCTAGATGATCGCTCCAAGGACCAGATCCTGAAAACAGAAACCCATTAGATACACCAGATAACATAATGAGGGTCATAGTCCAATCACCCGCACATTGCTTAGTCTACTATGAAAGGACCACACAGGCTGATTGTATCACCACAATAGAGGAATATTCAGAAGGAAACTGTCAGCATGGCCACTATGAGAGATGGTGGTACAATGAGGGGATGTTTTACCACTACCATTTTTCATTAGTAAAAAAATAAATAAAAAAAATATTAAAAAAAAACACACACACACACATCAGGCTGAGAAGCTTTAGGGCACTTTCACACTAGCGTTGTTCAGACCTGGCAGGCAGTTCAGCAACGTAAATGTGTTTTCCAGATCCGGAATTTAACTTTTTTCAAAGATCAAAAGCAAAAATAGCTCCCCCTATGTCCCGGCGCATGCACAGACCGGAAACTGATGCGTCTTTTTCCGCTATTGAGACCCTTTACTGGATTTCAATACCGGAAAAGAATAACGCTGGTGTGAAAGTACCGCAAGTCAGGTGTACGGAGCCGGTGGTCACCAGATCTTCTGCACATAGGACAATACTTCCTGGACTGTTCTCTGGAATCTCAGGGTGAGCAGGACAGAAGACCGAGTGCCACCAGTCAGAAGCCATTTCCCATCTTCATACATGGGGGAAAGAAGAAAGGTGCCGTCTACCAATAATAACACTAATAGCACAGAAGCGAGGAGTGCGGGGCCCTGACAGAAGCAGCGTCATCATGGGGCCACAGCACAGGAGCCCTTCTCACATGATGTCTAGGAATGAACCAAGAGAAGGCTCGTCTCCGTCTCTGAAGCTCATCCAGTGTGAGATAGGAAGTTCTGCAGAACTGTCCACACTCTTCAGGTTCCCCCTCGTCACCGAGCTGACGGCCGCGCTACTATGTGTGCATACAGACAAACCCATCTACAAGAGGCCAGGAAAGGGTTAATAGCATTCCATCCACTGACAGCAAGCAGAGACTATGAAGTGGTTAGGAGTTAGAAAATAAAATATGAGTACCTTAGAAAGCAGCAGAATGACTTGTTATACCTTGTTTAACCCTTCCTGCACCTGGTACAGCGGTGGGTGTGAGCTGTAACCCCAACCACTACTGCTGTAAGCGCCCCCATGAGTGGGCAGAGGCAGGTCATCATGGCAGCTGAGGACCTAACCTCAGCAATTATACTGTTACTGAACACGTAGCACGCACCGCTTCGCCATCCGCTGTATTACAGGTAAAGCGCAGCAGGTTCAGGGGGTTATAACCAGAAGCAGCGCCTGATTTATACGGCAGGGCCGCAACGTACGGAGGAAGACCCCGAAACAGAGGACTGCAGCTAATAAAAGGTATCTACACCCCAAGAGGGTGGAAAACAACATCATATGAAGGAGTCCTTAACTGCCCCAACTACAGCCCATCTCTAAAGGGTTAAACCTTATGTAGGGTATGTTCACATCTGCAGCGTGCCCAGACACCCCCGGACCCCATCAGTCAGTCCAGCAGGCTGCCCTCTGCCAGATCCGCTGCCACCTCTGTGCCCGTACCGCCACGTGACGCTCCAAACCCTGTGCAAGAAAAATGGAAATAGGAAAAACCCGTGAGAAACGGGGTCCTGAGACCGAGGAGGTGGAGGTGCGTCCCCCGAAGACACAGGACGTTCTGAGGAGGGAAGGGTTAAACATATCCAACAGAGGTCACCCCAACACCAGGTCTACTAACTCCGCATGACCCAAAGGCACCCCCAGCCGCCCACCATCACTGGGCCGCAATCCACAAGATGCAGAGCGGAGCCACGGAGGGGAAGCCACAGAAATCCACACCGCAAAAAAACCATACAACGTGTCCTATTTGTTTACAGTGCGGACAGTTTCTTGCAGATCGCGGACCCATTCACGTGAACAGGTCCGGATCCGCAGACAGTGGGCACACGAACGGTGCCCGGGCAGTTTGCAGTCGGCAGCATGGAGCCCACGTGTGTCTGAGCCCTGACTGCAGGGAGCACAGGGAGGAGGTGGAATGGGAAGAGCTGCACCTGAAGTGTGAACTGAGCCTAATAGATGTGGACAAGAAGCAGTATAACCCCCAACATCACAAACACCTGCTGCATATATGGAAGCCTGAGACCCTCAGCTGTGTCCTCCACCTCACCTGGAGCAGAAGAGCTCAACTCCACAAGAGAGAACTGCAGATGATGCTGCTGGATATAGAGCAGGAGCCGCCCATCATCGCACAGGAGCCGCCCATCATCGCACAGGAGCCGCCCATCATCGCACAGGTGACGACCATCATCGCACAGGTGACGCCCATCATCGCACAGGTGACGCCCATCATCGCACAGGTGACGCCCATCATCGCACAGGAGCCGCCCGTCTTCGCACAGGAGCCGCCCGTCTTCTCACAGGAGCCGCCCGTCATCGCACAGGTGACACCCATCATCGCACAGGTGCACAGACAATCATTACATCCTCTGCTTTCTCCGCTCTCAGGCCGGGTTCACACCTTCAGGTTTTCTGATGCAGGCGCCGATCATACAGGAGGGGAGCACAGAGGACAAGCGACTTCTCTTTTCTAAATCTGTTCCTGGTATTGGCTACAAAAACTGCATCAACCTTAGGCCTCAAGCACACAGCCGTTGTTTTGGTGGCTCGGATGCGGATCTATTCACTTTCACGGGGCCGCAAAAGATGCGGACAGCGCTCCATGTGCTGTCCGCATCCGTGGCCCAGCAAAAAATAAATAAAAAATATACCATGTCCTATTCTTGTCCGCGCCTTGAAGACAAGAATAGGCAGTTATATTAAAGGCTGTCCGTGCCGTTCTGCAAATTGCGGAACGCGCATGGACGCCATCCGTGATTTGCGGACCGCAAAACACACCACAGTCGTGTCCATGTAGCCTTACGGTGTGACCCCGGCCTGATGAGGGTCCTGTTACTCTCAGGTGGGGCCCAGGTGCTTACAGGGGTATTCACAGTGGTTGAAGTTATCCCCAATCCATAGTATAGGGGATAAGTATTAGATCGGTGGGTGTTCTACGGCTGGGACCCCCACTTATCACGAGAACGGGGCCCGTACCCCCTGCAGCCCCCTGAAAAGAACAGAGCGGCTGCTCCCCTCAGTTCTATGGCGTTCCGGAGATAGTGGACGCTGTACTCGGCGATTTCCGAAATATCCATAGAAATGAGTGGAGCGGCCGCACACATGTCCGACCGGCCTCTCTGTTCTCTTCAGGGGGCTGCAGGGGGTATGGAGCCCCCGTTCTAGTGGTCGGCAGGGGTCCCAGCAGTAGGACCTCCACTGATCTAATAGCTATTCCCTAACCTATGGATAGGGGGTGACTTCCACCAAGCAGAAAACCCCTGTAAGCTCCATCACCTCAGCAGGGTCAGCACTCGGGCGGCTCCTCCTGGTACATGTGCCCCGATTACAGGGTTTGGAGGGAAAGTATTTAGGGCTGTTTCACACGAGCGGATTCCGTGCGTGGCATCCGCTCCGTGAAAGAGTGCCAAGACCCGATGCAGACTGCAGAGGCACGGAGCATTATCAGTCATGTTAAAGCTCCGTGCCTCTGCAGTCTGCATCGGGTCTTGGCACTCTTTCACGGAGCGGATGCCACGCACGGCATCCGCTCGTGTGAAGCAGCCCTTACTGTTTTTATGCTGCAAAAATCTCTGCTGTGAAAGCGTCCGAATGTCACCAAGTAATCCTGTCCGAGTGCTGGACTGCACTGCAATGTATCATCTACAGACCCCTGCTGAAATACTCTGTGCTGCTGGAGAAGCTGCTCCTTCTCCTATGTAACTTTCAACCTGAGATCTTCCATCAGGAGGTCACTGCTATGGGGGGCGCTGTGGAGGATACACTGTTATGGGGAGCGCTGTGGAGGATACACTGTTATGGGGGGCGCTGTGGAGGATACACTGTTATGGGGAGCGCTGTGGAGGATACACTGTTATGGGGGGGCGCTGTGGAGGGTACACTGTTTTGGGGGCACTGTGGAGGATACACACGTACACAAACACACATATACACACACACATATATATGTAGCTAAGGCTGCCGGGCAGCCTGTATTTGTGGGAGGGGCTGAGGCCACTCCCCCTTTGCCTTCATAACCTTGGCGAAACTCTCCGGCGGGACGTGCAGCCAGGTACTTCCGGGTCACGTCTCACTTGCCTCGTTCTCTGTACGTCCCACACCTCCACAACCTGGCTAAGGTAAGTATAGGGTTCTGGCCGTGTGTTTCCGTGAGGCTGAGGCTGTCGCGCACAGGTGAACAGGGGTTCGGGTGTCGGGGCCGGCGCCAGTGTCTGGGAGGTGCCGCTCCGGCGTGGTGGACATGCCGCTCACCGGTATCTGTGCGCAGGGGGAGCTGATTGCGGGTCCGGATCCAAGCGGGATCCTGTAAACCAGGCCGGATTACTCAGCCCCGCCCCCCTTCGTTATCGTGAGCTCCTGGAGCTGGGCTCTGTTCTGCGTTCAGCCGCTTGTGTTGCCAGTTGCTAGGCACATGCGGCGGCTCCTCCCCCCTGTCGCCACGATCTCTCCTGCTGTAGGGCGTCCTTGCACCAAGGCAACAGGGTCGCTTCCGTCGCAGGGAGGGCCGCCCACTTGGGTTCTGTGGCATTTTCTGGGTGTTCTGCAGTGGTTCAGGTTAATAAAAAAATAAAAAAATAAAAGTTACATTTTCTTTTATCAGGATGGTCTATGGTCCCACATAGCGGACGCTTCACGCCATTCCACGGAGGTCTCTTGTCAAGCCTTAGGTGGTACGTCCAGATGTCCCATGCTTTTTTTTTTTTTATGTTATTTATTTTATTTTCACGGTGGTGTTATTATGCCAAGTAGGGCTTACAAGCTTGCCGGGGGGCTTAGTGTTGGTGTGTCTTCACCTGGTGCGTCCAGGCAGCATTTTTCCGCATTGCACTTTTATGAAAGGTTCAGCTTCTGGTCATATCCGGCTTGGGGGGGCTGTTCTTTGCATGGCACCAGTGGAGGTCAGGGGTCCTGTCACGGTTTTCACCATGTTGGCTTACTATCCTATCTTGTACCTTTAGGTGTTATGTTTGTCAGTCCTCGTTGCACGTCTATCAAAGCGTTCGTTCGCTATGTCACGTCTGCCGCTGCGGTGGCATGTTGTCTTGCCTGGTACTTTCAGGTCGTATTGCTGGTCAATCCTCATTGCACGTCTGCTGTAGCGTTTAGGCGCAATGTCACGTCCGCCGCCTGGGTGCCATGTTGTCCTGCCTGGAACTACAGGTGGTGTATGATCGTCATTTCTCGTTACACGTCTGCCTGAAGCGTTCGGGCGCAATGTCACGTCTGCCGCCCGCGGTGGCATGTTGTCCTGCATGGAACGTCCAGGTTGTTATACTTATCAGTCCTTATTGCATGTCTGCTTGAAGCGTTCAGGCAATGTCACGTCTGCCGCCAGCGGTGGCATGTGGTCCTGCCTGGAACGTCCAGGTTGTTAAACTCGTCAGTCCTTGTTGCACGTCTGCTTGAAGCGTTCAGGCAATGTCAAGTCTGCTGCCCGCAGTGGCATGTTGTCCTGCCTGGAACGTCCAGGTTGTTATACTCGTCAGTCCTTGTTGCACGTCTGCTTGAAGCGTTCAGGCGCGATGTCACGTCTGCCACCAACGGTGGCATGTTGTCCTGCCTGGAGCGTCCGGGTTGTCATACTCGTCTGTCCTCGTCACATATCCGCTTGAAACGTTTAGGCACCATGTCTCGTTGGCCCATGGTGGCTTGTTGACCGGCCTGGTACGTTCAGGTCGGTAGGTTGGTTAAAAAAAACGTGTGTTGGGGTCCACCGGCCAGTGTACTTCTAGCATGGGTGTCGCCTTCTGCATTCAGGTCATGAAGGTTTTATGTTCATCATGAATCTCTTTTTCACGCTACAGCAATGTTTAGGGGACTTCAGTTCTGTCGGCCTCCGTCTGTGGGTTCGGGTCCTCTTCCACGGTACCTGATCCATTCACGTCCGTATCCATACCCAGGTAAGTGTCAGCATTGGTCCACGTGGCGCCATCCACTGTCTTAGGGTCGGGCCATCTCACCCCTGCTAGTGACCAGGGCCCCCCCGTCACCAGGGTTTCCCCAGCATGCGTTTGTCTCCTCTCGGTCTCCTTTATACATGGTAAACTAAGGTTTTAGTCCTCAGGTGGTTACCAGGTTCGACCTGTCAGTCGGCGCGGCCAACATGTCCCAGGCTTCGGACATAGATGACGCTTCGTCCATCTCCGAGTCCCAGATTTCCGGTCTGACTGGCCATGGATCCCTCAGGAATTGGACGATTCCGAAGCTGGTCGCGGAATTAAACAGAAGGGGCATCAGCCACCTGGCGTCGGACAGAAAGGCGGAGCTGTATAGACTGCTGGTATCTAATCCGGGACCTTCCAGTGATCAAACTTTGTTACCCACAATTCAGAGTTCATTGGCACAGTTGCACGCCATAATGGGAAGTCTAGCTGCTTTGGTTGCAGACATCCAGACCAGGGTCATGGAGCTCGAGTCCAGGGCATCCACCACCTCGCAGCCAGTGGCTCCCGTGGCAACCCCACCCTGGCCTCTGTCAGGTTCCCCAGGTATGTCCTTCACTCCTCCGGCCATTGCCCCGGCTCACTTCATGGCAGAAAATATCAGGAAGGATATATTGGCAGGGAAAGACGTCAACCTGGCTTTAAATCTCTTAGCATCTCATGATGCTAATGAGAACAAAACTATTGATTGCGGAGAGGTCTCAGTAGTGTTGAAATCCAAAGATTCTCGCCTTAAGGCCTCATGCACACGACAGTTTTTTTTCACGGCCCGCAAAAACGGGGTCCGTGGGTCCGTGATCCGTGACCGTTTTTTCGTCCGTGGGTCTTCCTTGATTTTTGGAGGATCCACGGACATTAAAAAAAAAAAAGTCGTTTTGGCGTCCGCCTGGCCGTGCGGAGCCAAACGGATCCGTCCTGAATTACAATGCAAGTCAATAGGGACGGATCCGTTTGAAGTTGACACAATATGGTGCCATTTCAAACGGATCCGTCCCCATTGACTTTCAATGTAAAGTCTGGAGTTCTTTTATACCATCGGATTGGAGTTTTCTCCAATCCGATGGTATATTTTAACTTGAAGCGTCCCCATCACCATGGGAACGCCTCTATGTTAGAATATACTGTCGGATATGAGCTACATCGTGAAAATCAGATCCGACAGTATATTCTAACACAGAGGCGTTCCCATGGTGATGGGGACGCTTCAGGTTAGAATATACTGAAAAACTGTGTACATGACTCCCCCCTGCTGCCTGGCAGGTGCTGCCAGGCAGCAGGGGCAGACCCCCCCCCCCCTGTTTTTAACTCATTGGTGGCCAGTGCGGCCGCTCCCCCTCCCTCCCCTGTAGTTAACTCATTGGTGGCCAGTGCGGCCGCCCCCCCCCCCCCTCCCTCCCCTGTGCGGCCGCCCCCCCCCCTCCCTCCCCTGTAGTAAACTCGTTGGTGTCCAGTGGGCCCCCCCTCCCTCCCCTGTAGTTAACTCGTTGGTGGCCAGTGGGCCCCCCCTCCGTCCGCTATAGATAACTCATTGGTGTCCAGTGGGCCCCCCCTCCGTCCGCTATAGATAACTCATTGGTGTCCAGTGGGCCCCCCCTCCCTCCGCTGTAGATAACTCGTTGGTGGCCAGTGGGCCCTCTCCCCTCCCTCCCCCTCCTAATTAAAATCGCCCCCCTATCATTGGTGGCAGTGGTGAGTACCGATCGGAGTCCCAGTGTAATCGCTGGGGCTCCGATCGGTAACCATGGCAACCGGGACGCTACTGCAGTCCCGGTTGCCATGGTAGCTTAGCAATTTGTAGAAGCTTCATACTTACCTGAAGAGCTGCGATGTCTGTGACCGGCCGGGAGCTCCTCCTACTGGTAAGTGAAAGGTCTGTGCGGCGCATTGCTTATAGCACAGACCTGTCACTTACCAGTAGGAGGAGCTCCCGGCCGGTCACAGACATCGCTGCTCTTCAGGTAAGTATAAAGCTTCTACAAATTGCTAAGCTACCATGGCAACCGGGACTGCAGTAGCGTCCCGGTTGCCATGGTCACCGATCGGAGCCCCAGCGATTACACTGGGACTCCGATCGGTACTCACCACTGCCACCAATGATAGGGGGGCGATTTTAATTAGGAGGGGGTGGGAGGGGAGAGGGCCCACTGGCCACCAATGAGTTATCTATAGCGGACGGAGGGGGGGCCCACTGGACACCAATGAGTTATCTATAGCGGACGGAGGGGGGGCCCACTGGACACCAATTAGTTAACTACAGGGGAGGGAGGGGGGGCTGGCTACCAAGAAGTTAACTACAGGGGAGGGAGGGGGGGGGGCGGCCGCACTGGCCACAAATGAGTTAAAAACAGGGGGGGGGGGGTCTGCCCCCTGCTGCCTGGCAGCACCTGCCAGGCAGCAGGGGGCAGTCATGTACACAGTTTTTCAGTATATTCTAACCTGAAGCGTCCCCATCACCATGGGAACGCCTCTGTGTTAGAATATACTGTCGGATCTGAGTTTTCGCGAAGTGAAAACTCACCTCTGAAAAAGCTTTTATGCAGACGGATCTTCGGATCCGTCTGTATGAAAGCAACCTACGGCCACGGATCACGGACACGGATGCCAATCTTGTGTGCATCCGTGTTCTTTCACGGACCCATTGACTTGAATGGGTCCGTGAACCGTTGTCCGTCAAAAAAATAGGACAGGTCATATTTTTTTGACGGACAGGATACACGGATCACGGCCTCGGCTGCAAAACGGTGCATTTTCCGATTTTTCCATGGACCCATTGAAAGTCAATGGGTCCGCGAAAAAAAACGGAAAACGGCACAACGGCCACGGATGCACACAACGGTCGTGTGCATGAGGCCTAATCGAAAGTCTTCCATACCCGAGTTCGTGCTCGCTTTCAGTCTGTTCAGGGACGTCATCTGCTCTGCTCAGCCGAATAGGAGGGAAGAGCTTGACTCTTATCTCCATTAGGTCACCGATTTAGGCCACAAGTATGGGGGCTTGGCTTTTTACTATTATCATCGTTCCTTCGCGTCCAAGGCAGCAGACGCTCTTGCACAATTCCAGTTCTTAACAAATTGGGCTACGCTCGACATGGAGCTCTTCTGCAGATGTTTTGCAGGTCTCCGAGCCCCCCACTTGTGGTTCATGTCAGTTCATCTTTTATGCTACAGAATGGTGCCCCAATAAAGCTGTTTCCCAACCAGATAGAGCCCTTCCTGGCACGTCGGGGGTCCCCAGGGGCCCGGCCCTAATGGATAAGTTTGGTAGACCTATTGTCTATTTGGGTAAAAGTCAAATATGCAACAACTTCAATTTCGGTCACTGTATGTTCAGCGGGTTCAGGGCCCTCCATGTTTGCATGGTGTGCTTCGGGCTCAATCCTGGTCCACATGTCCAAAAAAAATCCTCCAAGCAGCCATGACTGACTGACATAAATGTGGACCTCCTCGGGGCGCTCCTGAAGGGTCATCTCGATCGCCAGTTTGTCACGCATCTGTTAACGGGTCTGTCACATGGGTTCCACACGGGGTTGGTGGCCCTCCCTCAGTCCAACTGGGAGTGTGAGAACCTTCTTTCCGCTAGGCGGGATCCGGAGGCAGTGCAGGCAGCTATTGTCGCGGAGTTGAACAAAAGGGTTCCTCATCAGCCCCTTCGATTCCATTCCCTTCGATGTTTGGAGGGTCAACCCTATCGTTGTGGTGGCCAAGAAAGATTCCAATAAAAAAAGGCTTATTTATGACCTCTCGGCTCCTCATTCTTCCAATGTGCCCAGTATTACCTCCCTCATACCGTCTGAAGAATTTAATATGAAGTACTCTTCAATGATGAGGCCATACAGTTCCTACTCAAGGCAGGTAGGGGAGCTTGGCTGTCCAAAACGGATATTGCGGACACATTCAAACTTCTTCCGATCCATCCTCAACTTGGATCGAAAGAAGTAATACTATGGTATCAGGTGGGCGGGCAAGTATTACTTTGCCAATCGCTTGACGTTTGGCTCCAAAAGCAGCCCTTGGCTGTTTGACCGGCTCGCTCAGGGCCTGCACTGGATCCTCGTCGAGCATGGGGAGGCCCCCATGTGCATCCACTACCTGGACGACTTCCTGCTGGTAGAGCACCCTTCCCAGCAGCCCTCTAGCTTGTCCTCCTTGTTGGAACTATTTTTCGCACTTCAAGTCCCTGTAGCCCCATGGAAAACGGTAGGCCCATCCAAGACTATCACCTTCCTGGGGGTCATTCTCAACTCTGTTAGGTTGGAAGCAAGGCTCCCCGAGGAGAAATTGTGGCAGATCCGGACGGTCATCCATGAAGCTTTCGAGTCCTGCTTCCTGACCAAGTCAAATCTCCAGTCATTACTGGGCAGGCTGAACTTCGCCATGAGGGTCATGCCCCAGGGATGTGCCTTTATTTCACAGCTCTTGCTTCTCCAGCCATCTGCTCCGGAACAGGACAGTATCATTCAATTGGAACAACAGGCCATGGCGGACCTGTCCATGTGGAACACGTTTATGCTCTCATGGAATGGGGTCAGGTTGTTCATTCCCCCCGGGGCCCCTTCCTCCCCCACGGTTTATTCGGATGCGGCCGCATCAAAGGGTTTTGCAGCCATATTTGGGACCAAAAGTTTGGACACACCTTCTCATTCAAAGAGTTTTCTTTATTTTAATGACTATGAAAATTTTAGATTCACACTGAAGGCATCAAAACTATGAATTAACACATGTGGAATTATATACATAACAAAAAAGTGTAAAACAACTGAAAATATGTCATATTCTAGGTTCTTCAAAGTAGCCACCTTTTGCTTTGATTACTGCTTTGCACACTCTTGGCATTCTCTTGATGAGCTTCAAGAGGTAGTCACCTGAAATGGTCTTCCAACAGTCTTGAAGGAGTTCCCATAGATGCTTAGCACTTGTTGGCCCTTTTGCCTTCACTCTGCGGTCCAGCTCACCCAAAACCATCTCGATTGGGTTCAGGTCCGGTGACTGTGGAGGCCAGGTCATCTGGCGCAGCACCCCATCACTCTCCTTCATGGTCAAATAGCCCTTACACAGCCTGGAGGTGTGTTTGGGGTGATTGTCCTGTTGAAAAATAAATGATGGTCCAACTAAACGCAAACCGGATGGAATAGCATGCCGCTGCAAGATGCTGTGGTAGCCATGCTGGTTCAGTATGCCTTAAATTTTGAATAAATCCCCAACAGTGTCACCAGCAAAGCACCCCCACATCATCACACCTCCTTCTCCATGCTTCACGGTGGGAACCAGGCATGTAGAGTCCATCCGTTCACCTTTTCTGCGTCGCACAAAGACACGGTGGTTGGAACCAAAGATCTTAAATTTGGACTCATCAGACCAAAGCACAGATTTCCACTGGTCTAATGTCCATTCCTTGTGTTATTTAGCCCAAACAAGTCTCTTCTGCTTGTTGCCTGTCCTTAGCAGTGGTTTCCTAGAAGATATTCTACCATGAAGGCCTGATTCACACAGTCTCCTCTTAACAGTTGTTCTAGAGATGTGTCTGCTGCTAGAACTCTGTGTGGCATTGACCTGGTCTCTAATCCGAGCTGCTGTTAAACTGCGATTTCTGAGGCTGGTGACTCGGATGAACTTATCCTCCGCAGCAGAGGTGACTCTTGGTCTTCCTTTCCTGGGGCAGTCTGCATGTGAGACAGTTTCTTTGTAGCGCTTGATGGTTTTTGTGACTGCACTTGGGGACACTTTCAAAGTTTTCCCAATTTTTTGGACTGACTGACCTTCATTTCTTAAAGTAATGATGGCCACTCGTTTTTCTTTACCTAGCTGCTTTTTTCTTGCCATAATACGAATTCTAACAGTCTATTCAGTAGGACTATCAGCTGTGTATCCACCTGACTTCTCCACAACGCAACTGATGGTCCCAACCCCATTTTTAAGGCAAGAAAGCTCATCAAGAGAATGCCAAGAGTGTGCAAAGCAGTAATCAAAGCAAAAGGTGGCTACTTTGAAGAAACCTAGAATATGACATATTTTCAGTTGTTTCACACTTTTTTGTTATGTATATAATTCCATATGTGTTAATTCAAAGTTTTAATGCCTTCAGTGTGAATCTACAATTTTCATAGTCATGAAAATAAAGAAAACTCTTTGAATGAGAAGGTGTGTCCAAACTTTTGGTCTGTACTGTATACACTCACCTAAAGAATTATTAGGAACACCATACTTATATGGTGTTGGACCCCCTTTTGCCTTCAGAACTGCCTTAATTCTACGTGGCATTGATTCAACAAGGTGCTGATAGCATTCTTTAGAAATGTTGGCCCATATTGATAGAATAGCATCTTGCAGTTGATGGAGATTTGAGGGATGCACATCCAGGGCACGAAGCTCCCGTTCCACCACATCCCAAAGATGCTCTATTGGGTTTAGATCTGGTGACTGTGGGGGCCATTTTAGTACAGTGAACTCAATGTCATGTTTCAAGAAACCAATTTGAAATGATTTGAGCTTTGTGACATGGTGCATTATCCTGCTGGAAGTAGCCATCAGAGGATGGGTACATGGTGGTCATAAAGGGGTGGACATGGTCAGAAACAATGCTCAGGTAGCCCGTGGCATTTAAACGATGGCCAATTGGCACAAAGGGGCCTAAAGTGTGCCCAGAAAACATCCCCCACACCATTACACCACCACCACCACCAGACTGCACAGTGGTAACAAGGCATGATGGATACATGTTCTTATTCTGTTTACGCCAAATTCTGACTTTACCATTTGAATGTCTCAACAGAAATCGAGACTCATCAGACCAGGCAACATTTTTCCAGTCTTCAACAGTCCAATTTTGGTGAGCTTGTGCAAATTGTAGCCTCTTTTTCCTATTTGTAGTGGAGATGAGTGGTACCCGGTGGGGTCTTCTGCTGTTGTAGCCCACCTTTCTTTCCCATTCTGACATTCAGTTTTGAGTTCAGGAGATTGTCTTGACCAGGACCACAACCCTACACGCATTGAAGCAACTGCCATGTGACTGGTTGACTAGATAATCGCATTAATGAGAAATAGAACAGGTGTTCCTAATAATTCTTTAGGTGAGTGTATATATATATATTAAAAATAAAAAATAAAACACACTGATGTACCAGCCCTGAAAAGGGCTCTTTGGGGTGCTGTCCTTACAGCAGATGAGTCTGTGGACACAGAACACTGCCCTAGCTAACGCTTTCCCTATTGAATCAGCAGCAGCAGCACTGTCCCTCCTCTCACAGAGAATGCAGCTTCCGAATGAATCTAAAATGGATGCTGTCCAGGAGGTAGGAGGGTCTGGGAGGGAGGGTCTGCTGCTGATTGGCTGGAATTTGTCTGCTGACTGTGAGGTACAGGGTCAAGGTTTACTCAATGATGATGTATAGGGGGCGGACCGAACATCGCATATGTTCGCCAGCCGCGGTGAACTCGAACAAGCTATGTTCGCCGGCAAATAGTTCGGGCCATCACTACTGCTTGGGACTTCCACTTCGACTTGGCACAAGCCATCAGTTCTCTGAAAGGTGCAGAGTCCACCACTTGGAAAAGGGGGGACTGCAGCACCAGCAACCTGGCCAGGAGCACATTCAGCTTCTGTACCGTTGGATGAGTGCACGCACACTGTTGTGTCTTGATGATTGCTTCGGTGATCGATTGCTGATGAAATGACAGAGGAGGAGGAGCATTGGGACCAGCAGATGATGGGAAGGACAGACAGCTCACTTCAGCTGAGGTGGTGGAGCCTTGACTGCCTGAAATCGGGTGCATGCCACTGGGTAATGCTGCAGTTAGTACGGCAGGCTGGACCACCACATCAGAGCCACGGTTCTCCTAGGACACTTTAGTGATGACGCAGGGCCATCGTGCCAACATTGGCACCCTAGCCATGCTTCACCTTCTGCCCACAGATTCTACAAATGACCATGTTCACCTCCTGCTGCGGCTTAACAAAAAACTGTCGCACCGCCGCGTAGGTGATTTTACCCCCAACACTCTGCACTGACTTCTACTGTTGCTGATTCCATGAACCCATGCACCACTGCTTTCTGGCAGTTAGGCTCCTGTTAAGTGGTTAGTCTATCCGGGCACTTTTGGCTCCCGACCTCCCACGGCTGCCACCCTGCTGACTACCGACCAGATAACTGCACCACACAAGAGAAAATAAGACCTATAAATATGGCCTTGTAAAAAAAATAAAAAAAAAATGGCTGTATCAAACAGCACTTGCATCCTAATAACATGAACGGTTTGCTGGAATTAGAGCTGTATAATGGTCATTTGTGTCCCCAGTCAGTGCAGCAAGGTGTAATCGGATTGTTCCTATTACCCAGGCTGTAACCTCAGCAACATGAATGCTGTGGATGAATTCCTCCCGATCCTTTCCCTGAACTTCTATACAGCAAAATAAGTTTTCAAGTCTTTCCTAGCACTGTCCCTAGCGCCTGGTGATGTCTAAGTACACTGGAAAATGGCTGAATCCAAGATGCCTGAAGCTATTTATAGGGCTGTGACATCACAGGGCTGTCTGCTGATACATTATACAGGGCTGTATAGCGACACATTATGTTGGAAGCCTGGTCTGAGTGGGAGTCTTTACAATGACAGAAAACTGATGAAAAAGTAACAAACACAATTCATAAGCTCATTTATGTTGCATTTTTGGCCAATCCTCTTGATTCAGCTTCTTGGGCATGGATGGTTCTGGTGGTTTTTTTTTTTTTGTTTCACAAGGAAGGGGTCATCTGGTGCTTTCATGATGGGTATTGACAGATGTTTGACACTGTCTTAGAACAAGGACATTCTTTCTCTCTGGGCATTTTTCCTTCTGTAATCATATTAAAACACAACAATATGCTCCTCGGGGGAGCATACCTCAACAGCTGCAGATATTATTGACCGTATCCCCCTGTTGACAATATCTGAAGGTAACATGACAACACTTGGCACTGTAGTAGACACATTATAAACCGAGGGTGTATTATCACAACTCAGTGAGAGTTCCTACTTGGACCAGATGTGCCCAAGTTGTGTCCAACTGGACAGTTGCAATTCCTGCAAAGCACCTCTGCGGATCTCTGTTAGGTAACCCACTCACTCACAGAATCCCCAATCAGGAGAGCTATGCCTCATGACCTATTGGCTGCGCTGCAGACTTTGTGGGATAGCGCCCACATTATACTGTGTGCCTCCATGGTAGTTAATTGCTACTGTTGGACTGACTAAATGCCCAGTGCACTGTTGGTGACCTACAGGGAGATACTTTACAATAGACTGCCATTTCTCCATACTACTTAGGAACCCAATTCAGAAGCTGACAGTACAGGGTCTACCTGAGGGAGACACTGGAGAGATGCTAGGACATGCCCTTATGTTGACACACTGAGCCAAGCTTAAGGAGCAACTGAACTTGTCAAAAAAAAATTAGGACCATATGTGCAAGGTCTGGTCTGCATCACACAACCAGACCTTGTCATTTCTTTTAAGGCACCTGCCCAACATGAAGTGTTCCCAAACTGAACTGTCCTACTGTCAACAATCCTTTATGAACCAACAGTATTGCTAATTGATGCAAGCAAAAGAGCTCATCTAAAATCCATCGTCTCCTCATGTTTGATGGACAGTGTCATCTGTGAGCTGTAAGGCCCTTTCCCCCTGAGGTGCACACATCTGGATATTGTGATGGCCTCTACAATAAAGAGGGCCATAAATGCCTAACTGCTCCAACAGACACCTGCGTGTAGAGATTGCGACGTGCCAGGCCACAGGGGTAATGTGTGAGGGTAATGGTGCGCAAAATGGGTACAATTTATTAGTGCAGCAAAAAGGTAGTAATACAACTATCAGATAAGTGGTGATCCTTTTATCAAGCTGGGCAGTTAGTTAAGGAGTTTTTCTAAGACTTTTACTTTAGGCAAAAACCAGGTTTCCTCTGTAGGAATACACGAGGTCCACTTGCTAGCACTCGGGTACTGAATATAATAATTTCTTACTTTGCTAAGCAATCCAATAAGGGTGTTCTCCCTGTGGCAGGCAAACTGTCGGCTACATTATTTATGCAGGATGCTCTCTGAAAAGTCTCAGGTCCACTATGTCCATAGCGGCATGTGGTAAAGGATAATTATGTGCACTAATCATCCGGTTGTGTCCAGGTACCTTTTTAAGTTCCTCCTGGTCACTGGAGCTTGTGAAGTCGATTGGCAAATTTTAGTTCTAACCTCCACTAGATTTTCTCTATATTCAGACTTAGACTTACTGTGATGTGCTGCTAAATAACTGTGTTTGTCCTCTCGAGGCTTGATCAGGGCCAAGAGGGTAAAGAGGCAGGTACATTGTGACTGGGTCTATTCTGCTCCTCCATATACAGGTCTTTCTAAAAAAAAAATAGCATATTTTGATAAAGTTCATTATTTTCTGTAATGTACTGATAAACATTAGACTTTCATATATTTTAGATTCATTACACACAACTGAAGTAGTTCAAGCCTTTTATTGTTTTAATATTGATGATTTTGGCATACAGCTCATGAAAACCCCAAATTCCAATCTAAAAAAATTAGCATATCATGAAAAGGTTCTCTAAACGAGCTATTAACCTAATCATCTGAATCAACTAATTAACTCTAAACACCTGCAAAAGATTCCTGAGGCTTTTAAAAACTCCCAGCCTGGTTCATTACTCAAAACCGCAATCATGGGTAAGACTGCCGACCTGACTGCTGTCCAGAAGGCCATCATTGACACCCTCAAGCAAGAGGGTAAGACACAGAAAGAAATTTCTGAGCGAATAGGCTGTTCCCAGAGTGCTGTATCAAGGCACCTCAGTGGGAAGTCTGTGGGAAGGAAAAAGTGTGGCAGAAAACGCTGCACAACGAGAAGAGGTGACCGGACCCTGAGGAAGATTGTGGAGAAGGACCGATTCCAGACCTTGGGGGACCTGCGGAAGCAGTGGACTGAGTCTGGAGTAGAAGCATCCAGAGCCACCGTGTACAGGCGTGTGCAGGAAATGGGCTACAGGTGCCGCATTCCCCAGAAACAGCGGCAGAAGCGCCTGACCTGGGCTACAGAGAAGCAGCACTGGACTGTTGCTCAGTGGTCCAAAGTACTTTTTTCAGATGAAAGCAAATTTTGCATGTCATTCGGAAATCAAGGTGCCAGAGTCTGGAGGAAGACTGGGGAGAGGGAAATGCCAAAATGCCTGAAGTCCAGTGTCAAGTACCCACAGTCAGTGATGGTCTGGGGTGCCATGTCAGCTGCTGGTGTTGGTCCACTGTGTTTTATCAAGGGCAGGGTCAATGCAGCCGCTATCAGGAGATTTTGGAGCACTTCATGCTTCCATCTGCTGAAAAGCTTTATGGAGATGAAGATTTCATTTTTCAGCACGACCTGGCACCTGCTCACAGCGCCAACACCACTGGTAACTGGTTTACTGACCATGGTATTACTGTGCTCAATTGGCCTGCCAACTCTCCTGACCTGAACCCCATAGAGAATCTGTGGGATATTGGGAAGAGAAAGTTGGGAGACGCAAGACCCAACACTCTGGATGAGCTTAAGGCCGCTATCGAAGCATCCTGGGCCTCCATAACACCTCAGCAGTGCCACAGGCTGATTGCCTCCTTGCCACGCCGCATTGAAGCAGTCATTTCTGCAAAAGGATTCCCGACCAAGTATTGAGTGCAGAACATAATTATTTGAAGGTTGACTTTTTTTGTATTAAAAACACTTTTCTTTTATTGGTCGGATGAAATATGCTATTTTTTTTTAGATAGGAATTTTGGGTTTTCATGAGCTGTATGCCAAAATCATCAATATTAAAACAATAAAAGGCTTGAACTACTTCAGTTGTGTGTAATGAATCTAAAATATATGAAAGTCTAATGTTTATCAGTACATTACAGAAAATAATGAACTTTATCACAATATGCAAATTTTTTTAGAAGGACCTGTACTTGCTTCCCTCTCTGTTCTCCACTCACTTCACTCTCTCCTACTACCACTTTCTTGTTACACCCCCAAGCTATATAAATGTGGTGCCAGCACCACCTAGGGGTGAATACATGTAATGGCACTGCCAGCCTGGTATTAGGAATTACAATACACTTAGAAATACATTCCATACAGATGTAGAAATGTAAAGTGTCCACTTGTATACACATGTGGGACGCTGCAAGATTAAACACAAGGACTGTATTACCTTTCCATTACACGACTGAAGACAAGGCAACAAAAGTTTCTGCAACAGTGAACCTAATCCCTCCCCCCGTGTTGGTAACCAGGTCACCGTACACTAGGGGTTATTATAGGTTTACATTGACTGCAGGCTCTGGCCAGTATATGGGGTATCCCTGATTTTATATATTATGTTCAGATCTTTAGGGATCCCCACCACAAATCTATTGTAACAGATTCCCAGTAGCGGTCTGTTGTAATGGTGTCTTTTTGCAGCCCTGTCTCACAAATGAAACAGGTCTCTGTCCTTGCAATTTCGTGTGGTTGAAAGCCACCCCCTTACATCTGTGTGGACAGAAATCGTTTTAAGTGTCCATTTTGTATACAATGACCGGACACTTTATTACCCCCCCCCCCCCCTTCACCACCCCCTTTGGGGTACATTTCAACACATGCAGTGCTCTGAGAGTCCGTTATGTGCCGTAGTATTAGATTTATAAAGAGCGATGACTGGATCTGCCGATGAATTGTATATTCTAATCAGTCGGCACTGCAGGCAGACTTTGCGGTGCTCGTGTCCTAGGATAGGCGTCCCGCACATTAGCAATAATGGTATAGAAGGATCGGCGCTCACATAATGTCTTGCGAAGTGTTTCTTTATTGCCACAAATTCATTCTGTGACTCGTTTCAACACAATCAATGTCTTTGTCAAACAGTAAAGACTCCCCAATACAAGCACATTTAAATAACCAGCCCAACAACCGAATAATGACGTAACCGTGACAACCAAATAAACATTTTCATTAGAGAAAAATGGAAAAACATCCAGAGGGATCAATTATATTCCTCAATATTCCAAGCAATGTCCATATATGTAACAGTTATTATTGCTTCAACTCCACTGTTGGAAATAACATGAATTAAAAATATATCGCACAATGTAAAAGCGAAGAAAAAGGAAAAAAAATAATAAATCGGATCTGCCGATGAGGCATTTGTCTTAGCGAACTGTGGATTAGAGAGGTTGTTACCCCAAACTATATAGATTTTTGTATTCATAGGCCTATCACACATGGATACCCACAGCTATATCTGGATATTAAAGATTCAGAATCGCATCAATTGCCTCCAGTCAACTTTATTCGTCACTAGCGGAAGGATCCGGCTTTGCTCGGTTCTATTTAATCTATTTCATTTAATGTTTGTGTGTTAAAAGACTATCCACTATAAGAGTGACCTCCACAGCCCCCCACCTCTTAACACTGTGCCCCGTCCCTTAAAACTGGAACTCCACAGCAGCCCACCCCTTTAACTTTGACCTTTAAAGCAGCCTTCCCCTTAAACAGTGACTTTCACAGCATACCACCCCCTTAACAGTGATCTTTACTGGATCGGTGGCGTGTCCTTTTGAACAGCTCACTGACAGCAGCACTGTACTGTCTGAGTGTGAGCTGCAGGGAAAGTCACCCGCCCTCCCACCTCTGCAGCTGACAGAAGTTGATTTTTACCTTCCTTTTTTTTTCAAATCCCTATTGGCTCAGGAGTGGGAGGGGGTGTGACCTAACCAGATAAGGGGTGTGTCTTAACAGGACCTGGGGGTGGCGTTTTAAGTCTTTTGATGGTGGACATATTGTGGCAGGGGCGTGTCTGGGCTCCTATCTGAAAGAATGATGCCCCTCTGGGCACCTTAATGGCTCATTTGCATACCAAATAAACTGGATTTTCAGAGGATAAAAACATTTGTTGCTGGAACAAAGGCACATTTTGAAACTAGATGGTGGTGGTGCTAAAGAAACCACAGGATGTTGGCTTGAAATCTGATTAGCTGTTTGTGGCTCCACCCACTTTTTTAAATTTGAACCCAAGTCACCCAATAACTGACTGACTGCCAAATTTGAGGACCCTGTTATTAACAGTCTAAGAGCAGCAGTAATTAAAATTTTCCCATATAAAACTAATGGCTGAATTGTGATTGGCTATTGAAGGCTCCACCCACTTCCAAATTCTAACCACACTTAACTAGTGACCCATGGTGCCAGTTTGGGGACTCTGGCATTAATATTGTAAGAATAACAGCCTTTTAAATGTTCTCATTAAAGTCAATAGGGAAAATCTGATATGTTTGTGGCTCCGCCCACTTTGAGTACCCAAAAATCTGACTTTTTTTTAAGTTAACCCCATGACCAAGTGACCGAAGCTTGGGGAGCTTTAACTTCAGAGCTGTTTGGCGAAAGTTGAATATTTTCCAAAGAAAGCCTATGGTAAAAAACTGGGGTCTTTGAGGGGCCGCCCCAGGGGCACAGAGGGTGGGATTGCCTAACAAAGCACAAGCAACGTGCACGGCTATGGGCCGATGACTTGTACAAAGTTTCGTAATTGTACTTCTAAAACTGTGGAAGGGGTAGCATGCTATCGAAAATCAATGAGAAATTTGATTGGTTGTTGGCGGCTCAACCCACTTTTTCTAACCTTGAAATGGAAACAAGCAATGGCCACATTTGTGATATGAGGTTCTTGACATCAATGTGTTAATAGCAGCATTTTTCGTTTTTCCCATTTAAAAAAATCTGGCAGTTTTTTGGGCTCAGTCCACTTCTTAAATTTGAATTACAGTGACCCAGTGTATTAAGTTTGAAGACCTTGCCATTAATGGTGGAAGAATGGCAGCAATTGAAATATTCCCATTGAATAGCACTAGGTAATATTTGATTGGCTGTTTTAAGCTCAGCTAAGTTTGGGTCCTGTGGCTTTAAAACTGTGAGAATGGCAGTCTAGTGCTACAAGATGAGAACAGAAGCTTGTCTGTAGGTCCTTTCTTTGAGGAATGGCAGCAGGTCAAATTCAGGGTTATTTAGTAGGCCTAGAATTTACCTTTTCTGGGAAGAGATTTCCATAAAGCGACCCCCCATGGAAGTCCTGTCCAGTGGCCCTTTTTGGGGTTAGGAAGCCCATATAGCAGTTGAGGTGTGTATTGAGGTTTTATGGTAGCTAGGTTCATTCCTGCAGTATGTCAGTATGATCGCCACCAATGATTGGTCTCCCTGTGAGGTCTGTGAAAATGCTAGAAAACCCTATTAATCTTTACCTGCTAACCACAACCCAAACCCATTACCCTAAATGTGCCCTAATAAGTGTTCAATAAAAAAAAAAATATATTTATTGATCAAACCTCCATTATCCAAGAAGCCAAACAAATTATGAAAGTGCATTTATTAAACACCATTATCTCAAACCCCCAACAAACCCCATTATCATATTCCCAAAAATAATGAAGTTATATTTATTCATCAAACCCCATCATGCCAAACCACAGCAAATAAATACAACAAAAAACTATTGTCACTGTTTCCACTTAAATCACTTCTTCCATTGCTCTAAAATGTCTTTGGTCCTTGGTAGATTGTTCTTCCATAGCTGCAGTCCAATGCATTTCCTCACCTCCTCTTCACTTGGCCGATGATCTTGAAGCAATCCTGTCAAGAATAAATAAAATCATGTATTAAGGCTTTGATGTGAAGGAGGCTATCCACTGTTCCTGCTATGTTTACCTCCTGAGGTAAACCATTGCATTAGGGTTATGTTAATCTTAGCGATTATATAGTGCACTCGCATCCTGTTCTGCAATTTCCTCCACCTGCCATATAAATGTTGCCCATGGACAGCAGACTCAGCAAAGCATATTTTATGAGGGGGTGCGTCCTTCTTCACACGGAGAGGATACTTTTAAATGAATTTTTCAAACTTTGATCTTATAACAGGCAAGGTTACAGGTTTTTCCACAACTTCAGTTCTGAAGAAGAGACACAGATTTAAAAAAAAGGTGATAATAAAATAGACAAACATAGGCTTTGCAAAGGGGAAATAATGTAAAGATATTACTGTTTAGCTACTTGGAGGTGGTAGGATTATCCTCCTTCTCTCGGCAGTATACCATTGGCATCTCTGATGCTTTCACCATGTCATCCATAATCTTTTCCCGATAGACACGTTCAGCCGTGTGATTAGAATGAGAAAGATAATTTTGAAAATATTTCTCTAGTTCCTCTCTTTGCATTTTGAGGACACAAAGGTTTCTGCATTCCGTCTGACCATCTGACTGGTCACTGTTTGCAATCCAAATCTATAAAACATAGAAAGAAATAGTAACATAATATTCAGTTTGTACATGATCAGCCTTTAGAACAGAAATCGATCACTGCTAATATATGTATAAAATCTTACTTGCAATGAAATCTCGAGATATCTTGTGATACACTGTGGATCTTTTGACCAGAAGAGGCGATAAAGTTCTTTATTTCATTTTTCCCCTGTAGAAATTTAGGTCTGACCGTGGTAAAATAGATATCAAACCACAAAAAAAAAGTAATATTCTAATACGTTCGATCAATAACAGATCAAATAAAGATACATTGAAAGACAGACAGATCTCAGATTGTATATTATAGGATAGAATTACCTTTTCCTCTTCTACATTCAATGTTATCACAGCTAGTTGATTGGCAGCCGTTTTATGCTCATGCACCGATATGCCCACATGAGTTCCACGATGAGTATTTCTTTTTTTCCCATAGCTACCTATTAAATAAACAGTGTGAGATTTAACCACGTCAGCCCCCTAGCTTAAACACCCTTAATGACTAGACCACTTTTTACACTTCTGCACTACACTATTTTCACCATTTATTTCTCGGTCATGCAACTCACCACCCAAATGAATTTTGCCTCCTTTTCTTCTCACTATTAGAGCTTTTATTTGGTGAGATTTCATTGCTGCTGACATTTTTACTTTTTTTGTTATTAATCGAAATTTAGCGAACTTTTTGCAAAAAAAAAATTACATTTTTCACTTTCAGTTGTAAATTATTTTTTTTTTTAAACGACATCTATATATAAATTTTTCTCTAAATTTATTGTTCTACATGTCTTTGATTAAAAAAAAAAATGTTTGGGTAAAAGTTAGCGTTTACAAACTATGGTACAAAAATGTGAATTTCCGCTTTTTGAAGCAGCTCTGACTTTCTGAGCACCTGTCATGTTTCCTGAGGTTCTACAATGCCCAGACAGTAGAAAAACCCCACAAATGACCTCATTTCGGAAAGTAGACACCCTAAGGTATTCGCTGATGGGCATAGTGAGTTCATAGAAGTTTTTATTTTTTGTCACAAGTTAGCGGAAATTTTCTTTTTTTTCCTTACAAAGTCTCATATTCCACTAACTTGTGACAAAAAATAAAAACTTCCATGAACTCACTATGCCCATCATGAAATACCTTGGGGTGTCTTCTTTCCAAAATGGGGTCACTTGTGGGGTAGTTATACTGCCCTGGCATTTTAGGGGCCCAAATGCATGCGAAGTAGTTTGAAATCAAAATGTGTAAAAAAAAAAAAAAAATGGCCTGTGAAATTCGAAAAGGTGCACTTTGGAATGTGGGCCCCTTTGCCAACCTAGGATGCAAAAAAGTGTCACACATGTGGTATCGCCGTACTCAGGAGAAGTTGGGGAATGAGTTTTGGGGTGTCATTTTACATATACCCATACTGGGCGAGATAAATATCTTGGTCAAATGCCAACTTTGTATAAAAAAAAGGGAAAAGTTGTCTTTTGCCGAGATATTTATCTCACCCAGCATGGGTATATGTAAAATGACACCCCAAAACACATTCCCCAACTTCTGAGTACGGCGATACCAGATGTGTGACACTTTTTTGCAGCCTATGTGGGCAAAGGGGCCAACATTCCAAAGAGCACCTTTTGGATTTCACAGGCCATTTTTTTTTTTTTTTTTTTTACACATTTTGATTTCAAACTACTTCGCACGCATTTGGGCCCCTAAAATGCCACGGCAGTATAACTACCCCACAAGTGACCCCATTTTGGAAAGAAGACACCCCAAGGTATTTCGTGATGTGCATAGTGAGTTCATGGAAGTTTTTTTTTTGTCACAAGTTAGTGGAATATGAGACCTTGTAGGAAAAAAATAAATAAAAATCAAGAATCATTTTCCGCTAACTTGTGACAAAAAATAAAAACTTCCATGAACTCACTATGCCCATCACGAAACACCTTGGGTGTCTTTGCAAAATGGGGTCACTTGTGGGGTAGTTATACTGCCCTGGCATTTTAGGGACCCAGATGCGTGAGAAGTAGTTTGAAATCAAAATCTGTAAAAAATGGCCTGTGAAATCCTAAAGGTGCTCTTTGGAATATGGGCCCCTTTGCCCACCTAGGCTGCAAAAAAGTGTCACACATGTGGTATCGCCGTACTCAGGAGAAGTAGGGCAATGTGTTTTGGGGTGTCTTTACATATACCCATGCTGGGTGAGAGAAATATCTCGGCAAGAGACAACTTTTCCAATTTTTTTATACAAAGTTGGCATTTGACCAAGATATCTCACCCAGCATGGGTATATGTAAAATGACACCTCAAAACACATTGCCCAACTTCTCCTGAGAACAGAAATACCACGTGTGACACTTTTTTGCAGCCTAGATGCGCAAAGGGGCCCAAATTCCTTTTAGGAGGGCATTTTTAGACATTTGGATCCCAGACTTCTTCTCATGCTTTAGGGCCCCTAAAATGCCAGGGCAGTATAAATACCCCACATGTGACCCCATTTTGGAAAGAAGACACCCCAAAGGTATTCAATGAGGGGCATGGCGAGTTCAAATTTTTTTTTGGGGCACAAGTTAGCGGAAATTGATTTTTTTGGGGTTTTTTTTCCTCACAAAGTCTCCCTTTTCCGCTAACTTGGGACAAAAATGTCAATCTGTCATTGACTCAATATGCCCCTCACGGAATACCTTGGGGTGTCTTCTTTCCGAAATGGGGTCACATGTGGGGTATTTATACTGCCCTGGCATTTTGGGGGCCCTAAAGCGTGAGAAGGAGTCTGGAATGTAAATGTCTAAAAAAAAATTATGCATTTGGATTCCGTGAGGGGTATGGCGAGTTCATGTGAGATTTTATTTTTTGACCCAAGTTAGTGGAATATGAGACTTTGTAAGAAAAAACAAAAAAAAATTAAATTTCCGCTAACTTGTGCCCAAAAAATTTCTGAATGGAGCCTTACAGGGGGGTGATCAATGACAGGGGGGGTGATCAATGACAGGGGGGGTGATCAGGGAGTCTATATGGGGTGATCACCACCCTGTCATTGATCACCCCCCTGTCAGGCTCCATTCAGACGTCCGTATGTGTTTTGCGGATCCACAAAACACATACGGACGTCTGAATGGAGCCTTACAGGGGGGTGATCATCCCATATAGACTCCCTGATCACCCCCCTGTAAGGCTCCATTCAGACGTCCGTCTGTTTTGCGGATCCGATCCATGGATGCGTGGATCCGTAAAACACATACGGACTTCTGAATGGAGCCTTACAGGGGGGTGATCAATGACAGGGGGGTGATCGGGGTTGATGAGGGGTTAATAAGTGACCGGGGGGGGGTGTAGTGTAGTGGTGTTTGGTGCTACTTATTACTGAGCTGCCTGTGTCCTCTGGTGGTCGATCCAAGCAAAAGGGACCATCAGAAGACCAGGTAGCAGGTATATTAGACGCTGTTATCAAAACAGCGTCTAATATACCTGTTAGGGGTAAAAAAAAATAAAAAATAAAAAAATATCGCCACTGGCAGGCTGGAGATCCACTCGCTTACCTTCCGATCCTGTAAACGTGCGTTCACAGGAAATCTCGCCTCTTGCGAGAGGACGTGCCGGCGTGTCCAGAAGTAATAACCGGGCCGTCGCCAGGACGCAATCCTGCGTACCAAAGGAAAAGACCGGCACTTCGCTGATGTAGATCACAATGTAGATTTATTCAGTCACATATTCAAATGGCATAGTGACGCGTTTCAGCACAAGTGTGCTTTCATCAGACTGCAATAAAACATCTTACACTCCAGCTATTTATACATAAATGAAACACAAAGGAACTGGCATACGCAATCCTGCGTACAGCGGTCCTGTAGTGGTTAAGTGGAAAGATAAACGTATATATTTCATAGAAGGCAGCAATATTGAAAATAAGGCTACTTACGGCCATATTCTGCACCACTCCGGGTCGCTGCAGCTTCCTCAAAACAATTACACTCCAGATAATTCTAAATATTAAAGTTTTCATTTTCTCACAGTTTTTCCTCATTTTTGGCCTTATTTAAAGCAGATTTAAAAGCGGGTTCTGCAATACTAAGGATGGATTCCAGTTCAGTTGCTTCTCGTATATCCTCTGCCAAACATTTTTCTCTCTGGAAAGAAAGTAATGGAAATGTGATAAATGCATAATATAAGAAAGTGACGTTTGTAGTGTACCATTTTTTTAAAATTATACATATTCATATTTTTAACACCTACTTCTTTGTGATGGTTTCTTTGGATATTCCTTTAGTCTTTTCTGGAAGACCCCAAGCTGACGCAAATGAATACCAGCAATGCTATAAGCCTCCTTGTCTTTTATCAATATGTCTGTTGCATCCATCAGGATATAAACCTCTTCAAATTCTTCATGTAATTGAAGACAGTTTGAGTATTTCTGATATCCAGTAGCTTGGCAAAATATTAATTTGTCTTCTGAATGTTATACATGAACTTCAGAGACTGCTTCTCGGTATATATATATATAAAATATAGGAAACGTGCAACATTCTCCACCTCCTGTTTGTACCTTACAACCCCTAAGGAATGTAACAAAATCGGAAATATATTATATATATATATATATATATATATATATATATATATATATATATATATATATATATATATTTTATTTTTATTTTTTTCCAGGGAATGCTTTTTGTACATTCCCACCATCTTCTTCCTCAGTGGGTTGTCCCATACAATGTTTGGCTGGACTGTCGCCGTTTGTCCCTCCGTTTTCTTTTTTTTCTTGCTCTTCTTGCTCTCCCTCTTTCCTGTCTTGATGTTGACTTTCTTGGCTATATTGTTCATATATGATTTGTAGTTGTGCATCTTCTTTTGTGTCCAATTCATTGATCATAGCCTGTATTGGTTGTGGTGCAGGGTCTTCAAAACTATAAGACAATGAGAGAGAGTTTAATTATCTGCGGGGATCCAACTCACCCCGGCCACAGTTTTCTTTCATTCCTCTACCCTCTGGTAGGCGTTTTAGAGCCCTACATGCCTGCACCACTAGGCTGAAGAACAGCTTTTACCCCAAAACAATCAGTCTCCTAAATGCTCAGAGATTATTGCCCCTTCCTAGGATAGAAACTACCACAGACTGAAAGTGACTGCTGCATTCATGAACCCATGATGACCTCTTGTCTGCAGTGGTGTCTGAATCGGTGTGTATACACTCTCAAGTACTTCCTACTTTATACGTTATTAAAAAAAAAAAAAAGCCACGGTTCTTCATGGAATCAATCATGTTGCAAATCAATTTTTCGCTACACAACCGTTCAGCAACCTCGATGTAATTTATAGCCAGTCCTTTTGATGCTACATAGGCCAGTTTTCTTTTGGCCCTTGCCAGGGTTTCTTTGATCTCCTCATCGCTGCCATACTTCAGGCACTTCCTAAGCAGATGGGTCCCCAAGATGTTGTCAATCTTGAAGCAGATGGGTCCCCAAGATGTTGTCAATCTTGAAGCAGATGGGGGTTCTAGAGATAGAGATAAATTTTTATTAAAATGTACATTATGGAAGAAAATTTAAACATTGCAACATAAGCATTTAAGACCAAATGATAAATTATCAACTCTTACACTTTGGATTCCATCTTAAAATGTGAGCTTCTACGAGATATACTGTAAAATATAAAGTAGACAAATTAACACAGCTTTAAAAAAGCTATTGGGTTAACAGCAAACACATTATATAGTATGAAAAGTATACAGAAAAGAAAGAGGGGGAAAAAAATGAGCAAATCCTCAGTTCCTGTAAAAATAAAACATTGGAGATCAGATCTGATAACAGTAGAGCTTCAGTGAATTTCCAAAAGCAGTCTCTTAAATTGAACCCAGAACTGCCCTTTTATACTGAAGCTAGGATACCTTGACCAATAGGAACAAAGAAGTATTTGAAGGTGTGAAAACTGGGTTTATGTGATTAAATTCAGTTTGGTAGGTAAGGTAGTATATTGCTATGCAAATTGTCTAATGCCAAAGCTAAGAAATGTGTTATTCCTTTTTATTCTAGAAATGTGTTGATGCAGATGCTAAAAAGTAACCTAGAGTAATCTCTAGAAAGAGTAACCTATAGTAACCTAATAAATCAATATAGATGAATATGAATATGAATAATCGGTCTTTCCTTAGGAACCCAATTATATTTCCCTTGCATTTTTGTATCATAACAGCTCAGCGATCCTCATAGCAAGCACCTTGGTACATCATTGACCAACTTTATTTTGGCCTCTGTCAGGGTTGCCTTGATCTCTCATCATCGCTGCTATGCGCTTCATGCACTTCCTAAACACATGGGTTCCCAGGATAGGAAGTAGTCCATATATAACAATAAAACAGTGTGCATTTGTATAAAACATAGTGCGCAAATTATAGTCCATGGTTGGACTATAGAAGCTTATCTTCAAAGTCGAGTACTTCTCCGGCAATCTTCAGTCCTTCTGAGGAAAAAGAAAGAAGAAAGTTCAACGTTATAACCTGATATCAGGACATTCACTGGAAGATTTGTGATTATGCACCAAATAAAATCAATCAATGTCTGGTATAGTTACCGGCTAGAGCTTGCTGGTGCTGTCTGCCTCTTCCCACGGGACCTTGTTGGCAATGAGGGAGTTTGTGCTCTGCAATAAAACATAAATGAACATTAATATACAATCATGGAAAGCATCCACTTATTAGCAAAACACAATGATATTATTTAGACAGTCTATTCACCTTGAAGTCCAGCCAGTATCATTCTGGTCACTGATTGTGTCCTGGGAAGTGATGTCCTTGTCTTCCTTGCTGCTCTTATAAAACACAAAGGGCTTAGCAATCAATATTGAATAATTGTTTTTACTCCCACAATCAAGTACCTTGAGGTGTTCTGGGAAGTGATGTCCTCGTCTTGCTCACTGTGGTCTTCCTGGCTTGCTTGATGATCTTCTGGATCCAGATTTCTGCATAGAAAACAGATAAAACGCAAATTACTTAGCAATCAATATTGCAGAGCAATAATGTTTTATACTCCAATAATCAAATACCTTGAGGTGCTGGCTTGTGGCTCATCACTGGTCACTTGCCCTGCTTGTCTTACTAGGTGGTAGCTATGGCAAATATCAGTTAGCGTCTTCTCCCTATAGCTTCCTTCGTTCGGCCGTGAGGTTGCCATGTGCCAAATATTTTGAAAACCTATTATTTTCTGAATCCGAATAATGAGGAATGGTCCAAGTTTCACAAACCCTCCTGACAAGCTGGCTAGAGATGTTGGGAAGTTTGAATCTAGGATTAAAAAGATGGTAAACACATAAGATATGACACTATATTTACACTTTGAAAATGATAAGTGACTTTTTAGAATCTTGCTTCTTGTGGTACCGCATGGGGTCATTGGAAACGTTATACATCTCTTTTCCAGAGGTCGATATGAAGAATATATCCTTTGGCAAGTCTTTGTGTAGCAACTTTGGTCTAACTTTTTCAAAGTAGACTTTAAACCACTGGGGGGGGGGGGGGTTATAAAAATAAGGTATGAGAAATTATTGAAAGGTCTTATTTCCATATTATGTTAACCTATAACCTTAGAGAAAGCTTACCATTTCT
Source organism: Bufo gargarizans (assembly GCF_014858855.1). Lineage (NCBI taxonomy): Eukaryota > Metazoa > Chordata > Amphibia > Anura > Bufonidae > Bufo > Bufo gargarizans. The sequence continues at coordinate 21,593,620 of NC_058081.1, forward strand.
TCCTTGTTTAGCACAAAAGTAGCCACTTATTGTGAAGCTCTTATGTAACTTAACACCAATTATAGCAAGATCTTCCCCATTATGTGTGTGGGAGATTCGTTCTTTCCACTCAGAAACCTAAGAGCCAAGAGTAAGAAAAGTTTAATGGACACAAAAGCAAAACAATAAGGGTCCATTCACACGTCCGCAATTTCGTTCCACATTCTGCGAAACGGAATTGCTGACCCATTTAATTCTATGGGGCAGCACGATGTGCTGCCCAGATCCAGAATTGCGGATCCGCACTTCCGGGTCCGCACTTCCGATCCCGAAAAATATAGAATATGTCCTATTCTTGTCCGCAATTGCGGACAAGAAAAGGCATTTTCTCTTCAGTGCCGACAAGGTGCAGACCGCAAAATGCGGAACGCACATCGCCGATGTCAGTGTTTTGCGGATCCGTGAATCCGCAAAACAAAACACACACGGACGTGTGAATGCACCCTTAGAATAAAGAAAGAGGATGAAAAAGGGACTCAAGGTCATATTTTGCACTACCCCTGGTTGTTGTAGATGTTTCAATACAAGCAGGGCCTCCGAATAATAAATAATTTCTAGATATGTTTCTCGACAGTGTTTTTACCTTGGACATCCTTGGAACACTGTGATAATGATTGTTATGCCACATCTAGAAGCCTGTGACATTCCTGGGGTGTCATTGAAGAGGTTGTCAATGCTCGGTACCTAAAAATAAGATACATATGATATTACTATATAAAATAAGCATATATTACTGTATGTATATATGTACAGAGAGAGAATAGCTCACCGTTTGTTGACAACCTCTCTAGAAATGAACTTTGACAACCTCTTTTGTATGTCGTCGGTCACCTTGTAAAAGAATTCGCAGGACCTATACAAATTTGGATGTTTCGTAAAGATGTTGGTGGATCTTAGCTGATAGGTCATGAACCTCCGGACATGTTTCAGGTAGTTGAAGATGGTCTGGTTTGCAAGATTTAAATCCCTCAGCTTGGTAAAGAAGGCGTTGGCCTTTTCCACATCCTTTACGAACTGCAGGTTTACAGTCTTTGGGTTCATGTAAAAAAGGAACCTTGCAACATCTTCAACTTCCTGTCTATAATTATTGACCTTCAAGGTGTCCTTCAGGTAGGAGGCAAAGCCCTTCAGCATTGGGTTGTCTCAGGGGCGTAACTAGAAGTGCCTGGGCCCCACAGCAAATTTGTGTGGGGCCCCCCCGCCCAAATTTTTTATATACTATTTTTACCCCACCTGTCTTTTTTTATTTATATGCAAATTACCTTCCTCACATGCCAAAAGGGCTGTCCCTCCGGCAGTTTGTGCCCAGCTGCGTCCATTATCACCAAGCCCAGCGCCGTCCCCCTATTAATTATTTACTGCTGTCCTCGTATTATTATTATTTTTCTAAGTGAGCCGCAGTCTCGCGCATGCGCCGATGTTACTCACGTGCGGGCCCGCGAGGTGTCCTGGCAGCAGCCTCAAGTAATGTAATCGCGCATGCGCCAGAAAGGGGAGAAAGCTGGCGCATGCGTGATTACACTACTTGAGGCTGCTGCCAGGACACCGCATGGGCCTGGATGCAACATCAGCGCATGCGCAAGACTACGGCGCACTTAGAAAAAAAAAAATGAACGAGGACAGCAGTGAATAATTAACAGCAGGAAAGTGGTGGCTTGGCGATAATGGGCGCGGCTGGGCACAAACGGCTGGAGGGACAACCTCTTGGGCACGTTAGGAAGGTAATTTGCATATAAATAAAAAAGATTAACCACTTTAACCCCGCTAGCTGAAACCCCCTTAATGACCAGGCCACTTTTTACACTTCTGCACTACACTACTTTCACCGTTTATTACTCGATCATGCAACTTATCACCCAAATTAATTTTACCTCCTTTTCTTCTCACTAATAGAGCTTTCATTTGGTGGTATTTCATTGCTGCTGACATTTTTACTTTTTTTGTTATTAAGCGAAATTTGACATTTTTCACTTTCAGCTGTAAAATTTTGCAAAAAAAACGACATCCATATATAAATTTTTCGCTAAATTTATTGTTCTACATGTCTGATAAAAAAAAAAATGTTTGGGCAAAAAAAAAAATGGTTTGGGTAAAAGTTATAGCGTTTACAAACTATGGTACAAAAATGTGAATTTCCGCTTTTTGAAGCATCTCTGACTTTCTGAGCACCTGTCATGTTTCCTGAGGTTCTACAATGTCCAGACAGAAGAAAACCCCCACAAATGACCCCATTTCGGAAAGTAGACACCCTTAAGGTATTCACTGATGGGCATAGTGAGTTCATAGAACTTTTTATTTTTTGTCACAAGTTAGCGGAAAATGATGATTTATTTTTTATTTTATTTTTTTCTTACAAAGTCTCATATTCCACTAACTTGTGACAAAAAATAAAAACTTCCATCGAACTCACTATGCCCATCACAAAATACCTTGGGGTGTCTTCTTTCCAAAATAGGGTCACTTGTGGGGTAGTTCTACTGCGTTGGCATTTTAGGGGCCCATATGCGTGCGAAGAAGTTTGCAATCAAAATCTGTAAAAAATGGCCGGTGAAATCCGAAAGGTGCACTTTGGAATGTGGGTCCCTTTGCCCACCTAGGCTGCAAAAAAGTGTCACACATCTGGTATCGCCGTACTCAGGAGAAGTTGGGGAATGTGTTTTGGGGTGTCATTTTACATATACCCATGCTGGGTGAGAGAAATATCTTGGCAAAAGACAACTTTCCCATTTTTTTTATACAAAGTTGGCATTTGACCAAGATATTTATCTCACCCAGCATGGGTATATGTAAAATGACACCCCAAAACACATTCCCCAACTTCTCCTTAGTACGACGATACCACATGTGTGACACTTTTTTGCAGCCTAGATGCGCAAAGGTGCCCAAATTCCTTTTAGGAGGGCATTTTTAGAAATTTGGATCCCAGACTTCTTCTCACGCTTTAGGGCCCCTAAAAAGCCAGGGCAGTATAAATACCCCACATGTGACCCCACTTTGGAAAGAAGACACCCCAAGGTATTCAATGAGGGGCCTGGCGAGTTCATAGAAATTTTTTTTTTTTGGCATAAGTTAGCGGAAATTGATTTTTTATTTTTTTTCTCACAAAGTCTCACTTTCCGCTAACTTGGGACAAAAATTTCAATCTTTCATGGACTCAATATGCCCCTCAGCGAATACCTTGGGGTGTCTTCTTTCCAAAATGGGGTCAGTTGTGGGGTGTTTGTACTGCCCTGGCATTTGAGGGTCTCCGCAATCATTACATGTATGGCCAGCATTAGGAGTTTCTGCTATTCTCCTTATATTGAGCATACAGGTAATGAGATTATTTTTTTTCCGTTCAGCCTCTGGGCTGAAAGAAAAAAATGAACGGCACAGATTTCTTCATTCGCATCGATCAATGTGGATGAAAAAATCTCTGCCAAAAAAAAAAAAAAGGGGGGGAAAGGCGTCTTCCAGGACATAGGAGCTCCGCCCAACATCCATACCCACTTAGCTCGTATGCCCTGGCAAACCAGATTTCTCCATTCACATCAATCGATGTGGATGAATAAATCATTGCCAGGATTTTTTATATATTTTTTTTTATATACAAAGTGTTTGCCAAAGCATAGGAACACCACCTCCTCCTCAGCTCATATGCCTCAGCAAACGTTTCTTTTACTGCAGAGGAGAAATCTCATCTTGCAGCGCCGCATACACCGACTTGTGTGTAATCTGACAGCAGCGCAATGCTTCTGTCAGAATGCACATCAGTGCTGCAGCTAGTCGATTGGTTGGTCCACCTGGAAGGTAAAAAAAAAAAAGAAAAGAAAAAACCAGGCCGCAACGCAATAATTTTATTAACTTTGGAACAGAACATATAAACTAACTTTTTGAACTGAACATTAACCCTTTTGCTTACCGGTAATTTTTTATTTTTTTTTACCTTTATAGGACAAACCTCTCCTTCCCCATGGGACAATGTGCAAAGCGCAAATCGCCCAAAGATGTGGCGAAGTGCGTTATGCACTTTGTCCCAGGTGAAAGGAGAGGTTTGCAGCAGCTGTGAGTGAATGGGCCCTAATAGCCCTGTGTGCCTGTCCTGGTGAGATGATCCCTATGCTAGGTGTACCTGTGTGTGGTACTTCCGGAAACACTCCCCTAAGCATAGGGCAGGGTGGTCAGGGCAGTCAGGACAGAAATAGCGGGTGTCACGCCTTATTCCACTCCTGCTACAGACACGACATCTTTTTCGGGGTGACGGTTGGGTTGAGGTACCGGCAACGACATTGGGGAAATGTCGCTCGTGTAGACGGCTAACTACACTGGTGGATGGGGCCACGGAACCTCCTGGGTACAGGAGGTTCTCGATGATCTCTTCCTGAAATTTGAGGAAGGATCGTGTTCTCCCAGCCTTACTGTAGAGAACAAAACTATTATACAGAGCCAATTGAATCAAATATACAGACACCTTCTTATACCAGCGTCTGGTTCTGCGGGAAACTAAATACGGAGACAACATCTGGTCATTGAAGTCCACCCCTCCCATGTGAAGGTTATAGTCGTGGACTGAGAGGGGCTTTTCAATGACACGGGTTGCTCGCTCAATTTGGATTGTCGTGTCTGCGTGAATGGAGGAGAGCATGTAAACGTCACGCTTGTCTCTCCATTTCACCGCGAGCAGTTCTTCGTTACACAAGGCAGCCCTCTCCCCCCTTGCAAGACGGGTGGTAACGAGCCGTTGGGGGAAGCCCGCGCGACTAGTTCGCGCGGTGCCACAGGCGCCAATCTGTTCTAGAAACAAATGCCTGAAGAGGGCCACACTTGTGTAGAAATTGTCCACATAAAGATGGTACCCCTTGCCGAATAAGGGTGACACCAAGTCCCAGACTGTCTTCCCACTGCTCCCCAGGTAGTCAGGGCAACCGACCGGCTCCAGGGTCTGATCTTTTCCCTCATAGACACGAAATTTGTGGGTATAGCCTGTGGCCCTTTCACAGAGCTTATACAATTTGACCCCATACCGGGCGCGCTTGCTTGGGATGTATTGTTTGAAGCCAAGGCGCCCGGTAAAATGTATTAGGGACTCGTCTACGCAGATGTTTTGCTCTGGGGTATACAAATCTGCAAATTTCTGGTTGAAATGGTCTATGAGGGGCCGAATTTTGTGGAGCCGGTCAAAAGCTGGGTGGCCTCTGGGACGAGAGGTGCTATTGTCACTAAAGTGCAGGAAACGCAGGATGGCCTCAAAACGTGCCCTGGACATAGCAGCAGAGAACATGGGCATGTGATGAATTGGGTTCGTGGACCAATATGACCGCAATTCATGCTTTTTGGTTAGACCCATGTTGAGGAGAAGGCCCAGAAAAGTTTTAATTTCGGAAACTTGGACTGGTTTCCACCGGAAAGGCTGGGCATAAAAGCTTCCCGGGTTGGCGGTTTTAAATTGTGTGGCATACCGATTTGTTTCTGCCACGACTAAGTCCAAGAGCTCCGCAGTCAAGAACAGCTCAAAAAATCCCAGGGCCGAACCGATCTGAGCTGTCTCAACCCGAACTCCAGACTGGGCGGTGAAAGGGGGAACTACAGGTGCGGCTGAAGTTGGGGACTGCCAATCAGGGTTTGCCAGCACCTCAGGGATTCTAAGGGGTCTACGGGCCCGTCTTTGCGGTGGCTGCGACGGGGTAACTAATGCACGTGCCACCGTACCAGCTTCAACTGCCCTTCTGGTGCTCGCCACTTCACCATGTTGTACGGCAGTGCTGGTACTAGGTCCAGGGAGGGCTGCGCTGCTGGTGTATGCCTCACCACGTAATCCGACAGCGCCAGCCCCACTCTGCTGCCCTTGAAGCGGATCCTGCGCAACCTGTGGTCTAGCGACACGGGGCCGGGTACGCCTGGTGCTATCAGGGACCTCAACCTCCTCGTCCGAACTTTGGGTCAGAGTGCCACTGCTTTCTACAGGTTCATATTCTGACCCGCTAGATTCATCAGATGAGGGTTCCCATTCCTCATCCGACTGGGTCAGAAGCCTGTAGGCCTCTTCAGAAGAATACCCCCTGTTTGACATTTGGGCAACTAAATTTAGGGGTATTCCCTGAGACTACCCAAGAAAAAAAGCAAGCCTGTCTTACAAATGGGAGGCTAGCGAAGTACCGGAGGCCGCTGCGGTTGATAAAAAATATCAAAACTGATTTTTTTATCGCCGCAGCGCGTGTAAAGTGAATGTGCAGTGATCAAAAAAATATATATTTTTGTCACTGCGGTGGGGCGGGTGTGGGCGAACGCACGTGTGGGCGACCGATCAGGCCTGATCGGGCAAACACTGCGTTTTGGGTGGAGGGCGAACTAAAGTGACACTAATACTATTATAGATCTGACCGTGATCAGTTTTGATCACTTCCAGATACTATAAAAGTACAAATGCTGATTAGCGATACGCTAATCAGCGAATAAGGGACTGCGGTGCGGTGGGCTGGGCGCTAACTGATCCCTAAACTACCTAACCAAGGGGCCTAAACTATCCTAAAACCTAACGGTCAATACCAGTGAAAAAAAATGTGACAGTTTACACTGATCACTTTTTTCCTTTCACTAGTGATTGACAGGGGCGATCAAAGGGGTGATCAAAGGGTTAATTGGGGTGCAGGGGGTGATCTGGGGCTAGTGTGTGGTGTTTGGTGTACTCACTGTGAAGCCTGCTCCTCTGCTGGATCCAACCGACCAAAAGGACCAGCAGAGGAGCAGGGCAGCCATATAACAGATCATATTTACTAATATGATCTGTTATCTGGCCTTTGATTGGATTTTTTAAATATCAGCTTGCCAGCCACGATCATTGGCTGGCAAGCTGATGACGCAACCCCCCCTTGAAGAAATGCCGGCCCGCATTGCGCATGCCGCGTCTCGCGAGATGACGCGCCAATGCGTGACTGTGCGCAGAGCTGCCGCCTCCGGACCGCGATCCTGTGTTAGGCGGTCCGGAGGCGGTTAAACTTGACTTAGAAAGATTAAACTTCCCCGGTAGTTACGCCACTGGGTTGTCTAATGAATGACGTTGGTACAACCCTTCAGCCATCATCTTCTTTCTTGTATCCACTGTCCATTTTGTCTGTAGGATTCTATAATTCAAATGGAAAATGCAACTAGTTAGACTAAAGACATTTTACCAATACTGAGAAGACATAGGCCGTCACAAAACACTGACCTCTGTGTTTGACTATCGAGGTTGTTATCAATTTCCTCCATTTCTCCATTTTCTCTTCTTTCTTGTCCTTCCTCATGGTCTTCTTCTGGAACGCTGTCTCTCTTCTATATCTTGATCCTCGGTCTCGGCTGGCATATCCTCAATTTCTTCAGGCTCCACATTGCCATGTGCGACCTCCAAATCTTCTTGAGGTTGTAATGTGTCCTCATAGTCTTCCGTGTGAAGTGGCTGTACTGTGAAATGGAAAAAAGCTCAGTCTCCAGCTTCCACACACTGAACTGCCAGGAGCTTAGATACATCTGAAGCTGAGTCTCCTCCCTCAACACATTGCACTGCCAGGACCTTAGAATAAAATTAGCCCTCACAATAGGAATCAAAACATAAAAATCACAAAAAGATCTATAAATGGTTTAGAGAGCTGATTTTACAGCAAGTTCAAAAACAATTATTTAACAATGTGTGTATGTCTTAGATAAAGATCAGTGTGTAAAGCTTCTAGTAACTCGATTCCCTATAGTAGGTGAGGGGAGAATGAGGTCAGCAGTTAGTGCACCAGCAGACCATTTTTCTGATTTTGAGTGATTTTATTCCCTCAAGAAATAAAGTTAACTTAATGTATTTTTTATATTCATTTCTCTTTTTATTATGATGTATTTGCAATACAGTAAAGTGTTGGTCCCCCATAAGATAGTTTGTTTTTTTGTTTTCACTCATGAAATAAAGTTTTTTTTTTGTTGGCCTACCACTGGGATTGGAAATTATTACATGGGGAAAGTAAGAAGCTATTAAAACAGGCATGTCGGGAGCGGTGAAAGGTCCTCTATAACAGTGGTCCTCAACTCCAGTCCTCAGGGCCCACCTACCAGTCAGGTTTTTAGGATTTTCTTAGTATTGGGCAGCTGATATAATTAGTGTCTATCCATCAGGATTTACCATAGGTATTCATTCTGTGGGATACTCCTAAATCCCGACCGGCAAGTGGGCCCTGAGGACTGGAGTTGGGGAACCCTGCTCGATAAGATATAAACTATTTATACCATACAGTGAAATGGGGGGAAAAAAATAAAAAAATTGCCACTTCACCTCCTACAAAAAAAAATTATAAAAAAGGATCAAAAAGTCAGAGACCTCAAAATAGTGTCTATGAAAGGTATAGATCATCAAAACAAAAAATTTGCCCTCACAATATGAATCAAAGCAAAAACACATTTTACATACAACTTTAGTTTGCTTTAAAATGCATACTAATAAATACATGCACTTACGTTTTGGATACAGACTCCTTGATTATTCCTTGAATTGAATATCCTAAAAATTTCCCTTTTGGAAACAAAACAAACTGCAGAAATAGTTGTCAAAAGACAAAATGTAAGAATATAAAAAATCTAAATCCTCAAATGAAGTAAATCACAAAAAGAAAAATGGCAAAAGTTGGCAAATTATCCAAAAAGCACAGACCGGTTTAGAGAGCTGCTTTTTCAGCAAGTTCAAAAAACTGTCTGTGTGTAAAGCTACTAATAGGACACCTTGATTAAAAGGGGCATGGTTTTAAACTTAGCAACTTAATTTTTTATATATTAATGCATTGAACTAAATATATATTTGCAATAAACTACAGTTTTGGTGACCCACAAGATTATTCCATGAGCAAAAACAGAAATTAAGTTGGTGTTTTTGGCCTACCACCGGAATAGGGGGTCGGTGTGAACAGAAACCACTCCCTGGCCAGGTGTAAAATTTTGCCACCTTGAAGATAAGAAAATTCCTAGTCTTTTGTTAGGCGTCATGCTAGAATAATAAAACTTCATGATAATTAGTTATTTTGTTTTATACTGCAATATCATTGGTCACTGACTTACATAAATACAGCTTCCAGAAACTAGGCCAGCAGTACACTTTTTGCCAAGCTTGGAAGCCAGTTCACAACTCCTTCTTAGCCTGGCCACTGCTCTCCTGGACTGTTCTCCTAGACTGCTGTTCTGGTTCCTTACCCCTCACACTTTTATTTAGCAAGCATTTTAAACTCAATAGCCTACTCAGATTAATTTTGTCTTTGTTTTATAGTTGAAGGCAAGTTATAGAAGAGAAAATATGGGCTCATACCAGAAGGAAAACCGCAATCCCTTGGTCTGCAAGCATTGCATGAGAATGCAAGGAAAGCGGTCAGTTCACCTCCACAAGGTGTGCAAGAAGGCAGTAAGCGACGCTGAGATCACCCAAGAGGTGGAGGAATCAAAGATGAGAAGACGTAAAGTAGCAGATTCTTTGAGTATTGTCTTCTATGACACCCTCAATTACAAGAGTGGATTTTAAAATGCACAAGAGTTTTGTAGATTTCTTGGAGCATCATGGATGCATTGTAGCAGAAAAACCATCTGGAAGGTAAATCTATACTTTAATATCCATCTATTTTATGTTAATGCTGTTTTTTTTTTTTGGTACATTCTTAAGCAACCTTCTGATGAAGTTACTGAACAAGATGAGTAAGTTCAATTTTTCTTTCTTAAATTTTGTAATATGGGTGTATTATAAAACTACTATGATTCTAGTGTACCCACTAACGGATAGTATGCACATTAATTGTTCACTCTGTCTCAGGACTAGCTGGTGTCCACAAGAAGCATTATGTGAATTCTCCAATGTTTTTGAACTTCAGAAAATACCTGACTATTCACTTCTCAGAGTTGAGCATAAGGCAAATGGTATGTATGGTTTTGCTATCACTTTGTATGCATTACAGGAACCTTGTTAGACATTGAATATATAAACTAACATCTATGTCTTTTCTTTTAGGTAGAAAATGTTGCCCGCTACTTATATTTCATGAGCCCAGATGAGATCTCTTTGGGATTTCTCAGTGACCCAGAGAAAACCAAATAATTTGTGAGCACCCACTTGCATGCGAAGACTATCCATTAACACAACTATTTAAATTTTTTTCTTTATCAGTAACAAGCAACTAAACCCTAAGGATGGCCACAGAGTACTAGCAGCAGCAAAGCTTCACGTGGTGAACATGTTCTCTCGGTCAGTCCAAAAGTGCGAACTAAATGACACAGATTACATCACATGCTACTACCTTGAAGCTTTTCTGATGCTCAATCATCTTCGCAAACCAACTGTGGTGCAAAACCTGATGGTGAAAGATTGGCTGGAGCGGAAGTATACCACCTACTTGGATGGAAGCACCAAAAAGAGGGTCTGCATTGTAAAAACGCAAGGGACTGCTATTGTGCTTACAGAGGAGGAGCTGGTAAGTGTTAAAAAAAAATATATTTCTTTCTTTATTATTTATATCATGATGAGGCAATTCCTTAACACTATAGTTTCCTTCTTATAGCTGTTCAACACATACTTTAAAAATATCAGACCAACCCAACTGGCAAAGGAATCGAAAACAGTGGAACAGTTTGTGTCGTGCAAAGGAAAACCAGTCACAAATCTGTGCAAAGACTTAGAGACTACACGAGAAGAAAGTGATCAGTAGTACTGAGAATAATTGTTATTATATCTAATGTCTTGCACCACTAAAGTGTCCTGTACCACTGCTAACAATGCCTTTATGTCCCTTAGGTTTCAGATACCTGCAGTAACTGGAAAAGAGGCAAAATAAGCTTTTGATCAGTGGGCTGAAGACAATGTCAGGAAGACAGAGAAATCGTAAATAATTATATCAACCTGGATATCAGCCAACTCAGATTCAGCAAAAATGCAGTTATCCAGGGTATGCAGATTCTCACCACGTTGAAGGGTGTAGATGAAACAGTAGTGGACCGTCTCATAAAAAAAGGAGGAGAGAAGGAGAGAATCAAGAAGAGGAAGCAAAAGAGGAAGGAGAAGGATTAGTGGAAGGCACTGCAAGTGATGAAGACTTTTTAGACCTTAAAGAGGAGAGCTTCCAAAAACGGCTTAAAATATATCCTTTAGGCCTCAAATAGTCCTCTCCATGCTTGAATGTTTGTAGGCAGGTGAGCCAGCTCAATGCACAATACTGCCTGGATAAATGGAGACAAACCCAATATAGAGATCTTATCAAGGATGTTGTTGGTAAGCTTCTAATAAATATTCCCTCTGTTTAAACTGCATTAATTGAAGTGACAATTGTTAGGACAGCAATATTATTTCTTTGGTACACTTACTGACCCCCCCCCCCCCCCCTCTTTTTTTTCTCATGTAGAACACTTCAGAAATCTTTCTAGCGAAGAGAAAGTGAAGGTTTATTTGGAACGTCAGGCCTGGGACACCAACGTGCCAAGAACAGTTGACATTCTACAAGCTTGGAGACCTCAAGAATCGAGATGAAAAGACAATATGAAATATATTAATGCTTTAATAGACTCCCAGGAGTGACCGGGACTTGTGGCTGTGGTGGATAAAAGAAAAGGTGGTTACTCCCTTAAAACCAGTCAGGCCTTTCGGAAAGGAGACCTTGTATGCGACTATCATGGAGTCCTAATGGATGGCAAGGATGCTGAGGAGCTACAAAAAACATTGATGAGAAATGTTATAGCTTCTTCTTCCAGGACAAAGGGAAGAAGATGTGCCTAAATGCCTCAAATGTACCTTGCTCATGCCACCAAGGAGTGTTTGACTTTTGGGAGACTGATCATTCTTCGAAAAGGCCAAATCTGAAACCTGTGCTCAAACATGTAAAGGACGTAAAACGGACAGTTATTCTCTTTGAGGCAAAGAGAGACCTTTCACCTGGCACAGAACTGTTCTTTGACTATAGTGTCCGTAAAAACTCATTCGGTGAAGGAGCAGAGCTAAGTTGGCTAGACACTTAACCTCATGCTGCTTTGTTTATTGTAAATACAAAAGAATGTTATAATTTGTCCAAGTGTAATATTAAGATACTATATTCTTGTTATGTTTTTTTCCCCATTCTGTTAATTATTAAACTGTTATGATTTTTTTTACCATTTTGTAATTATTACTGAGAGCAGGATCACCATATTCATCCATTGGCCTTGTTACCCTAGTCTCTAAATCTCTCATCTCTAATGTAAGCAATATCTGCAGATTTCTATAATTTAAGAAATATCTACAGAATTCAAAGGGCTGAACACAGAGTCAAGTTCCCAAAGTAAAGCCTGGAGCAACAGGGCTACAATGGTAGAAATCACAGAGTAAAGTCTGAATCTCCAAGGCTTACAATAACATACTATTGCATTGCATCCAATTCTACGTCGGCTAGTAGACATATTAGAGTGAATACACCTTTCATAGGTACATTGACACACTGATCACCATTTCAGTCAGGTGACTGGTAACGAGAGTTGGGTAACTATTTCCACTCACGGGCCTGGCTACTCAACTCTGTAGAAAAGAAAAAATGCTGTCAGCAGTGCCATCTAGGGTTTATAGGCGAGGTTGCATGCATTGTGATATTAATGGTGCTAGTAATCCCTATAGCATCCATACACCTCTATGCCTGCTACCTCACAGGTAACTGAGTGGGGTCACCATACCGATCCAGTGGCCTTGTTACCATAGTCTCTGTAGATTTTGCTTAAGGGCTGACCATAGCTGAACAGTCACATTTTTGCAACCCCAGGGCTGACCACATGGAGAGTTAAGTCTGGAGACCCAGGGCTTAAACCCCTGGACCCCCCTATAATTGGAATTGTGATGATTGAGCCCTAGGGAACACTAATAATTAAAATGAAGAATAGAACCCTAGGAATGACATTACAATGCATTTAAGCTCCAATACAGTGCATTTAAGCCCACTGTTACAGACTCGTATCACTATAGCTCCTTCAATGGCAGGCCGGAGAACCAGGGCTTAATCCCCTGGACCCCCCCTCTATAATTGGAATTGTGATTAGTGTTCCCTAGGGCTCAATCATCATTAAAATGAAGAACAGAACCCTAGGAATGACATTACAATGCATTTAAGCTCCAATACAGTGCATTTAAGCCCACTGTTACAGACTCGTATCACTATAGCTCCTTCAATGGCAGGCCAGAGAACCAGGGCTTAAACCCCTGGACCCCCCTCTATAATTGGAATTGTGATTAGTGTTCCCTAGTGCTCAATCATCATCATTAAAATGAAGAACAGAACCCTAGGAATGATAATATAAAAAGGCATTTAAGCCCACTGTTGAAGACTTGCATCTCTCCAGCTACCATCAAGAGACATCAGCAGCTTTAAAATGATCAAGCCGGTTGCTGAGGTGCTTCAATAGATGATCCCGGAAGCCCCAGTGCTGTAGAGTCATCCTCTTCAATGACACCCCAGGAATGTCACAGGCTTCTAGATGTGGCAAAACCATCATTCTCACAGTGTTTCAATGATGTCCAAGGTAGAAACACTGATCGAGAAACATCTAGAAATTATTTATTATTTGGAGGCCCTGCTTGTATTGAAACATCTACAACGACCACAGGTAGTGCAAAATGTGTCCGGGAGTCACGTTTTCATCCTCTTTCTTTATTCTTATTGTTGGTTTGCTTTTGTGTCCATGAAACTTTTCTAACTCTTGGCTCTTAGGTTTCTGAGTGGACAGAACAAATCTCCCACACATATAATGGGGAAGATGTTGCTATAATTGGTGTTAAGTTACATAAGACAGCTTCACAACAAGTGTCTACTTTTGTGCTAAACAAGGAAGCTTTCTCTAAGGTTATAGGTTAACATAATATGGAAATAAGACATTTCAATCATTTCTCATACTTTTTTTTTTTATAACCCCCCCCCCCCCCCACAGTGGTTTAAAGTCTACTTGAAAAAGTTAGACCAAAGTTGCTACACAAAGATTAGCCAAAGGATATATTCTTCATATCGACCTCTGGAAAAGAGATTTATAACGTTTCCAATGACCTTATGCGGTACCACAAGAAGCAAGATTCAAAAAAGTCACTTATCATTTTCAAAGTGTAAATATAGTGTCATATCTTATGTGTTTACCATCTTTTTAATCCTAGATTCAAACTTCCCAACATCTCTAGCCAGCTTGTCAGGAGGGTTTGTGAAACTTGGACCATTCCTTATTATTCAGATTCAGAAATGAATAGGTTTTCAAAATATCTGGCACATACCAACCTCACGGCCGAACGAAGCTATAGGGAGAAGACGCTAACGGATATTTGCCATGGCTACCACCTAGTAAGACAAGCAGGGCAAGTGACCAGTGATGAGCCACAAGCCAGCACCTCAAGGTACTTGATTGTTGGAGTAAAAACAATTATTGCTCTGCAATATTGATTGCTAAGTAATTAGCGTTTTATCTGTTTTCTATGCAGAAATCTGGATCCAGAAGATCGAGCAAGCCAGGAAGACCACAATGAGCAAGACAAGGACATCACTTCCCAGAACACCTCAAGGTACTGGATTGTGGGAGTAAAAAATTCTTGCTCTGCAATATTGATTGCTAAGCCCTTTGTGTTTTATATGTTTCCTATAAAGAAATCAGGATTCTGAAGATCGTCAGGCAAGCCAGGATGAAGAAGACTATACTTCAAAGGATGAGAGCAGCAAGGAAGACGAGGCCATCACTTCCCAGGACACAATCAATGACCAGGATGATACTGGCTGGACTTCAAGGTGAATAGACTGTCCAAAAAATATCATTGTGTTTTCCTAATGAGTGGATGCTTTCCACGATTGTATATTAAAGGGATTCTGTCATCAGATTTGAGGCCTATAACCTAAACATATGGCCAGATCCCTACTAATACCCTGAATCCGAAACGGACCTTATTAAATGCACCTGTGGCTCTATTATCATATAAAACAGGTTTATATAACCTGTCACTCACGTACCAAATGTGTCCAAGGGGACGTCTCATGCAGGGTGCCCGGCTGCAGCCATCTCCTTTTGGTGCCCAGCGCCGCCTTCTGACTAGAAATCACTGCCCTCCTTTTCAATAGAGCTGCCTACCTCATGTCATTGCCGCCTCTCTAACCTCAGTGCCGCCTCTGAAATCGTCCGCTCTCCTCAGCCAGATCCCGCACGTGCGCACTAGGTATAACCTGATGCGCCCGTGTGGACTCCTGGCAGCAGTCTCGTTAAGCGAAGTGCGCATGTGCCGGCCGGCGCACTTCGCTCAAACCTGCCTTGACTGCCCTATTGCAGCCATCCAACCTCTTACAGCCGGGTGCAAAGCTGTTTGGAGCGCACAGGCTGCTTTTCTACAGAGGCTCCCTTTAGATCTATTTCTATTCAATAAGGTATATAAGGTATATCCAAACAATAAACATCACTGCTGAATAATCAGATTATATAGCATTAGGAGGGCAATACTGGCAAAACTACAAATATAAATATTTATATATTTTGACATGGGGAAAATGATAGTGCCAGTTCCAGAGATAATGACACATATATGGCCAGAATATGTATATAATCAACTATAAATATCTATAAACACAGCACCAAGGGTACAATTTTTATTATGCATTCTATCCATACATATCGTTATATTCAGTTCAGCATAGGCATGATAATAATTAAGCCAAAATATATAAACACACACCACTATGGGGAGCGTTTAAGCAGCTGAGGATTATTGTACCAATCATCACCTGAAACAGAGCAGGAGGAATACGGAGAACAAACTCTGAAAAGTTCGCGATTGCCTAAATAATTATAGCCCTATGCACATGCCTACTGCTTTATTAGAAACATATTAAAATAGTGCAATATTTATCCCGGACTGTGCGGCGACTGACATTTACAAGATTATACAAACAGAGTCATCACCCTCTACTCAGCGTTTTACCTCTACAACGGACTATCATATAAGATATCTTTTATCAACTTTATTTTTTAAACAAACAGTGGCCACCATCATATGGAAAACAGTTTATGAAAGACTCTACAGACTCATTTTTTCCAGACTAATTTTTCCAAGACTTCTTTTCCAGATTTTGTCTTGATATATTTTTTCTTGATATTTTACAGGGTACTCATTACCCAGTGGTGATCACCCACTACTCATAATTTCTATTAAAAGACTATTCTTTTTTTAACTATACTTCTATTTTTAACTTTCTTCATTTCTACACTTATTGTTATACTTTCACCCATCTTACTACGAGAACTATAAATAAATTATTTAATTGTATCCAGATTTGAGTGTGCCTGCTTACCCTTGTTTTCCCTATGATTGTATGCTCCTGGCTGGGTGAGTCAGATTAAGCAGTCCTGCACCTCTATCATTTGCCTAAGCGGTAGAGCAGTCTATCCTATTTATTTACCTTGAAAATTATATATATATATATATATATATATATATATATATATATATATATATATATATATATATCTCTCTATCACACACATACACATATATACATATACAGACGTGGACAAAATTGTTGGTACCCTTTGGTCAATGAAAGAAAAAGTCACAATGGTCACAGAAATAACTTTAATCTGACAAAAGTAATAATAAATTAAAATTCTATAAATGTTAACCAATGAAAGTCAGACATTGTTTTTCAACCATGCTTCAACAGAATTATGTAAAAAAATAAACTCATGAAACAGGCATGGACAAAAATGATGGTACCCCTAGAAAACACAGAACATAATGTGACCAAAGGGACATGTTAATTCAAGGTGTGTCCACTAATTAGCATCACAGGTGTCTACAACCTTGTAATCAGCCATTGGGCCTATATATATGGCTCCAGGTAATCACTGTGTTGTTTGGTGATATGGTGTGTACCACACTCGACATGGACCAGAGGAAGCAAAGGAAAGAGCTGTCTCAAGAGATCAGAAAGAAAATTATAGACAAGCATGTTAAAGGTAAAGGCTATAAGACCATCTCCAAGCAACTAGATGTTCCTGTGAGTACAGTTGCACATATTATTCATAAGTTTAAGATCCATGGGACTGTAGCCAACCTCCCTGGACGTGGCCGCAGGAGGAAAATTGATGACAAATCTAAGAGACGGATAATCCGAATGGTAACAAAAGAGCCTAGAAAGACTTCTAAAGAGATTCAAGGTGAACTTCATGCTCAAGGAACATCAGTGTCAGATCGCACCATCAGTCGTTGTTTGAGCCAAAGTGGACTACATGGGAGACGACCAAGGAGGACACCATTGTTGAAAACGAATCATAAAAAAGCAAGACAGGAATATGCCAAACTACATGTTGACAAGCCACAAAGCTTCTGGGAGAATGTCCTGTGGACAGATGAGACAAAAATCGAAGTTTTTGCCAAGGCACATCAGCTGTATGTTCACAGACGAAAAAATGAAGCATATCAAGAAAAGAACACTGTCCCTACTGTGAAACATGGAGGAGGCTCTGTTATGTTCTGGGGCTGCTTTGCTGCGTCTGGCACAGGGTGTCTTGAATCTGTGCAGGGTACAATGAAATCTCAAGACTATCAAGGAATTCTAGAGAGAAATGTACTAGCCAGTGTCAGAAAGCTTGGTCTCAGTCGCAGGTCATGGGTCTTGCAACAGGACAATGACCCAAAACACACCGCTAAAAACACCCAAGAATGGCTAAGAGGAAAAAATTGGACTATTCTAAAGTGGCCTTCTATGAGCCCTGACCTCAATCCTATTGAGCATCTTTGGAAGGAGCTGAAACATGCAGTCTGGAAAAGGCACCCTTCAAACCGGACACAACTGGAGCAGTTTGCTCATGAGGAGTGGGCCAAAATACCTGCTGAGAGGTGCAGATGACTCATTGACAGTTACAGGAAGCGTTTGATTGCAGTGATTGCCTCAAAAGGTTGCGCAACAAAATATTAAGTTAGGGGTACCATCATTTTTGTCCATGCCTGTTTCATGAGTTTATTTTTTTACATAATTCTGTTGAAGCATGGTTGAAAAACAATGTCTGACTTTCATTGGTTAACATTTATAGAATTTTAATTTATTATTACTTTTGTCAGATTAAAGTTATTTCTGTGACCATTGTGACTTTTTCTTTCATTGACCAAAGGGTACCAACAATTTTGTCCACGTCTGTATATATATATATATATATATATATATATATATATATATATATATACACACACACACACACATACTTTCCAAAGAAAAAGGCAGCACTTCCAGGTTTCGGTGACAGGGCGAAGACCCCAAAACTTTATTCCCCAGCAACGTTTCAGCCTACTCAATGAGGCCTTTGTCAAGCTAGACAAAGGCCTCATTGAGTAGGCCGAAACGTTGCTGGGGAAAAAAGTTTTGGGGTCTTCGCCCTGTCACCGAAACCTGGAAGTGCTGCCTCGTTCTTTGGAAAGTACATATCGTGGAGGAGAAGCCGACCTCTGAGGAATTGCACCCAGTACACGGTCTGCTGCTGCGGTATTTGGATCTCCCTCTCCAGGCGGCACCACCCTCCAAATGTGGAGTAACAAAATGGGTGCAAAATCCAAGTACGGCAGCAGGTGCTTACCCAGTAGTAAAGATGAAAAAATTGGACTGCACTCCAAGCAAATCTTCTGAAAATCTGTTTTTTATTCACCCATAATGGCAAAGCGACGTTTCGGCTCCAACTGAGCCTTTCTCAAGGCTTGAGAAAGGCTCAGTTGGAGCCGAAACGTCGCTTTGCCATTATGGGTGAATAAAAAAAAACTGATTTTCAGAAGATTTGCTTGGAGTGCAGTCCAATTTTTTTATCTCTCTTATAATATATATTCACACCACTGGTGTGAATAAAGGGTTCACCACTTTTACTTCTGGAGTGCCGCTCATTTTTCCTAGAATTTTCATCAGGGAAGTCAGTCCATTCCCTTTTGGGACGTGCACCCGTTTTCTCATTTGGGAGCCATTGCCGCCATTTTTCTTTATATATATATATATATATATATATATATATATTTTTTTATTTTTTTTTCAAAGAAGAGGCCGCACTCCAAGATACGGTGAATAAACGACCCTCTTTATTTCCCCTGTGCGACGTTTCAACTGCTCTTTGCAGTCTCTCAAGCATAACAGTGGTGTCACAGCATTTACATTTATACCCACAATGCTTAGTGGGTCAATTAACAGTAATTGACAATAATATAGTCATATCAGATATAAAAACGTGAATTACAATAAAATATCATCATGATCGTAGATATAGCATGTGTGCCGGTTACAATCTTTACATACATCGTGCCATTTCGTCGAAATCACAAATCAATAGACAATACCAAGTGCATAAAGTGCCTTGTGCTTTGTGCCCAATTATAGTGATCACCTGTGTAACTTAATTACGCGGTACAAAACCGCATGGTTAAAAACTTACATAGTGGAGGAGTGCAATGATGGCAGGCATCTCGGCGTCCCTGTAGCCTCACCGCGCATGCCCGGTATCCTGGATACCGACGTACACAAAGGGGAGACGCAACCGGAATTGACGTCAAACCCAATGCGCACATCCGCATCCCGGCGCCAACCCCACAGCCGATGGAATGGAGGGCAACATCTCCCTGTCCAGCCTCCCGATCACATGACTTTGTCACGTGAATCGTTGCCTGGCAATAAGGAAGTGTTTACCCTCAGCACTACGCCGCCCCCGGAGCTGATCCGGGCACGGTCGTGAAAGCTATATCAGGGACAAATTAGCTGGAGAATGAAAAAGTCACGCACACCATTCTCATGGTTATGGTAAAAAAACAAAAATGTAGAGATATATACAAAAAAGGGATATCAAATTGTGAATATCGGAGGATAGTACTCCTTAAAGGGGGACACCGCATATATTGTTTTGTACTGTTTTTATGGAGAAAGGGGGGTATGGTCCATAAGGGTGAGCCACACAAGTGATCATCCCCATAAACCCGAAGGTCCGCGGGGCGCAAAATGTTGTCCACACCCTGCAACCCCACATGCCTTCTTCTACCCTCCATACATCTCCTATAGCCATAATTTCCTCCATTCACGATTTATCCATTTTCTCCTTCAAAGTGATACCAAGATTCAATTGTGTGCCCCATTCTCCCATTCCAAACTTATGTTGCCAGGACGACCGCCACCATTTTCCTCCACCATGGAAATAACTTGAAGAGTAAATATATCACTTTAGGATCCAAATAGTCCTAAAAAGAGAGAATGAAAAAATAATAAATATAATTTTGACACCAAAGGTGGTCACATAATCAATTCGGCGGACTGAAACCCACACAGGCGCAATAAGACCCAGTTTACATGATATTCCACTTAAAGTCTACATTCAGACCCTTAGGTTTGAGTGACTGTAGGCGATGTATCCACCGCAGTTCCCGTTGCTTAAGGGCCACTGTACGGTCGCCACCTCGCCTACCCCTCTGTACCTGGTCTATAATAATACACTTAAGGTCTTTCTCAGTATGTCCATACTCCACAAAGTGTTTAGGGACTGGTAGGTCCAATCTTTTGCGTCTTATCGAGAACCGGTGGTTATTTAACCGCGTTTTCATGTCACATGTGGTCTCCCCCACATAGAGGAGACCGCATGGACATTTCAACACGTAAATAACAAACGTGCTATCACACGTCAAATACTGACGGATGTCATATTGTACTCCAGTTCCCGGATGTATAAAGACACTACCCTTAATCATATAGGTACAATTCACACATGAAAGGCACGGGAAACACCCCGTCCTCCTTGCACCAAGAAATGTCTGCACCTTCTTTTTAATAGGGACATCGGCTCTCACTAATCTATCTCTTAGGTTAGTGGGCCGTCTATACGATAAGAGAGGAGGTCTCACAAATTTCTCAATCTGGGGGAAATTACTCCGTAGGATAGGCCAGTGTTTTTTTAAAACACCAGCTATATCCTTACTTTGTTCAGAGTAAGTTGTTACAAACGGGATCTGTTCAGATTTTGGTCTTCTCTCTCCCTCTTCCTGTGGATACTGAATTCTCTTCAGATTTCTGGCTAGATATTTTTGCGGGTATCCCCTCTGTCTAAACTTCTTGACCATTTCTCCATACCTGACAGGTAAGTTTTTTGGGTCCTGTACGATTCTCCTTACCCGCAGTAATTGACTGCGTGGTAGGGAATCAATACATGCTCTAGGGTGACAGCTTTCATACCGCAATAGCGTATTGCAGTCGGTGGATTTGGTGAAGATGTCCGTAGACAATCTCTCACCAACAATGGATACCATTGTGTCGAGAAACTGAACCTGTTTATCGGAATGTGTTCATGTGAATGCAATCTCACTATCCATCTCATTCAGATAGCCATGAAATTGTTCCAGGGATTCACTGTCCCCTCGCCAAATGAGGAAGATGTCGTCTATGTATCGCCACCACCCCAGTACTTTACTGAAGTGGTGGGACACAGACAAGATCTTCCTCAAGTGACGCCATGAATACATTTGCATACGTGGGAGCCACATTGGACCCCATTGCGGTCCCACGCAGTTGCAGAAAAAACTGCTCCCCAAACATAAAATAATTATGTCTCAGGACCAGATTCAAGAGCTGAATAATAAAATCACAACACACTCCTGAGTAGTCACTATGTTCCAAACATTTTCTGACCGCATTAACTCCTCGCTCGTGGTCTATGGAGGTATAGAGACTGGTGACATCGAAAGATGCCACCAAACATCCATCAGGCACTTTTACTGAGGAAATCTTTTCCAAGAAATCCTCTGTGTCCCTTATATAGGACTTGGTATTAATTGCATAGGTGCGGAGTAAGCGGTCCAAAAAGATTGAAACATGGGAACAGATCGAGTCAATACCCGACACAATGGGTCTCCCAGGGGGATTCGTCAGGGACTTATGTATTTTTGGCAATACGTAGATCATTGGTGTACATGGATTCTCAATGAGCAAAAAATTGTATACGCCCTCATCAATGATCCCATGATCACGTGCCAGATCTAAAACAGTTTTTAATTTTTTGATATATTCAAATTTTGGGTCCCCTGGCAGTTCCTTATAAACATTCAAGTCATTCAGCTGTCTCCTTATTTCACCCATATACCAGGACGTGTCCATGACAACAACCGCACCGCCTTTATCGGCTGGTTTTATGGTGAGGCTGTTGTCATGGCACATTTCGTCCAAAATTCTGATGTCAGTTGTGGTCATATTAGGATGTTGCAGGGGTGTATCATGGACCCTTGATTTCAGTCCACTAATATCCAGTGTCACAGCCTTAATAAATGTTTCAACCGTGTGGTGGTTAATCTGTGGTATGAAATCACTCTTAGGAGTCAGATTTACCTGTCCCAGAGTGAGCTCAGACCCACCAGTGATCGATCTATGGTCAGCCGGAGGTGGATGTTCAGAAAACCAAATTTGTAATTTGATATTCCTGAACAGACGCTGCATATCCACCTCAAGCTGAAACCAATCGACCCTTGTGGAGGAGCAAAATGACAAACCCTTTGACAATAAGGCTATCTGTGCATCAGACAGTAAGACTGAAGACATATTTACCACAGTTGGCTTGGAGATAAGACTCTTCCACCCCTACTGTTTGCCCCCTTTGCGACGTGTTGTCTGTTTCTGCGATCTCTGGTTCTGGCAATTTTTGGTGTTTTCTCCATTTGTGATGTTTCCTCCCTCCTCGTCTGGTTCTTTTGATGTAGGTCCCTGGCCTAAAAAAGGCATTGAATTTGATGCAGTATCCGATGTAGGTGCTGTTGTCATATTATTTTGTTGTTGTTGCTACGATCATGATAATATTTTATTGTAATTCACGTTTTTATATCTGATATGACTATATTATTGTCAATTACTGTTAATTGACCCACTAAGCATTGTGGGTATAAATGTAAATGCTGTGACACCACTGTTATGCTTGAGAAAGACTGCAAAGAGCAGTTGAAACGTCGCACAGGGGAAATAAAGAGGGTCGTTTATTCACCGTATCTTGGAGTGCTGCCTCTTTGAAAAATCTTGAAATTGACCTGATAGCCTAAGGTCAGAGGATTTTTTGCACTCGGCTCCACCAGTTAAGTAGTGCTGCTGCTATCTTCTTTGTGATAGATATATATATATATATATATATATATATATATATATATATATACACACACACACATATATACACACACACATACATATACACTTTATTTTTTCACATCATGTCCACAGTGGCGTAGCTAGAAATTACTGGGCCCCACATCAAATTTTTGAATGGGGCCCTTCTCCCCCAGTATTATTTTCACAAACCCTTCCATTCACGCCACCCCCATTTCTGTGGCTAGTAAAGCTCGCTCTCTCAGACCAGGCCCAGCAGCTTTTCCATTTGTTTTCTACACTGTCACTGTATATAATGTCAGTGTAATACTGTTGAGGGGGCCCTGACAAATTATTTTAGTCCTCCTCCTAGATGGGCCTCCTGGGTCAGGGCCCCAAAGCAGCCACTTCCCCTAATTCCCCTATAGTTTTGCCCATAATAATTATAAGGATATATATATATATATATATATATATATATATATATATATATATATATATATATATATAATATCTCTATCTCTTGTTAAAAAAATTAAGTGTCAACATTATGAAGAATGTAACTTCACAGTCCAAACTTTCCAAAAGACAATCCAAGGAACATACTGTAAAATAATTGGGCATTGTTTTCAAGGACACAAATTCACCATATTTGAAAGCCAACCAAAAGTAGGCCGTTACTTTGCCGGTAATTTTCTATGTGCCGCAGCAATTCTATGTAGCGGTCAAAACTTTATGAAACCTAAAGAATTTCTAAATATACTAGGCATGGCCACTATAAGTGAAAAGACATACCATCGTTATCAGACCCTATTCCTTTTTCCTGCCGTTCATAAAGCTTGGAGTTTTGAAAAAGGACTACAATCTGCCTACAGAGGAAGAACACTATGTGTTGCCGGAGATGGACGGTGCGATAGCCCTGGTCATAGTGCAAAGTTTTCTGTCTACACTATGATGAACACGGTCAACAACAAAATTATCGATTTTGAGGTTGTACAAAAAAAATAAAAAATCACGCAGTGTACGTCTTCAGTGGCTATGGAGAAATTTGTATTTAAAATTGTAATGGACCGGGTACTAGCCAATGGTGCTAATATCAAAATTTTTGCTTCTGACCGACATGTAAGCATTTGAAAACTAATGCGTACTGACTATTCCACTATTAAACACCAATTTGATGTCTGGCACTAAGCGAAATCTATAAAAAAACAACAACTTCATAATGCAACCAAAATGAAATTTTGCAAAGTAGTAACACCGTGGGTGGATGAGATCGCCCGGCATTTTTGGTGGTGTGTCAAGACCTGCCAAAACGATCAGGAGTTACTTAAAGAAAAATGGTTTTCATTGCTCCATCATATCGTTGACGAGCACCAATGGCACGGAACAGTGTACACTCAGTGCCCCTAGAAGAGAAAGGAGGAGAAAATATTTTGGCTTTTAAAAAGAAAATCCCGCTTATAAAAACATTGAGAAAATTGTAACCAGTGATGTAATACAGAAAGACTTGCCACATTTGATTTACAATTGCCACACAAGACAATTAGAAAATTTTGGCATAGTTTGGCACTAAAATTTTGTTCAAAGCGGATCCATTTTGGTATAGATGCTATGGAGGCAAGAAGAAAACTTGCTGCACTAACCCACAACCACAATGTTGGCAGACCACAAGCTACTGTCAAGGTAGCCAAAAAATAAAAATTCCGATTTTGTTACATACCTTAGGGGTTGTAAGGTACAAACAGGAGGTGGAGAATGTTGCACGTTTCCTATATTATATGGATAACGAGAAGCAGTCTCTGAAGTTCATGTATAACATTCAGAAGACAAATTCATATTTTGCCAAGCTACTGGATATCGGAAATACTCAAACTCTCTTCAATTACATGAAGAATTTGAAGAGGTTTATACCCTTTCTGATGGATGCAACAGACCTATTGATAAAAGACAAGGAGGCTTATAGCATCGCTGGTATCCATTTGCGTCAGCTTGGGGTCTTCCAGAAAAGACCAAGCAAAGGAATATCCAAAGAAACCATCACAAAGAAGTAGGTGTTAAAAATATGAATAAGTATTATTTATTAAAAAAATAGTAACACTACAACAAACGTCACTTTCCACTTAAATCTCACACTGTTTATTTGGTAGGTAGATGAATGGAAAAAAAATCCTCATCGTGGAACTCATGTGGGCATATCGGGGCATGAGCATAAAACGGCTGCCAATCAATGAGCGGTCATAATATTGAATGTAGAAGAGGAAAAGGTAATTCTAACCTATAATATACAATCTGAGATCTGTCTGTCTTTCAATGTATCTTTATTTGATCTGTTATTGATCTAACGTATTTGAATTTTACTTTTTTTGTGGTTTGATATCTATTTTACCAAGGTCAGACCTACAGGCGAAAAATTTAATAAAGAACTTTTTTATCTCCTCTTCTGGTCAAAAGATCCACAGTGTATCACAAGATATCTCGAGATTTCATTGCAAGTAAGATTTTATACATATATTAGCACTGATCGATTTCTGTTCTAAAGGCTGATCATGTACAAACTGAATATTAGGTTAATATTTCTATGTTTTATAGATTTGGATTGCAAACAGTGACCAGTCAGACGGAAGGCAGAAACCTTTGTGTCCTCAAAATGCAAAGAGAGGAACGAGAGAAATCTTTTCAAAATATCTTTCTCATTCTAATCACACGGCTGAACGTGTCCATCGGGAAAAGATTATGGATGACATGGTGAAAGCATCAGAGATGCCAATGGTATACTGCCGAGAGAAGGAGGATAATCCTACCACCTCCAAGTAAGTAGCTAAACAGTAATATCTTTACATTATTTCCCCTTTGCAAAGCCTATGTTTGTCTATTTTTTTATTATCACCTTTATTAAAGTCTGTGTCTCTTATTCAGAGCTGAGCTCATCTTTTAGCACTAGACCTCCTCTATTAACCCTGAACATATGGGCTTCCTAACCACAAATGGGGCCGCTGCACAGGACTTCCATGGGGGAAGGGGGGGGGGGGGTTGGGAGTCACTTTATGGAAATCTCTTCCCTGAAAAGGTAAATCCTAGGCCTACTAAATAACCCTGAATTTGACCTGCTGCCATTCCTCAAAAGGAAGGACCCACAGACAAGCTTCTGTGCCCATCTTGTAGCACTAGACTGCCAGTCTCACAGTTTTAAAGCCAGAGGCCCCAAACTTATCTGAGCTTAAAACAGCCAATCAAATATTACCTAGTGCTATTCAATGGGAATATTTCAATTGCTGCAATTCTTCCACCATTAATGGCAGGGTCTTCAAACTTAATACACTCGGTCCCTGGGTGACTGGAGTTCAAATGTAAGTGGACGGAGCCCAAAAACTGCCAGATTTTTTTTTAAATGGGAAAAACTAAAAATGATGATATTCTCACATTGATGTCAAGAACCTCATATCACAAATGTGGTCATTGGTTGTTTCCATTTCAAGGTTAGAAAATGTGGGTTGAGCCACCAACAACCAAATTTCTCAGATTTTCGATAGCATGCTACCCCTTACACAGTTTTAGGAGTACAATTACGAAACATTGTACAAGTTTTCGGCCCATAGCCGCGCACGTTGCTGGTGCTTTGTTAGGCCCTGTGCCCCTGGGGCGGCCCCTCAAAGACCCCATTTTTTCCCCATAGGCTTTTATTGGAAAATTTTCAACTTTCGCAAAACAGCTCTGAAGTTAACTCCCCAAACTTGGGTCACTTGGTCATGGGGTCAACTTAAAAAATAGTCCGATTTTGGGTACTCAAAGTGGGCGGAAGCCACAAACATCAGTTTTTCACTATTGACTTTAATGAGAATGTAAAAGGCTGTTATTCTTACAATATGAAAGCCAGAGTCCCAAAACTGGCACCATGGGTCATTGGTTGAGTGTGGTTAGAATTTAGGAAGAGTGGGTGGGGCCTTCAATAGCCGATCACAATTCAGCCATTTGTTTAATATGGGAAAATTTAAATTACTGTCGCTCTTAGACTGTTAATGGCAGGGTCCTCAAATTTGGCAGTCAGTCAGTTATTGGGTGACTAGGGTTCAAATTTTAAAGTGGGTGGAGCCACAAACAGCTAATCAGATTTCAAGCCAACATCCTGTAGTTTCTTCAGAAACACCACCATCTAGTTTCAAGATGTGCCTTTGTTCCAGGAATAGATTTTTTTATCCTCTGAAAATCCAGTTTGGTATGCAAATGAGCCATTAAGGTGCCCAGAGGGGCATCATTCTTGCAAGAAGGAGCCCATACACGCCCCCTGCCACAATTTATTCACCCTCAAAAGGACTTAAAACCCCGCCCCCAGGTCCTGCTAAGCCACGCCCCAATATAGTTAGGTCACACCCCAACCGGGATTGAAAAAAAAAAAAAAAAAAAAAAAGGAAGGTAAAAATCAACTTCTGTCAGCTTCAGAGGTGGGAGGGAGGGTGACTTGCTCCCTGCAGCTCACACTCAGACAGTACAGTGCTGCTGTCAGTGAGCTGTTCAAAAGGACACGCCACCGATCCAGTAAAGGTCACTGTTAAGGGGGTGGGCCCCTGCAGAGGTCACTGTCAAGGGGGTGGTATGCTGTAAAGGTCAAAGTTAAAGGTGTGGGCTGCTGTGGAGTTCCAGTTTTAAAGGGCGGGGCACAGTGGGGGAGGGGGGTCAGTGTTAAGGGGTGGGGGGCTGTGGAGGTCACTCTTATAGTGGATAGTGTTGATATCTTAACACACAAACATTACATGAAATAGATTAAATAGAACCGAGCAAAGCCGGATCCTTCAGCTAGTGACTAATAAAGTTGACTGGAGGCCATTGATGCGGTTCTGAATCTAATATCCAGATATAGCTGTGGGTATCCATGTGTGATAGGCCTATGAATACAAAAATCTATATAGTTTGGGGCAACAACCTCTCTAATCCACAGTTCGTTAAGACAAATGCCTCATCGGCAGATCCGATTTTTTTCCTTTTTCTTCGCTTTTACATTGTGTGATATTATTATTTTTAATTCATGTTATTATTTCCAACAGTGGAGTTGAAGCAATAATAACTGTTACTGTTGAGGGAAGTTTGGATTTAAATATATATGTATATATGCGCCCTTACATATATGCATGTATATTGGCCCTTTTATATTGTGTATATGTACATGCAGGTAGATGTGCCCCAAAGATCTATATATGTGTATCTGCCATGGCTCTCCCCCAGGTATCTCTCTCTCTCTCTCTGGTGGCTGGTGACTTCAAAGGCTAAGGGATCAATTGTTTTGAGGCACTTTGTTGAGTTTATCAGCCTAGTTACTATGCTCAGCCCCACCTTGTGTTTGTGACATGGCTGGGCATGTGGTGCTGCTAGCCTCAGGGGGCCAACTGGCAGGCATACGTCACAGTCACACTATGATGTCACATCCCTGAGGAGGGGGGAGGTGGGCTGTTTCTGAGGCCGATATAGGAGCCTGAAACCAGGAACAGGGGTCTCTTGGAATCTGGACTACAATCAGAGACATAGGGGATGGGAACAGCTCCCTGAAGGAAGAGAGGCCACATACTCCTGGAAATGGCTGAGTACCAACCATCCCCTAACCCCTGGCTGCAGCATTAATCCTGTACCCTGGAAGCAGCCCAGTCACCCCCTGTATAACCCTTGGTTACCCTTAACCTCTCCTGCCCCGAGTCCCCCTATAATCCTAATATCCCCTGTGTTCCCCCAGGATTGTAGATCCCTCATATCCCCTGTTCCGTAATAACCCCTGGTTATTCCCCGTAGGGATAGTATATTGTCAGGATTGGGTGGGCTGCTGGTAAAGTGTATGCATGTGTATTAATTCAATTGTAGTTAGAAGTTGGGGAGGACTTAGGACTGTGTTAGTATTGTTATAGTGTGTGAATAAATCCCTGCAGAGCATTAACCTCTACATTGCCCTGTCCCTGCAGAGTCCTGACCATTAACCCCTTCAATGCCTGATCCCTGCCCTGATAACCCACCCGCCTGGCTACTCACAGTCCCTACGGGGAGTTAAGTGCATTATTGTAAGTATAGCTAGTGTGTGGGGTGGAATTTGGGATTGTGCTGTGTAGTGTAGTTAGGTTTGTATTGTGTTTATTGTAGTACCGTTTCTATACTGCGGTGTGTACTTCTATATGTATATATATATTCATTTCCATTGATATATATGTTGAAGGCTGCTTGCAGCCTGTAATTGTAGGAGGAGCGTGCTCACCCTTTATAAACCCCCTCCTACAAGCAGGAAGGGCGCCCGTTGTTGCTTACTTTTTCGTGCATTGAGCAGCAGCAGCCTAGCGCCTGACATCACTTCCGGTCGTCTCGTCGGTGTGTCGTCGTACAGCCAGCCGCACTACCTGTGGTAAGTATAGCCGCTCCGCGGCTGGCCAGGCGCACCGCCACCGGCACCTCGTTCACTGGGTCGGCGGCGCTCTGCCCGTCAAGCTCCGCTCTGCCCGCCGCTGCAGCCCCCGCTCCCTGTGCTGTTCCTCCGGCGCTTGGCGTCGCGAGATGACGCGCCGCCTGGGGGCGGGGGAGGGCGGGGAGGCTGGCCGGCGGGCGGAGACGGCTCACGGCAACTGGGCCCATGCATCCACGCGGTGTTAACCGTACTGGCCGATGCTTCCTCTCGGTGTTGTTGTACTGTATTGGGGAATCGCTCCCCCAGCCGAGACGAGTCACGATACAGGACAAGGTTATTTGTTGTTCACCATAAGTACGTTGAGGCTGGTATAATGAAATGCTGAAATTCTATCCTAATGGTGCCAGGAGCCCATTGCGGGGGTCGGGGGCGCCGGGATCAGCGGCGCCCGGCGTACGGGTGCTGGCCGGCAGCATATTAACCCTCGCACTGCTGAAAAAAAAAAAATAAAAAAAAAAGATGTAAACAAGCTTAAATTGTTTCAATGCCAGGCCGGCCAACTGCCGCCCACACCAGGGCATTGGCCGGTCTCACCCCCTGGGTGATTGGGGGCGGTTGTTCCGGGGGTCTGGGGTCCGGCGGTGCCTGGGCCTCCCTCCGGTGCGGCCGCCCTTAGGTCTCCCAGGGGAGGGTAGAGGGGGGGGGGCAGTTTCCCCGATTCCTGCATCTCCGGTACTGGTCTACCTGGTCACTCAGGGGTAATGCCTCCCCAATTCGCCCCGGGCGCAATGTCCCCCTGTTTCGCTCAGGTGTATTTTTCCTGAATCGCTCAGGGGTAATGTCTTCCTGAATCGCTCAGGGGTAATGTCTTCCTGAATCGCTCAGGGGTAATGTCTTCCTGAATCGCTCAGGGGTAATGTCTTCCTGAATCGCTCAGGGGTAATGTCTTCCTGAATCGCTCAGGGGTAATGTCTTCCTGAATCGCTCAGGGGTAATGTCTTCCTGAATCGCTCATGTGCAAGGTCTCTCCGAATCGCTCTGGTGTCATATTCCCTAAATCATTCAGGCATGATGTCCGCCGGCCCCATGTCTGGGTCACGTGTTCCCTGGGTCACACAGGGGCCGGGTGTTCCTTGTTCGTTCAGGGTCATGCGTTCCCTGTTCGCTCGGGTAGCATGCATCCCCGTGGTTGGCCGGGCTTCTAGTGTTCCTGTCCGTTCAGGGGGCAGGTGTTCCCTGTCCGTTCAGGGGGCAGGTGTTCCCTGTCCGTTCAGGGGGCAGGTGTTCCCTGTCCGTTCAGGGGGCAGGTGTTCCCTGTCCGTTCAGGGGGCAGGTGTTCCCTGTCCGTTCAGGGGGCAGGTGTTCCCTGTCCGTTCAGGGGGCAGGTGTTCCCTGTCCGTTCAGGGGGCAGGTGTTCCCTGTCCGTTCAGGGGGCAGGTGTTCCCTGTCCGTTCAGGGGGCAGGTGTTCCCTGTCCGTTCAGGGGGCAGGTGTTCCCTGTCCGTTCAGGGGGCAGGTGTTCCCTGTCCGTTCAGGGGGCAGGTGTTCCCTGTCCGTTCAGGGGGCAGGTGTTCCCTGTCCGTTCAGGGGGCAGGTGTTCCCTGTCCGTTCAGGGGGCAGGTGTTCCCTGTCCGTTCAGGGGGCAGGTGTTCCCTGTCCGTTCAGGGGGCAGGTGTTCCCTGTCCGTTCAGGGGGCAGGTGTTCCCTGTGTGTGGGGGTCAGGGGGCATGAGCAGTACAAACCTGGGGGTCATGTGTTCCCGAGGTCACTCAGGCATGATTCCAGCCCAAGTTCACTTGGGTCAGGGTCACGCACCCTTTCGCTGCTTAAAGGTCCAGCTGTTCGCATCCCTCGCCGGGTATCGGTCCAAACACAGCTTGTTTCTTCACGTACAACAGGGTCTCGGCCTCCAGGACTGCGAGCTAGCTACTTTCGTTACGCCAAAGTCTCCTCCTTGTCCAGGTAAGATCCAGCCACGAGGCTGCTGTACACCTTGCCACTGCATTACGTATTCGTTGTCACAAACTCCCGTTCATAGGTCTCCATTTCACCTCGGAAATCAGTAGTGTGGTTCGCTCCATTTCAGGTAAGTAGCGAACACCTCCACGCGGTCAGACCATTCTCCGGCAACGCGTCTTCGGTCATCTGGGGGAGGGGGATGGAATCTCATCTGTTACCTTCATGCCTCCTCCATGCAGCTTCAAGATGTCGCAGGCCCCGGAGTCGGATGACAACTTATCTTTACCCGGGACCTCCGTATCAGGGAACGCCAGCAACCCCTCTCTACGGAGCTGGACCATCCCAAAACTGGTGGCAGAGCTCAATAGGAGAGGAATTCACCATCCCGCCTCTGTCAGAACTATTGGGTATGAATAAAGTCCATAATTATAAGGCCTATATAAGAGTATGAACATGAGCCTAAGGGACAACCATTTTTGTCTTATTTTAAAAGGCAGAGTGATTTTTTTTTCCTTTACTCTGAAATTGCTAACCTAAGGTTTACGATATATACCAAAGTGTTTACCTAAGTCTGTTTTGTGAGAAGGAGATGTCCCAAGGTCTAATGAAATGTAATGGCCTAGATAAGACAATGTATTTGAATTCTGATGATTTTAGTGAATGATTTTAGTGAATAATCTTTCTTTGTGGTTTTTATATTAATCAATATAGAAGTAGATTGATTTGATATCATCAATTTTAATAGGTGTGCTGAATATATAGTATATATGTATATATATATATATATATATGAGTATAGTCCTCATAGATATATTCAGTTTTAAGATTAGAAACGAGGTATAAACTCCTCTGTCATGTTTAGAATCTGTCTCAGTGGAACACTCAAATTAATTATTTCTTTCCTTGAATGGAGAAATGTGGACACAGGTGATCATGAACAAACCCTGTCTCCTCCAAGAACAATGAATTGAGATAGCCCTATTTATCTTGATTTAATTAAGTCTGGTCAAAAGACTTAAGGTAGTTGACCAAGTATAAAAAATCATTGTCTCTTCAAGATCTTCTCAAGGTTTTGTCTGAAACCTTAGATAACATTTATTGCTATTATATAAATAAGAGAAATAAGTGAGTGCTTCAATTTTTGTATGGAATACTAGTGCCATCTAGTGTTAGGGTAACAAAGATCTAGGGTATATTTTTCCCTAGAGGGAGGTTCTATTAATTATAAAGTGAGGTCACTAGTTAATGATAAAACTTGGCCAATCCCTTTCTAAGATAGGATAAAAAGATGGTATGGTCTGACAGAAGGGGTCGATCTCTCCCTCTCTCTCTGAACATCATCAAAAGACCAGATCCAACCCTGACCACCTGGCCAGTCATTGGAGGCAGCCATCTTAGAACCATTGAAACTGATTTCTGCTAGCTGACGTTTTGGTATAGTATAACCTTACCTATATTCTATAGGATAATTAATTAATATAATACATATCTATAGATATATTCAATTAACCATACTTTGTATAGTATCTGTTTTGGAATAAGATTGGGGTGTACCTGCAGCATCATCCTGAAAATTAATCCAATACAGGGAGATTGAAAATATACTAGTGAAAACACGGTATTATCTCCAAGGAACTGAATTCAGTTCTAGACCAGTATGGTTGATAATATATATATATTTATATAGATAAAAGATAAACCAGATTTGGGTTTAATCGGACATTTGTCGGCTGAGAGAAATCAAGTATTAAATTGATTTTAAATATAAGTGAGGGGTATTATTATAAGAAGGCATAATTGCGTATATATATGTTCTCACTTATTTTTGTCTTTACCACTATTTTGCATATCATTGATTGAATTTTATTACCGCCAATTTTATTATATATATTATTTTGCACTATAAATTGTATTAATAAATTACATATATATTTTGTCTGTAACTGGGTTTTGTCTTCAATTCAACGCAGATCACGAGCTTGTTTTAGCTTGATATTTATGATAATAAGTTAGAATCTCCTTTATTACCGATTTTAATTTATTCACATAAATCATATAGACTGTCAATCGGAGACAGCATAAATATTCCGACACCTCCGCGAGGAAAGCGGAGCTGTACCGTCTCCTAATGACGGCACCGTCAGGCTCAAGTGACCAACCTTCTCTCTCCTCAATCCAGCTAGCCCTCCTGCAGTTGCAGGCCACCATCGGCAGTCTGGCGGGTTCGGTGGCGGACATCCAAACCAGGATGGGGGAGTTGGAGTCACGGCCGGCAGCACCACCTTCCCCAGCCCTTCCGGCCTTACCATCTACATCCCAGGAGTCGGCGCCAGGTACGGTCCGTACCAGCCCCCAGATTGCCCCCTCACATTTCATCCCAGACAACCTGAAAAGGGACATCCTAGCGGGGAGGGACGTCAACCTGGCGTCCATTCTCATTGCATCACAAGATGTGTCAGAAAATAAGGTGATTAATTGCGGGGAGGTATCAGTGGTTCTGCGGGCCAAGGATGCCCGCCTGAACCGTAAGCTCTCAATCCCCGAATTCGTCCTGGCGTTTAGCCTCTACCGGGATACCATCTGCGGCAGCCAGCCACACAGGCGTGAGGAGCTGGATTCCTATTTATACCGGGTCACCGACTTGGGGTACAAGTACGGCGGGTCGAACTTCTATGACTACCACAGGTCTTTTTCAGCCAAGGCGGCTGCTGCCCTCGCCCAGTTCCAGTTAATCACGGACTGGGCAAACCTGGACATGGAGCTGTTCTGTCGTCATTTTGCCGGGTTGCAGGCCCCCACGTGCGCAGCGTGCCAATCCATCCAGCACACGGCCGACTGGTGTCCCAACCTCCCCACCTCGGGCCGGGAAGGTTCCCTGCCTGGCCCCTCCGGCGCACAGCGGTTCCAAGGGTCCACTGACAAGCTGGGCAGGCCCATTGCTTACCTAGGACAGAGTCAGGTCTGCAACAACTTTAACGCCGGGGGTTGTGGTTTCAACAGCTGCAGGGCCTTGCACGTCTGCTCCCTCTGCTTCAGGGCCCACCCCCGCTCCAGCTGCCCGAAGAGGCAGCGTAAGACGCTATGACTGGCCGACATCAATATTGAGCTCTTGGGCATCCTGTTGCGAGACCACCCCGATCGCCAGGCAGTGGAGTTCCTTCTCGCCGGCTTCAAGGGGGGCTTCGATACCGGCTTTGTGGCCCTCCCTCAAGTGTCCTGGGAGGGAAGGAACCTACAGTCTGCCATTCAAGACCCAGAAGCGGTAGCCACCCTGTTGCAGGACGAAGTTCGGAAGGGTTTTCTCCTAGGCCCGTTTAAAGTCATCCCATTTGCTACTTGGAGGATAAATCCTATTGGCCTGGTCTCCAAGCAGGCCTCAAATAAAAAAAATGTTTGATTTACGACTTGTCAGCGCCTCACATGTCACCGGTTCCCAGCCTCAACTCCCTGATCCCGTCAGAAGAGTTCTCGATGTCCTACGCATCCATAGACGAGGCCATTCAATACACCCGGATGGCCGGGGAGGTTTCTTGGTTGGCCAAGGACGACATTGCGGACACCTTCAAGCTGCTCCCCATTCTTCCTCAGCTATGGCGATATTATGGGTTGCATTGGGCGGACGGGTTCTATTTTGCTGACCGGCTCACCTTTGGGTCAAAAAGCAGCCCCTGGCTGTTCGACAGGTTCGCCTGTGCGCTGCACTGGATCCTTGACAATCATGGGGGGCTAGGTATGGTCATACATTACTTGGATGATTTTCTGATAGTCGAGAGGCCCGAGAGCCCCCCCTCGGGGTTGGCGAGATTGCTCCAACTGTTCGCCGGCCTTGAGGTCCCCGTGGCATCCGCCAAGACAGAGGGTCCAGGCACCAGGGTTACCTTCTTGGGCATCACCCTGGATTCGGTCCGCATGCAGGCCAGCCTCCCCGCGGTCAAGCTGGCAAAAATCAAAGCTGCCGTTTCAGCCGCGGCCTCTTCCAGGGTTTTGTCCAAGCGGGAGCTCCAGTCCCTGTTAGGGTTCCTCACCTGCGCATTCAAAATCATGCCGCAGGGCAGGTCCTTTATTTCCCGGCTCCTCAACCTCCTGCCAACCGCTCCGGATCAGGACTCCACCATCCGGCTGGACGGTCACGCCATGGCGGACCTTCGAATGTGGCGAGCTTTCCTGACCGGGTGGAACGGTATCTCGTTATTTGTACCATCCCCGGACGCGGCATCACCCACGGTTTTCACCGATGCCGCGGCCTCCCGCGGGTTCGCAGCCATCTTCTACCCGCAGTGGTTGGTCGGCAGTTGGCTGGTGGAGCTCCTGTCCGAAGCTGAGGCCATGAGGTCTTCGCCGCTATTGGAATTGTACCCCATAGTGGCGGCTGCCCACATCTGGGGTCCGCTCTGGGCAAACAGGTCAGTAATATTCAGAACGGACAGTCAGGTCCTGGTTGAGGTCATTTCAAAGGGAAGGGCAAAATCCCTCAGGATCATGGCCCTGCTGCCTAAGCTGGTCTGGCTGTCCCTGGAGTTTAACTTCCACGTTTTCGCCTTCCATGTCCAGGGAACGCAGAACGTGGCGGCCGACGCCCTGTCACGGTTTAACTTCGATATTTTCTTCCAGGAACTCCCGGAGGCGGATCCCGTCGGCATTCCAGCTCCGCCATACAGCGCCCTCCTGCTGAACTAGAGCCCTTGATAGCGACCGCACGGTCATTAGTCCAGCGGTCGCTAGCCGCCAACACCGCCAGGAACTACGACGCCGGGTTCAGCTTGTTTAAGCGGTTCGCTGACACCCACCCACAGGGGGAGGTGGACGAGGTCACCGTTATCATGGCCTTCATAGCCCATTGCCACACCCACCGCCACCTCTCTTTTAATACCATCAAACTGTATTTGGCCGGCATCCAGCACCACCGGATGCTCAGCGACCCTTCTGCCAGATCCATCTTTTCTAATCGGGCCATCAAAGCCACCCTCAGGGGCATTCAGAAGGTTAGCACGGCGGTCCAGGTGCGCAGGCATCCGGTGTCAGGTGAGCTCTTCCGCAAGTTATCCGCAGCCCTAGACGGTCTTCCTTTTGGGCAACCAGCAAGCATCATCACCAAAGCGGCCATGTACCTCGGGTTCTATGGGTTCCTCAGGCCCGGGGAGTTCACCTGCAGCGCCATCTCCCGCACAACCC
Organism: Bufo gargarizans; assembly: GCF_014858855.1. Lineage (NCBI taxonomy): Eukaryota > Metazoa > Chordata > Amphibia > Anura > Bufonidae > Bufo > Bufo gargarizans. Next base: position 21,630,228 of record NC_058081.1, read on the forward strand.
TGCTCAGGCGGCATCTCACCTGGCACTCTGATCACTTCATCCTATCCATCCCATCCTCAAAGACCAGTCAGACCGGTCCTCCCACAGAGGTGGAATTTTTCCCGACGGCCACCTGCTGGTGTCCTATCAAGGTGCTCAAGGAGCTCCTGGCCTCCCTTCAATCTTCCGATCTAGACGACCCGTTGCTCCCGATCAACGGTAGGCCCCTGTCTTCTACCCTGTTCATCTCCAATATCCGTACACTGGCCGCAGGGCTGGGTTTCAACCCTAGCACGATATCCGGGCACTCCTTCCGCATAGGGGCCGCATCCGCAGCATCAAGTCACCAGGTACCAGCGCATGTCATCCGCAAGATGGGTCGTTGGCGGTCGTCCTGCTTCACAAGGTACATTCCGAATCCACGGGCGGAGATCTCCAGAACCTTTTGGTTCACACTTTTGGTTATCCTTGGTGTTATAGTTCACACTATGCTTCAATAAATGCTTCACTCCCTACTACGTACCAGTTCTCTTTTTGGCCACTATTCCAGGCCATACCTCGTCACTGGCGCCGGGCACACTCCAGCCAGTTGGGTTAGGACAATCGGTAGGCATGCCTATTCTGTTCCTCGCTTAGCTCCTCCCACAAATATAAATACACATATATACATACATACATACATACATACATACATACACACAGTGGGATGCAAAAGTTTGGGCAACCTTGTTAATCGTCATGATTTTCCTGTATAAATCGTTGGTTGTTACGATAAAAAATGTCAGTTAAATCTATCATATAGGAGACACACACAGTGATATCTGAGAAGTGACATGAAGTTTATTGGATTTACAGAAAGTGCTATAATTGTTTAAACACTATTAGGCAGGTGCAGACATGTGGTCTCTGTTGTTGTCATTTTATTGATTCCAAAACCTTTAGAACTAATTATTGGAACTCAAATTGGCTTGGTAAGCTCAGTGACCCCTGACCTACATACACAGGCGAATCCAATTATGAGAAAGAGTATTTAGGGGGTCAATTGTAAGTTTCCCTCCTCTTAATTTTCTCTGAAGAGTAGCAACATGGGGGTCTCAAAACAACTCTCAAATGACCTGAAGACAGAGATTGTCCACCATCATGGTTTAGGGGAAGGACACAGAAAGCTGTCCCAGAGATTTCCGCCGTCTGTTTCCACAGTTAGGAACATATTGAGGAAATGGAAGACCACAGGCTCAGTTCAAGTTAAGGCTCGAAGTGGCCGACCAAGAAAAATCTCGGCTAGACAGAAGCGACGAATGGTGAGAACAGTCAGAGTCACCCCACAGATCAGCACCAAAGACCTACAACATCATCTTGCTGCAGATGGAGTCACTGTGCATCGTTCAACCATTCGGCGCACTTTACACAAGGAGATGCTGTATGCGAGAGGGATGCAGAGGAAGCCTTTTCTCCGCCCACAGCACAAAAAGTGCCACTTGAGGTGGGCTAAAGCACATTTGGACAAGCCAGCTTCATTTTGGAATAAGGTGCTGTGGACTGATGAAACTAAAATGGAGTTATTTGGCCATAACAAGGGGCGTTATGCATGGAGGAAAAAGAACACAGCATGCCAAGAAAAACACCTGCTACCTACAGTAAAATATGGTGGTGGTTCCATCATGCTGTGGGGCTGTGTGGTCAGTGCAGGGACTGGGAATCTTGTCAAAGTTGAGGGACGCATGGATTCCACTCAGTATCAGCAGATTCTGGAGACCAATGTCCAGGAATCAGTGACAAAGCTGAAGCTGCGCCGGGGCTGGATCTTTCAACAAGACAACGACCCTAAACACTGCTCAAAATCCACTAAAGGCATTTATACAGAGGAACAAGTACAACGTTCTGGAATGGCCATCTCAGTCCCCAGACCTGAATATAATTGAAAATCTGTAGTGTGACTTAAAGAGAGCTGTTCCTGCTCCGAAGCCATCAAACCTGAATGAACTAAAGAGGTTTTGTAAAGAGGACTGGTCCAAAATACCTTCAACCAGAATCCAGACTCTAATTGGAACCTACAGAAAGCGTTTAGAGGCTGTAATTTCGGCGAAAGGAGGATCTACTAAATATTGATTTCATTTCTTTTTTGTGGTGCCCAAATTTATGCACCTGCCTATTTTTGTTTAAACAATTATAGCACACTTTCTGTAAATCCAATAAACTTCATTTCACTTCTCAGATATCACTGTGTGTGTCTCCTATAGAATATATTTAACTGACATTTTTTATCGTAACAACCAACGATTTTTACAGGAAAATCATGACAATTAACAAGGTTGCCCAAACTTTCGCTTCCCACTGTATATATATATATATATATATATATATATATATATATATATATATATAGCGTAATGTTAGACTTGTATAATTGTATTGTGTAATAAATATTCCTTATTGTTCATAATACAGTGTATGGTGTTTACTAGTCGCCGCCCTAGTATAGTGATAGTAAGTCGCACGTAGTGTAGTTCAGTGTAGTGTATAGGTAACAGAGGTATCTATATTTATATATTATGATTTAGGCATAAATAGGCGGAGTCATCAATAGACAGCTCCTCCTATTTATGATTAATTATCGATATTTGCATAAATATTGGTGATTAATATTCCCCTATAACATTGGCGAGTCAGGCCCACTGCTAGGAATTTGTATCTGTGTTTGGTGAGAGAAATAGTTTACGCTGTGAACTAGTCAGGTGGGAGGGACGCGGTCAGTGGATTCTGAGCGTCCATAGCCTGATAGGACAGGTAAAGCTGATTTCTCAATCAGAATAAGACACAAGGCAATTTCTACAGCAGAGAACCTAAAATCTTTTCTGATTTTTGTGTATCAACTATTTTCTGATTGCCTTGCACGCCCACTTAACACTGGAGGTTAGTCGTCACATGCGTGACTGAAGAGAGGACCATCACCGTCGGAGCTGAACAGAGAAGTCTGGCTGGACGGGAGAAGGCATTAAAGAAACTCCTCCACGCAGCACACAAGGGACAACAAAGGACAGCACCAAGGAATATGGCCTCTCATCAAGACGTAAGTATGGACTTCTCCACACTACAGCAGCTAGCTAAACACAGCACATTTAACCCCATTCTCCCCACCACTCATAAGTCAGCAGAAATGCTGTGGTCCGATTTGTTAGCACAGGCTTGTAGTTATGACAAGCTTTGTGTTAACAAACGGACGGTATTGAACAAGGCCACCAGACGGCTTCGGATGCTAGCCAAACTTGCGCAAACATTTGAGGTTAGCATCTGCAATCCAAAGGAAGTTGCGCTGGTTTCTCGGTCAACGGAGACAATTCCTCTGAACATTCACTGCCAATTCTGTGCTAGTAATTCGGACCAGGTTTCGGCATTGCTGGCACAGCTGGCGGAGAATGTACAGTCTACTGTTGACCGAGATGCGCAGGTGGCTAGGTTAGAGTCACAGTTAGTAGAGCTGCAGAGGCAGAAGGTGGAAATTGAGGCCAAGTTGACTCAGTCTTATACTGAAGTCAAGGCCTTCAAGGAGCGGACTGCCTCTACTGACGTGACGGTAGCCAAACTGAAGGCTGAGGTTGCTGTAAGGTCCCAGCTAATGTCTGGCATGCAACAGGTTATCACCAATTTGGTGCCGGCCCTTTTTTCCGTAAAGTCAGGGTCGGAATCTCCCAAAACTTTGCCCTGTGCAGGGCAAAAAGGGGGGAAGAGTAGTCTGACCGGTCAAATCATCAGACCAAGCCAGTCCAGACTAACAGATTTTTCCCTGACTTTGGGAAAAAGAACTGTTGTGAAGAGTGCGTCCCTGAGAATGGAACAATTCAGGAGAAGGGAGCACGGCTGCAGTGTACACAGACCTGGGCCATGCAGAGCAAACATCAGATGTTTTGCATGTGGTGGCCTAGGTCACATATCGAGACACTGCAAAACAGATAGGAACATAACACACAGGACAGGAAACCAAAGTCACGTGTGGGAACAAAGGACACATTGCAAGGAATTGCCCTTGTGCAAGTAATTGCAATGTGTCCAACAGTAGTATTAGCCAGGTAACAAATTGTGCAGTGGGGTCTAGTCAGCTTGGCCATAAAGGGGTTACCTCTCGGCAGCATCACCAGCTGCTGAGGGGTCAGAATGGCCAAGCTAGGCTAGGCAACATTTGACACCCCTGTACTATTTGTTACACCGTTTGTTCCCTGTGTATGTCCATGTTGTGTGTTTTTGTTATCGGTTTGTAAGTTTTTCTTGATGTTGATGGTGGTGGTCCTTGTCTGCGAGTGTGTTCCACCATGCTGATTTTTGTAGTTTACATTCCTTGCTGCAAGTCCGGTCACTGCTGTTTTTGTTTCATTCTGTGTCCCCTTAGAGTGGAACAGTGTTATGTGGATCGAGAACGTATAGGTTCGCAAGCAGATAATTTCACACGGGAAATCCTGCACAAAGGATGATGTGATATTATTCTGGGCAACCAGGGTCTCAGATCAATACAGATAACGCTGTTGTGCTCAAGGTTTTCGGTAGGGCTGTGTTGCACTGGGGCAGACAGACAACATTGGTATAATGTTGTGCTGCGCACTTAATTCTAGTCCGAGTAGGTAGCACAGCTCTGATAGGGATTGGACGCAGAGTGTTTGGCAGCAGAGTGTGGACTGTGTTCTTGTGTTGTGGGGACCTGGGGAGCCAGGGCATGACTATGCTATTGGTTCTGCAGGCCTCCACAAGACAGGATCACAGGGGGAAATCAGCCTGGATACACATGAGTGGACGGGGATACGGTGCCATCAATAACAAAATGGTGCTTTGTCCACAGTACTTCAGTTATCCTAACCTAGTAGGGTGGCCATCCTCATCTGTTGGTGCAGAGGGATGTGTAGCAGAGGACGTGATCCTCTGAAGGTAGGGTGTTCAGACACCAGTGTTAGGATAACGAGGGGTCCTGTGAGATAAAGGGCAGCCCAATACCTTTCTCTACTCATGGGTCAAAGGTATTGGTGCTGGGATTTTTGACATCTAATTGCACCGTGAGGGGAGAAATCTCCCAGGAGCGCCTGGTATTTTCTTCTGTCATAGGTGTGTTCAATATGAAGCGGAAGAAAAACCCAGGAGATGCCACAGAAGAGCCAGCTATTCCCCCTGACACTCTTATGAGGCTCCAGAGGATCCCACTGGATTCTGGCAATCAAGCGACCTCTGTCTAGAGGTGTTCTAGGATGAAAGACTGTGCCACAATCCAGCGGGAGCATTATCTCAGGCTCTGGAGAAAGACTTGGAGATGTTTGGGTGGAAGAGCATATTCAGCTACCATCTCTTGTTTCACCCGGTGAAACTTCTTCTGGTTCTGGTCATCATCATCTACATTATCAGAGGATCAAGGGACTTATTGACCAAACACACCATGACCAGACAGAACTTTACTGAACTAACCGGAGGAGGAGGCTCAGGACATAACTCAAACATAGTCCTGTAGCCAGACACCTTATGGACACACGTTATTTCCCATTAGGGTTCAGGACGTATAACTTGTGCTATCCTGAAACCTCATAGCAATATGTACATATATTGATTTTGTATGTTGGTCGATTGTGTACCCATAGACACTCTAGGTACAAATGTGCGACAGCCTATGCCCAGGGAAACTCGCCCAACACACTGCGGCGAGTTATAATTTGGCTGTACACATTTGCATCCTATAGTCGTTTCCCATTGACAAAGGGGTCTGTGACCTACCTGTGTCTTTGGAGGTGTAGAGAGATAGGCCAGGTTGCACGAGTCTCTATGGGTACACACATTTAATGGAATTTGGTGGTGTTGGGAGGGATGTGACCTGTTTGTGTGTGAATGGGGAAGAGTAGATTCCCTAGGGACAGACCCCCCCCCCCCCCCTCCTTTACCAAGTTAATTTGCCACTTTAACCCCAAGAACGGTGACGTTTGTAAGGGTTGGACTGAATGTCAGTGAGTGCGGTGTTCTTTCCCGCAGTTAGAATTTGGGTACCATGACATCACTTCTTACCAGAAATCTGACCTGCCTTGTAAAGACCTACGTATCCGTCCATGGGAGAACCTCCCCAAGAACTGATTCCTCAATGAAGATGGAAGAAGCAGTGTCGGAAGAAAAGTCATGCCGTTACTAACAGGAAGCCATTCCACAGTTGACCGTACTACCTGGAGATCGTGAGGGTGAAGCTATCCCAGAGTCTGACTAAAGAAAGACTAAGATGGGGACGGCGGCGGGTACCTAAAGATCGACACTGACAGCGAAAACGAAAGGAGGCCAGTCCACGGTTGCTACATGGATCGACCAATAGACTGAGGGTGAAGCCATTCCAGAGTCATTGGGAGAGGCCGATACCTGAAGATTGACACTGACAGACCACAGACCAAGAAAGTTCCAGAGAAGAAGACTGTATTCTGTGGATGGAGACGCCTGGTTACGTTGAAGGGCAGGTCGGAGGCGTTAGTGCGCTATGGGTGATGACTAGGTAACTAAGGGCCATATTACTTCAGTCCTTCCTGAACTGTTACCAAGAGGGGGATTGAGGGGGCAAATATATCCCAACACTTCCCCAAAGTTTATTGTCGTATTGCGACAACAGGGGGATTGTTGAGGGAAGTTTGGATTTAAATATATATGTATATATGCCCTTACATATATGCATGTATATTGGCCCTTTTATATTGTGTATATGTACATGCAGGTAGATGTGCCCCAAACATCTATATATGTGTATCTGCCATGGCTTTCCCTAGGGAGGTATGCATGTATGTATGTTATATACTTAAATTCCCCCCATAGGTACGGCGTTCAGCCAGTTTCTGCAGGGGGTGGATATGTCTCCAGGTGGCTGGTGACTTCAAAGGCTAAGGGATCAATTGTTTTGAGGCACTTTGTTGAGTTTATCAGCCTATATACTATTCACGGCCCCACCTTGTGTTTGTGACATGGCTGGGCGTGTGGTGCTGCTAGCCTCAGGGGGCCAACTGGCATGCATACGTCACAGTCACACTATGATGTCACACCCCTGAGGAGGGGGGAGGTGGGCTGTTTCTGAGGCTGATATAGGAGCCTGAAACCAGGAACAGGGGGTCTCTTGGAATCTGGACTACAATCAGAGACATAGGGGATGGGAACAGCTCCCTGAAGGAAGAGAGGCCACATACTCCTGGAAATGGCTGAGTACCAACCATCCCCTAACCCCTGGCTGCAGCATTAATCCTGTACCCTGGAAGCAGCCCAGTCACCCCCTGTATAACCCTTGGTTACCCTTAACCTCTCCTGCCCCGAGTCGCCCTATAATTCTAATATCCCCTGTGTTCCCCCAGGATTGTAGATCCCTCATATCCCCTGTTCCGTAATAACCCCTGGTTATTCCCCGTAGGGATAGTATATTGCCAGGATTGGGTGGGCTGCTGGTAAAGTGTATGCATGTGTATTATTTCAATTGTAGTTAGAAGTTGGGGAGGACTTGGGACTGTGTTAGTATTGTATAGTGTGTGAATAAATCCCTGCAGAGCATTAACCTCTGCATTGCCCTGTCCCTGCAGAGTCCTGACCATTAACCCCTTCAATGCCTGATCCCTGCCCTGATAACTCCCCATAGGGACAGTGAGTAGCCAGGCGGGTGGGTTAAGTGTATTATTGTAAGTATAGCTAGTGTGTGGGGTGGAATTTGGGATTGTGCTGTGTAGTGTAGTTAGGTTTGTATTGTGTTTATTGTAGTACCGTTTCTATACTGCGGTGTGTACTTCTATATGTATATATTCATATCCATTGATCTATGAATATATTATATATATATATATATAGCGTAATGTTAGACTTGTATAATTGTATTGTGTAATAAATATTCCTTATTGTTCATAATACAGTGTATGGTGTTTTTACTAGTCGCCGCCCTAGTATAGTGATAGTAAGTCGCACGTAGTGTAGTTCAGTGTAGTGTATAGGTAACAGAGGTAGGTATCTATATTTATATATTATGATTTAGGCATAAATAGGCGGAGTCATCGCTAGACGATTTGTGCCTATTTATGAATATTAATTATAGATATTTGCATAAATATTGGTGATTAATATTCCCCTTTAACAGTTACATATATGGACATTGCTTGAAATATTAAGGAATATAATTGATCCCTCTGGATGTTTTTCCCTTTCAGTTTCTCAGTTTTTTCTCTAATAAGAATGTTTATTTGGTTGTCACGGTTACGCGACATTATTCGGTTGTTGGGCTGGTTATTTAAATGTGCTTGTATTGGGGAGTCTTCACTGTTTGACAAAGACATGGATTGTGTCGAAACGAGTCACAGAATGAATTTGTGGCAATAAAGAAACACTTCGCAAGACATTATGTGAGTGCCGATCCTTCTATACCAGGCATGCTCAACCTGCGGCCCTCCAGCTGTTGCAAAACTACAACACCCATCATTACCTGACAGCCTACAGCTATCAGCCTACAGCAGGGCATTGTGGGAGTTGTAGTTTTACAACAGCTTGAGGGCCGCAGGTTGAGCATGTCTGTTCTATACCATTATTGCTAATGTGCGGGACGCCTACCCTAGGACACGAGCACCGCAAATTCTGCCTGCAGTGCCGACTGATTAGAATATACAATTCATCGGCAGATCCAGTCATCGCTCTTTCTAAATCTAATACTTTGGCACATAACGGACTCTCAGAGCACTGCAGGTGTTGAAATGTACCCCAAAGGGCGGGGGAAGGGGGAGTAATATAGTGTCCAGAGCATCCTGCATAAATAATGTAGCCGACAGTTTGTCTGCCACGAGGGAGAACACCCTTATTGGATTGCTTAACAAAAGTAAGAAATTATTATATTCAGTACGCGAGTGCTAGCAAGTGGACCTCGTGTAATCCTACAGAAACCTTGTTTTTGCCTAAAGTAAAAGTCTTAGAAAAACTCCTTAACTGCCCAGCTTGATAAAAGGATCACAGCTTATCTGATAGTTGGATTACTACCTTTTTGTTGCACTAATGAATTGTACCCATTTTGCGCACCATTACCCTCACACATTACCCCTGCGGCCTGGCACATCGCAATCTCAGGTGTCTGTTGGAGCAGTTAGGCATTTATGGCCCTCTTTATTGTAGAGGCCACCACAATATCCAGAGGTGTGCACCTCAGGGGGTAAGGCCTTACAGCTTACAGATGACAGTCTCCTCATGTTTGAGGGACAATCGATTTTAGATAAGCTCTTTTGCTTGCATCAATTAGCAATACTGTTGGTTCATAAAGGATTGTTGACAATAGGACAGTTCAGTTTGGGAACACCATGTTGGGCAGGTGCCTTAAAAGAAATGACAAGGTCTGGATGTGTGATGCAGACCTCACTTCTAGCACATATGGTCCTAATTTTTCTTTGACAAGTTCAGTTTCTCCTTTAGCTTGGCTCAGTGTGTCAACATAAGGGCATGTCCTAGCATCTCTCCAGTGTCTCCCTCAGGTAGACCCTGTACTGTCAGCTTCTGAATTGGGTTCCTAAGTAGTATGGAGAAATTGCAGTCTATTTTAAAAGTATCTCCCTGTAGATCAACAGTGCACTGGGCATTTAGTCAGTCCAAAAGTAGCAATTAACTACCATGGAGGCACACAGTATAATTTGGGCACTATCCCACAAAGTCTGCAGCGCAGCCAATAGGTCATGAGGCATAGCTCTCCAGATTGGGGATTCTGTGAGGGAGTGCAGGTATTGAGACTGTCCAGTCGGACACAACTTGGGCACATCTGGTCCAAGTAGGAACTCCCACTGAGTTGTGATAATACACCCTCTTTTTATTGTGTCTACTACAGTACCAAGTGTTGTCATGTTACCTTCAGATACTGTCAACAGGGAGAGAGGGTCAATAATATCTGCAGCTGTTGAGGTATGCTCCCCGAGGAGCATAATGTTGTGTTTTATGATTTCAGGAGGAAAAAATGCCCAGAGAGAGCATCAGAATTGGCTTATGGATTTGGTAGCCAAAAGCAGGAGTGGGTACAAAACAAAGAAATAATGCAAATATTTCATTCACGTGTCATCTCCATTTTGGATCCTCTGTTTTTTGGCTTTAGCAATACTGATGGATTACTGACCAAATTCTGACCGAGTGAAGGCGGATTCTCCACAGACAGGATCCATTTATTGGGGGCTACTGTTCTGATGGATTAAAGGATGGCAAAATAATCAGTGAAGTCAACACAAACTTACTGCTGACGCCCTCTTCACTCTGTCAGGGGGGCTCTATTTAAGCGTTTAATAGAACAGGTTCTGTAGACATCTATGTAGAATGAGCTGACGACATTGTAAAAGGAGTGCGCTTCTTCTTGATGCTGTCAACCTGTAGGTCTGAGTTCATACTTCACTTATTTACACAGTTATGGGGCCAAAATGGACTAAATAACTGAGGTGTGCAGTGATTCTAAGAGCGACGCCTGTCATCTGCACTCGCAGTATTATTTCACTACCACAGCAGACTCCCTATGCTTGTTACTGCAAGCTACAATGTGCTACACCACTATAAAAGAATCTCTGCAGCCAGGAAGTAGCAGTTTAACGCGATTCGTCACAAATAAATTTGGATCTAACTAAATATTTTATAAAATTAAGAGAACCAGCCAAAATCGAATGAGAAATTTGCTCATCTCTAGTAGTCACCCATTGGGTGATATCAGTATGGCCAGAAGCCATTTGGTCATTTTGTCCCTTGTTAGCATATCAAAGGCAGGAAGGACACATTGTAAAAGCAGTTGGACAACATTCTCTTGGCCAACAGATTTGAAGAGACTTGGGTGGTCCTAGGGTGGAGGAAACTTGGGGATGCCCTCTTCATGCCACCCCTGGTAGAACTGCACTTCAGGAGCAAGCCAAGTTATGTGTGCATGTATAAAAGTATAATATCCCGGTAGACTATATGTGTACATATTGATATTTGTAGTCTGAGATTGCAATACCAGTAGATTATATATGCCATTTATACACAAGTCTCTATGTGTCACAGCTCGGTGTGGGTAGTAAACTCCACACTGAACACAGTAGGGAAGGGGAAAGGTACTAGGCCTGGAAACTAGGGAAAGGGGGATGGTCACCACCTCGCGAATCCCTAATCCGAGTCCTGACTACTATCTGTATGAACAGACCTCGATGGTAGGAATGTTCATACACAGGAACCTAAAACCCTATCTCACCCTATAGGGCCCTAGAAATAGTGTCAGGACAATGGATGACCTGTTCCTTCCCAGCTGAAGTAACAGGAGATCCCCCTCAAGCCTAATACAAAATATAGGGGAATAAAACAAAACTAGAAATAGGAAAAGACACTTCACTCCGAATAGTACGTGTACGACCAGGAACTCTGTGGAGATCCAAACACCAACATTTCCACCAACAGAATAGAGCCATCAACTGCATGCATGATGGGTGAATCCAGATTAAATAGGGGAGTTGGAATGACCACTAAGCTACACCCGAGACAAGAGGTGTGGTCATTGCCAGCAACAACACAAACAAGTGAAACCAAAAGAGGCTGTCAGATCACATGTCCAGCCAGTCTCTTGGATCTTCTGACACCCATCATGTTAGAGACCATGACAGGTCAGGTTAGAGTAGATCCAGTAGACGGTATATTGGTGGACTCTGTATATCTTGTGTATACATCCATATTTGCTTAACATCCAGGGAGGGCAGGAATGGAGGCAGCTGTGTGTGGCGGTGTATTCTATGTAAGGTCTTATATCTCCATCTTCATGTAATGTCCATTGCTTTGTCACCTCTGTTATCAGTAAAGTATTGTTATATATAAATATCTGCAAGGGTTGTACAGATGTAACAGGGTTAAAACACAAGCTCTTAACTCATCGCATTATCTTGAAACAAAAGCCATTGAAAAGCAATTGAAGGCGTTTGCTTAACGCATTTAGTTTAGATAACACGTCTCTTAAAGCATGAGTGTTAACTGTACTACATCTGTATGTTACTCCTGGGTTATATGACGGACTGGAGGGGGTGTATATATTACACAGAATAAGCGAGTTACATAGGAAACAGAATCTAGGAACAGAATAAAAGGGACAGAATAAGGAGAGATATAAATATCCTATTTCCAATAAACAAAACCCCCCTTCATCACAGGCTCTACTTCCCCCACCAGACCAGGAATAGGTCATGTTTCTAGATTGAGGGCTGATGGGACTTGCACCTGAGCATGATTTTGGATGTTCACTAATGATTTTGTGGTAACTGAGGTAATTAAGGAGGAGATGGCAAAATCAAAAACTGATCTATGCACAAAAAATAGACCGGAATAGTCTTGTTATATACAAACAATGATTCGACTTCTACCAAAAAATTCCTCCCTTATTCCCAGTATCAGAGAATTAGACGCATAGTCCATGAACCCACAAAGTGTGAAACCAGATTGGATGAGATTAGACAAATTCAGAATGAAAGGATGTCCTACACGTTCATTTTCTTTGTTTTAATACGCCTCACCCTTAGCTAATACTCCCCAAAAAAATATCAAATACCCTTTATAGTCAAATATCACCCATGGGTTGTCAAGGTACGAGCGATTAACATTGGAATGTTGTTGCCAAATCTTATCCACTAGTTGAGTTTCAAAGCCCGCCAATGATCTGCTATAAAAAGGGCAGAAAATATTAGGAATAAATTTGGGCAGATATTGGCAGCAATAAAAGTACATTGTCTACATCCAAACAGGGCACTTTTCCATGTCTTGGTTGCATTCATTGTTCAGGTGTGAGAAGAGGAGCTTACTTGACCCATCCTCATACGGGAGAGCAGATACCCATACGTGTTTTCTTACTTGCGATAGCAAGTTTGTCATTTATATTCTAAAATGCCCTTGTGGCTTACTTTGTTGGCGAAACATCTACCCATATAAAAGGATAGGTTTTGCAAGCAAAAGTCGATCATCAGGAAAGGAAACTTATTGCCTCTCCCATATCATTTTCATCAGAAAACACACCATTGCACAGTTGCGCTTTCAGATTATAGAGTGAACAGCCACGCCGTGGAGGCGATCAGAATAAACTATTGTTAAAGTATGAAGCTTATTGGATCCATCGGCTTCAAACATTGGCGCCGATGGGCCTTAATCCTGATCATTTGGATTTTTATATGAGAAAATCACACACAGATTTAATTTGGACATCGAGACATTTCAATGCAGCATTTGTTTCTTATATTTGTTTCAGTTTTTTTTTCTCTATGTATTGTTTTTCATTGGGTGCGATTGCCGATTAGTCACGTCATGTGATGTCAGTAATCACTTGTTGTGCGGGATATTTAAATGTGATTTATTGATGTCTTTACTTTTTTATAAAGGCGCGGTGTGATGTCAAAACGCATCAGTCATGTGGCAATGAAGAAATACTTTTTGCATGGATACCAAGATTGAGTGCCGGTCCTTCTTTCGACATTGTGGTAACTCAGGGCATTTTCAAACATTGATTTTCGCCTGAGCACTCTGTAGTACATTACCTACTGGGCTGTCACCACTTCTCTCAGGACCTGCCCTGTTACCAAAGTGTTTCAGTAGGAATCACATTTAAAGCCCAGCTGCTGTGCAGCACCCCAAAAACATGAATAAGCTCTCCCAATGACAACATAGAAACCCCCCCCCCAAAACCATAACAGTTGCATTGGATGCTGGGAACCCATATGGAACTTGTGACCCTCTTGGAGAGGCAGCACCCGTAGAAGGAGAATGAAGTCCCCCCAGTAATTTCAGTGAATCGACACTAGTGCAAGACTCATTGAACCCCAAAAAATGTTGGTGCTCCATGGGGGACAAAGTGAAGTCTAGAGCCCCAGCAATATCAAAGCATAAACTAAACTAGTTACAGAGGGGCAACAGCAGAAGCCACATTTGAAGCCTGGCAACTGAAAAGGTCAAGCCTGCAGTCATCTATTATATAGTGACTTCAAAAAGGTAAAGTCAAGGGCACTCGCTTAACCCCTCGCTTAACAGAACCATACATATAGTTTTTGAAGAAGCCCTAAAGGCCCTTCATTAAGTGAACACATTGCTTGTATCCTACCCAGAGCTGGGCCTACCAGAGATAGCCCCTTTTCATTGAGTTACCATGAAAGCAATGGCCATGATCAACAGCTTTACACTGGGCCCCATCTATCTAATGTTAATGCTGATTTTAGGTACATCCTTCTGATGAAGTTACTGAACAGGATCAGCAAGCTCAATTTTAATTTCTTAAATTTTGTAATATGGGTGTATTATAACACTAGTGTACCCACTAATGGATAGTATGAACATTAATTGTACACCGCTTAAGGAGTAGCTTCGTCACCCCCCTAAGAAGAAAATTTACTCAGGCTTTGTGTTCACAAGTAGTATGTGGATTCCCAAATTTTTCTAAACTTCAGAGAATACCCGACAATACACTTCTCAGAGTTGGGCATAAGGCAAATGGTATGTATGATTTTTCTATCAATTTGTATGCATTACAGGAGCCTTGTTAGACAGAGAAGATAGATGTCAGTTTATATATTCAATTCGGTAGAAAATGTTGCCCGCTACTTAGATTTTGTGAGCCCAGATAAAATCCCTTTGGGATTTCTCAGTGACCCAGATTAAAAAAAAATAAAAAAATTCCCAGCACCCACTTGTATTCAAAAATGGCTATAGGCACCATTAAAATTGCCTTAAAATCATAGCCAGCAGTTTACTAGATTTGTGATATCCGAAGACTTGCACGAAACCGTCGGGGAGGACACCAAAGAGGCTGCCCGGGCCTTTCTGGCAGAACTGACAAGAATAAAAGAGCCTTACCAGAATTTCGAAAAAAAGACAAAAAATTATGTAAGTAAGGGTTAGGCCTTTAGAACCAAATAATTACACAGGGGGCGGTGGAAATATAGTACCAAAGATTTTGTAGTTATTACCTAATTTAATTTTGGTATTGCATGGCTCCTAATAGTTTCTGATTTTGCTCATCAATTAACACAACTATTTAGTTTTTTTCTTTATCAGTAACAGGCATCTAAACCCAAAGGATTGCCACAGAGTACTAGCAGCAAAGCCCCACGTGGTGAACATGTTCTCTCGGTCACTCCCAAATTGTGAACTAAATGACAGAAGACCATCACATGCTACTACCTTGAAGCTTTGATGATGCTCAATCATCTTCGCAAACCACCTGTGGTCCAAAACCTAAATGTGAAAGATTATCTGGAGATTAAGGATATCGCCTTTTTTGATGGAAGGACCAAAAAGAGGGTGTGCATTGTAAAAACACAAGGGACTGCTATTGCGCTTACAGATGAGGAGGAGCTGGTAAGTGTTAAAGAAAATAAATTTACTTATATCATGGTGAGGCAATTCCTCAACACTATGGTTTACTTCTTATAGCTGTTCAGCACAAAATTTAAACATGTCCGACCAACCTAACTGGCACTGGAATCAAAGACAGTGGAACAGTTTGTGTCGTGCTAAAGAAAACCAGTCACAAATCCGTGCAAAGACTTAGAGACTACATGAGAAGCGAGTGTTCAGTAGGACTAAGAATAATTAGTGGTGCAAGACAGTAAATGTAATAACTAAAGTGTCTTGTACCATTGCTAACAATGCCTTTATTTATGTCCCTCTAGGGTTCAGATACCTGCAGTAACTGGAAAAGAGGCAAAAGAGGCTTTTGATCAGTGGGCTGATCATTTCTCCATCTACCTGACAAATTGTCATTATATCCACCTGGACATCAGCCAACTCAGATTCAGTAATAATGCAGTTATCCAGGGTAGGCAGATTCTCACCACATTGAGGGAAGAAAATTAAAGAAGTTGACCATTTCATAAAAGAGAAGGAGAAAATCAAGAAGAGGAAGGAGAAGGAGGAGTGGAAAACACTGCAAGCGTTGAAGACCTTTAAGAGGAGAGCTTCCAAAAATTGCTTCAAATATATCCTTTAGGCCTGAACCAGTCCCCTTCATCCTTAAAATGTCTGTAGGCAGGTCAGCCAGCTCAATGCACAATACTGCCTGGATAAAGGGAGACAAACCCAATATAGAGATTGTATCAAGCATGTTAAGCTTCTTATAAATATTTCCTCTGTTTCAACTGCATTCTAATTGAAGTGACAATTGTTAGGGCAGCAATATTTATTTGGTACACTTACTGACACCCCCCCCCCCCCCCCCCCCTCCCCTCCATTTTTTATTTTTTCTTGTGCAGAACACTTCAGGAATCTTCCCAGCGAAGAGAAAGTGAAGATTTATATGGAACATCAGGCCTGGGACACCAATATACCAAGAACATTTGACATTCTACAGGCCTGGAGACCTCAAGAAAATGAGAAGAAAAGGGGACACTATGAAGCATATTAAAGCTTTTATAGACTCCCAGGAGTGGCCAGGACTTGTGGCTGTGGTGGATAAAAGAAAAAGGTGGTTACTCCCTTCAAACCATTCAGGTTGGAGAGATTGTCTGACTATCACAGAGTCCTAATGGATGGCAAGGAGGATTAGGAACTACAAAAAACATCGACCAACGAGAAATGTTATAGCTTCTTCCACGATAGAGGGAAGAAGATGTGCCTAAATGCCTTAAATGTACCTTACCCGTGCCACCAAGGCATGTCTTCGACTTTTGCGAGGCTGATCAATCATTCATCAAAATGGCCAAATCTGAAACCTGTGCTCAAACAGGGTAAGGATGGAAAACAGCCAGTTATTCTCTTTGAGGCAAAGAGAAACCCTTCACCTGGCACAGAACTTATTTGACTATGATGTCTGTAAAAACTCATTTGGTGAAGGAACAGAGCTAAGTTGGCTTGACCTCATGCCGCTTTGTTTATTGTAGATATAAAAGAATGGTATAATTTGTCCAAGTGTAATATTAAGATGGTATAGTCTTATGTTTTATGCCATTTTGTTAATTATGATGTTTTTACTATTTTGTTCATTATTATTGAGATTTGGTGGGTCATGAGGGCTTCACAAATCAAGAACCATCAATAAGTCATTTCTCATAACAAGTAATCTGGTATTAAAACTGATTGCCACCTTAGGCTAGTGATAATACATACAGCTAAAACAACTAATTGAGGAGCTGCACAGGAGATAAAGAAATGGTCTTAGCTTCCTATAGCAGCAAGAAACAAAGATCTAACTATGTAGCAGTCTCCTGTGATTCAGGGTTGAAACGTCTCCAGTACTTACAGTCACTATTCACTTCATGTGTAAAAACAGGTTCTGAAGATCTGCATATCTTCCTCTTAGTGGCAGACAGCAATCCCCAGACTTCAGAAGATGGACCGGTCTCCAAGACACTGCTTTCACTGCAGGAGATCTCACTGCAAGGAGCAGGACCATAGTGTAGACTACATCCAAAGGAGGACTAAGGAAAAGTTCATTACACTCACATCTAGTAATAGACATCACTTAACACAAACATTAAATAGTCACATCTTTCCACCTGACCTAGGTGTCTTGTGACGTGCCATACCAATAGAAGAGGGAGATCTTGACTATAGGTTTGTGGTGAGATGCATGAAGAACATACCTATCCATGGGTCCAGTGTGGATATTCATAGAAGACCTGCAGCCATGCTGTCAGAATAGACACTGAGGACAACTGATAAGTTCACCCGATACATAAAGATCAATAAAGCTTGTAGTTTACCTATGAAGAAGAGACCAAAAGGATCAAGTTCTTAGATCTGGAGATTTATAGGCCTGAAAAGCAGACAACTTTAAGTCAATAGATGTTAATAGCTATATGGAAAATATCTTCTGTCACCACAAACCATGGACGGCATAACATACTGCAAATGTAACTGGGTGACAACAGTTTCTACCACAGCCTATAGAGCCATCAACCGTAATCACCAGGGTAAAACCGACAAATGAGCAGGTCTGTATTTACAGCAAGGCACAAGAGGGCAAGTGCCCAGGGTTGTCCAGAAGGAAGGAGGCGCACTCCACAAAGAGCTAATGATTTATGTAGACACGTTCACCTTAGTGCGGCTTCTCAGGTCTCATTAACACAATTTAGGTCAGAAGAAGACAAGCAAGTTGAATGCGTATAAGTGCTAGTTCCCATTCTGACCTCTGCTCCTCTGACAGGATTGTGCTGCTTTACAGTCATTTATAATGCTGTGTGATCCTGCAAAACCTCAAATCTACTGGATTGTTCCGACAATGCCCCAGCATAATTCTGTAGTAATAGGTCTGGCAAAGACATTGTAATTCCAGGCAATCCCGTCAGAGGAGCGGAGACAAGAAATCACCCTGCCACATATAGCCTTATAGTCATTGTAGCTGCAAGTCAGGAGATTTAACCCTCTCCTCACACTGCTTACATACAGCTAATGTAACAGTAAGATCTTCAGGAAGATAGTGTAAGGGTTAAATCCTGACTGCTGAAGGAAACAAGTGATAAGGAGACATCAGAGCAGTCAGATGAGGAGAAAGGTGAAGAAATATGTGACCTGTATTGCCAACTAGCAGAGAGGATTTCTCTGACCATCACAGAGCAGATCATTCCATAACACACAAACCAAAAACGTATCCATATAACTAAACACAATGACGGCAGAGTAATGTTGGCCGTATACCTCGCTAGAATTACCTAGAGCACTAACGACAGCAATCACTGAAAAACTACATCTACACTAGTTTTACTGCATGGTCAAAGTTCTATGTACAGTAAGTACTGTATGTCTATATGTGGGGGGGGGGGACTAGATGTGTTTAGGGCATCACACTGAACATAGCCCTGAACACGAGAGGACCATTAGTTATTACAGAAGTCAGACAGGTAGCAGATACTCTGAATAGTGATAGTTACCTGTTCTCATGCAGTACAGGATACAGTCCTGTAGGTGGCAGCAGAGGGATAAGAAGCCTCCACGTGTCTCATGTCTCCAGATCCCCAGCCCTAGATGATCGCTCCAAGGACCAGATCCTGAAAACAGAAACCCATTAGATACACCAGATAACATAATGAGGGTCATAGGCCAATCACCCGCACATTGCTTAGTCCACTATGAAAGGACCACACAGGCTGATTTTATCACCACTACAATTTTTCATTACCTAAAACAAAACATCAATCAGGCCGAGAAGCTTTAGGGCACTAGCGTTGTTCAGCAGGCAGATCCGGCAAAACATATGCAAACTGAAATATGTTTTTTTCCGGATCCGGTATGAGCCGGAACAGATCCAGTATTTAATTTTTTTCAAAGATCAAAGCAAAAATAGCTCCCCCTATGTCCCGGCGCATGCACAGACCAGAAAACCGGATTTGGCAACATGTCAATTCCTTTAACACTTGGTACCAGATCCGGCATTAATACTGCGGTATTTTGTCTGGTCAAAAACCGTACAAGGGACAGAACGGAAGACATCGCCTTCCATTCAGCATGCATTAGGACAAAACTGATGCGTCTTTTTGCGGTATTGAGACCCTTTAATGGATTTCAATACCGGAAAAGAATAACGCTAGTGTGAAAGTACCGCAAGTCAGGTGTACGAGGCCGGTGGTCACCAGATCTTCTGAGTGCCACCAGTCAGAAGCCATTTCCCATCTTCATACATGAGGGAAAGAAGAAAGGTGCCGTCTACTAATAATAACACTAATAGCACAGAAGCGAGGAGTGCGGGGCCCTGACAGAAGCAGCGTCATCAGGGGGCCACAGCACAGGAGCCCTTCTCACATGATGTCTAGGAATGAACCAAGAGAAGGCTCGTCTCCATCTCTGAAGCTCATCCAGTGTGAGATAGGAAGTTCTGCAGAACTGTCCACACGCTTCAGGTTCCCCCTCGTCACCGAGCTGACGGCCGCGCTACCATGTGTGCATACAGACAAACCCATCTACAAGAGGCCAGGAAAGGGTTACTGTCTCTGGATGTAAATAACATTCCATCCACTGACAGCAAGCAGAGACTATGAAGTCGTTAGGAGTTAGAAAGCAGCAGAATGACTTGTTATCCTGTGTTTAACCCTTCCTGCACCTGGTATAGCGGTGGGTGTAAGCTGTAACATACAGCCAATATGTCAACCCCAACCACTACTGCTGTCAGCGCCCCCATGAGTGGGCAAAGGCTGGTCATCATGGCAGCTGAGGACCTAACCTCAGCAATTATACCACTCCTGAACAAGTAGCACGCACCGCTTCGCTATCAGCGGTATTACAGGTAAAGCGCAGCAGGTTCAGGGGGTTTATAAACAGAAGCAGCGCCTGATTTATACGGCAGGGCCGCAATGTACTGAGGAAGACCCCGAAACAGAGGACTGCGGCTAATAAAGGTATCTACAAACCAAGAGGGTGGAAAACATAACATGTGAAGGAGTCCTTAACTGCCCCAACTACAGCCCATCTCTAAAGGGTTAAACCTTACTTAGGGCATGTTCACGTCTGCAGCGTGCCCAAACACCCCCGGATCCCATCACGTGACGCTCCAAACCCTGTGCAAGAAACATGGAAATAGGAAAAACCTGCGAGTAACGGGGTCCTGAGACCAAGAGCGAGGAGGTGGAGGTGCGTCCCCCCCCCAGACACAGGACATTCCAAGGAGGGAAGGGTTAAACATAGCCAAGAGAGGTCACCCCAACACCAGGTCTACTAACCCCACATGACCCAAAGGCACCCCCAGCCGCCCACCACAGAGGCTCCCCGGCCCTATGCACTATCACTGGGCCGCAATCCACAAGATACAAAGCGGAGACACGGAGGGAAAGACACAGAAATCCACACCACAAAAACCATACAATGTGTCCTATTTGTTTGCAGTGCAGACCGTTTCTTGCAGATCGCGGACCCATTCACGTGAGCAGGTCCGGATCCACAGACAGTGGGCACACGAACGGTGCCCGGGCAGTTTGCAGTCGGCAGCATGGAGCCCACGTGTGTCTGAGCCCTTACTGCAGGGAGCACAGGGAGGAGGTGGAATGGGAAGAGCTGCACCTGAAGTGTGAACTGAGCCTAATAGATGTGGACAAGAAGCAGTATAACCCCCAACACAGTGGCGTAGCGTGGGTTGCCAGCACCCGGGGCAAGCCAAAAATTGCGCCCCCCCCCCCCCCCCGCGCCTACCCCAGGCACGCCACTTTTAACAGATACTGTAGTAGATCACTAGCAGTCCTATGTTACACCTCAGATAACACAGAGATAACTCTCTGAGTACAGATAATGTAGTAGATGGGTGTGAGGCCCCAGAATTCTGAACACGTACAGTGTGACCTGAAGTCTGGGGCCAGAATGCGGCAGTATGGGCCAAATTCTCAATCTTCTCCCCCAACCCTACCATGAAACAGATATGTGGATGGACATTATTATTACAGTAGAATACCGCACCATACCTGTTACATCCAGTGACGTCTCCTGTGATGTAGACTCTCCTCGACGTCTTCATTCAGAGATAAGACCACCATGATAACTTCTTTCAGCCGCTTCTCGTCTCTGCAGAGTTTCACCGAAAAAAATTTAGGTTCCTCACTTTACTATCATGCTCTCCTTCCTTCAACACTGTCATCCTGCTGCCCCCCAATACTGAGCTAGAGCCAGACAGATAGCTTTCATTCCCCCTGTATATTATAATGGCCCCCTCTTTATTATTAATGTACTGGCCCCCTCTTTAATAACAAAGAGGGGGCCATTATATTAGCAAAGAGGGGGTCATTACATTCATAACAAAGAGGGGGTCATTACATTCATAACAAAGAGGGGGCCATTACATTAATAATAAAGAGGGGCCATTACATTAATAATAAAGAGGGGCCATTACATTAATAATAAAGAGGGGGTCATTACATTAATAATAAAGAGGGGCCATTATATTAATAATAAAGAGGGGCCATTACATTAATAATAAAGAGGGGGCAGTACATTAATAATAAAGAGGGGCCATTACATTAATAATAAAGAGGGGCCATTACATTAATAATAAAGAGGGGCCATTACATTAATAATAAAGAGGGGCCATTACATTAATAATAAAGAGGGGGTCATTACATTAATAATAAAGAGGGGCCATTATATTAATAATAAAGAGGGGCCATTATATAATAATAAAGAGGGGGTCATTACATTAATAATAAAGAGGGGCCATTATATTAATAATAAAGAGGGGCCATTATATTAATAATAAAGAGGGGGCAGTACATTAATAATAAAGAGGGGCCAGTACATTAATAATAAAGAGGGGCCAGTACATTAATAATAAAGAGGGGCCATTACATTAATAATAAAGAGGGGCCATTACATTAATAATAAAGAGGGGCCATTACATTAATAATAAAGAGGGGACATTACATTAATAATAAAGAGGGGGTCATTACATTAATAATAAAGAGGGGCCATTACATTAATAATAAGGAGGGGGCCATTATATTAATAATGAAGAGGGGGTCATTACATTAATAATGAAGAGGGGGTCATTACATTAATAATGAAGAGGGGGTCATTATATTAATAATAAAGAGGGGGTCATTATATTAATAATAAAGAGGGGGCCAATACATTAATAATAAAGAGGGGCCATTACATTAATAATAAAGAGGGGGTCATTACATTAATAATGAAGAGGGGGTCATTACATTAATAATAAAGAGGGGGCCAATACATTAATAATAAAGAGGGGGTCATTACATTAATAATGAAGAGGGGGTCATTATATTAATAATAAAGAGGGGGCCAATACATTAATAATGAAGAGGGGGCATTACATTAATAATGAAGAGGGGGTCATTACATTAATAATGAAGAGGGGGTCATTACATTAATAATAATAATGTAATGGCCCCCTCTTTATTATTAATATAATGGCCCCCTTTTTATTAATAATGTACTGGCCCCCCTCTTTATTATTAATATAATGGCCCCCTTTTTATTATTAATGTACTGGCCCCCCTCTTTGCTAATATAATGTCCCCCTCTTTGTTATTAATGTAATGGCCCCTCTGTTATTAATGTACTGGCCCCCCTCTTTGCTAATATAATCGCCCCTCTTATTGCTGTGCCAATCATGCCACTGAAGCCTTTCTGCTCCAGTCCTCTCCTCTCCTCTCCCACCCCCCATACTGCCGCCAGAGCCTCTGCAATTAGGTAAGTTAACATAAAAAAAAAATACTTACCTACTATCTCCATCCCCGCTTGTTCCCGCCGCAGCCGGTCACGAACGCCTCACTGTGCCTTCCTGCGCCGCGTCATCTCGCGAGACCCGACGCAGGAGGTCACAGTGAGGTTATCGTGACCGAGTCCTGCGTCGCTCGCCTCTACTGCCTTATAGGCTTCAGGACTAGGCCTGAAGCCTATGGGGCATAACGGAGGGGACGGGAGCCATAGGCTCCCGTAGCCCTCATTGAAATTTCGGATGCCTGGCGCCCCCTGCAATTTGGCGCCCGGGGCAACGGCCCCTCCGGCCCCCCCCACGCTACGCCCCTGCCCCAACATCACAAACACCTGCTGCATACATGGAAGCCTGAGAACCTCAGCTGTGTCCTCCACCTCACCTGGAGCAGAAGAGCTCAACTCCACAAGAGAAACCTGCAGATGATGCTGCTGGATATAGAGCAGGAGCCGCCCATCATCGCACAGGAGCCGCCCATCATCGCACAGGAGCCGCCCGTCATCGCACAGGAGCCGCCCGTCATCGCACAGGTGCCGCCCGTCATCGCACAGGAGCCGCCCGTCATCGCACGGGAGCCGCCCATCATCCCACAGGTGACGCCCATCATCCCACAGGTGACGCCCATCATCGCACAGGAGCCGCCCCTCATCGCACAGGAGCCGCCCATCATCGCACAGGAGCCGCCCATCATCGCACAGGTGACGCCCATCATCGCACAGGAGCCGCCCATCATCGCACAGGTGCACAGACAATCATTACATCCTCTGCTTTCTCCGCTCTCAGGCCGGGTTCACACCTTCAGGTTTTCTGATGCAGGCGCCGATCATACAGGAGGGGAGCACAGAGGACCGGCGACTTCTCTTTTCTGAATCCGTTCCTGGTATCGGCTACAAAAACTGCATCAGAGAACCTTACGGTGTGACCCCAGCCTGATGAGGGTCTCGTTACTCTCAGGTGGGGCTCAGGTGCTTACAGGGGTATTCACAGTGGTTGGAGTTATCCCCAATCCATAGTATAGGGCAGTGATGGCGAACCTATGGCACTCCAGCTGAGGTAAAACTACAACTCTCAAGATGCTCCCCTTGCTTGGCTGCTCTCAGAACTCTAGTTTCACCACAGCTGGAGTGCCAAGGCTAGCCATCACTGGTATAGGGGATAAGTATTAGATCGATGGGGGTTCTACGGCTGGGACCCCCACTTATCACATGAACGGGGCCCCGTACCCCCTGCAGCCCCCTGAAAAGAACAGAGCGGCTGCTCCCCTCAGTTCTATGGCGTTCCGGAGATAGTGGACGCTGTACTCCGCGATTTCCGAAATATCCATAGAAATGAGTGGAGCGGCTGCACACATGTCCGACCGGCCTCTCTGTTCTCTTCAGGGGGATGCAGGGGGTATGGAGCCCCCGTTCTAGTGGTCGGCAGGGGTCCCAGCAGTAGGACCTCCACTGATCTAATAGCTATTCCCTAACCTATGGATAGGGGGTGACTTCCACCAAGCAGAAAACCCCTGTAAGCTCCATCACCTCGGCAGGGTCAGCACTTGGGCGGCTCCTCCTGGTACATGTGCCCCGATTACAGGATTTGGAGGGAAAGTATTTAGGGCTGTTTCACACGAGCGGATGCCGTGCGTGGCATCCGCTCCGTGAAAGAGTGCCAAGACCCGATGCAGACTGCAGAGGCACGGAGCTTTAACATGACTGATAATGCTCCGTGCCTCTCTGTGATCTTAGTTGTCACTGTGATTTCGTAGTAAAGCGATCACAGAGAGGCACGGAGCATTATCAGTCATGTTAAAGCTCCGTGCCTCTGCAGTCTGCATCGGGTCTTGGCACTCTTTCACGGAGCGGATGCCACGCACGGCATCCGCTCGTGTGAAACAGCCCTTACTGTTTTTATGCTGCAAAAATCTCTGCTGTGAAAGCATCCGAATGTCGCCAAGTAATCCTGTCCGAGTGCTGGACTGCACTGCAATGTATCATCTACAGACCCCTGCTGAAATACTCTGTGCTGCTGGAGAAGCTGCTCCTTCTACTATGTAACTTTCAACCTGAGATCTCCCATCAGGATGTCTGTTATGGGGGCACTGTGGAGGTCACTGCTATGGGGGCACTGTGGAGGGTACACTGTTATGGGGGGCGCTGTGGAGGGTACACTGTTATGGGGGCGCTGTGGAGGATACACTGTTATGGGGGCGCTGTGGAGGGTACACTGTTTTGAGGGCACTGTGGAGGATACACACGTACACAAACACACATATACACACACATATATATGTAGCTAAGGCTGCCGGGCAGCCTGTATTTGTGGGAGGGGCTGAGGCCACTCCCCCTTTGCCTTCATAACCTTGGCGAAACTCTCCGGCGGGACGTGCAGCCAGGTACTTCCGGGTCACGTCTCACGTGCCTGGTTCTCTGCACGTCCCGCACCTCCACAACCTGGCTAAGGTAAGTATAGGGTTCTGGCCATGTGTTTCCGTGAGGCTGAGGCTGTCACGCACAGGTGAACAGGGGTTCGGGTGTCGGGGCCAGCGCCAGTGTCTGGGAGGTGCCGCTCCGGCGTGGTGGACATGCCGCTCACCGGTATCTGTGCGCAGGGGGAGCTGATTGCGGGTTCGGATCCAAGCGGGATCCTGTAATCCAGGCCGGATTACTCAGGCCTGCCCCCCTTCGTTATCGTGAGCTCCTGGAGCTGGGCTCTGTTCTGCGTTCAGCCGCTTGTGTTGCCAGTTGCTAGGCACATGCGGCAGCTCCTCCCCCCTGTCGCCACGATCTCTCCTGCTGTAGGGCGTCCTTGCACCAAGGCAACAGGGTCGCTTCCGTCGCAGGGAGGGCCGCCCGCTTGGGTTCTGTGGCATTTTCTGGGTGTTCTGCAGTGGTTCAGGTTAATAAAAAAATAAAAAAATAAAAAAGTTAAATTTTCTTTTATCAGGATGGTCTATGGTCCCACATAGCGGACGCTTCACGCCATTCCACGGACGTCTCTTGTCAAGCCTTAGGTGGTACGTCCAGATGTCCCATGCTTTTTTTTTAATGTTATTTATTTTATTTTCACGGTGGTGTTATTATGCTAAGTAGGGCTTACAAGCTTGCCAGGGGGCTTAGTGTTGGTGTGTCTTCACCTGGTACGTCCAGGCAGCATTTGTCCGCATTGCACGTTTATGAAAGGTTCAGCTTCTGGTCATATCCGGCTTGGGGGGGCTGTTCTTTGCATGGCACCAGTGGAGGTCAGGCGTCCTGTCACGGTTTTCACCATGTTGGCTTACTATCCTATCTTGTACCTTTAGGTGTTATGTTTGTCAGTCCTCGTTGCACGTCCATCAAAGCGTTCGTTCGCTTTGTCACGTCTGCCGCTGCGGTGGCATGTTGTCTTGCCTGGTACTTTCAGGTCGTATTGCTGGTCAATCCTCATTGCACGTCTGCTGTAGCGTTTAGGCGCAATGTCACGTCCGCCGCCTGGGTGCCATGTTGTCCTGCCTGGAACTACAGGTGGTGTATGATCGTCATTTCTCGTTACACGTCTGCCTGAAGCGTTCGGGCACAATGTCACGTCTGCATGTTGTCCTGCATGGAACGTCCAGGTTGTTATACTTATCAGTCCTTATTGCATGTCTGCTTGAAGCGTTCAGGCAATGTCACGTCTGCCGCCAGCGGTGGCATGTGGTCCTGCCTGGAACGTCCAGGTTGTTATACTCGTCAGTCCTTGTTGCACGTCTGCTTGAAGCGTTCAGGCGCGATGTCACGTCTGCCACCAACGGTGGCATGTTGTCCTGCCTGGAGTGTCCGGGTTGTCATACTCGTCTGTCCTCGTCACATGTCCGCTTGAAACGTTTAGGCACCATGTCTCTTTGGCCCATGGTGGCTTGTTGACCGGCCTGGTACGTTCAGGTCGGTAGGTTGGTTAAAAAAAACGTGTGTTGGGGGTCCACCGGCCAGTGCACTTCTAGCATGGGTGTCGCCGTCTGCATTCAGGTCATGAAGGTTTTATGTTCATCATGAATCTCTTTTTCACATGACAGCAACATTTAGGGGGCTTCAGTTCTGTCGGCCTTACTAGAACAAGGCCTCCACCTCCGTCTGTGGGTTCGGGTCCTCTTCCACGGTACCTGATCCATTCATATCCATACCCAGGTAAGTGTCAGCACTGGTCCACGTGGCGCCATCCACTGTCTTAGGGTCGGGCCATCTCACCCCTGCTAGTGGCCAGGGTTTCCCCAGCATGCGTTTGTCTCCTCTCGGTCTCCTTTCTACATAGTAAAATAAGGTTTTAATCCTCAGATGGTTACCAGGTTCGACCTGTCAGTCGGCGCGGCCAACATGTCCCAGGCTTCAGACATAGATGACGCTTCGTCCATCTCCGAGTCCCAGATTTCCGGTCTGACTGGCCATGGATCCCTCAGGAATTTGACGATTCCGAAGCTGGTCGCGGAATTAAACAGAAGGGGCATCAGCCACCTGGCGTCGGACAGAAAGGCGGAGCTGTATAGACTGCTGGTATCTAATCCGGGACCTTCCAGTGATCAAACTTTGTTACCCACAATTCAGAGTTCATTGGCACAGTTGCACGCCATAATGGGAAGTCTAGCTGCTTCGGTAGCAGACATCCAGACCAGGGTCATGGAGCTCGAGTCCAGGGCATCCACCACCTCGCAGCCAGTGGCTCCCGTGGCAACCCCACCCTGGCCTCTGTCAGGTTCCCCAGGTATGTCCTTCACTCCTCCGGCCATTGCCCCGGCTCACTTCATGGCAGAAAATATCAGGAAGGATATATTGGCAGGGAAAGACGTCAACCTGGCTTCAAATCTCTTAGCATCTCATGATGCTAATGAGAACAAAACTATTGATTGCGGAGAGGTCTCAGTAGTGTTGAAATCCAAAGATTCCTGCCTTAATCGGAAGCTTTCCATACCCGAGTTCGTGCTCGCTTTCAGTCTGTTCCGGGACGTCATCTGCTCTGCTCAGCCGAATAGGAGGGAAGAGCTTGACTCTTATCTCTATTAGGTCACCGATTTAGGCCACAAGTATGGGGGCTTGGCTTTTTACGATTATCATCGTTCCCTCGCGTCCAAGGCAGCAGACGCTCTTGCACAATTCCAGTTCTTAACAAATTGGGCTACGCTCGACATGGAGCTCTTCTGCAGATGTTTTGCAGGTCTCCGAGCCCCCACTTGTGGTTCATGTCAGTTCATCTTTTATGCTACGGAATGGTGCCCCAATAAAGCTGTTTCCCAACCGGATAGAGCCCTTCCTGGCACGTCGGGGGTCCCCAGGGGCCCGGCCCTAATGGATAAGTTCGGTAGACCTATTGTCTATTTGGGTAAAAGTCAAATATGCAACAACTTCAATTTCGGTTACTGTATGTTCAGCGGGTTCAGGGCCCTCCATGTTTGCACGGTCTGCTTCGGGCTCAATCCTGGTCCACATGTCCAAAAAAAATCCTCCAAGCAGCCATGACTGACTGACATAAATGTGGACCTCCTCGGGGAGCTCCTGAAGGGTCATCTCGATCGCCAGTTTGTCACGCATCTGTTAACGGGTCTGTCACATGGGTTCCACACGGGGTTGGTGGCCCTCCCTCAGTCCAACTGGGAGTGTGAGAACCTTCTTTCCGCTAGGCGGGATCCGGAGGCAGTGCAGGCAGCTATTGTCTCGGAGTTGAACAAAAGGGTTCCTCATCAGCCCCTTCGATTCCATTCCCTTCGATGTTTGGAGGGTCAACCCTATCGGTGTGGTGGCCAAGAAAGATTCCAATAAAAAAAGGCTTATTTATGACCTCTCGGCTCCTCATTCTTCCAATGTGCCCAGTATTAACTCCCTCATACCGTCTGAAGAATTTAATATGCAGTACTCTTCAATGATGAGGCCATACAGTTCCTACTCAAGGCAGGTAGGGGAGCTTGGCTGTCCAAAACGGATATTGCGGACACATTCAAACTTCTTCCGATCCATCCTCAACTTGGATCGGAAGAAGTAATACTATGGTATCAGGTGGACGGGCAAGTATTACTTTGCCAATCGCTTGACGTTTGGCTCCAAAAGCAGCCCTTGGCTGTTTGACCGGCTCGCTCAGGGCCTGCACTGGATCCTGGTCGAGCATGGGGAGGCACCCATGTGCATCCACTACCTGGACGACTTCCTGCTGGTAGAGCACCCTTCCCAGCAGCCCTCTAGCTTGTCCTCCTTGTTGGAACTATTTTCCGCACTTCAAGTCCCTGTAGCCCTAGGGAAAACGGTAGGCCCATCCAAGACTATCACCTTCCTGGGGGTCATTCTCAACTCTGTTAGGTTGGAAGCAAGGCTCCCCGAGGAGAAATTGTGGCAGATCCGGACGGTCATCCATGAAGCTTTCGAGTCCTGCTTCCTGACCAAGTCAAATCTCCAGTCATTACTGGGCAGGCTGAACTTCGCCATGAGGGTCATGCCCCAGGGATGTGCCTTTATTTCACACCTATTGCTTCTCCTGCCATCTGCTCCGGAACAGGACAGTATCGTTCAATTGGAACAACAGGTCATGACGGACCTGTCCATGTGGAACACGTTTATGCCCTCATGGAATGGGGTCAGGTTGTTCATTCCCCCCGGGGGCCCTTCCTCCCCCACGGTTTATTCGGATGCGGCCGCATCAAAGGGTTTTGCAGCCATATTTGGGACCAAAAGTTTGGACACCTTCTCATTCAAAGAGTTTTCTTTATTTTAATGACTATGAAAATTTTAGATTCACACTGAAGGCATCAAAACTATGAATTAACACATGTGGAATTATATACATAACAAAAAAGTGTAAAACAACTGAAAATATGTCATATTCTAGGTTCTTCAAAGTAGCCACCTTTTGCTTTGATTACTGCTTTGCACACTCTTGGCATTCTCTTGATGAGCTTCAAGAGGTAGTCACCTGAAATGGTCTTCCAACAGTCTTGAAGGAGTTCCCAGAGATGCTTAGCACTTGTTGGCCCTTTTGCCTTCACTCTGCGGTGCAGCTCACCCAAAACCATCTCGATTGGGTTCAGGTCCGGTGACTGTGGAGGCCAGGTCATCTGGCGCAGCACCCCATCACTCTCCTTCATGGTCAAATAGCCCTTACACAGCCTGGAGGTGTGTTTGGGGTCATTGTCCTGTTGAAAAATAAATGATGGTCCAACTAAACGCAAACCGGATGGAATAGCATGCCGCTGCAAGATGCTGTGGTAGCCATGCTGGTTCAGTTTGCCTTCAATTTTGAATAAATTCCCAACAGTGTCACCAGCAAAGCACCCCCACACCATCACACCTCCTCCTCCATGCTTCACGGTGGGAACCAGGCATGTAGAGTCCATCCGTTCACCTTTTCTGCGTCGCACAAAGACACGGTGGTTTGAACCAAAGATCTCAAATTTGGACTCATCAGACCAAAGCACAGATTTCCACTGGTCTAATGTCCATTCCTTGTGTTCTTTAGCCCAAACAAGTCTCTTCTGCTTGTTGCCTGTCCTTAGCTCTGGTTTCCTAGGAGATATTCTACCATGAAGGCCTGATTCACACAGTCTCCTCTTAACAGTTGTTCTAGAGATGTGTCTGCTGCTAGAACTCTGTGTGGCATTGACCTGGTCTCTAATCTGAGCTGCTGTTAACCTGCGATTTCTGAGGCTGGTGACTCGGATGAACTTATCCTCCGCAGCAGAGGTGACTCTTGGTCTTCCTTTCCTGGGGCAGTCTGCATGTGAGACAGTTTCTTTGTAGCGCTTGATGGTTTTTGTGACTGCACTTGGGGACACTTTCAAAGTTTTCCCAATTTTTTGGACTGACTGACCTTCATTTCTTAAAGTAATGATGGCCACTTGT
Source organism: Bufo gargarizans (assembly GCF_014858855.1). Lineage (NCBI taxonomy): Eukaryota > Metazoa > Chordata > Amphibia > Anura > Bufonidae > Bufo > Bufo gargarizans. Next base: position 21,661,143 of record NC_058081.1, read on the forward strand.
TTTTCTTTACTAAGCTGCTTTTTTCTTGCCATAATACGAATTCTAACAGTCTATTCAGTAGGACTATCAGCTGTGTATCCACCTGACTTCTCCACAACGCAACTGATGGTCCCAACCCCATTTATAAGGCAAGAAATCCCACTTATTAAACCTGACAGGGCACACCTGTGAAGTGAAAACCTTTTCAGGTGGCTACCTCTTGAAGCCCATCAAGAGAATGCCAAGAGTGTGCAAAGCAGTAATCAAAGCAAAAGGTGGCTACTTTGAAGAAACCTAGAATATGACATATTTTCAGTTGTTTCACACTTTTTTGTTATGTATATAATTCCACATGTGTTAATTCATAGTTTTAATGCCTTCAGTGTGAATCTACAATTTTCATAGTCATGAAAATAAAGAAAACTCTTTGAATGAGAAGGTGTGTTCAAACTTTTGGTCTGTACTGTATACACTCACCTAAAGAATTATTAGGAACACCATACTTATACGGTGTTGGACCCCCTTTTGCCTTCAGAACTGCCTTAATTCTACGTGGCATTGATTCAACAAGGTGCTGATAGCATTCTTTAGAAATGTTGGCCCATATTGATAGGATAGCATCTTGCAGTTGATGGAGATTTGAGGGATGCACATCCAGGGCACGAAGCTCCCGTTCCACCACATCCCAAAGATGCTCTATTGGGTTGAGATCTGGTGACTGTTGGGGCCATTTTAGTACAGTGAACTCAATGTCATGTTCAAGAAACCAATTTGAAATGATTTGAGCTTTGTGATATGGTGCATTATCCTGCTGGAAGTAGCCATCAGAGGATGGGTACATGGTGGTCATGAAGGGGTGGACATGGTCAGAAACAATGCTCAGGTAGCCCGTGGCATTTAAACGATGGCCAATTGGCACTAAGGGGCCTAAAGTGTGCCCAGAAAACATCCCCCACACCATTACACCACCACCACCACCAGCCTGCACAGTGGTAACAAGGCATGATGGATACATGTTCTCATTCTGTTTACGCCAAATTCGGACTTTACCATTTGAATGTCTCAACAGAAATCGAGACTCATCAGACCAGGCAACATTTTTTCAGTCTTCAACAGTCCAATTTTGGTGAGCTTGTGCAAATTGTAGCATCTTTTTCCTATTTGTAGTGGAGATGAGTGGTACCCGGTGGGGTCTTCTGCTGTTGTAGCCCACCTTTCTTTCCCATTCTGACATTCAGTTTTGAGTTCAGGAGATCGTCTTGACCAGGACCACAACCCTACATGCATTGAAGCAACTGCCATGTGATTGGTTGACTAGATAATCGCATTAATGAGAAATAGAACAGGTGTTCCTAATAATTCTTTAGGTGAGTGTATATATATATATATATATATTATAAATAAAAAATAAAACACACTGATGTACCAGCCCTGAAAATGGTTTTTGGGGTGCTGTCCTTACAGCAGATGAGTCTGTGGACACAGAACAATGCCCTAGCTAAAGCTTTCCCTTTTGAATCAGCAGCAGCAGCACTGTCCCTTCTCTCACAGAGAATGCAGCTTCCGAATGAATCTAAAATGGATGCTGTCCAGGAGGTGAGAGGGTCTGGGAGGGAGGGTCTGCTGCTGATTGGCTGGAATGTGTCTGCTGACTCTGAGGTACAGGGTCAAGGTTTACTTAATGATGATGTATAGGGGGCGGACCGAACATCGCATATGTTCGCCGTCGCGGTGAACGCGAAAAAGCTATGTTCGCCGGCGAATAGTTCGGGCCATCACTACTGCTTGGGACTTCCACCTCGACTTGGCACAAGCCATCAGTTCTCTGAAAGGTGCAGAGTCCACCACTTGGAAAAGGGGGGAACTGCAGCACCAGCAACCTTGCCAGGAGCACATTCAGCTTCTGTACCGTTGGATGAGTGCACGCATACTGTTGTGTCTTGATGATTGCTTCGGTGATCGATTGCTGATGAAATGACAGAGGTGGAGGAGCAGGAGCATTAGGACCAGCAGATGATGGGAAGGACAGACAGCTCACTTCAGCTGAGGTGGTGGAGCCTTGACTGCCTGAAATCGGGTTCATGCCACTGGGTGATGCTGCAGTTAGTACGGCAGGCTGGACCACCACATCAGAGCCATGGTTCTCCTAGGACACTTTAGTGATGACGCAGGGCCATCGTGCCAACATTGGCACCCTAGCCATGCTTCACCTTCTGCCCACAGATTCTACAAATGACCATGTTCACCTCCTGCTGCGGCTTAACAAAAAACTGCTGCACCGCCGCATAGGTGATTTTACCCCCAACACTCTGCACTGACTTCTACTGTTGCTGATTCCATGAACCCATGCACCACTGCTTTCTGGCAGTTAGGCTCCTGTGAAGTGGTTAGTCTACCCGGGCACTTTTGGCTCCCGACCTCCCACGGCTGCCACCCTGCTGACTCCCGGCCACACTAGCTGACTACCGACCATATAACTGCACCACACAAGAGAAAATAAGACCTATAAATATGGCCTTGTAAAAAATAAAAAATGACTGTATCAAACAGCACTTGCATCCTAATAACATGAACGGTTTGCTGGAATTAGAGCTGTATAATGGTCATTTGGGTCCCCAGTCAGTACAGCAAGGTGTAATCGGATTGTTCCTATTACCCAGGATGTAACCTCAGCAACATGAATGCTGTGGATGAATTCCTCCCCATCCTTTCCCTGAACTTCTATACAGCAAAATAAGTTTTCAAGTCTTTCCTAGCACTGTCCCTAGCGCCTGGTGATGTCTAAGTACACTGGAAAATGGCTGAATCCAAGATGCCTGAAGCTATTTATAGGGGCTGTGACATCACAGGGCTGTCTGCTGATACATTATACAGGGCTGTATAGCGACACATTATGTTGGAAGCCTGGTCTGAGTGGGAGTCTTTACAATGACAGAAAACTGATGAAAAAGTAACAAACACAATTCATAAGCTCATTTATGTTGCATTTTTGGCCAATCCTCTTGATTCAGCTTCTTGGGCATGGATGGTTCTGGTGTTTTTATTTTTTTGTTTCACAAGGAAGGGGTCATCTGGTGCTTTCATGATGGGTATTGACAGATGTTTGGCACTGTCTTAGAACAAGGACATTCATTCTCTCTGGGCATTTCTCCTCCTGAAATCCTATTAAAACACAACAGTATGCTCCTCGGGGGAGCATACCTCAACAGCTGCAGATATTCTTGACCGTCTCCCCCTGTTGACAGTATCTGAAGGTAACATGACAACACTTGGTACTGTAGTAGACACATTATAAACCGAGGGTGTATTATCACAACTCACTGAGAGTTCCTACTTGGACCAGATGTGCCCAAGTTGTGTCGTCCAACTGGACAGTTGCAATTCCTGCAAAGCACCTCTGCGGATCTCTGTTGGGTCAACCCACTCCCTCACAGAATCCCCAATCTGGAGAGCTATGCCTCATGACCTATTGGCTGCGCTGCAGACTTTGTGGGATAGCGCCCAAATTATACTGTATGCCTCCATGGTAGTTAATTGCTACTGTTGGACTGACTAAATGCCCAGTGCACTGTTGGTGACCTACAGGGAGGATTTTCAGAGGATAAAAAAAATCTATTGCTGGAACAAAGGCACATCTTGAAACTAGATGGTGGTGTTTCTAAAGAAACCACAGGATGTTGTCTTGAAATCTGATTAGCTGTTTGTGGCTCCACCCACTTTTTAAAATTTGAACCCAAGTCCCCCAATAACTGACTGACTGCCAAATTTGAGGACCCTGCCATTAACAGTCTAAGAGCAGCAGTAATTTAAATTTTCCCATATAAAACGAATGGCTGAATTGTGATCGGCTATTGAAGGCTCCACCCACTTCCTAAATTCTAACCACACAACCAGTGACCTATGGTGCCAGTTTTGAGACTCTGGCTTTCATATTGTAAGAATAACAGCCTTTTACATTTTCTCATTAAAGTCAATAGGGAAATTCTGATATGTTTGTGGCTCAGCCCACTTTTTGAGTACCCAAAATATGACTTTTTTTTTTAAGTTGACTCCATGACCAAGTGACCCAAGCTTGGGGAGTTCTAACTTCAGAGCTGTTTGGCGAAAGTTTAAATTTTTCCAATGAAAGCCTATGGTGAAAAAAAATGGAGTCTTTGAGGGGCCGCCCCAGGGGCACAGAGGGTGGGATTGCCTAACAAAGCACAAGCAACGTGCACGGCTATGGGCCGAAGAAGTGTACAAAGTTTCGTAATTGTACTCCTAAAACTGTGGAAGGGGTAGCATGCTATCGAAAATCTATGAGAAATTTGATTGGTTGTTGGTGGCTCAACCCACTTTTTCTAACCTTGAAATGGAAACAACCAATGGCCACATTTGTGATATGAGGTTCTTGACATCAATGTGAGAAGAAAAGCATTTTTAGTTTTTCCCATTTAAAAAAATCTGGCAGTTTTTTTGGCTCCGTCCACTTCTTAAATTTGAATTACAGTGACCTAGTGTATTAAGTTTGAAGACCCTGCCATTAACGGTGGAAGAATGGCAGCAATTTAAATATTCCCATTGAATAGAACTAGGTAATATTTGATTGGCTGTTTTTAAGCTCCACCAAGTTTGGGGCCTCTGGCTTTAAAACTGTGAGAATGGCATTCTAGTGCTACAAGATGGGCACAGAAGCTTGTCTGTGGGTCCTTTGAGGAATGGCAGCAGGTCAAATTCAGGGTTATTTAGTAGGCCTAGAATTTACCTTTTCAGGGAAGAGATTTCCATAAAGTGACCACCCATGGAAGTCCTGTCCAGCGGCCCTGTTTGGGGTTAGGAAGCCCAAATAGCAGTTGAGGTGTATTGTGGTTTTATGGTAGCTAGGGTTATCCCTGCAGCATGTCAGTATGATCCCCACCAAGTCTGAAATCTGAAAATGCTAGAAAACCCTATTAATCTTTACCTGCTAACCCTAACCTAAACCCATTACCCTAAATGTGCCCAAATAAGTGTTCAATAAAAAAAAAAAGAATATATTTATTGATCAAACCTCCATTATTCAAGATGCCAAAAAAATTATGAAAGTGCATTTATTAAACACCATTATCTCAAACCCCCAACAAACCCCATTATCATATTCCCAAAAATAATGAAATTATATTTATTCATCAAACCCCATCATGCCAAACCACAGCAAATAAATACAACAAAAAACAATTGTCACTGTTTCCACTGAAATCACTTCTTCCATTGCTCTAAAATGTCTTTGGTCCTTGGTAGATTGTTCTTCCATAGCTGCAGTCCAATGCATTTCCTCGTCACCTCCTCTTCACTTGGCCGATGATCTTGAAGCAATCCTGTCAAGAATAAATCAAATAATGTATTAAGGCTTTGATGTGAAGGAGGCTATCCACTGTTCCTGCTATGTTCACCTCCTGAGGTAAATTATTGCATTAGGGTTATGTTAATCTTAGCGATTATATAGTGCACTCGCATCCTGTTCTGCAATTTCCTCCACCTGCCATATAAATGTTGCCCATGGACAGCAGACTCAGCAAAGCATATTTTATGAGGGGGTGCGTCCTTCTCCACAAGGAGAGGATACTTTACAATTTTCAAACTCGTCCTCTTTTGATCTTATAACAGACAAGGTTACAGGTTTTTCCACAACTTTAGTTCTGAAGAAGAGACACAGATTTAAAAAAAGGTGATAATAAAATAGACAAACATAGGCTTTGCAAATGGGAAATAATGTAAAGATATTACTGTTTAGCTACTTGGAGGTGGTAGGATTATCCTCCTTCTCTCGGCTGTATACCATTGGCATCTCTGATGCTTTCACCATGTCGTCCATAATCTTTTTCCGATAGACAAGTTCAGCCGTGTGATTAGAATGAGAAAGATATTTTGAAAATAACTCTCGTTGCTCTTTGCATTTTGAGGACACAAAGGTTTCTGCATTCCGTCTGACCATCTGACCGGTCACTGTTTGCAATCCAAATCTATAAAACATAGAAAGAAATATTACCCTAATATTCAGCTTGTACATGATCAGCCTTTAGAACAGAAATCGATCAGTGCTAATATATGTATAAAATCTTACTTGCAATGAAATCTCGAGTAGGGATGAGCGAACTCGAACTGTATAGTTCGGGTTCGTACCGAATTTTGGGGTGTCCGTGACACGGACCCGAACCCGGACATTTTCGTAAAAGTCCGGGTTCGGTGTTTGTCGCTTTCTTGGCGCTTTTGTGACGCTTTCTTGGCGCTTTTTGAAAGGCTGCAAAGCAGCCAATCAACAAGCGTCATACTACTTACCCCAAGAGGCCGTCACAGCCATGCCTACTATTGGCATGGCTGTGATTGGCCAGAGCACCATGTGACCCAGCCTCTATTTAAGCTGGAGTCACATAGCGCCGCCCGTCACTCTGCTCTGATTAGCGTAGGGAGAGGTTGCGGCTGCGACAGTAGGGCGAGATTAGGCAGATTAACTCCTCCAAAGGACTTGATTAATCGATCGATCTGCAGCTGTGCATCATTGAGCTGCTGAAATTCAAATGCTTACTGTTTTTAGGCTGCCCAGACCGTTTGTCAGTCACTTTTTTCTGGGGTGATCGGCGGCCATTTTGTGTCTTGTGCGGTGCTGCGACCAAGTGCATCCAAGCTGCGACCAAGTGCATTTAACCCTCAATGGTGGGGTTGTTTTTTGGCTAAAGCCTACATCAGGGTGAAGCTATCACACCAAGTGCATTTAACCAGCAATAGTCTGTTAATTTTTTGGCCATATACTAAATCAGGGGCAAGCTGCGCCCGTCACCAAGTGCATTTAACCAGCAATAGTCTGTTCATTTTTTGGCCATATACTACATCAGGGGCAAGCTGCGCCCGTCACCAAGTGCATTTAACCCTCAGTAGTGTGGTTGGTCAAGCTGTCACACCAAGTGCATTTAACCAGCAATAGTCTGTTCATTTTTTGGCCATATACTACATCAGGGGCAAGCTGCGCCTGTCACCAAGTGCATTTAACCCTCAATGGTGTGGTTGTTTTTTGGCTAAAGCCTACATAAGGGTGAAGCTGTCACACCAAGTGCATTTAACCAGCAATAGTCTGTTCATTTTTTGGCCATATACTACATCAGGGGCAAGCTGCGCCCGTCACCAAGTGCATTTAACCCTCAGTAGTGTGGTTGGTCAAGCTGTCACACCAAGTGCATTTAACCAGCAATAGTGTGGTTATTTTTTGGCCATATCCCAGTCTAATTCTGTCACTAAATCCATACCGGTCACCCAGCGCCTAAATACTAGGCCTCAAATTTATATCCCGCTAAATCTGTCGTTACCGCTGTACTGTTGTGGCTGGGCAAGTTATTTAGTGTCCGTCAAAGCACATTTTTTGTTCAGGGTTAAAATACAATTCCCAATTTAGCAATTTCATAATTTAGTGGTTTCTGCTATATCAGAGCTATTTGAAATCTATCCCTAAAAGGGTATATAATATTCAAGGTGCACATAGGGTCATTCAGAATAACTTCACACACACGCTACTGTGCATTTCCAAGTCTAATTCTGTCACTAAATCCATACCGGTCACCCAGCGCCTAAATACTAGGCCTCAAATTTATATCCCGCCAAATCTGTCGTTACCGCTGTCCTGTTGTGGCTGGGCAAGTTATTTAGTGTCCGTCAAAGCACATTTTTTGTTCTGGGTTGAAATACAATTCCCAATTTAGCAATTTCATAATTAAAAATAAAGGACGGAAGGTATGTAGAAGAGAATAAAGGGCTAGCCGACTGCCTGAATGAATACTTCTGTTCAGTTTTTACAAAAGAAAAAGAAGGAGAAGGACCTCCACTAGAAAGGATGACTATTAAATCGTTTGATGCATGTGTCTTTACAGAGGAAGATGTTCTAAGTTTGCTGTCTAAAGTGAAGACAAATAAGTCACAGGGGCCTGATGAGATACACCCAAAATTATTAAAAGAGCTTAGTGGTGAGCTGGCAAAACCGTTAACAGATTTATTTAACCAATCATTAGTAACAGGAGTCGTCCCGGAAGATTGGAAATTGGCAAATGTCATGCCCATTCACAAGAAAGGTAGTAAGGAGGAATCGAGCAACTATAGACCAGTGAGTCTGACATCAATAGTAGGCAAATTAATGGAAACCCTATTAAAGGATAGGATTGTGGAACATCTAAAATCCCATGGATTGCAAGATGAAAAACAACATGGGTTTACTTCAGGGAGATCATGTCAAACAAATCTTATAGATTTTTTTGACTGGGTGACTAAAATAATAGACGGTGGAGGTGCAGTAGACATCGCATATCTAGATTTTAGTAAGGCTTTTGACACTGTCCCACATAGAAGACTTATCAATAAACTGCAGTCATTGAGCATGGACTCCCATATTGTTGAGTGGATTAGGCAGTGGCTGAGTGACAGACAACAGAGGGTTGTAGTCAATGAAGAACATTCAAAACAAGGTCATGTTACCAGTGGGGTTCCACAGGGATCTGTTCTGGGACCAATTTTGTTTAATATCTTCATAAGTGATATTGCAGAAGGCCTCGATGGTAAGGTTTGTCTTTTTGCTGATGACACAAAGATATGTAACAGGGTTGATGTTCCTGGAGGGAAACGCCAAATGGAAAAGGATTTAGGAAAACTAGAAGAATGGTCAGAACTCTGGCAACTGAAATTTAATGTGGATAAGTGCAAGACAATGCACCTGGGGCGTAAAAACCCAAGGGCAGAAAATAGAATATTTGACACAGTCCTGACCTCAGTATCTGAGGAAAGGGATTTAGGAGTAATTATTTCAGAAGACTTAAAGGTGGGAAGACAATGTAATAAAGCAGCACGAAATGCCAGCAGAATGCTTGGATGTATAGGGAGAGGTATAAGCAGTAGAAAGAGTGAAGTGCTTATGCCGCTGTACAGATCACTGGTGAGACCTCACTTGGAGTATTGTGCGCAGTACTGGAGGCCATATCTCCAGAAGGATATAGATACTCTAGAGAGAGTTCAGAGAAGAGCTACTAAACTAGTACATGGATTGCAGGATAAAACTTACCAGGAAAGGTTAAAGGACCTTAATATGTATAGCTTGGAAGAAAGAAGAGACCGAGGGGATATGATAGAAACTTTTAAATACATAAAGGGAATCAACTCGGTAAAGGAGGAGAGCATATTTAAAAGAAGAAAAACTACCACAAGAGGACACAGTTCTAAATTAGAGGGGCAAAGGTTTAAAAGTAATATAAGGAAGTATTCCTTTACTGAGAGAGTAGTGGATGCATGGAATAGCCTTCCTGCAGAAGTGGTAGCTGCAAATACAGTGAAGGAGTTTAAGCATGCATGGGATAGGCATAAGGCTATCCTTCATATAAGATAGGGCCAGGGACTATTCATAGGATTCAGATATATTGGGCAGACTAGATGGGCCAAATGGTTCTTATCTGCCGACACATTCTATGTTTCTATGTTTCTAGTGGTTTCTGCTATATCAGAGCTATTTGAAATCTATCCCTAAAAGGGTATATAATATTCAAGGTGCACATAGGGTCATTCAGAATAACTTCACACACACGCTACTGTGCATTTCCAAGTCTAATTCTGTTAGTAAATCCATACCGGTCACCCAGCGCCTAAATACTAGGCCTCAAATTTATATCCCGCTGAATTTGAATACAATACATTGGGCCAAATAATATTTTTGTTGCTGTGGTGAACCATAACAATGAGGAAAACATCTAGTAAGGGACGCGGACATGGTCGTGGTGGTGTTAGTGGACCCTCTGGTGCTGGGAGAGGACGTGGCCGTTCTGCCACATCCACACGTCCTAGTGTACCAACTACCTCAGGTCCCAGTATCCGCCAGAATTTTCAGCGATATATGGTGGGGCCCAATGCCGTTCTAAGGATGGTAAGGACTGAGCAGGTACAGGCATTAGTCAATTGGGTGGCCGACAGTGGATCCAGCACGTTCACATTATCTCCCACCCAGTCTTCTGCAGAAAGCGCACAGATGGCGCCTGAAAACCAACCCCATCAGTCTGTCACATCACCCCCATGCATACCAGGGAAACTGTCTCAGCCTCAAGTTATGCAGCAGTCTCTTATGCTGTTTGAAGACTCCGCTGGCAGGGTTTCCCAAGGGCATCCACCTAGCCCTTCCCCAGCGGTGAAAGACATAGAATGCACTGACGCACAACCACTTATGTTTCCTGATGATGAGGACATGGGAATACCACCTCAGCATGTCTCTGATGATGACGATACACAGGTGCCAACTGCTGCGTCTTTCTGCAGTGTGCAGACTGAACAGGAGGTCAGGGATCAAGACTGGGTGGAAGACGATGCAGGGGACGATGAGGTCCTAGACCCCACATGGAATGAAGGTCGTGCCACTGACTTTCACAGTTCGGAGGAAGAGGCAGTGGTGAGACCGAGCCAACAGCGTAGCAAAAGAGGGAGCAGTGGGCAAAAGCAGAACACCCGCCGCCAAGAGACTCCGCCTGCTACTGACCGCCGCCATCTGGGACCGAGCAACCCAAAGGCAGCTTCAAGGAGTTCCCTGGCATGGCACTTCTTCAAACAATGTGCTGACGACAAGACCCGAGTGGTTTGCACGCTGTGCCATCAGAGCCTGAAGCGAGGCATTAACGTTCTGAACCTGAGCACAACCTGCATGACCAGGCACCTGCATGCAAAGCATGAACTGCAGTGGAGTAAACACCTTAAAACCAAGGAAGTCACTCAGGCTCCCCCTGCTACCTCTTCTGCTGCTGCCGCCTCGGCCTCTTCCTCTGCCTCTGGAGGAACGTTGGCACCTGCCGCCCAGCAAACAGGGGATGTACCACCAACACCACCACCACCTCCGTCACCAAGCGTCTCAACCATGTCACACGGCAGCGTTCAGCTCTCCATCTCACAAACATTTGAGAGAAAGCGTAAATTCCCACCTAGCCACCCTCGATCCCTGGCCCTGAATGCCAGCATTTCTAAACTACTGGCCTATGAAATGCTGTCATTTAGGCTGGTGGACAAAGACAGCTTCAAACAGCTCATGTCGCTTGCTGTCCCACAGTATGTTGTTCCTAGCCGGCACTACTTCTCCAAGAGAGCCGTGCCTTCCCTGCACAACCAAGTATCCGATAAAATCAAGTGTGCACTGCGCAACGCCATCTGTAGCAAAGTCCACCTAACCACAGATACGTGGACCAGTAAGCACGGCCAGGGACGCTATATCTCCCTAACTGCACACTGGGTAAATGTAGTGGCAGCTGGGCCCCAGGCGGAGAGCTGTTTAGCGCACGTCCTTCCGCCGCCAAGGATCGCAGGGCAACATTCTTTGCCTCCTGTTGCCACCTCCTCCTTCTCAAGTTCCTCCTCCTCTTCTTCCACCTGCTCATCCAGTCAGCCACACACCTTCACCACCAACTTCAGCACAGCCCGGGGTAAACGTCAGCAGGCCATTCTGAAACTCATATGTTTGGGGGACAGGCCCCACACCGCACAGGAGTTGTGGCGGGGTATAGAACAACAGACCGACGAGTGGTTGCTGCCGGTGAGCCTCAAGCCCGGCCTGGTGGTGTGTGATAATGGGCGAAATCTCGTTGCAGCTCTGGGACTAGCCAATTTGATGCACATCCCTTGCTTGGCGCATGTGCTGAATTTGGTGGTGCATAAGTTCATTCACAACTACCCCGACATGTCAGAGCTGCTGCATAAAGTGCGGGCCGTCTGTTCGCGCTTCCGGCGTTCACATCCTGCTGCTGCTCGCCTGTCTGCGCTACAGCGTAACTTCGGCCTTCCCGCTCACCGCCTCATATGCGACGTGCCCACCAGGTGGAACTCCACCTTGCACATGCTGGACAGACTGTGCGAGCAGCAGCAGGCCATAGTAGAGTTTCAGCTGCAGCACGCACGGGTCAGTCGCACTACAGAACAGCACCACTTCACCACCAATGACTGGGCCTCCATGCGAGACCTGTGTGCCCTGTTGCGCTGTTTCGAGTACTCCACCAACATGGCCAGTGGCGATGACGCCGTTATCAGCGTTACAATACCACTTCTATGTCTCCTTGAGAAAACACTTAGGGCGATGATGGAAGAGGAGGTGGCCCAGGAGGAGGAGGAAGAGGGGTCATTTTTAGCACTTTCAGGCCAGTCTCTTCGAAGTGACTCAGAGGAAGTTTTTTTGCAACAGCAGAGGCCAGGTACAAATGTGGCCAGCCAGGGCCCACTACTGGAGGACGAGGAGGACGAGGATGAGGAGGAGGTGGAGGAGGATGAGGATGAAGCATGGTCACAGCGGGGTGGCACCCAACGCAGCTCGGGTCCATCACTGGTGCGTGGCTGGGGGGAAAGGCAGGACAATGACGATACGCCTCCCACAGAGGACAGCTTGTCCTTACCCCTGGGCAGCCTGGCACACATGAGCGACTACATTCTGCAGTGCCTGCGCAACGACAGCAGAGTTGCCCACATTTTAACCTGTGCGGACTACTGGGTTGCCACCCTGCTGGATCCACGCTACAAAGACAATGTGCCCACCTTACTTCCTGCACTGGAGCGTGATAGGAAGATGCGCGAGTACAAGCGCACGTTGGTAGACGCGCTACTGAGAGCATTCTCAAATGTCACAGGGGAACAAGTGGAAGCCCAAGGCCAAGGCAGAGGAGGAGCAAGAGGTCGCCAAGGCAGCTGTGTCACGGCCAGCTCCTCTGAGGGCAGGGTTAGCATGGCAGAGATGTGGAAAACTTTTGTCAACACGCCACAGCTAACTGCACCACCACCTGATACGCAACGTGTTAGCAGGAGGCAACATTTCACTAACATGGTGGAACAGTACGTGTGCACACCCCTCCACGTACTGACTGATGGTTCGGCCCCATTCAACTTCTGGGTCTCTAAATTGTCCACGTGGCCAGAGCTAGCCTTTTATGCCTTGGAGGTGCTGGCCTGCCCGGCGGCCAGCGTTTTGTCTGAACGTGTATTCAGCACGGCAGGGGGCGTCATTACAGACAAACGCAGCCGCCTGTCTACAGCCAATGTGGACAAGCTGACGTTCATAAAAATGAACCAGGCATGGATCCCACAGGACCTGTCCGTCCCTTGTGCAGAATAGACATTAACTACCTCCCCTTAACCATATATTATTGGACTCCAGGGCACTGCCTCATTCAATCCTATTTTTATTTTCATTTTACCATTATATTGCGAGGCTACCCAAAGTTGAATGAACCTCTCCTCTGTCCGGGTGCCGGGGCCTAAATATATGCCAATGGACTGTTCCAATGTTGGGTGACGTGAAGCCTGATTCTCTGCTGACATGAAGACAGATTCTCTGTTACGGGACCTCTTTCCTCTGCCTGGGTGCTGGGCCTAAATATCTGACAATGGACTGTTGCAGTGGTGGCTGACGTGAAGCCTGATTTTCTGCTATGACATGCAGACTGATTCTCTGCTGACATGAAGCCAGATCCTCTGTTACGGGACCTCTCTCCTCTGCCTGTGTGCTGGGCCTAAATATATGCCAATGGACTGTTGCAGTGGTGGCTGACGTGAAGCCTGATTCTCTGCTATGACATGAAGACTGATTCTCTGCTGACATGAAGCCAGATCCTCTGTTACGGGACCTCTCTCCTCTGCCTGTGTGCTGGGCCTAAATATATGCCAATGGACTGTTGCAGTGGTGGCTGACGTGAAGCCTCATTCTCTGCTATGACATGCAGACTAATTCTCTGCTGACGTGAAGCCAGATTGTCTGTTACGGGACCTCTCTCCTCTGCCTGTGTGCTGGGCCTAAATATATGCCAATGGACTGTTGCAGTGGTGGCTGACGTGAAGCCTCATTCTCTGCTATGACATGCAGACTAATTCTCTGCTGACGTGAAGCCAGATCCTCTGTTACGGGACCTCTCTCCTCTGCCTGTGTGCTGGGCCTAAATATATGCCAATGGACTGTTGCAGTGGTGGCTGATGTGAAGCCTCATTCTCTGCTATGACATGCAGACTAATTCTCTGCTGACATGAAGCCAGATTGTCTGTTACGGGACCTCTCTCCTCTGCCTGGGTGCTGGGCCTAAATTTATGAAAATGGACTGTTGCAGTGGTGGGTGACGTGAAGCCTGATTCTCTGCTATGACATGAAGACTGATTCTCTGCTGACATGAAGCCAGATTGTCTGTTACGGGACCTCTCTCCTCTGCCTGGGTGCCGGGGCCTAAATATCTGAGAATGGACTGTTCCAGTGGTGGGTGACGGGAAGCCAGATTCTCTGCTATGACATGAAGACTGATTCTCTGCTGACATGAAGCCAGATTGTCTGTTACGGGACCTCTCTCCTCTGCCTGGGTGCTGGGCCTAAATTTATGAAAATGGACTGTTCCAGTGGTGGGTGACGGGAAGCCAGATTCTCTGCTATGACATGAAGACTGATTCTCTGCTGACATGAAGCCAGATTGTCTGTTACGGGACCTCTCTCCTCTGCCTGGGTGCCGGGGCCTAAATATCTGAGAATGGACTGTTCCAGTGGTGGGTGACGGGAAGCCAGATTCTCTGCTATGGGACCTCTCTCCAATTGATTTTGGTTAATTTTTATTTATTTAATTTTTATTTTAATTCATTTCCCTACCCACATTTGTTTGCAGGGGATTTACCTACATGTTGCTGCCTTTTGCAGCCCTCTAGCCCTTTCCTGGGCTGTTTTACAGCCGTTTTAGTGCCGAAAAGTTCGGGTCCCCATTGACTTCAATGGGGTTCGGGTTCGGATCGGGTTCGGATCCCGAACCCAAACATTTCCGGGAAGTTCGGCCGAACTTCTCGAACCAGAACATCCAGGTGTTCGCTCAACTCTAATCTCGAGATAGCTTGTGATACACTGTGGATCTTTTGACCAGAAGAGGAGATAAAAAAGTTCTTTATTTCATTTTTCCCCTGTAGAAATGTAGGTCTGACCTTGGTAAAATAGATATCAAACCACAAAAAAAAGTAAAATTTAAATACGTTCGATCAATAACAGATCAAATAAAGATACATTGAAAGACAGATCTCAGATTGTATATTATAGGATAGAATTTCCTTTTCCTCTTCTACATTCAATATTATCACAGCTAATTGATTGGCAGCCGTTTTATGCTCATGCCCCGATATGCCCACATGAGTTCCACGATGAGGATTTCTTTTTTTCCATTCATCTACCTACCAAATAAAGTGTGAGATTTAACCACCTCAGCTCCCCTAGCTTAAACCCCCTTAATGACCAGACCACTTTTTACACTTCTGCACTACACTACTTTCACCGTTTATTGCTCGGTCATGCAACTCACCACCCAAATGAATTTTACCTCCTTTTCTTCTTACTAATAGAGCTTTCATTTGGTGGTATTTCATTGCTGCTGACATTTTAACTTTTTTGTTAATAATCGAAATTTAACAAAAATTTTGCAAAAAAATGACCACTTAATTGTAAATTAAAAAAAAAAAAAAAAACATCTATATATACATTTTTCTCAAAATTTATTGTTCTACATGTCTTTGAAAAAAAAAAAAAAAAAATGGTTTGGGTAAAAGTTATAGCGTTTACAAACTATGGTACAAAAATGTGAATTTCCGCTTTTTGAAGCAGCTCTGACTTTCTGAGCACCAGTCATGTTTCCTGAGGTTCTACAATGCCCAGACAGTAGAAAAAACCCACAAATAACCCCATTTCAGAAAGTAGACACCCTAAGGTATTCTCTGATGGGCATAGTGAGTTCATAGAACTTTTTATTTTTTGTCACAAGTTAGCAGAAAATTATTATTTTTTTCCTTACAAAGTCTCATATTCCACTAACTTGTGACAAAAAATAAAAAACTTCCATGAACTCACTATGCCCATCATGAAATACCTTGGGGTGTCTTCTTTCCAAAATGGGGTCATTTGTGGGGTAGTTATACTGCCCTGGCATTTTAGGGGCCCAAATGCGTGAGAAGTAGTTTGAAATCAAAATCTGCAAAAAATGGCCTGTGAAATCTGAAAGGTGCTCTTTGGAATGTGGGCCCCTTTGCCCACCTAGGCTGCAAAAAAGTGTCACACATGTGGTATCGCCGTTCTTAGGAGAAGTTGGGGAATGTGTTTTGGGGTGTCATTTTACATATACCCATGCTGGGTGAGAAATATCTTGGTCAAATGCCAACTTTGTTTAAAAAAAACGGGAAAAGTTGTCTTTTGCTGAGATATTTATCTCACCCAGCTTAGGTACGGTGATACCACATGTGTGACACTTTTTTGCAGCCTAGGTGGGCAAAGGGGCCCACATTCCAAAGAGCACCATTCAGATTTCACAGGCCATTTTTTACAGATTTTGATTTCAAACTACTTTGCACGCATTTGGGCATTTACAAACTATGGTACAAAAATGTGAATTTCCGCTTTTTGAAGCAGCTCTGACTTTCTGAGCACCTGTCATGTTTCCTGAGGTTCTACAATGCCCAGACAGTATAAAAACCCCACAAATGACCCCATTTTGGAAAGAAGACACCTCAGTGTATTCCGTGAGGGGCATGGCGAGTTTCTAGAATTTTTTATTTTTTGTCACAAGTTAGTGGAATATGAGAATTTGTAAGAAAAAATTAAATAAAAAATAAATCATTTTCCGCTAACTTGTGACAAAAAATAAAAAGTTCTATGAACTCACTATGCCCATCAGTGAATACCTTAGGGCATGGATGTCAAACTCATGGCCCTCCAGATGTTGCAAAACTACAACTCCCATCATTCCCTGATAGCTGTAGTATGCCCAGGCATGATGGGAGTTGTCGTTTTGCAACAGCTGGAGGGCCACGAGTTTGACATCCCTGCCTTAGGGTGTCTACTTTCCTAAATGGGGTCATTTGTGGGGTGTTTGTACTGTCTGGACATTGTAGAACCTCAGGAAACATGACAGGTGCTCAGAAAGTCAGAGCTGCTTCAAAAAGCAGAAATTCACATTTTTGTACCATAGTTTGTAAACACTATAACTTTTACCCAAACATTTTTTTTTTATCAAAGGACATGTAGAACAATAAATTTAGTGAAAAATTTATATATGGATGTCGTTTTTTTTTGCAAAATTTTACAACTGAAAGTGAAAAGTCATTTTTTTGCAAAAAAATTAATAACAAAAAAAGTAAAAATGTCAGCAGCAATGAAATACCACCAAATGAAAGCTCTATTAGTGAGAAGAAAAGGAGGTAAAATTCATTTGGGTGGTAAGTTGCATGACCGAGCAATAAACGGTGAAAGTAGTGTAGTGCCGAAGTGTAAAAAGTGGTCTGGTCATTAAGGGTGTTTCAGCTAGGGGAGCTGAGGTGGTTAAGGAGTTTTTCTAAGACTTTTACTTTAAGCAAAAACAAGGTTTCCTCTGTAGGATTACACGAGGTCCACTTGCTAGCACTCGGGTACTAAATATAATAATTTCTTACTTTGTTAAGCAATCCAATAAGGGTGTTCTCCCTCGTGGCAGACAAACTGTTGGCTACATTATTTATGCAGGATGCTGTCTGAAAAGTTTCAGGTCCACTATGTCCATAGAGGCATGTGGTAAAGGATAATTATGCGCACTAATCATCCGGTTTTGTCCAGGTACCTTTTTAAGTTCCTCCTGGTCACTGGTGCTTGTGAAGTCAATTGGCAAATTTTAGCTCTAACCTCCACTAGATTTTCTCTATATTCAGACTTAGACTTACTGTGATATGCTGCTAAATTACTGTGTTTGTTCTCTCTAGGCTTGATCAGGGCCCAGAGGGTAAAGAGGCAGCTACATTGTGACTGGGTCTATTCTGCTCCTCCATGTACTTGCTTCCCTCTCTGTTCTCCACTCACTTCACTCTCTCCTACTACCACTTTCTTGTTACACCCCCAAACTATATAAATGTGGTGCCAGCACCACCTAGGGGTGAATACATGGAATGGCACTGCCAGCCTAGTATTAGGAATTACAATACACTTAGAAATACATTCCATACAGATGTAGAAATGTAAAGTGTCCACTTGTACACACATGTGGGACGCTGCAAGATTAAACACAAGGACTGTATTACCTTTCCATTACACTACTGAAGACAAGGCAACAAAAGGTTCTGCAACAGTAAACCTAATCCCTCCCCCCATGTTGGTAACCAGGTCACCATACACCGGGGGTTATTATAGGTTTACATTGACTGCAGGCTCTGGCCAGTATATGGGGTATCCCTGATTTTATATATTATGTATTTTTTGCAGCCCTGTCTCACAAATGAAACAGGTCTCTGTCCTTGCAATTTCGTGTGGTTGAAAGCCACCCGCCTTACATCTGTGTGGACAGAAATCATTTTAAGTGTCCATTTTGTAGACAATGAAAACACCGGACACTTTATTACTCCCTCCCCCCCCCTCCTTTGGGGTACATTTCAACACATGCAGTGCTCTGAGAGTCCGGTATGTGCCGTAGTATTAGATTTAGAAAGAGCGATGACTGGACCTGCCGATGAATTGTATATTCTAATCAGTCGGCACTGCAGGCAAACTTTGCGGTGCTCGTGTACTAGGGTAGGCGTCCCACACATTAGCAATAATGGTATAGAAGGATCGGCGCTCGCATAATGTCTTGCGAAGTGTTTCTTTATTGCCACAAATTCATTCTGTGACTCGTTTCGACACAATCCATGTCTTTGTCAAACAGTAAAGACTCCCCAATACAAGCACATTTAAATAACCGGCCCAACAACCAAATAATGACGTAACCGTGACAACCAAATAAACATTTTCATTAGAGAAAAATTGAAAAAAATCCAGAGGGATCAATAATATTCCTTAATATTCCAAGCAATGTCCATATACGTAACAGTTATTATTGCTTCAACTCCACTGTTGGAAATAATAACATGAATTAAAAATATATCGCACAATGTAAAAGCGAAGAAAAAGGAAAAAAAAAAAAAAAAACGGATCTGACGATGAGGCATTTGTCTTAACGAACTGTGGATTAGAGAGGTTGTTACCCAAAATTATATAGATTTTTGTATTCATAGGCCTATCACACATGGATACCCACAGCTATATCTGGATATTAAAGATTCAAAATCGCATCAATTGCCTCCAGTCAACTTTATTAGTCACTAGCTGAAGGATCTGGCTTTGCTCGGTTAGATTTAATCTATTTCATTTAATGTTTGTGTGTTAAAAGAGATCAACGCTATCCACTATAAGAGTGACCTCCACAGCCCCCCACCCCTTAACACTGGAACTCCACAGCAGCCCACCCCTTTAACTTTGACCTTTACAGCAGCCTTCCCCTTAAACATTGACTTTCACAGCATACCACCCCTTGACAGTGACCTCTGCAGGGGCCCGCCCCCTTAACAGTGACCTTTACTGGAACGGTGGCGTGTCCTTTTGAACAGCTCTCTGACAGCAGCACTGTACTGTCTGTCTGAGTGTGAGCTGCAGGGAGAAAGTCACCCTCCATCCTACCTCTGCAGCCGACAGAAGTTGATTTTTACCTTCCTTTTTTTTTTCAAATCCCTATTGGCTCTGGAGTGGGAGGGGGTGTGACCTAACCAGATAAGGGGTGTGTCTTAACAGGACCTGGGGGTGGCGTTTTAAGTCTTTTGATGGTGGACAAATTGTGGCAGGGGCGTGTCTGGGCTCCTATATGAAAGAATGATGCCCCTCTGGGCACCTTACTGGCTCATTTGCATACCAAATAAACTGGATTTTCAGAGGATAAAAACATTTATTGCTGGAACAAAGGCACATCTTGAAACTAGATGGTGGTGGTGCTAAAGAAACCACAGGATGTTGGCTTGAAATCTGATTAGCTGTTTGTGGCTCCACCCACTTTTTAAAATTTGAACCCAAGTCACCCAATAACTGACTGACTGCCAAATTTGAGGACCCTGCCATTAACAGTCTAAGAGCAGCAGTAATTAAAATTTTCCCATATAAAACTAATGGCTGAATTGGGATTGGCTATTGAAGGCTCCACCCACTTCCAAATTCTAACCACACTTAACTAGTGACCCATGGTGCCAGTTTTGGGACTCTGGCATTAATATTGTAAGAATAACAGCCTTTTAAATGTTCTCATTAAAGTCAATAGGGAAAATCTGATATGTTTGTGACTCCGCCCACTTTTTGAGTACCCAAAAATCGGACTTTTTTTAAGTTAACCCCATGACCAAGTGACCCAAGCTTGGGGAGCTTTAACTTCAGAGCTGTTTGGCGAAAGTTGAATATTTTCCAAAGAAAGCCAATGGTAAAAAAAAAGAACTGGGGTCTTTGAGGGGCCGCCCCAGGGGCACAGAGGGTGGGATTGCCTAACAAAGCACAAGCAACGTGCACGGCTATGGGCCGATGACTTGTACAAAGTTTCGTAATTGTACTCCTAAAACTGTGGAAGGGGTAGCATGCTATCGAAAATCAATGAGAAATTTGATTGGTTGTTGGCAGCTCAACCCACTTTTTCTAACCTTGAAATGGAAACAACCAATGGCCACATTTGTGATATGAGGTTCTTGACATCAATGTGAGAATAGCAGCATTTTTCGTTTTTCCCCATTTAAAAAAATCTGGCAGTTTTTTGGGCTCAGTCCACTTCTTAAATTTGAATTACAGTGACCCAGTGTATTAAGTTTGAAGACCTTGCCATTAATGGTGGAAGAATGGCAGCAATTGAAATATTCCCATTGAATAGCACTAGGTAATATTTGATTGGCTGTTTTAAGCTCCCCTAAGTTTGGGTCCTGTGGCTTTAAAACTGTGAGAATGGCAGTCTAGTGCTACAAGATGAGAACAGAAGCTTGTCTGTAGGTCCTTTCTTTGAGGAATGGCAGCAGGTCAAATTCAGGGTTATTTAGTAGGCCTAGGATTTACCTTTTTTTTAGGGAAGAGATTTCCATAAAGTGACCCCCCCCCCCATGGAAGTCCTGTGCAGCAGCCCCATTTGTGGTTAGGAAGCCCATATGTTCAGGGTTAATAGAGGAGGTCTAGTTCTACAAGATGAGCACAGAAGCTTGTCTGCGGGTCCTTCCTTTGAGGAATGGCAGCAGGTCAAATTCAGGGTTATTTAGTAGGCCTAGAATTTACCTTTTCTGGGAAGAGATTTCCATAAAGCGACCCCCCCATGGAAGTCCTGTCCAGTGGCCCTTTTTGGGGTTAGGAAGCCCATATAGCAGTTGAGGTGTATTGAGGTTTTATGGTAGCTAGGTTCATTCCTGCAGTATGTCAGTATGATCGCCACCAATGATTGGTCTCCCTGTGAGGTCTGTGAAAATGCTAGAAAACCCTATTAATCTTTACATGCTAACGCTAACTTAAACCCATTACCCTAAATGTGCCCTAATAAGTGTTCAATAAAAAAAAGAATATATTTATTTATCAAACCTCCATTATCCAAGAAGCCAAACAAATTATGAAAGTGCATTTATTAAACACCATTATCTCAAACCCCCAACAAACCCCATTATCATATTCCCAAAAATAATGAAATTATATTTATTCATCAAACCCCATCATGCCAAATGTTGAGGGAAGTGTCATATTTAAATACAGTATATATGTATATATGCCTTGACATATATACACATATATTAGCCCTTGTCCATAGGCTCGTCCAGGTGGGATCTATAGATATGCACGGAGATGTATATAGGCCCCTTTTTGGCCTACATCTCCGTGTATATGTATAGATACATGTATTGATGGACTTAATGTATTGTTCCCTGTGTGTAGGTGTATATTCATGGATGTGCCCCAAACATCAATGAATATACATATGATTCCCCCCCCCCTCACTAGGTATATGTATATATATATATATATATATATATGTATGGATATAGATATATATGTGTATGGATGTGCCCCAAGCATCCATACACATATAGTATCAGACCAAATGTGACCCCCCCCCTCCTCCTGCATCCCTGCAGGGGATGAGGAAGGTCACCAGATGGCTGGACAATCATGTCCAGCCTCTGGTGACATCAAAGGGCATAAGGATCAATAGATCCGATGCCTTTTGGTATTTAACTATCCCCAGCTGCTGGGGATAGTTAACATAACAGAGAGGGAAACAAACATCCCTCCCTCTGTTATCTGCATACCTCCGGCGCGATAATTATCGCACCGCAAGGTATGCAGAGGACTACAGGCGGAGGATCAAAGGAATCCTCCGCCTAGAAGCGCGCTCTGGGAGGCGCGGGCCGGCGCGGTGACGTCATATCACCGCGCCGGCCCACGTGTTCGGGCCGGGTGGCCTCGGGAGCGAGCGCTGCTGGACTTAAATAGTCCGGCAGCGCTACGCTGAAGTAGTCAGAACGACCACCGGCATTAAGAGGATCATCCCTGGACAAAACGAGCCCCCCTGGACAACGAGCAGAGAAACCATAAGTATCAACCCCCCCCTCTATACCACCAACGATATATATAATCCTCCCTCCTATACCCTACCTACACCCCCTATATAATCCACCCTCCTATACCCTACCTACCCTCCCTATACCACCAACGCCACCCTCCTATACCCTACCTACCCCCCTATAAACCCTCCTAACCCTATAGACTACCCTACACTCCCTTATTTCCCCCCATACCTTGTTGCCCTCCCATAATATACCCTCATCTCTTATACCCCTGGTAACCCTCATTTTCCCTTGACCCAGGTCCTGATATCCCCGGTATTAACGTCCCCTGTTCCCCGGTGTCTCTACCCCCGCAACTGTCCTGCTTACCCCAGCAGCACAGTTTATGTAATAACCCCTGATTCGCCCCCTTAGGGATAGTATATAGTCAGGCTTGGGTGGGCGACCGTTAAGGTGTATGAATGTGTATGGTCATTGATACTAGTTAGATCTTGGGGTGGATTTGGGACTGCGTTAGTGTAGTCAGTGCCGTGTTAGTGTATTGTATTAGTGTGTGCATCTATATTATTGTGCATTGTTATAACAATATATATCTATCCATCTGTTTATAGATATATATAGTTATAAACCTATAATTCCTTTATAATTACAAGGAATCGCTGCTGTGGAGGTAGCATATTGTTGGCACTGTATTACTTGTGTATTAATAAATACTGTGTCATTTGTATCTATTGTATAACGTGTGAGTACTAGCGGTAGTCAGTAAGGCGCATGCAGTAAGTGTAGTTGGTGATTAGACTAAGGTAATCAGCTGTAAATTGTTATTCTTAAGGCATAAATAGGCGGAGTCATCCCCAGACGATTACGCCTATTTTTGAATATTAATTATTGAGATTTGCATAAATATCAATAATTAATATCCCCTTTAACATTGGCGAGCCAGGCCCACTGCTGTGAGTTTGTATCTGTGGTTGGTTTTGGAACGGAAAAGTCGCTTACGCTGTGAACTAATCAGGTGGAAAGGACGCGGTCAGTGGATTCTGAGCGTCCATAGCCTGAAGATTCGGACAGGTAGAGCGGGTTTCTCTCGATCAGAACCGGACACAGAGCAAACTCTACAGCAGAGAATCTAAAATCTTTCCTGATCTTTGTGTACTAATATTTTCTGATTCCCTTACACGCCAACTGGAGAGAAGTCACCACATACACCACTGAAGAGAGAACCATCATCATTGAAACAGAAGTCGTCTGGCTGGCTCGGGAGAAGGCGTTCCGAATATTGAAGGACCTCCTCCACGCAGAAACACAGTATCAACGACACCAATGAAGATAGGCCTCTCGTCAAAAAGTGAGTATGAACTTCACCACACTGCAACACCTCAGCAAACATAGCACATACAACCCCATCATCACCACCACTTACAAATCCACTGAGCTGCTATGGTCCACTTTATTGGACCAGGCATACGCTCACGATAAACTGTGCATTAATCGTAGTGTGTTCAAAAAAACAAAAAAACGACTCCAAATGTTAGCCAAATTGGTTCATACCTTTGAGGATATCATTTGGAAGCCAGAACATCTAGAAACACTTAACAGCACAACAAAGGCAGAGGAAGTTTCCAACATGGCAAACTTTCACTGCAATTGTTGTGTTGAGAACATTAAACAGTTGCACACATTACAAACACAACTACAAGAGAAGTCCCAGTGTACGGTCGAGAGGGGCAGGGAGATTTGCGTGTTAGAGTCTAGACTCTCGGACAAGGAGAGTTTCTACTCTGACATGGACAAGGAACTGCTCAGACTGTACACTGAGATAAATCAGTTCAGGAACAATACGGTATCTATGGATAGCATGATTGTTCAACTTCGAGAGGACATGGCTGCAAAAACGCAAACCATTGCGGATTTGCAGCAGGTCATCTCGAATCTGTCACGGCCTGGTGCTAACAGCATGGTGCCCACGAAACAGGTTTGTGTTTCGGGAACGGCACATGGGGAGACAGCGGCGACAGCGCCAATATCTTCCACGGATCAAACACCCGAGGCAGTAGACACCAGGGGACATGTGGAACGGACGCTACCTTTTACCCAAACACCCAGGGAGAATAGGGGTAGCAACCGATTACAGGAACAGGACAACGATTGGAGAGAGGAAAGTGGTTGGCCATTTACCACTTCCAATCCGCCAACGCGTCCGGAAAGACAGGAAGATTTTTACCCTAACCATTCCAGTATGGAAAGGATAAACTTCCTGTTACGGATTTGCAAGGAGATCCCAAAATATGATCCCATTGTAGATCCGTTTACTTCATGTGATATTTTCGAGGGTCACTGTAACAAGTATTCAGTGGCTCACGAATATCGCATGGAGTTATTCAAGTTATGGTTACCTACACACCTAAACCAAAGGTATGAGGTAACGGGGAGGACACAACCCATGAATGGACAGTTTTATGACAAGGAGGAACGTCTCTCCATACTCATGAGACTGGCAACGGGCCATTGGGACGTCACTCCAGATATCCTGTCCAAGTTCAAACCCACTATACATGACGAACCTTTGTCTATGTGTAGTCGGTTTGAAGCCATGTATAGAAGGGTTACAAAGGATCACGGTGTCGGAATTCCACAGGGTATGATACGTATGTTTGTGGAGAAATTCCCATACCTTGATACTGCAATCCGGTTGAGCGCAGCCAGGGAACCATCCCTCACGGATGCTGCTATGATTATTGAGCAGTGCAGACAGGATACACTGCTCAATAAGAAATTCGTCAAAGTGACGGAGCGTGCGCCTGTACCTGATATATCTCAAGATGATCGGGTACAGCACACAAAGGGTAATTCAACTATTCGCCCCACGGCCCCGCCATTGGAAAGGATAGGAAGCATTCGATGCTTCCTATGTTTACAATACGGCACATAAAGAGGAATTGTCCACAATGGTCACGTAATAACCGGACAAATCCTGAGAGAACGGGCAATAATAACGGTTTCAAGATGAAACCTAATTATGCCAAACCAGTGGGGGAATATCTGGGACATTCACAGGTCCAGACACCAAAACGTGTGGCTGTTGTGAATGACCCTGCGCGTTCGGTAAGGAGTGTGGAATCCCTGGAATCCACACTAAGGGTCCATAACAAGAACCCACAAGTGGCAGTATGTACCTCACAGGTACCTACTGGGAGTCTGGTAGAAATTGATTGAAGATCAGGGATCCCTAAAGAACTGGCGCCAGTATGTCCTATCATACTGGATTCTTCAGGGAGACCCCACATAAAAGCCAAAATCAAAAATCAGGACGCCGAAATCATGCTTGACACTGGTGCGGAAATTTCCATTACCAATGTCAAACATGATTTACATCCCAACAGCCCTCAGTGTGTGGTGATCGGATTTGATCACCAACAAGGGGGGGTGAAGGCCCACAGAATAGAAGAAGTAATTGTCCAGATTACCACTCACACGACCCTTAGGATCCCCATGTGGTATTACCCCGGTTCTGACAACATTATTGGAACCGACGTAATGACACAAAATGGGTGGATCCTAGATCTGGCAAATAGTATCGTATGGAAGGGTCCCAGACAATCCAAGGTGTTTGTCATCCAACGCCAGTTTCTGGGACCACCATTGCCAACAGTAGATGACTCTACTGAAGTACTTGAACACAAATGGCCTGAGATCTCGCATAATCCAGATCTTGAGCCTATTGTGTATGAGTACCCCGATCTGTGGGCCCAGGGAAAAAACGATTGTGGCAGACTGATTGGAGTTCAGGTGGACATACAAGGTCCCGACCCTCCACCTCAACGCCAATACCGCTTTCCGCCAGAAGCCACCCATTCAATTTTGGACACTGTCCAAGAATTGAAAACTAAGGGGGTGGTCATAGAGGGCAATTCTAAATGCAACAATGCCCTCTGGCCAGTAAAGAAAAAGGACACCAATGCATGGAGGCTCACCATAGATCTCCGGGTCCTCAACAAGTACACCCCAATGTCCGCTCCAGTGGTGGCACAGACTCCCGACATCATGGCCAGAATAAGCGGCAAAAGTCGCATATTCTCAACCATAGATGTTGCCAATGGGTTCTTCTCAATTGAACTCACTGAAAACTGTAGGTACAAATTTGCCTTTACAGTAGGGGACAAACAGTACATGTTTGGTGTACTCCCCCAGGGATTCCACAGTAGTCCCACGTATTTTCACCAGGCATTGGCGGCCGTTCTGAGTGTATTTTCACGGCCAGGATGCCTTCTGCAATACGTGGATGACCTGCTCTTACAAACAGAAACCATAGAAGAACACTTGGTTCTGTTAAAGAGCTACTGGGACTCCTGGCCAAGTCAGGACTCAAGCTGAGTCCCCACAAGGCAAATTTGGCCAGAACGGAGGTGACTTTTCTTGGAGTCCAAATTTCTTTTGGAGCCAAAGGGAATCGTGGCAGCCAGAGTGGAAGCCATGGTAAAGTTACCTAGGCCGGGCACTCTACAGGATTTAAGAAAATTCCTGGGAGTTGCTAATTTCATGAGGGAGTTCATAGAGGATTTTGCTGCCAAAGCAAAACCCCTCTATGAACTCCTCAGAGGAGAAGACCCTTCAATCAAAGGTTGGGCTGATGCACAGGAAGAGGCCTTTTCTACTTTGAAAAGGGACCTCTCCTCTGCCCCTGTATTGGCTACCCCCCATCCTGAAGGGGAAATAGCCATACAGGCGCATGCAGGGACGGAGTCTATCTCAGCGGTCCTCCTACAGCAGATAGGGTATGACACTAGACCGCTGGGATACTTCTCCAGGTTACTTTCGCCTGTTGAACGAGGGTTCGATGAGTGTGCCAAACAACTGGCAGCCATACACTATGCCGTCAAAACCACTGAGCATATTGTAGGCTTCAGGCCCCTCACTTTGCAGACTCCACACTCTCCATTGGCCCTCCTGCTCCGTGATACACTCCCTGGAGTCTCCCAACAGAGATTTGGGAGGTGGATTATGGATCTCAGTGGCCGGAGTCTACAGGTGAACCACAAAGCCAAGTATGTTCTATCCCAGTTACTGAACCTAACTGGCACCGAACATGACTGTGGCCAACCAGCGCACATCAACGCGCCACAAATTTTCAGGACCGATAAACATCCAGAAGACAGAGTCATCTTTGTTGATGGCTCTCGATTTTTCATGGATGGGACCTATGTCACAGGTTTTGCTGTGCTGGATGAGACCACAGGTACCCAGAATCTTGTCAAGTTACCAGGTCACATGTCGGCACAGCGGGCGGAACTGGAGGCAGTCAAGAAGCCTTATTTCTTCAACCCCCAGGGAAACGAACTATATATAGCGACAGTTCATATGTAGTTCGTTCTCTCACCCTGCACCTGGACACATGGAAAAGACGAGGATTTGTGGATAGCCAAAACAAACCTCTGGCTCATTTATCGGTCCTGAAAGAACTTTGGGAATGGGGCATGGCACACCCGGCGGAAGCAGCCATCATAAAAATCCCTGCGCATCAGAAAGGGGATGAGCCTTTGACGCTAGGTAACAACAAGGCGGATGAATTGGCCAAACTAGCGGCAGTATCTGGGATCCTTCAGGAAACAGACACTGAGCCGCTACCGGCCTACCAGATTGCAGTTCGTACCAACCTGAGTAAAGGCCCGGTGTCATTTGAGGAGGAACAAGCAAAAGACCCTCTTCTAATGACACACCTCACATCTCCACAGCATCCCTGGTCAAGACAGCAAGGGATCCTGTGTTATGATGCCGGTACACAACAGCTTCCTCTTCCCGTGGTTCCACAGCATCTGCAAGCAGAACTGACCAGATTGAACCACCAACTGTTTGGACACCTGGGCCGGGATAAACTCTTGTCTCTCCTGAGAGACAAATTATACTGGCCGGGAATGTCCAACACAGTAGAGGAAGTAACACAACAGTGCCTGGTATGTGCTCAGGTTAACCCAAGGGCGTCAGCCCTGAAGCCGGTGTTGCAGCGAGTTCCTCCTGCAGATGGTCCATGGTCCGCACTACAAATAGATTTTATAGGACCTTTACCAACAGGAAGTCGTAACTATCGTTACGCACTGGTGGTAGTGGATGTTTTCTCTAAATGGGTAGAAGCCATCCCCACGGTCAACGATTCGGCTACAACCACTGCCCGTGTTCTCTGGGAACAGGTTCTGTCACGATGGGGTATCCCCAGATTGATAGAGTCAGACAGAGGGACCCATTTCACGGGTAAGGTAATGAAAGCGCTTTGTGGTCTTTTAGACATAAAGCAAAGGTTTCATGTGCCTTACCACCCTCAGTCAGCGGGCATCGTGGAGCGGATGAACCGGACCATAAAAACACGACTTTCTAAAGCACTACTGGAGAAAGGTTCCTCATGGGTAACCTCTCTGCCAGCCGTGCTAATGGGAATCCGAGCTACCGAGGCTGCCAGTACCGGTATCACCCCGTTCGAAGTAATGACCAGACGCAAAATGCCCCTATGCCTGCCCAATGAACCCCTGGTGTCAGAACCAGTGAAGAACGCCATCGCCAGAGACCTGTTTCTCCAACAGGTACAACTAAACCTGAAGGAGTTATTGCCTCATGCAGCAATACGGCTACACAGACCGTATCTACAGGGGGAAACACCAATGCCCTCTGTAGGAGAGCTGGTGATGGTGAAAATCTTCCGTCGGGCCGGCCCCTGGGATGCAAACTGGGAAGGACCCTATCAGGTCCTTGAAGTAATGGGTGACACCATGCTAAAGGTGCAAAGGCCGATGACAACCAAGAAAAAGTCACGTAGGCGACAGGGAGTTTTATGGATCCATATCGACCAGGCCAAGGCCACCCGAGCCTCCCCAATACAATAACATAACCCTCACACAGTTGGGTAAACGGGGGGGGGGGGGTTTGGTGGGTCGAGGGTGGATCCATGAAACTAATTACATACACATTGAATTAACAGATCACGGGAGGGAGACTCACCAAGGTTACGACTAGCCTGAAAAGATATAGAAATCCTCTGAACATGGCATATCCCCAACTTGTGGCACTGGTGGTAAGCATGATGATGGCAGGGCTCAACCTCTTCGGGGGAGGGCCTGGGAGTTAATAATGATATGGCTGACATATCTATGAATAAACCCGGCCTTTTAATGGTGGAATGTTTGGAGGGCAAAATCCTGAAACCATACGAGAACTTTTCCTTTACACCAGGACAGTGGTATCTGTATGGTTTCCAGAGGGAGAGTTTTGCCCAAGGTGTAATTCAACATTATACCCCTGTGGAGAATGTGTCTGCCATACAACATGATTTACATGCCCTCTGCCTCAAAGAATTCAGACATTTTCGGGACTCTGACCCTACTCCTATGAGATCCTTAAGATGGGTGTCTAGGGACCCTCACCTGCATCCTTACAAACAAGTGGAAGCCAACACTACCACAGTATTGTGTACCAAGGAGGGGGTTCTGAGTCCCGAGGATGTCACGGGTGCAGAATATAGTGGCTGGTATATCCTTAAAGCTACCTTCATAAGGAGGGATAGCCAAGATGGGCTGAGGGTAAGGACATATTTTGACAGACCCATTCCGATAAAGGGCACCCTAAAAGCTTATTGTATGTTAAGAGATTCCCAGATGATTATCACTAGGGAATCCAGTTATGTTCAGGGACATGTGTCCACAGATTACATACGAACCAGTATAATGATGCTAAAGTTAAACTGCAGTAACTCTGGCCAGGTCCCTATGGAATGACCAGAGTGGTCCGGTAAAACTGGAAGGCTTTTACCGAGCCACCATTTTAAAAGTACGGACAGATGCCAAGGATCTCAGGTATGCTCAGTTAAAGGGATCTCCATCCATACGGTCTTTTATGATCACCATCATGAGAGACAAGTGTGTTCAGGAGGTGACTGGATATTATTTCATCACCTATGCCCACTGGGAACAAGATACCCAGATGGTAACCTTGGACACTAATCCCTGGAGATGGGATTTGGTGTGCAATGGAGTGGATACCCCTACAGTGGATGTATGGATGGACGGTACCCCTATGAATGAGGAATACCGGGGGAGGTATGTGTCTTCCGATTGGAAAGACCCCAGTGGCAGGGATATTAACTTTGACATCAATATAGATGGTTCGTTTAGATGGCCTTTTTGCGAGGCAGTAGATGAAGGGTGCTGGACCTTTACACAATGGGTCTATCTGTCTAAATCCAAACCCGTAGGAAAACTAGTGCTACAGGTTGGAGAAAGTGACCAATGGTATCCGTTCAAAGGTAGAGGGCAAGTTTGTGTAACCGTGGTGAGGATCCCCTATGAAGCAACAGGTCTCCAACCTGTAAAAATGCATTTAGACTCTTGCAACGCCCCTATCCATCAATTGGCAGATCCTATAGCTCCTCAACTGTCATCCCCATGGAAGATCATCACGGGGACAAAATTCGTCCTATTTACTTGGAGAATTTCCGTAGATGACTTCCGAGTCGACCAATGGGATCACAGATGTGGGGAGTTTGTGAGGAACCAAATTGACATGATAAGAGGTTGGATAGAGGCGGGGCAAGAGGTAAGAAAGGATGATCTCATACACAAGAATCAAAGGGGAAGAAGAGATCTGATAGCCATGGGACTAGGCGGAGGTGCATTGGGAGTGGGCGCCCTGAACACTATGGACATGGAAGTCCTGAGAGGTAAACTTGGGGATGTTGCGCGACACGCCGGAGAAGGATTCGAGACCCAGCTTGATGTAAACCATGTCTTAGAGGGTTTGCAGCATTCGCACATAGATGCCACTACCTCTCTATCTTCTGCTTTACGAGAGAAATTTAGAAGGTTAGTTGTGGGTCTCTTGGAGGAACAGGATAGAGCTCAGCTCGCTCTGGCGTGTACGCAAGTCCAAAGTGAACTCTCGGGCAACCTTAAACATATTGTATCATCATTGTACGGCGGCCACTTCCCATTTAACCTCCGCCAACGGGTAAGTCCTCTTATATCTCCTTTTGCAGCCAATCACACCAACTGGTGGGTAGTCCAGTGGCACGGCTGTAGGAATCTCACTTGCACTGCTTCATCATTGGCTCCTGTATCTGGTCATCTTAGACAGGGTTACAGTGCAGTTAACCTAGGGATTGTCATAAATAACCAGACGGTACTTCATCCACAGCTCCCCTCGGGCGTTCTAACCTATGAGGGAGGCCATCCTTATCTGTTAGACACAGAGGGATGCTGGAAGAAAGAGGATGCCATCCTCTGTCAAGGTGGTCAGGATCGGGTGTTAAGACACCAGTGCTGGAGCACCGAGGGGTCCTGTGAGATGAAGGCCAGCCCAATGCCCTCCTCCCCTAAATACTTGGGGCAAGGGTATTGGTGCTGGTACCAGAGGCAAAATATGTCCTACACCATTTATGGAACTAATTGCACCGAGAGAGGAGAACTCCTCCCTGGAGCGTATTGCACCCTTAGTCCCGTCCTAGGTTTAGATGTCGCAGAACTACAAGGAAGGACACCAATCACCCCGGAGAAGAGACTCGACATCCGCCCTGATGTTCCGGTGAGACTCCAGAGGATTCCTCTTGGTTTTGGGATAGAGCTCAAACACCTCCTACTAGACTTCAGCCAAGAAGACGAAATACTTCAGAATCTTCAAGAAACTGAGAAACGGGCCACCATCCAACTGACCCACGACAAGAACAAAATAACGGCAATCACTACCGCCTTGGACAAGGACTCCAAAGTTTCCTGGTGGGAAAGTCTGTTCGGCTACAGTCCCAAGGCAACATCCTTCTTTAATCTATTGATACACCCAGTGATAGTTCTTCTGGTTCTGGTAATCATCTTGTACACGGGACTGTGTCTAATCTACAGGAGGGTCAATAGACTTGCGGACCAACTAAACCAGAACCAGACAGAGCTTCATGAAGTCAATCGTAGGAGGCTCAGGACTTAGCTCCAACAAAGTCCTGAAACCAGAGACTGTATGGACATACTGTTTCCTATGAGGATCGGGATGAAAATCCAAAGGACATTCTGTAACCTCATAGCATTATATATATATGTGTGTTATAATATAGTAGAGTTTCGTATAAGGGTTCGGGATGTATCCTAGGCCACCCTGTAACCATTATACCGTGTATAGATTC
The DNA here is from genome assembly GCF_014858855.1 of Bufo gargarizans. NCBI lineage: Eukaryota > Metazoa > Chordata > Amphibia > Anura > Bufonidae > Bufo > Bufo gargarizans. The sequence goes on from NC_058081.1 coordinate 21,693,625, forward strand.
ATATTGATGATAAGCATGTGAGTTCCTTGTGTGCCCGTGGAGGCTCTGGGTGCAATTGTGCGACAGCCATACTACATTATGGTTGAACGCACACTTGCATCCTATAGTCATTTCCCAATGACACGGAAGTCTGTTAACTACCGGCATCTTTGGAGGTGTAGAGAGATAGGCCAGGTTGCTGGAGCCTCTATGGGTACACACTAAATTGAATTAGGCTGTATTGGGAGGGATGGGACCTGTTTGTGTGAGTGGGGAAGAGTAGATTCCCTAGGGTCAGGCCCCTCATTACCAAAGCATTTGCCACTTTAACATCGACAATGGTGACTTTTTGTAAGGGTTGGACTGAATGGTGGTAGTGCGGGGTTCCTTCCCGCAGTTAGAATTTAGGTACTATGACATCACCTCTCACCAGAAATTCTGTCCTGCCTTATAAATATCTACGTATCTGTCCATGGGAGAACCTCTCGAACAACTAAGTCTTCAATCAAGATAATTCGTAATTGTGTTAAAAGGCCAACCTACGGCCGTCAGTACCCCAGAAGAAGGTGCTACATAAGGGTAAAGTCATTCCAGAATCATTGGGAGTGACTGACACCGAAGGACTGGCACTGACATTGCGGGGGACTGACGCCGGGAAAGCAACACTGGCAAAGAGAAAGAAAAGACCATACACGGTCGCTGAGTGGAATGATCAAAAGACTGCAAGGGTGAAGCCGTTCCGGAGTACGTTGGGAGTGGCTGTCGCCTGAAGATCATAAGATACCAAGAAAGTTATCCAAGGAGAAGAAGATGGTGTATTCGGTGGATGGAGACCTTTTGATGAGAGGCAGGATGGAGATGTTATACACGATGAGTGATGTCTAGGTACCTAAGAGTCAGATTACTTTAGTCCTCCCTGAACTGTCACCAAGGGTACGATTGAGGAGGCAAATGCCTCCCAACCCTTCCCCCAAAATGTTTATTGTCGTATTCCCGACAACAGGGGGATTGTTGAGGGAAGTGTCATATTTAAATATATATGTATATATGCCTTGACATATATACACATATATTAGCCCTTGTCCATAGGCTCGTCCAGGTGGGATCTATAGATATGCACGGAGATGTATATAGGCCCCTTTTTGGCCTACATCTCCGTGTATATGTATAGATACATGTATTGATGGACTTAATGTATTGTTCCCTGTGTGTAGGTGTATATTCATGGATGTGCCCCAAACATCAATGAATATACATATGATCCCCCCCCCCTCACTAGGTATATGTATATATATATATATATATATGTATGGATATAGATATATATGTGTATGGATGTGCCCCAAGCATCCATACACATATAGTATCAGACCAAATGTGACGACCCCCCCCCCCTCCTCCTGCATCCCTGCAGGGGATGAGGAAGGTCACCAGATGGCTGGACAATCATGTCCAGCCTCTGGTGACAAAGGGCATAAGGATCAATAGATCCGATGCCTTTTGGTATTTAACTATCCCCAGCTGCTGGGGATAGTTAACATAACAGAGAGGGAAACAAACATCCCTCCCTCTGTTATCTGCATACCTCCGGCGCGATAATTATCGCACCGCAAGGTATGCAGAGGACTACAGGCGGAGGATCAAAGGAATCCTCCGCCTAGAAGCGCGCTCTGGGAGGCGCGGGCCGGCGCGGTGACGTCATATCACCGCGCCGGCCCACGTGTTCGGGCCGGGTGGCCTCGGGAGCGAGCGCTGCTGGACTTAAATAGTCCGGCAGCGCTACGCTGAAGTAGTCAGAACGACCACCGGCATTAAGAGGATCATCCCTGGACAAAACGAGCCCCCCTGGACAACGAGCAGAGAAACCATAAGTATCAACCCCCCCCCTCTATACCACCAACGATATATATAATCCTCCCTCCTATACCCTACCTACACCCCCTATATAATCCACCCTCCTATACCCTACCTACCCCCCCTATACCACCAACGCCACCCTCCTATACCCTACCTACCCCCCTATAAACCCTCCTAACCCTATAGACTACCCTACACTCCCTTATTTCCCCCCATACCTTGTTGCCCTCCCATAATATACCCTCATCTCTTATACCCCTGGTAACCCTCATTTTCCCTTGACCCAGGTCCTGATATCCCCGGTATTAACGTCCCCTGTTCCCCGGTGTCTCTACCCCCGCAACTGTCCTGCTTACCCCAGCAGCACAGTTTATGTAATAACCCCTGATTCGCCCCCTTAGGGATAGTATATAGTCAGGCTTGGGTGGGCGACCGTTAAGGTGTATGAATGTGTATGGTCATTGATACTAGTTAGATCTTGGGGTGGATTTGGGACTGCGTTAGTGTAGTCAGTGCCGTGTTAGTGTATTGTATTAGTGTGTGTATCTATATTATTGTGCATTGTTATAACAATATATATCTATCCATCTGTTTATAGATATATAGTTATAAACCTATAATTCCTTTATAATTACAAGGAATCGCTGCTGTGGAGGTAGCATATTGTTGGCACTGTATTACTTGTGTATTAATAAATACTGTGTCATTTGTATCTATTGTATAACGTGTGAGTACTAGCGGTAGTAAGGCGCATGCAGTAAGTGTAGTTGGTGATTAGACTAAGGTAATCAGCTGTAAATTGTTATTCTTAAGGCATAAATAGGCGGAGTCATCACCAGACGATTACGCCTATTTATGAATATTAATTATTGAGATTTGCATAAATATCAATAATTAATATCCCCTTTAACACCAAACTACAGCAAATAAAAACAAAAAACAATTGTCACTGTTTCCACTGAAATCACTTCTTCCATTGCTCTAAAATGTCTTTGGTCCTTGGTAGCTTGTTCTTCCATAGCTGCAGTCCAATGCATTTCCTCGTCACCTCTTCACTTGGCCAATGATCTTGAAGCAATCCTGTCAAGAATAAATAAAATAATGTATTAAGGCTTTGATGTGAAGGAGGCTATCCACTGTTCCTGCTATGTTCACCTCCTGAGGTAAACTATTGCATTAGGGTTATGTTAATCTTAGTGATTATATAGTGCACTCGCATCCTGTTCTGCAATTTCCTCCACCTGCCATATAAATGTTGCCCATGGACAGCAGACTCGGCAAGGCATATTTTATGAGGGGGTGCGTCCTTCTCCACACGGAGAGGATACTTTTCAATGAATTTTTCAAACTTTGATCTTATAAACAGGCAAGGTTACAGGTTTTTCCACAACTTCAGTTCTGAAGAAGACACAGATTTAAAAAAAGGTGATAATAAAATAGACAAGCATAGGCTTTGCAAATGGGAAATAATGTAAAGATATTACTGTTTAGCTACTTGGAGGTGGTAGGATTATCCTCCTTCTCTCGGCAGTATACCATTGGCATCTCTGATGCTTTCACCATGTCATCTATAATCTTTTCCCGATAGACACGTTCAGCCGTGTGATTAGAATGAGAAAACAACATTGCTTACCGGTAATTGTTTTTCTTGATACCCATGACGGCACCCCATGCGACCAGGGACCTCCCATCCGGGACAGGAAACCTGAGAAGATAAAAGGTTCACACCCCCACCAAGCACCAGTGATAGTAATAAACAGTACTCCGGAGGTGAATACACGTAAGAAAGAAAGAGAGAGAGAGAGATCCAATATGGTACATTATATCTCTACAATACTCGAGAGAACCCTCAGAAACCTATAGGCAGTAGCGGGCTACTCCGCATATAACCTAATAAGGGGGAACTAAGCCCATCAGCTCCCCTTTTTTTTTTTTTTTTTTTTTTATATAGTGAAGGGAAAATTTTGGGGGTGCCGTCACCGGTAAGCAATGTTGTTTTCCCCTCACCCATGACGGCACCCCATGCGAGATAGACTATTAATGAGAACTAGGGGGGGGGACAACCGCCTGAAGCACCTTCCTACCAAAGGCGGAATCCGCATGAAGTTGGAGCCTGTAATGCTTCAAAAAAGTATGTTGAGAGCTCCAAGTTGCTGCTCTACAAATTTGAGCCAGGGAGGCATCCGCCTTCTCGGCCCAGGACGTAGCTACCGCTCGGGTGGAGTGGGCTCCGAACCCCGAAGGGGGCGAGAGACCCTGCGCTAAATAGGCTTCGGAAATGGCCCTTTTCACGCATCTAGCAATAACTGCCGTGGATACTTTCCGCCCCTTATTCCTACCCCAAAACTGAATAAGAAGGTTTTCTTCCAACCTCCAAGCTGAGGTAGACTCTAAATAGGCAAGCAGACATCTTTTGACGTCCAGGCAATGATACTCCCTTTCTAAACTGTTAGAGGGATTAGGGCAAAAGGATGGAAGGATAACATCCTGACTTCTATGGAAGTCCGAGACCACCTTTGGCTGGAAGGACGGGAGAGGCCTAATAATAACCTTGTCATCCAAGACCTGGGTATAAGGAGGAAAGGCCGAGAAAGCTTGTATCTCTGAGATTCTCCTAGCTGAAGTAATGGCCAGTGCTTGTAGAAAGTCTAGGACCCTAGAGACATTTGGAGGAGAGAAGGGGTCAGGACTGATCCCTAAAAAGGAGGAAAAGACTTCCCAAATCTTATTATATTTTTTGGCTGTGGTGGCTTTCCTACTTCCCAACATAGTGGATACTACAGATTGGGACAGACCCCGGCCTAACCAAATCTCCTTCTCAGCCTCCATGCTGCCAGATGCAAAATCTCTGGATTGGGATGCAGGATCGGGCCCTGATATAATAGATCCTCCCGAGGGGGCAGTATCCAAGGGGGGGCTATTGCTAGGTCTAGGAGGCTGGAGTACCAGGACCTTTTCGGCCACACTGGGGCCACTAGGGTAACTGTCGTATTCTCCCTCTGGATTTTTTTCAGAACCTGCGGGATTAGGGAAAACGGAGGGAAGGCGTAACCCTCCTCCTGAGACCAGTTTTGTTCCAAACCGTCCAAAGCTGTTGGATCGTCCAGACGATTTATGGAGAAGAACCTTTCCACTTTCCTGTTCTTCCTGGAGGCAAACAGGTCGACCGTGGGGAGGCCGAATTTCTGCGTTACCTGGGAGAAGACCTCTGGGTTTAGGCACCAGTCTCCCTGTTTTAGTTGGGTGCGATTCAGAAAATCGGCTACTATGTTGTCCTTTCCTTTTATGTGGACTGCCGACAGAGATAGATGTTTCTGTTCTGCTAACTGAAAGATCTGGTGACAGAGTGTTGCCAGAGAAGGTACCCTTGTTCCGCCTTGATGGTTGATGTATGCCACTGTAGTCAAGTTGTCCGAATATAAAATTATGTTCCTGAAGGATATGTCCGGAGCTATCGCTCTTAGGGCCATCTCTACTGCTTTTAACTCTTTGAAGTTTGAGGTGGCTTTCCTGGTTTTCAAATCCCACCTCCCTTGCCAACCTTTGTTCTCCGAGTGGGCCCCCCAACCCCACGGGCTGGCATCCGTTGTTAATACTATCGGATCCTGAAAAGGACCATGGTACTCCAGCTGAGAGAGATTCTCTGTCACAGTCCACCAAAGGAGAGACACTCTCGCCTCTGCGGATAAGTGGAAAATCCGGTCCAACGACTGCTTGCGGCCGTCCCATTGGCGCAGGATGCATGATTGTAGCTTCCTTGTGTGGGCCTGCGCATATAGGACCGCTGGAAAGGTTGCTGTCAGGTGGCCCAGCACCGCCATTGCCCTCCTGAACGAGCAGAGGTAGGATCTGAAAAGATCCCAAACATGCTCCCTGATGGAGAATATCTTGGCGGACGGGAGGAAGGACTTTTCTACTCGGGAGTCTAACAGGATGCCTAAAAATACGCAGTTCTGAGATGGTGTTAGGCAAGACTTTACCCAATTTATTTTCCAGCCCAAGCTCTTTAACAGGGCGCAGGAAACTTTGATGTTTTGAACCAGGCCTTCCTTGGTCTGGGAAATAAACAGGAAGTCGTCTAAGTATGGCAGCACCGGAACCCCTGACAACCTCAGAAAGGAGACAACTTCACTTTGGTGAAGATTCTGGGGGCTTGAGAAACCCCAAACGGCAGGGCTCTGTATTGCAGGTGCAGACATTCCCCCTGAACCCAGACTGCTGTCCTCAAATATTTTTGGGAGGACACATGAATTGGCACGTGGTAGTACGCGTCCTCTAAGTCCAGAGTCGCCATCCAGCAATTCTTTGATAGGAGATCTATGGCCGATCTTATGGTCTCCATACGAAATCTTTTGTAGCTGAGGAATCTGTTTAACTTCTTCAGGTTTAGGATTACCCGGAAGGAGCCGTTGGGTTTTTTCACTAAAAAAAGAGGGGAGTAAAACCCCCTGCCCTTCTCTGCCTGCGGAACCGGGACAACCACCCCTTTTTGCAGAAGCAGCCGGATCTCTGACTCTAAGGCTTGTCTTTTGACTAGATCCTTGGGGTAATCTGTTAGAATGAACGAATCCCGGGGATGGGACAGGAGCTCCAGCCGGAACCCCTCTCCAATCCCTCCCAAGATCCAGCCGTTCTTGGTTATGTTTTTCCAGGCTGGGAGAAAGAGAGACAATCTTCCCCCTACCTGGGGTTCGGCGTCATTGCTTATCTTTGGGTCTTGTATCCTGGGATTTAAAAAGGAAACCTCCGGATTTCTTAGGAAATTTATCCTTTTCCCTTCTATCATACTGCCTACCCTTTTGCCTTTTACCTTGGTATCTACGAAAAAAGGGGGGGGCGTTGAGGAGCTGGAAAACCCTTTTTGTCTGAGGCCTTTTCAAGTATATCATCGAGAGAAGATCCAAAGAGCCTGTCACCCTCACAGGGGATAGAGCATAACCTAGCTTTAGAACCCTGATCAGCTTTCCAGGACTTCAGCCAAATAGCTCTTCTAGCCGCATTGGACATAGCGGATGATCTGGCTGAGAACCTAATTATATCCGTGGAAGCATCGGCTAAAAAATCAACGGCCTTAAAAAATGTGGGAAGGGAGGCCAAAACCTCTTCTCTTGGCTTCTTCTCACTGAGATGCTGTTCTAGCTGTTCCAGCCAGATATGCAGTGACCTAGAGACCCATGACGCTGCAACCGCTGGTCTCAAGCAGGTAGAGGATGATTCCCAGGCCTTTTTTAAGTAAAAGTCCGCTTTTTTATCCAGAGGATCAGAAAGGCTACCTAGATCATCAAACGGTAGCGCAGATTTTTTAGCAATCTTCGCCACCGGAGCGTCGACCGTAGGGGCCTTGTCCCAACAGGCTGATACTTTCTCATCAAAAGGATATTTCCTTTTGACGGAGCTTGGGATGAAAAACTTCCTATCAGGATTCTTCCACTCTTTTTTAATTAATGCCTGAACGTTCTCGTGAATGGTGAAAACCCTCTGTTTTCTGGGACCTAACCCCTGAAAGGCAATATCTGCTGTCGACTTAGCCTGTTTCGCTTCTTCTAACTGCATAGTTGCTCTGACTGCTTTAAGGAGGTTTTGGGTATCCTCGGTTGAGAAATAGGAACCCCCTGTTTCTTCCTCTGCTGACGAAGCAGCGTCATTAGAGAGTAACTGGCCTGCTTCTCTCTCCTCCACGTCAGAGTGGTCTATATCCGAATCCCTAATATCCGGAGATTTCTCCGGAGACCGCGGGCGATTTTTACTCAAGGATTTAAAGGAGGCTTTCACCTCAGATCTTATTAAAGATCGCATATTCCTAGAAAGGCTCTGGGATTCCTCCATCACCAATTTATCGATGCATGGGGTGCATAACGGTTTAGAGTAGGAGGAAGCTAGGGGGGCCTTACATCCTGCACACTCCTTATGCTTCGTCTTAGAGGCCGCTTTTTTGGGGGTCTTTGCCACTTACACAAATCAAGCAGATAACACCCCATTAGTAAGAAAAAGGTACATCTTACCAAAAGATCCTTTTCTTTTTAGCCCCCACTCCTCAGGATTAGTACCGGACTCGCGGGCCTTGAGGGTTCCAGGGGTTCGGCGCGTCCATCTGCAGGCTCTGACATCCTTGCTGGACCAAGAGCTTCTTCAGCACCACACTGTGTGCCACATCAGCCGGCTGGGTTCCCCCCCCCTCTGCCCCATTTATAGTTTAAGGACGCGCCGGGGCACACATCGGTGCTGAGCCCGACTTCCGGGTCAAGCCCCGCCCCCCCGCGTCAGGGCGCGCGCATGCGCAGACGCCCCCTCCGACGCCGACAGGAAGACGGGCAACCCCGGAAGTAAGGAGGGAAGCCGCCTGAACACGGCCATAGCGGCTCCCTCAGGCCAGCGCCGGAATGTGGGGGGAAGGAGCCCAGACTTACAGGCAGCAGCCCCGGAGAGCAAAACGCTACCTGGGGGAGGCCACCCACCGGATAAGAACCTGGGCCTCCCCCCGACTGCAGGTGAGAACCAACGTGAAGTCTTCCCAGGGACTTCCTATCCGGAGGACAGGAAACCTGAACTGGTGCTTGGTGGGGGTGTGAACCTTTTATCTTCTCAGGTTTCCTGTCCCGGATGGGAGGTCCCTGGTCGCATGGGGTGCCGTCATGGGTGAGGGGAAATATATTTTGAAAATATCTCTCGTTCCTCTTTGCATTTTGAGGACACAAAGGTTTCTGCATTCCGTCTGACCATCTGACTGGTCACTGTTTGCAATCCAAATCTATAAAACATAGAAAGAAATATTAACATAATATTCAGTTTGTACATGATCGGCCTTTAGAACAGAAATCGATCAGTGCTAATATATGTATAAAATCTTACTTGCAATGAAATCTCGAGATATCTTGTGATACACTGTGGATCTTTTGACCAGAAGAGGCGATAAAGTTTCATTTTTCCCCTGTAGAAATTTAGGTCTGACCTTGGTAAAATAGATATCAAACCACAAAAAAAAAAAGTAATATTCTAATACGTTCGATCAATAACAGATCAAATAAAGATACATTGAAAGACAGACAGATCTCAGATTGTATATTATAGGTTAGAATTACCTTTTCCTCTTCTACATTCAATATTATGACCGCTCATTGATTGGCAGCCGTTTTATGCTCATGCACCGATATGCCCACATGAGTTCCACGATGAGGATTTCTTTTTTTCCATTTACCTACCTACCAAATAAACAGTGTGAGATTTAACCACGTCAGCCCCCTAGCTTAAACACCCTTAATGACCAGACCACTTTTTACACTTCTGCACTACACTACTTTCACCGTTTATTTCTCGGTCATGCAACTCACCACCCAAATTAAATTTTACCTCCTTTTCTTCTCACTATTAGAGCTTTTATTTGGTGAGATTTCATTGCTGCTGACATTTTTACTTTTTTTGTTATTAATCGAAATTTAGCGAACTTTTTGCAAAAAAAACAATTACATTTTCACTTTCAGTTGTAATTTTTTTTTTTTTTAAACGACATCTATATATAAATTTTTCTCTAAATTTATTGTTCTACATGTCATTGATTAAAAAAAACTAAATGTTTGGGTAAAAGTTATAGCGTTTACAAACTATGGTACAAAAATGTGAATTTCCGCTTTTTGAAGCAGCTCTGACTTTGTGAGCACCTGTCATGTTTCCTGAGGTTCTACAATGCCCAGACAGTAGAAAAACCCCACAAATGACCCCATTTCAGAAAGTAGACACCCTAAGGTATTCGCTGATGGGCATAGTGAGTTCATAGAAGTTTATTTTTTGTCACAAGTTAGAGGAAATTTTCTTTTTTTCCTTACAAAGTCTCATATTCCACTAACTTGTGACAAAAAATAAAAACTTCCATGAACTCACTATGCCCATCATGAAATACCTTGGGGTGTCTTCTTTCCAAAATGGGGTCACTTGTGGGGTAGTTATACTGCCCTGGCATTTTAGGGGCCCAAATGCGTGCGAAGTAGTTTGAAATCAAAATGTGTAAAAAAATAAAATGGCCTGTGAAATTCGAAAAGGTGCACTTTGGAATGTGGGCCCCTTTGCCAACCTAGGATGCAAAAAAGTGTCACACATGTGGTATCGCCGTACTCAGGAGAAGTTGGGGAATGAGTTTTGGGGTGTCATTTTACATATACCCATACTGGGCGAGATAAATATCTTTGTCAAATGCCAACTTTGTATAAAAAAAAAAAAAAAAAAAGGGAAAAGTTGTCTTTTGCCGAGATATTTATCTCACCCAACATATACCCATGCTGGGTGAGAGAAATATCTCGGCAAGAGACAACTTTTCCAATTTTTTTATACAAAGTTGGCATTTGACCAAGATATCTCACCCAGCATGGGTATATGTAAAATGACACCTCAAAACACATTGCCCAACTTCTCCTAAGTACAGAAATACCACGTGTGACACTTTTTTGCAGCCTAGATGCGCAAAGGGGCCCAAATTCCTTTTAGGAGGGCATTTTTAGACATTTGGATCCCAGACTTCTTCTCATGCTTTAGGGCCTCTAAAATGCCAGGGCAGTATAAATACCCCCCATATGTGACCCCATTTTGGAAAGAAGACACCCCAAGGTATTCAATGAGGGGCATGGAGAGTTCAAATTTTTTTTTGGGGCACAAGTTAGCAGAAATGGATTTATTTATTTTCCTTCCTCACAAAGTCTCCCTTTTCCGCTAACTTGGGACAAAAATGTCAATCTTTCATTGACTCAATATGCCCCTCACGGAATACCTTGGGGTGTCTTATTTCCGAAATAGGGTCACATGTGGGGTATTTATACTGCCCTGGCATTTTAGGGGCCCTAAAGCGTGAGAAGGAGTCTGGAATGTAAAGGTCTAAAAAAAATTATGCATTTGGATTCCGTGAGGGGTATGGCGAGTTCATGTGAGATTTTATTTTTTGACCCAAGTTAGTGGAATATGAGACTTTGTAAGAAAAAATAAAATAAAATTAAATTTCCGCTAACTTATGCCCAAAAAATTTCTGAATGGAGCCTTACAGGGGGGTGATCAATGACAGGGGGGGGTGATCAGGGAGTCTATATGGGGTGATCACCACCCTGTCATTGATGACCCCCCTGTCAGGCTCCATTCAGACGTCCGTATGTGTTTTGCGGATCCACAAAACACATACGGACGTCTGAATGGAGCCTTACAGGGGGGTGATCATCCCATATAGTCTCCCTGATCACCCCCCTGTAAGGCTCCATTCAGACGTCCGTCTGTTTCGCGGATCCGATCCATGGATGCGTGGATCCGTAAAACACATACGGACTTCTGAATGGAGCCTTACAGGGGGGTGATCAATGACAGGGGGGTGATCAGGGTTGATGAGGGGTTAATAAGTGACCGGGGGGGGTGTAGTGTAGTGGTGTTTGGTGCTACTTATTACTGAGCTGCCTGTGTCCTCTGGTGGTCGATCAAAGCAAAAGGGACCACCAGAGGACCAGGTAGCAGGTATATTCGACGCCGTTATCAAAACAGCGTCTAATATACCTGTTAGGGGTAAAAAAAAAAAAAATATATATATATCGCCACTGGCAGGCTGGAGATCCACTCGCTTACCTTCCGATCCTGTGAACGTGCGTTCACAGGAAATCTCGCCTCTTGCGAGAGGACGTGCCGGCGTGTCCAGAAGTAATAACCGGGCCGTCGCCAGGACGCAATCCTGCGTACCAAAGGAAAAGACCGGCACTTCGCTGATGTAGATCACAATGTAGATTTATTCAGTCACATATTCAAATGGCATAGTGACGCGTTTCAGCACAAGTGTGCTTTCATCAGACTGCAATAAAACATCTTACACTCCAGCTATTTATACATAAATGAAATACAAAGGAACTGACATACGCAATCCTGCGTACAGCGGTCCTGTAGTGGTTAAGTGGAAAGATAAACGTATATATTTCATAGAAGGCAGCAATATTGAAAATAAGGCTACTTACGGCCATATTCTGCACCACTCCGGGTCGCTGCAGCTTCCTCAAAACAATTACACTCCAGATAATTCAAAATATTAAAGTTTTCATTTTCTGACAGTTTTTCCTCATTTTTGGCCTTATTTAAAGCAGATTTAAAAGCGGGTTCTGCAATATTAAGGATGGATTCCAGTTCAGTTGGTTCTCGTATATCCTCTGCCAAACATTTTTCTCTCTGGAAAGAAAGTAATGGGAATGTGATAAATGCATAATATAAGAAAGTGACGTTTGTAGTGTACCATTTTTTTAAATTATACATATTCATATTTTTAACACCTACTTCTTTGTGATGGTTTCTTTGGATATTCCTTTAGTCTTTTCTGGAGGACCCCAAGCTGACGCAAATGAATACCAGCGATGCTATAAGCCTCCTTGTCTTTTATCAATAGGCCTGTTGCATCCATCAGGATATAAACCTCTTCAAATTCTTCATGTAATTGAAGACAGTTTGAGTATTTCCGATATCCAGTAGCTTGGCAAAATATGAATTTGTCTTCTGAATGTTATACATGAACTTCAGAGACTGCTTCTCGGTATCCATATAATATAGGAAACGTGCAACATTCTCCACCTCCTGTTTGTACCTTACAACCCCTAAGGAATGTAACAAAATCGGAAATATATATATATATATATATATATATATATATATATATATATTTTTTTTTTTTTTTTCTTTTTTTTTTTTCAGGGAATGCCTTTTGTACATTCCCACTTTGGTCATCTTCTTCCTCAGTGGGTTGTCCCATACAATGTTTGGCTGGACTGTCGCCGTTTCTGTCCCTCAGTTTTCTTTTTTTTTCTTGCTCTTCTTGCTCTCCCTCTTTCCTGCCTTGATGTTGACTTTCTTGGCTATATTGTTCATATATGATTTGTAGTTGTGCATCTTCTTTTGTGTCCAATTCATTGATCATAGCCTGTATTGGTTGTGGTGCAGGGTCTTCAAAACTATAAGACAATGAGAGAGAGTTTAATTATCTGCGGGGATCCAACTCACCCCGGCCACAGTTTTTTTTCATTCCTCTACCCTCTGGTGGGCGTTTTAGAGCACTACATGCCCGCACCACTAGGCTGAAGAACAGCTTTCACCCCAAAACAATCAGTCTCCTAAATGCTCAGAGATTATTGCCCCTTCCTAGGATAGAAACTACCACAGACTGAAAGTGACTGCTGCATTCATGAACCCATGATGACCTCTTATCTGCAGTGGTGTCTAAATCAGTGTGTATATACTCACAAGCACTTCCTACTTTATACGTTATTAAAAAAACATAGCCACGGTTCTTCAGGTACTCAATCATGTTGCAAATCCATTTTGCGCTACACAACCGTTCAGCAACCTCAATGTAATTTCTTGCCAGTCCTTTTGATGCTACATAGGCCAGTTTTCTTTTGGCCCTTGCCAGGGTTTCTTTGATCTCCTCATCGCTGCCATACTTCAGGCACTTCCTACGCAGATGGGTCCCCAAGATGTTGTCAATCTTGAAGCAGAGGGAGGTTCTGTAATTTTTTTTTTTTGTTAAAATGTACATTATGGAAGAAAATTTAAACATTGCGACATAAGCATTTAAGACCAAATGATAAATTATAAACTCTTACACTTTGGATTCCATCTTAAAATGTGAGCTTCTACGAGATATACTGTAAAATATAAAGTAGACAAATTAACACAGCTTTAAAAAAAAAAGCTATTGGGTTAACAGCAAACAAATTATATAGTATGAAAAGTATACAGAAAAGAAATAGAGGGGGGGAAAAAAATTAGCAAATCCTCAGATCCTGTAAAAATAAAACACTGGGGATCAGATCTGATAACAGTAGAGCTTCAGTGAATTTCCAAAAGCAGTCTCTTAAACTGAACCCAGAACTGCCCTTTTATACTGAAGCTAGGATACCTTGACCAATAGGAACAAATAAGTATTTGAAGGTGTGAAAACTGGGTTTTTGTGATTAAATTAAGTTTGGTAGGTAAGGTAGTCTATTGCTATGCAAATTGTCTAATGCCAAAGCTAAGGAATGTGTTATTCCTTTTTATTCTAGAAATGTGTTGATGCAGATGCTAAAAAGTAACCTAGAGTAATCTCTAGAAAGAGTAACCTATAGTAACCTAATAAATCAATATAGATAAATATGAATAATCGGTCTTTCCTTAGGAACCCAATTATATTTCCCTTGCATTTTTGTATCATAACAGCTCAGCGATCCTCATAGCAAGCACCTTGGTACATCATTGACCAACTTTATTTTGGCCTCTGTCAGGGTTGCCTTGATCTCTCATCATCGCTGCTATGCGCTTCATGCACTTCCTAAACACATGGGTTCCCAGGATAGGAAGTAGTCCATATATAACAATAAAACAGTGTGCATTTGTATAAAACATAGTGCGCAAATTATAGTCCATGGTTGGACTATAGAAGCTTATCTTCAAAGTCGAGTACTTCTCCGGCAATCTTCAGTCCTTCTGAGGAAAAAGAAAGAAGAAAGTTCAACGTTATAACCTGATATCAGGACATTCACTGGAAGATTTGTGATTATGCACCAAATAAAATCAATCAATGTCTGGTATAGTTACCGGCTAGAGCTTGCTGGTGCTGTCTGCCTCTTCCCACGGGACCTTGTTGACCTTGCTGGCAATGAGGGAGTTTGTGCTCTACAATAAAACATAAATGAACATTAATATACAATCATGGAAAGCATCCACTTATTAGCAAAACACAATGATATTATTTAGACAGTCTATTCACCTTGAAGTCCAGCCAGTATCATCCTGGTCACTGATTGTGTCCTGGGAAGTGATGTCCTTGTCTTCCTTGCTGCTCTTATAAAACACAAAGGGCTTAGCAATCAATATTGAATAATTGTTTTTACTCCCACAATCAAGTACCTTGAGTTGTTCTGGGAAGTGATGTCCTCGTCTTGCTCATTGTGGTCTTCCTGGCTTGCTTGATGATCTTCTGGATCCAGATTTCTGCATAGGAAACAGATAAAACGCAAATTACTTAGCAATCAATATTGCAGAGCAATAATTGTTTTTACTCCAACAATCAAATACCTTGAGGTGCTGGCTTGTGGCTCATCACTGGTCACTTGCCCTGCTTGTCTTACTAGGTGGTAGCCATGGCAAATATCCGTTAGCGTCTTCTCCCTATAGCTTCGTTCGGCCGTGAGGTTGCCATGTGCCAGATATTTTGAAAACCTATTCTTTTCTGAATCCGAATAATGAGGAATGGTCCAAGTTTCACAAACCCTCCTGACAAGCTGGCTAGAGATGTTGGGAAGTTTGAATCTAGGATTAAAAAGATGGTAAACACATAAGATATGACACTATATTTACACTTTGAAAATGATAAGTGACTTTTTTGAATATTGCTTCTTGTGGTACCGCATGGGGTCATTGGAAACGTTATACATCTCTTTTCCAGAGGTCGATATGAAGAATATATCCTTTGGCGAGTCTTTGTGTACCAACTTTGGTCTAACTTTTTCAAAGTAGACTTTAAACCACTGTGGGGGGGTATAAAAATAAGGTATGAGAAATTATTGAAAGGTCTTATTTCCATATTATGTTAACCTATAACCTTAGAGAAAGCTTACCATTTCTTCCTCCTTGTTTAGCACAAAAGTAGCCACTTGTTGTGAAGCTGTCTTATGTAACTTAACACCAATTATAGCAAAATCTTCCCCATTATGTGTGTGGGAGATTCGTTCTTTCCACTCAGAAACCTAAGAGCCAAGAGTAAGAAAAGTTTAATGGACACAAAAGCAAAACAATAAGGGTCCATTCACACGTCCGCAATTTCGTTCCACATTCTGCGAAACGGAATTGCTGACCCATTTAATTCTATGGGGCAGCACGATGTGCTGCCCAGATCCAGAATTGCGGATCCGCACTTCCGGGTCCGCACTTCCGATCCCGAAAAATATAGAATATGTCCTATTCTTGTCCGCAATTGCGGACAAGAAAAGGCATTTTCTCTTCAGTGCCGACAAGGTGCAGACCGCAAAATGCGGAACGCACATCGCCGATGTCAGTGTTTTGCGGATCCGTGAATCCGCAAAACAAAAACACACACGGACGTGTGAATGCACCCTTAGAATAAAGAAAGAGGATGAAAAAGGGACTCAAGGTCATATTTTGCACTACCCCTGGCTGTTGTGGATGTTTCAATACAAGCAGGGCCTCCGAATAATAAATAATTTCTAGATATGTTTCTCGACAGTGTTTTTACCTTGGACATCCTTGGAACACTGTGATAATGATTGTTATGCCACATCTAGAAGCCTGTGACATTCCTGGGGTGTCATTGAAGAGGTTGTCAATGCTCGGTACCTAAAAATAAGATACATATGATATTACTATATAAAATAAGCATATATTACTGTATGTATATATGTACAGAGAGAGAATAGCTCACCGTTTGTTGACAACCTCTCTAGAAATGAACTTTGACAACCTCTTTTGTATGTCGTCGGTCACCTTGTAAAAGAATTCGCAGGACCTATACAAATTTGGATGTTTCGTAAAGATGTTGGTGGATCTTAGCTGATAGGTCATGAACCTCCGGACATGTTTCAGGTAGTTGAAGATGGTCTGGTTTGCAAGATTTAAATCCCTCAGCTTGGTAAAGAAGGCATTGGCCTTTTCCACATCCTTTACGAACTGCAGGTTTACAGTCTTTGGGTTCATGTAAAAAAGGAACCTTGCAACATCTTCAACTTCCTGTCTATAATTATTGACCTTCAAGGTGTCCTTCAGGTAGGAGGCAAAGCCCTTCAGCATTGGGTTGTCTCAGGGGCGTAACTAGAAGTGCCTGGGCCCCACAGCAAATTTTTGTGTGGGGCCCCCCCGCCCAAATTTTTTATATACTATTTTTACCCCACCTGTCTTTTTTTATTTATATGCAAATTACCTTCCTCACATGCCAAAAGGGCTGTCCCTCCGGCAGTTTGTGCCCAGCTGCGTCCATTATCACCAAGCCCAGCGCCGTCCCCCTATTAATTATTTACTGCTGTCCTCGTATTATTATTATTTTTCTAAGTGAGCCGCAGTCTCGCGCATGCGCCGATGTTACTCACGTGCGGGCCCGCGAGGTGTCCTGGCAGCAGCCTCAAGTAATGTAATCGCGCATGCGCCAGAAAGGGGAGAAAGCTGGCGCATGCGTGATTACACTACTTGAGGCTGCTGCCAGGACACCGCATGGGCCTGGATGCAACATCAGCGCATGCGCAAGACTACGGCGCACTTAGAAAAAAAAAATGAACGAGGACAGCAGTGAATAATTAACAGCAGGAAAGTGGTGGCTTGGCGATAATGGGCGCGGCTGGGCACAAACGGCTGGAGGGACAACCTCTTGGGCACGTTAGGAAGGTAATTTGCATATAAATAAAAAAGATTAACCACTTTAACCCCGCTAGCTGAAACCCCCTTAATGACCAGGCCACTTTTTACACTTCTGCACTACACTACTTTCACCGTTTATTACTCGATCATGCAACTTATCACCCAAATTAATTTTACCTCCTTTTCTTCTCACTAATAGAGCTTTCATTTGGTGGTATTTCATTGCTGCTGACATTTTTACTTTTTTTGTTATTAAGCGAAATTTGATGGGTTTTTTTGCAAAAAAATGACATTTTTCACTTTCAGCTGTAAAATTTTGCAAAAAAAACGACATCCATATATAAATTTTTAGCTAAATTTATTGTTCTACATGTCTGATAAAAAAAAAATGTTTGGGCAAAAAAAAAAATGGTTTGGGTAAAAGTTATAGCGTTTACAAACTATGGTACAAAAATGTGAATTTCCGCTTTTTGAAGCATCTCTGACTTTCTGAGCACCTGTCATGTTTCCTGAGGTTCTACAATGCCCAGACAGAAGAAAACCCCCACAAATGACCCCATTTCGGAAAGTAGACACCCTTAAGGTATTCACTGATGGGCATAGTGAGTTCATAGAACTTTTTATTTTTTGTCACAAGTTAGCGGAAAATGATGATTTATTTCTTATTTTATTTTTTTCTTACAAAGTCTCATATTCCACTAACTTGTGACAAAAAATAAAAACTTCCATCAACTCACTATGCCCATCACAAAATACCTTGGGGTGTCTTCTTTCCAAAATAGGGTCACTTGTGGGGTAGTTCTACTGCGTTGGCATTTTAGGGGCCCATATGCGTGCGAAGAAGTTTGCAATCAAAATCTGTAAAAAATGGCCGGTGAAATCCGAAAGGTGCACTTTGGAATGTGGGTCCCTTTGCCCACCTAGGCTGCAAAAAAGTGTCACACATCTGGTATCGCCGTACTCAGGAGAAGTTGGGGAATGTGTTTTGGGGTGTCATTTTACATATACCCATGCTGGGTGAGAGAAATATCTTGGCAAAAGACAACTTTTCCCATTTTTTTTATACAAAGTTGGCATTTGACCAAGATATTTATCTCACCCAGCATGGGTATATGTAAAATGACACCCCAAAACACATTCCCCAACTTCTCCTTAGTACGACGATACCACATGTGTGACACTTTTTTTGCAGCCTATATGCGCAAAGGTGCCCAAATTCCTTTTAGGAGGGCATTTTTAGAAATTTGGATCCCAGACTTCTTCTCACGCTTTAGGGCCCCTAAAAAGCCAGGGCAGTATAAATACCCCACATGTGACCCCACTTTGGAAAGAAGACACCCCAAGGTATTCAATGAGGGGCCTGGCGAGTTCATAGAATTTTTTTTTTTTGGCATAAGTCTCACTTTCCGCTAACTTGGGACAAAAATTTCAATCTTTCATGGACTCAATATGCCCCTCAGCGAATACCTTGGGGTGTCTTTCCAAAATGGGGTCAGTTGTGGGGTGTTTGTACTGCCCTGGCATTTGAGGGTCTCCGCAATCATTACATGTATGGCCAGCATTAGGAGTTTCTGCTATTCTTATATTGAGCATAAAGGTAATGAGATTATTTTTTTCCGTTCAGCCTCTGGGCTGAAAGCAAAAAATGAACGGCACTGATTTCTACATTCGCATCGATCAATGTGGATGAAAAAAATCTCTGCCAAAAAAAAAAAAAAAAAAAAAAAAAAAAAAAAGGGGGGGAAAGGAGTCTTCCAGGACATAGGAGCTCCGCCCAACATCCATACCCACTTAGCTCGTATGCCCTGGCAAACCAGATTTCTCCATTCACATCAATCGATGTGGATGAATAAATCATTGCCAGGATTTTTTATATTTTTTTTTTTATATACAAAGTGTTTGCCAAAGCATAGGAACACCACCTCCTCCTCAGCTCATATGCCTCAGCAAACGTTTCTTTTACTGCAGAGGAGAAATCTCGTCTTGCAGCGCCGCATACACCGACTTGTGTGTAATCTGACAGCAGCGCAATGCTTCTGTCAGAATGCACATCAGTGCTGCAGCTAGTCGATTGGTTGGTCCACCTGGAAGGTAAAAAAAAAAAAAGAAAAGAAAAAACCAGGCCGCAACGCAATAATTTTATTAACTTTGGAACAGAACATATAAACTAACTTTTTGAACTGAACATTAACCCTTTTGCTTACCGGTAATTTTTTATTTTTTTTTACCTTTATAGGACAAACCTCTCCTTCCCCATGGGACAATGTGCAAAGCGCAAATCGCCCAAAGATGTGGCGAAGTGCGTTATGCACTTTGTCCCAGGTGAAAGGAGAGGTTTGCAGCAGCTGTGAGTGAATGGGCCCTAATAGCCCTGTGTGCCTGTCCTGGTGAGATGATTCCTATGCTAGGTGTTCCTGTGTGTGGTACTTCCGGAAACACTCCCCTAAGCATAGGGCAGGGTGGTCAGGGCAGTCAGGACAGAAATAGCGGGTGTCACGCCTTATTCCACTCCTGCTACAGACACGACATCTTTTTCGGGGTGACAGTTGGGTTGAGGTACCGGCAACGACATTGGGGAAATGTCGCTCGTGTAGACGGCTAACTACACTGGTGGATGGGGCCACCGAACCTCCTGGGTACAGGAGGTTCTCGATGATCTCTTCCTGAAATTTGAGGAAGGATCGTGTTCTCGCAGCCTTACTGTAGAGAACAAAACTATTATACAGAGCCAATTGAATCAAATATACAGACACCTTCTTATACCAGCGTCTGGTTCTGCGGGAAACTAAGTACGGAGACAACATCTGGTCATTGAAGTACACCCCTCCCATGTGAAGGTTATAGTTGTGGACTGAGAGGGGCTTTTCAATGACACGGGTTGCTCGCTCAATTTGGATTGTCATGTCTGCGTGAATGGAGGAGAGCATGTAAACGTCACGCTTGTCTCTCCATTTCACCGCGAGCAGTTCTTCGTTACACAAGGCAGGCCTCTCCCCCCTTGCAAGACGGGTGGTAACGAGCCGTTGGGGGAAGCCCGCGCGACTAGTTCGCGCGGTGCCACAGGCGCCAATCTGTTCTAGAAACAAATGCCTGAAGAGGGCCACACTTGTCTAGAAATTGTCCACATAAAGATGGTACCCCTTGCCGAATAAGGGTGACACCAAGTCCAAGACTGTCTTCCCACTGCTCCCCAGGTAGTCAGGGCAACCGACCGGCTCCAGGGTCTGATCTTTTCCCTCATAGACACGAAATTTGTGGGTATAGCCTGTGGCCCTTTCACAGAGCTTATACAATTTGACCCCATACCGGGCGCGCTTGCTTGGGATGTATTGTTTGAAGCCAAGGCGCCCGGTAAAATGTATTAGGGACTCGTCTACACAGATGTTTTGCTCTGGGGTATACAAATCTGCAAATTTCTGGTTGAAATGGTCTATGGGGGGCCAAATTTTGTGGAGCCGGTCAAAAGCTGGGTGGCCTCTGGGACGAGAGGTGCTATTGTCACTAAAGTGCAGGAAACGCAGGATGGCCTCAAAACGTGCCCTGGACATAGCAGCAGAGAACATGGGCATGTGATGAATTGGGTTTGTGGACCAATATGACCGCAATTCATGCTTTTTGGTTAGACCCATGTTGAGGAGAAGGCCCAGAAAAGTTTTAATTTCGGAAACTTGGACTGGTTTCCACCGAAAAGGCTGGGCATAAAAGCTTCCCGAGTTGGCGGTTTTAAATTGTGTGGCACACCGATTTGTTTCTGCCACAACTAAGTCTAAGAGCTCCGCAGTCAAGAACAGCTCAAAAAATCCCAGGGCCGAACCGATCTGAGCTGTCTCAACCCGAATTCCAGACTGGGCGGTAAAAGGGGGAACTACAGGTGCGGCTGAAGTTGGGGACTGCCAATCAGGGTTTGCCAGCACCTCAGGGATTCTAAGGGGTCTACGGGCCCGTCTTTGCGGTGGCTGCGACGGGGTAACTAATGCACGTGCCACCGTACCAGCTTCAACTGCCCTTCTGGTGCTCGCCACTTCACCATGTTGTACGGCAGTGCTGGTACTAGGTCCAGGGAGGGCTGCGCTACTGGTGTATGCCTCACCACGTAATCCGACAGCGCCAGCCCCACTCTGCTGCCCTTGAAGCGGATCCTGCGCAACCTGCGGTCTAGCGACACGGGGCCGGGTACGCCTGGTGCTATCAGGGACCTCAACCTCCTCGTCCGAACTTTGGGTCAGAGAGCCACTGCTTTCTACAGGTTCATATTCTGACCCGCTAGATTCATCAGATGAGGGTTCCCATTCCTCATCCGACTGGGTCAGAAGCCTGTAGGCCTCTTAAGAATACCCCCTGTTTGACATTTGGGCAACTAAATTTAGGGGTATTCCCTGAGACTACCCAAGAAAAAAAAGCAAGCCTGTCTTACAAATGGGAGGCTAGCGAAGTACCGGAGGCCGCTGCGGTTGATAAAAAATATCAAAACTGATTTTTTTTATCGCCGCAGCGCGTGTAAAGTGAATGTGCAGTGATCAAAAAAATATATATTTTTTGTCACTGCGGTGGGGCGGGCGTGGGTGAACGCACGTGTGGGCGACCGATCAGGCCTGATCGGGCAAACACTGTTTTGGGTGGAGGGCGAACTAAAGTGACACTAATACAATTATAGATCTGACCGTGATCAGTTTTGATCACTTCCAGATACTATAAAAGTACAAATGCTGATTAGCGATACGCTAATCAGCGAATAAGGGACTGCGGTGCGGTGGGCTGGGCGCTAACTGATCCCTAAACTACCTAACCAAGGGGCCTAAACTATCCTAAAACCTAACGGTCAATACCAGTGGAAAAAAAATGTGACAGTTTACACTGATCACTTTTTTCCTTTCACTAGTGATTGACAGGGGCGATCAAAGGGGTGATCAAAGGGTTAATTGGGGTGCAGGGGGTGATCTGGGGCTAGTGTGTGGTGTTTGGTGTACTCACTGTGAAGCCTGCTCCTCTGCTGGATCCAACCGACCAAAAGGACCAGCAGAGGAGCAGGGCAGCCATATAACAGATCATATTTACTAATATGATCTGTTATCTGGCCTTTGATTGGATTTTTTAAATATCAGCTTGCCAGCCACGATCATTGGCTGGCAAGCTGATGACGCAACCCCCCCTTGAAGAAATGCCGGCCCGCATTGCGCATGCGCGGGCCGGCTAAGCGCGTCATCTCGCGTCTCGCGAGATGACGCGCCAATGCGTGACTGTGCGCAGAGCTGCCGCCTCCGGACCGCGATCCTGCGTTAGGCGGTCCGGAGGCGGTTAAACTTGACTTAGAAAGATTAAACTTCCCCGGTAGTTACGCCACTGGGTTGTCTAATGAATGACGTTGGTACAACCCTTCAGCCATCATCTTCTTTCTTGTATCCACTGTCCATTTTGTCTGTAGGATTCTATAATTCAAATGGAAAATGCAACTAGTTAGACTAAAGACATTTTACCAATACTGAGAAGACATAGGCCGTCACAAAACACTGACCTCTGTGTTTGACTATCGAGGTTGTTATCAATTTCCTCCATTTCTCCATTTTCTCTTCTTTCTTGTCCTTCCTCATGGTCTTCTTCTGGAACGCTGTCTCTCTCTTCTATATCTTGATCCTCGGTCTCGGCTGGCATATCCTCAATTTCTTCAGGCTCCACATTGCCATGTGCGACCTCCAAATCTTCTTGAGGTTGTAATGTGTCCTCATAGTCTTCCGTGTGAAGTGGCTGTACTGTGAAATGGAAAAAAGCTCAGTCTCCAGCTTCCACACACTGAACTGCCAGGAGTTTAGATACATCTGAAGCTGAGTCTCCTCCCTCCACACACTGCACTGCCAGGACCTTAGAATAAAATTAGCCCTCACAATAGGAATCAAAACATAAAATCACAAAAAGATCTATAAATGGTTTAGAGAGCTGATTTTACAGCAAGTTCAAAAACAATTATTTAACAATGTGTGTACGTCTTAGATAAAGATCAGTGTGTAAAGCTTCTAGTAACTCGATTCCCTATAGTAGGTGAGGGGAGAATGAGGTCAGCAGTTAGTGCACCAGCAGACCATTTTTCTGATTTTGAGTGATTTTATTCCCTCAAGAAATAAAGTTAACTTAATGTATTTTTTATATTCATTTCTCTTTTTATTATGATGTATTTGCAATACAGTAAAGTGTTGCTCCCCCATAAGATAGTTTGTTTTTTTGTTTTCACTCATGAAATAAAGTTTTTTTTTTGTTGGCCTACCACTGGGATTGGAAATTATTACATGGGGAAAGTAAGAAGCTATTAAAACAGGCATGTCGGGAGCGGTGAAAGGTCCTCTATAACAGTGGTCCTCAACTCCAGTCCTCAGGGCCCACCTACCAGTCAGGTTTTTAGGATTTTCTTAGTATTGGGCAGCTGATATAATTAGTGTCTATCCATCAGGATTTACCATAGGTATTCATTCTGTGGGATACTCCTAAAACCCGACCGGCAAGTGGGCCCTGAGGACTGGAGTTGGGGAACCCTGCTCGATAAGATATAAACTATTTATACCATACAGTGAAATGGGGGGAAAAAAATAAAAAAATTGCCACTTCACCTCCTACAAAAAAAAAATTATAAAAAAAAGGATCAAAAAGTCAGAGACCTCAAAATAGTGTCTATGAAAAGGTATAGATCATCAAAACAAAAAATTTGCCCTCACAATATGAATCAAAGCAAAAACACATTTTACATACAACTTTAGTTTGCTTTAAAATGCATACTAATAAATACATGCACTTACGTTTTGGATACAGACTCCTTGATTATTCCTTGAATTGAATATCCTAAAAATTTCCCTTTTGGAAACAAAACAAACTGCAGAAATAGTTGTCAAAAGACAAAATGTAAGAATATAAAAAATCTAAATCCTCAAATGAAGTAAATCACAAAAAGAAAAATGGCAAAAGTTGGCAAATTATCCAAAAAGCACAGACCGGTTTAGAGAGCTGCTTTTTCAGCAAGTTCAAAAAACTGTCTGGACACAGTCTATAACAATGTGTCTTAGATAAAGATCTGTGTGTAAAGCTACTAATAGGACACCTTGATTAAAAGGGGCATGGTTTTAAACTTAGCAACTTAATTTTTTATATATTAATGCATTGAACTAAATATATATTTGCAATAAACTACAGTTTTGGTGACCCACAAGATTATTCCATGAGCAAATTAAGAAATTAAGTTGGTGTTTTTGGCCTACCACCGGAATAGGGGGTCGGTGTGAACAGAAACCACTCCCTGGCCAGGTGTAAAATTTTGCCACCTTGAAGATATGAAAATTCCTAGTCTTTTGTTAGGTGTCATGCTAGAATAATAAAACTTCATGATAATTAGTTATTTTGTTTTATACTGCAATATCATTGGTCACTGACTTACATAAATACAGCTTCCAGAAACTAGGCCAGCAGTACACTTTTTGCCAAGCTTGGAAGCCAGTTCACAACTCCTTAGCCTGGCCACTGCTCTCCTGGACTGTTCTCCTAGACTGCTGTTCTGGTTCCTTACCCCTCACACTTTTATTTAGCAAGCATTTTAAACTCAATAGCCTACTCAGATTAATTTTGTCTTTGTTTTATAGTTGAAGGCAAGTTATAGAAGAGAAAATATGGGCTCATACCAGAAGGAAAACCGCAATCCCTTGGTCTGCAAGCATTGCATGAGAATGCAAGGAAAGCGGTCAGTTCACCTCCACAAAGGTGTGCAAGAAGGCAGCAAGCGACGCTGAGATCACCCAAGAGGTGGAGGAATCAAAGATGAGAAGACGTAAAGTAGCAGATTCTTTGAGTATTGTCTTCTATGACACCCTCAATTACAAGAGTGGATTTTAAAATGCACAAGAGTTTTGTAGATTTCTTGGAGCATCATGGATGCATTGTAGCAGAAAAACCATCTGGAAGGTAAATCTATACTTTAATATCCATCTATTTTATGTTAATGCTGTTTATTTTTTTTGTACATTCTTAAGAAACCTTCTGATGAAGTTACTGAACAAGATGAGTAAGTTCAATTTTTCTTTCTTAAATTTTGTAATATGGGTGTATTATAAAACTACTATGATTCTAGTGTACCCACTAATGGATAGTATGCACATTAATTGTCCACTCTTGGTCTCCAGACTAGCTGGTGTCCACAAGAAGCATTATGTAAATTCTCCAATGTTTTTGAACTTCAGAAAATACCTGACTATTCACTTCTCAGAGTTGAGCATAAGGCAAATGGTATGTATGGTTTTGCTATCACTTTGTATGCATTACAGGAACCTTGTTAGACATTGAATATATAAACTAACATCTATGTCTTTTCTTTTAGGTAGAAAATGTTGCCCGCTACTTATATTTCATGAGCCCAGATGAGATCTCTTTGGGATTTCTCAGTGACCCAGAGAAAACCAAAATAATTTGTGAGCACCCACTTGCATGCGAAGACTATCCATTAACACAACTATTTTAATTTTTTTCTTTATCAGTAACAAGCAACTAAACCCCAAGGATGGCCACAGAGTACTAGCAGCAGCAAAGCTTCATGTGGTGAACATGTTCTCTCGGTCAGTCCAAAAGTGCGAACTAAATGACACAGATTACATCACATGCTACTACCTTGAAGCTTTTCTGATGCTCAATCATCTTCGCAAACCAACTGTGGTGCAAAACCTGATGGTGAAAGATTGGCTGGAGCGGAAGTATACCACCTACTTGGATGGAAGCACCAAAAAGAGGGTCTGCATTGTAAAAACGCAAGGGACTGCTATTGTGCTTACAGAGGAGGAGCTGGTAAGTGTTAAAAAAAAATATATTTCTTTCTTTATTATTTATATCATGATGAGGCAATTCCTTAACACTAGTTTCCTTCTTATAGCTGTTCAACACATACTTTAAAAATATCAGACCAACCCAACTGGCAAAGGAATCGAAAACAGTGGAACAGTTTGTGTCGTGCAAAGGAAAACCAGTCACAAATCTGTGCAAAGACTTAGAGACTACACGAGAAGAAAGTGATCAGTAGTACTGAGAATAATTGTTATTATATCTAATGTCTTGCACCACTAAAGTGTCCTGTACCACTGCTAACAATGCCTTTATTTATGTCCCTTAGGTTTCAGATACCTGCAGTAACTGGAAAAGAGGCAAAAGAAGCTTTTGATCAGTGGGCTGAAGACAATGTCAGGAAGACAGAGAAATCGTAAATAATTATATCGACCTGGATATCAGCCAACTCAGATTCAGCAAAAATGCAGTTATCCAGGGTATGCAGATTCTCACCACGTTGAAGGGTGTAGATGAAACAGTAGTGGACCGTCTCATAAAAAAAAAAGGAGGAGAGAAGTAGAAAATCAAGAAGATGAAGAGGAAGCAAAAGAGGAAGGAGATGTTTTAGTGGAAGGCACTGCAAGTGTTGAAGACTTTAGACCTTAAAGAGGAGAGCTTCCAAAAACTGCTAAAAATATATCCTTTACGCCTCAACTAGTCCTCTCCATGCTTGAATGTGTGTAGGCAGATGAGCCAGCTCAATGCACAATACTGCCTGGATAAATGGAGACGAACCCAATATAGAGATCTCATCAAGGATGTTGTTGGTAAGCTTCTAATAAATATTCCCTCTGTTTAAACTGCATTTTAATTGAAGTGACAATTGTTAGGACAGCAATACTATTTCTTTGGTACACTTACTGACCCCCCCCCCCCCCTTTTTTTCTTGTGTAGAACACTTCAAAAATCTTCCTAGCAAAGAGAAAGTGAAGGTTTATTTGGAACGTCAGGCCTGGGACACCAACGTGCCAAGAACAGTTGACATTCTACAGGCTTGGAGACCTCAAGAATTGAGATGAAAAGACAATATGAAATTAATGCTTTAATAGACTCCCAGGAGTGACCAGGACTTGTGGCTGTGGTGGATAAAAGAAAAGGTGGTTACTCCCTTAAAACCAGTCAGGCCTTTCGGAAAGGAGACATTGTATGCGACTATCATGGAGTCCTAATGGATGGCAAGGAGGCTGAGGAGCTACAAAAAACATTGACGGACGAGAAAATGTTATAGCTTCTTCTTCCAGGACAAAGGGAAGAAGATGTGCCTAAATGCCTCAAATGTACCTTGCTCGTGCCACCAAGGGGTGTTTGACTTTTGGGAGACTGATCATTCTTCGAAAAGGCCAAATCTGAAACCTGTGCTCAAACATGTAAAGGACAGAAAACGGACAGTTATTCTCTTTGAGGCAAAGAGAGACCTTTCACCTGGCACAGAACTGTTCTTTGACTATGGTGTCCGTAAAAACTCATTCGGTGAAGGAGCAGAGCAAAGTTGGCTAGACACTTAACCTCATGCTGCTTTGTTTATTGTAAATACAAAAGAATGTTATAATTTGTCCAAGTGTAATATTAAGATAGTATATTCTTGTTATGTTTTTTCCCCCATTCTGTTAATTAATAATTAAACTGTTATGATTTTTTTTACCATTTTGTAATTATTACTGAGAGCAGGATCACCATATTCATCCATTGGCCTTGTTACCCTAGTCTCTAAATCTCTCATCTTTAATGTAAGCAATATCTGCAGATTTCTATAATTTAAGAAAAATCTACAGATTTGAAAGGGCTGAACACAGAGTCAAGTTCCCCAAGTAAAGCCTGGAGCAACAGAGCTAACAATGGCAAAAATCACAGAGTAAAGTCTGAATCTCCAAGGCTTACAATAACATACTATTGCATTGCATCCAATTCTATGTCTGGTAGAGGACATATTAGAGTGAATACACCTTTGATAGGTACAGTGACACACTGATCACCATTTCAGTCAGGTGACTGGTAGCGAGAGTTGGGTAACCATTTCCACTCACGGGCCTGGCTACTCAACTCTGTAGAAAAGAAAAAATGCTGTCAGCAGTGCCATCTAGGGTTTATAGGCGAGGTTGCATGCATGGTGATATTAATCGTGCTAGTAATCCCTATAGCATCCATACACCTCTATGCCTGCTACCTCACAGGTAACTGAGTGGGGTCACCATACCGATCCAGTGGCCTTGTTACCATAGTCTCTGTAGATTTTGCTTAGTGTTCCCTAGGGCTCAATCATCATTAAAATGAAGAACAGAACCCTAGGAATGACAATATAAAGGCATTTAAGCCCACTGTTGAAGACTTGCATCTCTACAGCTACCATCAAGAGACATCAGCAGCTCAGGAGCTTCAAAATGATCAAGCCGGTTGCCGAGATGCTTCAATGGATGATCCCGGAAGCCCCAGTGCTGTAGAGTCATCCTCTTCAAAGACACCCCAGGAATGTCACAGGCTTCTAGATGTGGCAAAACCATCATTCTCAGAGTGTTTCAATGATGTCCAAAGTAGAAACACTGATCGAGAAACATATCTAGAAATGATTATTTGGAGGCCCTGCTTGTATTGAAACATCTACAATGACCAGGGGTTGTGCAAAATCTGACCGTGAGTCACGTTTTCATCCTACTTTATTCTTATTGTTGGTTTGCTTTTGTGTCCATTAAACTTTTCTAACTCTTGGCTCTTAGGTTTCTGAGTGGACAGAACGAATCTCCCACACATATAATGGGGAAGATTTTGCTATAATTGGTGTTGTTACATAAGACAGCTTCACAACAAGTGGCTACTTTTGTGCTAAACAAGGAAGCTTTCTCTAAGGTTATAGGTTAACATAATATGGAAATAAGACATTTCAATAATTTCTCATACCTTTTTTTTTTTATAACCCCCCCCCCCCCCCCCCCCCACACACACACAGTGGTTTAAAGTCTACTTGAAAAAGTTAGACCAAAGTTGCTACACAAAGACTCGCCAAAGGATATATTCTTCATATCGACCTCTGGAAAAGAGATTTATAACGTTTCCAATGACCTTATGCGGTACCACAAGAAGTAAGATTCAAAAAAGTCACTTATTTTCAAAGTGTAAATATAGTGTCATATCTTATGCGTTTACCATCTTTTTAATCCTAGATTCAAACTTCCCAACATCTCTAGCCAGCTTGTCAGGAGGGTTTGTGAAACTTGGACCATTCCTTATTATTCAGATTCAGAAATGAATAGGTTTTCAAAATATCTGGCAAATACCAACCTCACGGCCGAACGAAGCTATAGGGAGAAGACGCTAACGGATATTTGCCATGGCTACCACCTAGTAAGACCAGCAGGGCAAGTGACCAGTGATGAGCCACAAGCCAGCACCTCAAGGTACTTGATTGTTGGAGTAAAAACAATTATTGCTCTGCAATATTGATTGCCAAGTAATTAGCGTATTATCTGTTTCCTATGCAGAAATCTGGATCCAGAAGATCGAGCAAGCCAGGATGACCACAGTGAGCAAGACAAGGACATCACTTCCCAGAACACCTCAAGGTACTGGATTGTGGGAGTAAAAACAATTCTTGCTCTGCAATATTGATTGCTAAGCCCTTTGTATTTTTGTATTTTATATGTTTGCTATAAAGAAATCAGGATTCTGAAGATAGTCAGGCAGGCCAGGATGTAGAAGACTCTACTTCAAAGGATGAGAGCAGCAAGGAAGATGAGGACATCACTTTCCAGGACACAATCAGCGACCAGGATGATACTGGCTGGACTTCAAGGTGAATAGACTGTCCAAAAAATATCATTGTGTTTTGCTAATGAGTGGATGCTTTCCATGATTTTATATTAAAGGGATTCTGTCATCAGATTTGAGGCCTTTAACTTAAACATATGGCCAGATCCCTACTAATACCCTGAATCCGAAACGGACCTTATTAAATGCGCCTGTGGCTCTATTATCATATAAAACAGGTTTATATAACCTGTCACTCGTGTACCAAATGTGTCCAAGGGGACGTCTCATCATGCAGGGTGCCCGGCTGCAGCCATCTCCTTTTGGTGCCCAGCACTGTCTTCCAACTAGAAATCACCGCCCTCCCTTTCAATAGAGCTGCCTACCTCACGTCATCGCCGCCTCTCTAACCTCAGTGCCGCCTCCGAAATCGTCCGCTCTCCTCAGCCAGTTCCCGCACGTGCGCACTAGGTATAACCTGATGCGCCCGTGCGGACTCCTGGCAGCAGCCTTGTTAAGCGAAGTGCGCATGCGCCGGCCGGCGCACTTCGCTCAAACCTGCCTTGACCGCCCTATTGCAGCCATCCAACCTCTTACAGCCGGGTGCAAAGCTGTTTGGAGCGCACAGGCTGCTTTTCTACAGAGGCTCCCTTTAGATCTATTTCTATTCAATAAGGTATATAAGGTATATCCAAACAATAAACATCACTGCTGAATAATCAGATTATATAGCATTAGGAGGGCAATACTGGCAAAACTACAAATATAAATATTTATATATGTTGACATGGGGAAAATGATAGTGCCAGTTCCAGAGATAATGACACATATATATGGCCAGAATATGTATATAATCAACTATAAATATCTATAAACACAGCACCAAGGGTACAATTTTTATTATGCATTCTATCCGTACATATCGTTATGTTCAGTTCAGCATAGGCATGATAATTATAATTAAGCCAAAATATATAAACACACACCACTATGGGGATACACACACACACACACTTTCCAAAGAACGAGGCAGCACTTCCAGGTTTCGGTGACAGGGTGAAGACCTCAAAACCTTATTCCCCAGCAACGTTTCGGCCTACTCAATGAGGCCTTTGTCTAGCTTGACAAAGGCCTCATTGAGTAGGCTGAAACGTTGTTGGGGAATAAAGTTTGGGGTCTTCATCCTGTCACCGAACCCTGGAAGTGCTGCCTCGTTCTTTGGAAAGTACATATCGTGGAGGAGAAGCCGACCTCTGAGCACCCACTACACACGGTCTGACTGTGCTGCTGCGGTATTTGGAGATAATAAATAAAATTATTATTAATAAAAATATATATATTTTTTTCACATCATGTCCACAGTGGCGTAGCTAGAAATTACTGGGCCCCACATCAAATTTTTTAATGGGGCCCTTCTCCCCCAGTATTATTTTCGCAACCCCTTCCACTCACGCCACCCCCATTTTTGTGGCTAGTAAAGCTCGCTCTCTCAGACCAGGCCCGGCAGCTTTTCCATTCGTTTTCTACACGGTCACTGTATATAATGTAATTGTGTAATACTGTTGAGGGGGCCCTGACAAATTATTTTAGTCGTCCTCCTCCTGGATGGGCCCCCTTCTGGGTCAGGGACCCAAAGCAGCCGCTTCCCCTAATTCCCCTATAGTTATGCCCATAATTATAAGGCAGTATATATATCTCTCTTGTTAAAAAAAATATTAAGTGTCAACATTAGGAAGAATGTAACTTCACAGTCCAAACTTCCTAAAAGACAATCCAGGGAACATACTGTAAAATAATTGGGCATTGTTTTCAAGGACACAAATTCACCATATTTGAAAGCCAACCAAAAGTTGGCCGTTACTTTGCCGGTAATCTTCTATGTGCTGCAGCAATTCTATGTAGCGGTCAAAACTTTATGAAACCTAAAGAATTTCTAAATATCCTAGGCATGGCCACTATAAGTGAAAAGACATACCATCGTTATCAGACCCTATTCCTTTTTCCTGCCGTTCATAAAGCTTGGAGTTTTGAAAAAGGACTACAATCTGCCTACAGAGGAAGACCACTATGTGTTGCCGGAGATGGACAGTGCAATAGCCCTGGTCATAGTGCAAAGTTGTGTCTACACTATGATGAACACGGTCAACAACAAAATTATCGATTTTGAGGTTGTACCAAAAAAACAAAACAGTGTACGTCTTCAGTGGCTATGGAGAAATTTGGATTTAAAATTGTAATGGACCGGGTACTAGCCAATGGTGCTAATATTAAAATTTTTGCTTCTGACCGACATGCAAGCATTCGAAAACGAATGCGTACTGACTATTCCACTATTAAAACACCAATTTGATGTCTGGCACTAAGCGAATCTATAAAAAAACAACAACTTTATAATGCAACCAAAATGAAATTTTGCAAAGAAGTAACACCGTGGGTGGATAAGATCGCCCTGCATTTTTGGTGGTGTGTCAAGACCTGCCAAAACAATCAGGAGTTACTTAAAGAAAAATGGTTTTCATTGCTCAGTCATATCGTTGACGAGCACCAATGGCACGGAACAGTGTACACTCAGTGCCCCTAGAAGAGAAAGGAGAAAATATTTTGGCTTTTAAAAGAAAATCCCGCTTATAAAAACATTGAGAAAATTGTAACCAGTGATGTGGCAAGTCTTTCTGTATTACATTTGATTTACAATTGCCACACAAAAGACAATTAGAAAATTTTGGCATAGTTTGGCACTAAAATTTTGTTCAAAGCGGATCCATTTTGGTATAGATGCTATGGAGGCAAGAAGAAAGCTTGCTGCACTAACCCACAACCACAATGTTGGCAGACCACAAGCCACTGTCAAGGTAGCCAAAAAAAATATACTGAAGAAAAGGGTGCCAAGCGCACTAGAATTCTTTTTCCAAAAAGGCAATACACGTTGGATTGTTCGAAACGTTTACAAAAAAATCTGTTGCTTTTATGGAAGACATTATGGTGGATGTGCTAAAAATATGCAAAGGAACACAAAGTTTGGAATAGCAGTCTAGAGCTCCAAACTTTCCACCTAATATTGCAAACGTGGAAAAACCAACTAAGACATAAAAAAAACAGACAGATCAGTCGATACAGATCGAAAGCAACCCCAACTGCATAAAAAAAAAAAAAAAAAAAACTGTATCAGGGAACAATAGAGTAACAGTTATTATATTTGTAAGTGTGTTATTTATTTTTCACAATATTGAAATAAGAAATTTAATTTTAACTAAACTATTGTCTAGACACCGCTATTGGACAGGTTTGATTTCAATATATTTTTTTTTTGGTTTGTTTTTTATTCAAAATTATCTTCATGTATATGTTTCATTGGTTCACCTTTTTATTTTATTTTTCAAAAAACAATAAAATAAATTCTAGTAATCTATCTTATTTCATTGATTCCACTGTAGAGCCAGAAGACCAGCGAGGTAGAGACAGAAGAAAACAGAGGGACAGAAACAGCGATAGTCCAGCCAAACATTGTATGGGACAACCCACTGAGGAAGATGATAACTGAAGTGGGAATGTACAAAAAG
This sequence comes from Bufo gargarizans, assembly GCF_014858855.1. Lineage (NCBI taxonomy): Eukaryota > Metazoa > Chordata > Amphibia > Anura > Bufonidae > Bufo > Bufo gargarizans. The sequence goes on from NC_058081.1 coordinate 21,726,945, forward strand.
CATTCCCTGTAAAAAAAAAAAAAAAAAAAAAAACAACAATTTCCAATTTTGTTACATACCTTAGGGGTTGTAAGGTACAAACAGGAGGTGGAGAATGTTGCACGTTTCCTATATTATATGGATAACGAGAAGCCGTCTCTGAAGTTCATGTATAACATTCAGAAGACAAATTCATATTTTGCCAAGCTACTGGATATCGGAAATACTCAAACTGTCTTCAATTACATGAAGAGGTTTATATCCTTTCTGATGGATGCAACAGGCCTATTGATAAAAGACAAGGAGGCTTATAGCATCGCTGGTATCCATTTGCGTCAGCTTGGGGTCTTCTAGAAAAGACCAAGCAAAGGAATATCCAAAGAAACCATCACAAAGAAGTAGGTGTTAAAAATATGAATAAGTATTAATTTAAAAAATAGTAACACTACAAACGTCACTTTCTTATATTATGCATTTATCACATTTCCATTACTTTCATTCCACAGAGAAAAATGTTTGGCAGAGGATATACGAGAACCAACTGAACTGGAATCCATCCTTAGTATTGCAGAACCTGCTTTTAAATCTGCTTTAAATAAGGCCGAAAATGAGGAAAAGAAACTGTCAAAAAATGAAAGCTCAACTTTTTTGAATTATCTGGAGTGTAATTGTTTTGAGGAAGCTGCAGAACATGGCCGTAAGTAGCCTTATTTTCTATATTGCTGCCTTCTATGAAATATATACGTTTATCTTTCCACTTAAATCTCACTTTGTTTATTTATTAGGTAGATGAATGGAAAAAAAAGAAATCCTCATCGTGGAACTCATGTGGGCATATCGGGGCATGAGCATAAAACGGCTGCCAATCAATGAGCGGTCATAATATTGAATGTAGAAGAGGAAAAGGTAATTCTATCCTATAATATACAATCTGAGATCTGTCTTTCAATGTATCTTTATTTGATCTGTTATTGATCTAACGTATTTGAACATTTTTTTGTGGTTTGATATCTATTTTACCAAGGTCAGACCTACATTTCTACAGGGGAAAAATGAAATAAAGAACTTTATCTCCTCTTCTGGTCAAAAGATCCACAGTGTATCACAAGATCTCTCGAGATTTCATTACAAGATTTTATATATATTAGCAGTGATAGATTTCTGTTCTAAAGGCTGATCATGTACAAACTGAATATTATGGGAATATTTCTATGTTTTATAGATTTGGATTGCAAACAGTGACCAGTCAGATGGTCAGACGGAATGCAGAAACCTTTGTGTCCTCAAAATGCAAAGAGGAACAAGAGAAATATATTTTCAAAATTATCTTTCTCATTCTAATCACACGGCTGAACGTGTCTATCGGGAAAAGATTATGGATGACATGGTGAAAGCATCAGAGATGCCAGTGGTATACTGCCGAGAGAAGGAGGGTAATCCTACCACCTCCAAGTAGCTAAACAGTAATATCTTTACATTATTTCCCCTTTGCAAAGCCTATGTTTGTCTATTTTTTTCATTATCACCTTTATTAAAGTCTGTGTCTCTTCTTCAGAGCTGAGCTCATCTTGTAGCACTAGACCTCCTCTATTAACCCTGAGCATACGGGCTTCCTAACCACAAATGGGGCTGCTGCACAGGACTTCCATGGGGGGGGGGGGGGGCACTTTATGGAAATCTCTTCCCTGAAATGGTAAATTCTAAGCCTACTAAATAACCCTGAATTTGACCTGCTGCCATTCCTCAAAGGACCCACAGACAAGCTTCTGTGCCCATCTTGTAGCACTAGACTGCCATTCTCACAGTTTTAAAGCCAGAGGCCCCAAACTTAGCTGAGCTTAAAACAGGCAATCAAATATTACCTAGTGCTATTCAATGGGAATATTTCAATTGCTGCCATTCTTCCACCGTTAATGGCAGGGTCTTCAAACTTAATACACTCGGTCACTGGGTGACTGGAGTTCAAATTTAAGTGGACGGAGCCAAAAAAAAAAAAAAAAAAAAAAAAAAAAAAAAAAAAAAAAAAAACTGCCAGATTTTTTTTTAATTGGAAAAACTAAAAATGCTGCTATTCTCACATTGATGTCAAGAACCTCACATCACAAATGTGGTCATTGGTTGTTTCCATTTCAAGGTTAGAAAATGTGGGTTGAGCCACCAACAACCACATTTCGCATAGATTTTCGATAGCATGCTACCCCTTCCACAGTTTTAGGAGTAAAATTACGAAACGTTGTACACGTCTTCGGCCCATAGCCGTGCACGTTGCTTGTGCTTTGTTGGGCAATCCCACCCTCTGTGCCCCTGGGGCGGCCCCTCAAAGACCCAATTTTTTCCCCCATAGGCTTTTTATTGAAAAAATTTTAACTTTCACCAAACAGCTCTGAAGTTAACTCCCCAAACTTGGGTCACTTGGTCATGGGGTCAACTTAAAAAAAATGGTCTGATTTTGGGTACTCAAAAAGTGGGCAGTGCCACAAACATATCTGATTTTTCCTATTGACTAATGAGAAAATGTAAAAAAGACTGTTATTCTTACAATATGAAAGCCTGAGTCCCAAAACTGGCACCGTGGGTCACTGGTTGAGTGTGGATAGAATTGAGGAAGAGTGGGTGGGCCCTTCAATAGGCAATTACAATTCAGCCATTCATTTAATATGGGAAATTTTTATTTACTGCCTCTTTTAGACTGTTAATGGCAGGGTCCTCAAATTTGGCAGTCAGTCAGTTATTGGGTGACTAGGGTTCAAATTTTAAAAAGTGGGTGGAGCCACATACAGCTAATCAGATTTCAAGACAACATCCTGTGGTATCTTCAGAACCACCACCATCTAGTTTCAAGATGTGCCTTTGTTCCAGCAATAGATTTTTTTTTATCCTCTGAAAATCCAGTTTATTTGGTATGCAAATGAGCCATTAAGGTGCCCAGAGGGGCATAATTCTTGCAGGAAGGAGCCCAGACACGCCCCCTGCCACAATTTATATACCCTCAAAAGGACTTAAAACCCCGCCCCCAGGTCCTGCTAAGCCACGCCCTAATATGGTTATGTCACACCCCAACGGGGATTTAAAAAAAAAAAAAAAAAAAAGTAAAAATAAACTTCTGTGGGCTGCAGGGGTGGGAGAGAGGGTGACTTTCTCCCTGCAGCTCACACTCAGACAGTACAGTGCTGCTGTCAGTGAGCTGTTCAAAAGGACACGCCACAGACCCAGTAAAGGTCACTTAAGGGGGCGGGCCCCTGCAGAGATCACTGTCAAGGGGGTGGTATGCTGTAAAGGTCAAAGTTAAAGGGGTGGGCTGCTGTGGAGTTCCAGTTTTAAAGGGACGGGTCACAGTGGGGGAGGGGGCGTCAGTGTTAAGGGGTGGGGGGCTGTGGAGGTCACTCTTATAGTGGATAGTGTTGATATCTTAAACACACAAACATTAAATGAAATAGATTAAATATAACCGAGAAAAGCCGGATCCTTCAGCTAGTGATGAATAAAGTTGACTGGAGGCAATTGATGCGGTTCTGAATCTTTAATATCCAGATATAGCTGTGGGTATCCATGTGTGATAGGCCTATGAATACAAAAATCTATATAGTTTGGGGTAATAACCTCTCTAATCCACAGTTCGTTAAGATAAATGCCTCATCGGCAGATCCGTTTTTTTTCCTTTTTCTTTGCTTTTACATTGTGTGATATATTATTTTTAATTTATGTTATTATTTCCAACAGTGGAGTTGAAGCATTAACTGTTACGTATATGGACATTGCTTGGAATATTAAGGAATATAATTGATCCCTCTGGATGTTTTTCCCTTTTTTCTGTTTCTCAGTTTTTCCTTTTTTCTCTAATAAGAATGTTTATTTGGTTGTCACAGTTACGCAACATTATTCGGTTGTTGGGCTGGTTATTTAAATGTGCTTGTATTGGGGAGTCTTCACTGTTTGACAAAGACATGGATTGTGTCGAAACTAGGGATGAGCGAACCCGAACTGTATAGTTCGGGTTCGTACCGAATTTTGGGGTGTCCGTGACACGGACCCGAACATTTTTGTAAAAAAGTCCGGGGTTCGTCGCTTTCTTGGCGCTTTTTGAAAGGCTGCAAAGCAGCCAATCAACAAGCGTCATACTACTTGCCCCAAGAGGCAGTCACAGCCATGCCTACTATTGGCATGGCTGTGATTGGCCAGAGCACCATGTGACCTAGCCTCTATTTAAGCTGGAGTCACATAGCGCCGCCCGTCACTCTGCTCTGATTAGCGTAGGGAGAGGTTGCGGCTGCGACAGTAGGGCGAGATTAGGCAGATTAACTCCTCCAAAGGACTTGATTAATCGATCGATCTGCAGCTGTGCATCAGTGAGCTGCTGAAATTCAAATGCTCACTGTTTTTAGGCTGCCCAGACCGTTTGTCAGTCACTTTTTACTGGGGTGATCGGTGGCCATAATGTGTCTTGTGGTGCGCCAGCACAAGCTGCAACCAAGTGCATTTAACCCTCAATGGTGTGGTTGTTTTTTGGCCAATTCCTACATCAGGGTGAAGCTGTCACACCAAGTGCATTTAACCAGCAATAGTCTGTTTATTTTTTGGCCATATACTACATCAGGGGCAAGCTGCGCCTGTCACCAAGTGCATTTAACCCTCAGTAGTGTGGTTTGTCAAGCTGTCACACCAACTGCATTTAACCATCAATAGTGTGGTTATTTTTTGGCCATATCCCAGTCTAATTCTGTCAGTAAACCTATACCTGTCACCCAGGGCCTAAATACTAGGCCTCAAATTCATATCCAGCTAAATCTGTCGTTACTGCTGTAGCTGGGCGAGTTATTTAGTGTCCGTTCAAGCACATTTCTTGTTCTGGGTTGAAATACAATTCCCAATTTAGCAATTTCAAAATTTAGTGGTTTCTGCTGTATCAGAGCTATTTGAAATCTATCCCTAAAAGGGTAGATCATATTGAAGGTGCACATAGGGACATTCAGAATAACTTCACACACCCGCTACTGTGCATTTCCAAGTCTAATTCTGTCAGTAAACCCATACCTGTCACCCAGCGCCTAAATACTAGGCCTCAAATTTATATCCAGCTGAATTTGAATACAATACATTGGGCCAAATAATATTTTTGTTGTTGTGGTGAACGATAACTGAGGAAAACATCTAGTAAGGGACGCGGACATGGTCGTGGTGGTGTTAGTGGACCCTCTGGTGCTGGGAGAGGACGTGGCCGTTCTGCCACATCCACACGTCCTAGTGTACCAACTACCTTAGGTCCCAGTAGCCGCCAGAATTTACAGCAATATATGGTGGGGCCCAATGCCGTTCTAAGGATGGTAAGGCCTGAGCAGGTACAGGCATTAGTCAATTGGGTGGCCGACAGTGGATCCAGCACGTTCACATTATCTCCCACCCAGTCTTCTGCAGAAAGCGCACAGATGGCGCCTGAAAACCAACCCCATCAGTCTGTCACATCACCCCCATGCATACCAGGGAAACTGTCTCAGCCTCAAGTTATGCAGCAGTCTCTTATGCTGTTTGAAGACTCTGCTGGCAGGGTTTCCCAAGGGCATCCACCTAGTCCTTCCCCAGCGGTGAAAGACATAGAATGCACTGACGCACAACCACTTATGTTTCCTGATGATGAGGACATGGGAATACCACCTCAGCACGTCTCTGATGATGACGAAACACAGGTGCAAACAGCTGCGGCTTTCTGCAGTGTGCAGACTGAACAGGAGGTCAGGGATCAAGACTGGGTGGAAGACGATGCAGGGGACGATGAGGTCCTAGACCCCACATGGAATGAAGGTCGTGCCACTGACTTTCACAGTTCGGAGGAAGAGGCAGTGGTGAGACCGAGCCAACAGCGTAGCAAAAGAGGGAGCAGTGGGCAAAAGCAGAACACCCGCCGCCAAGAGACTCCGCCTGCTACTGACCGCCGCCATCTTGGACCGAGCACCCCAAAGGCAGCTTCAAGGAGTTCCCTGGCATGGCACTTCTTCAAACAATGTGCTGACGACAAGACCCGAGTGGTTTGCACGCTGTGCCATCAGAGCCTGAAGCGAGGCATTAACGTTCTGAACCTTAGCACAACCTGCATGACCAGGCACCTGCATGCAAAGCATGAACTGCAGTGGAGTAAACACCTTAAATACAAGGAAGTCACTCAGGCTCCCCCTGCTACCTCTTCTGCTGCCGCCGCCTCGGCCTCTTCCTCCGCCTCTGGAGGAACGTTGGCACCTGCCGCCCAGCAAACAGGGGATATACCACCAACACCACCACCTCAGTCACCAAGCGTCTCAAGCATGTCACACGGCAACGTTCAGCTCTCCATCTCACAAACATTTGAGAGAAAGCGTAAATTCCCACCTAGCCACCCTCGATCCCTGGCCCTGAATGCCAGCATTTCTAAACTACTGGCCTATGAAATGCTGTCATTTAGGCTGGTGGACACAGACAGCTTCAAACAGCTCATGTCGCTTGCTGTCCCACAGTATGTTGTTCCCAGCCGCCACTACTTCTCCAAGAGAGCCGTGCCTTCCCTGCACAACCAAGTATCCAATAAAATCAAGTGTGCACTGCGCAACGCCATCTGTGGCAAGGTCCACCTAACCAGATACGTGGACCAGTAAGCACGGCCAGGGACGCTATATCTCCCTAACTGCACACTGGGTAAATGTAGTGGCAGCTGGGCCCCAGGCGGAGAGCTGTTTGGCGCACGTCCTTCCGCCGCCAAGGATCGCAGGGCAACATTCTTTGCCTCCTGTTGCCACCTCCTCCTACTCAGCTTCCTCCTCCTCTTCCACCTGCTCATCCAGTCAGCCACAAACCTTCACCACCAACTTCAGCACAGCCTGGGGTAAACGTCAGCAGGCCATTCTGAAACTCATATGTTTGGGGGACAGGCCCCACACCGCACAGGAGTTGTGGCGGGGTATAGAACAACAGACCGACGAGTGGTTGCTGCCGGTGAGCCTCAAGCCTGGCCTGGTGGTGTGCGATAATGGGCGAAATCTCGTTGCAGCTCTGGGACTAGCTGGTTTGACGCACATCCCTTGCTTGGCGCATGTGCTGAATTTGGTGGTGCAGAAGTTCATTCACAAGTACCCCGACATGTCAGAGCTGCTGCATAAAGTGCGGGCCGTCTGTTCGCGCTTCCGGCGTTCACATCCTGCCGCTGCTCGCCTGTCTGCGCTACAGCGTAACTTCGGCCTTCCCGCTCACCGCCTCATATGCGACGTGCCCACCAGGTGGAACTCCACCTTGCACATGCTGGACAGACTGTGCGAGCAGCAGCAGGCCATAGTGGAGTTTCAGCTGCAGCACGCACCACTTCACCACCAATCACTGGGCCTCCATGCGGGACCTGTGTGCCCTGTTTCGAGTACTCCACCAACATGGCCAGCGGCGATGACGCCGTTATCAGCGTTACAATACCACTTCTATGTCTCCTTGAGTAAACACGGAGGAGGGAGGAGGGAGGAATGGTCACAGCGGGGTGGCACCCAACGCAGCTCGGGCCCATCATTGGTGCGTGGCTGGGGGGGGGGGGGGGGGGAGGAAGGCAGGACGATGACGATACGCCTCCCACAGAGGACAGCTTGTCCTTACCCCTGGGCAGCCTGGCACATGAGCGACTACATGCTGCAGTGCCTGCGCAACGACAGCAGAGTTGCCCACATTTTAACCTGTGCGGACTACTGGGTTGCCACCCTGCTGGATCCACGCTACAAAGACAATGTGCCCACCTTACTTCCTGCACTGGAGCGTGATAGGAAGATGCGTGAGTACAAGCGCACGTTGGTAGACGTGCTACTGAGAGCATTCCCAAATGTCACAGGGGAACAAGTGGAAGCCCAAGGCCAAGGCAGAGGAGGAGCAAGAGGTCGCCAAGGCATCTGTCACGGCCAGCTCCTCTGAGGGCAGGGTTAGCATGGCAGAGATGTGGAAAAGTTTTGTCAACACGCCACAGCTAACTGCACCACCACCTGATACGCAACGTGTTAGCAGGAGGAAACATTTCACTAACCTGGTGGAACAGTACGTGTGCACTCCCCTCCACGTACTGACTGATGGTTCGGCCCCATTCAACTTCTGGGTCTCTAAATTGTCTACGTGGCCAGAGCTAACCTTTTATGCCTTGGAGGTGCTGGCCTGCCCGGCGGCCAGCATTTTGTCTGAACGTTTATTCAGCACGGCAGGGGGAGTCATTACAGACAAACGCAGCCGCCTGTCTACAGCCAATGTGGACAAGCTGACGTTCATAAAAATGAACCAGGCATGGATCCCACAGGACCTGTCCATCCCTTGTGCAGATTAGACATTAACTACCTCCCCTTAACCATATATTATTGGACTCCAGGGCACTTCCTCATTCAATCCTATTTTCATTTTCATTTTGCCATTATATTGCGAGGCTAACCAAAGTTGAATGAACCTCTCCTCTGTCTGGGTGCCATGGCCTAAATATATGCCAATGGACTGTTCCAATGTTGGCTGACGTGAAGCCCGATTCTCTGCTATGACATGCAGACTGATTCTCTGCTGACATGAAGCCAGATCCTCTGTTACGGGACCTCTCTCCTCTGCCTGGGTGCTGGGCCTAAATATATGCCAATGGACTGTTGCAGTGGTGGGTGACGTGAAGCCTCATTCTCTGCTATGACATGCAGACTGATTCTCTGCTGACATGAAGCCAGATTCTCTGTTAAGGGACCTCTCTCCTCTGCCTGGGTGCTGGGCCTAAATTTATGAAAATGGACTGTTCCAGTGGTCGGTGACGTGAAGCCTGATTCTCTGCTATGGGACTGCTCTCCAATTGATTTTGGTTAATTTTTATTTATTTAATTTTTATTTTAATTCATTTCCCTTTCCACATTTGTTTGCAGGGGATTTACCTACATGTTGCTGCCTTTTGCAGCCCTCTAGCCCTTTCCTGGGCTGTTTTACAGCCTTTTTAGTGCTGAAAAGTTTGGGTCCCCATTGACTTCAATGGGGTTCGGGTTCAAGTTCGGATCGGATCCCGAACATTTTTGGGAAGTTCGGCCGAACTTCTCGAACCCGAACATCCAGGTGTCCGCTCAACTCTAGTCGAAACGAGTCACAGAATGAATTTGTGGCAATAAAGAAACACTTTGCAAGACATTATGTGAGTGCCGATCCTTCTATACCATTATTGCTAATGTGCGGGACGCCTACCCTAGTACACGAGCACTGCAAATTTTGCCTGCAGTGCCGACTAATTAGAATATACAATTCATCGGTAGGTCCAGTCATCGCCCTTTCTAAATCTAATACTACGGCACATAACAGACTCTCAGAGCACTGCATGTGTTGAAATGTGCCCCAAGGGGGGGGGGGGGGGGGGGTGGGGGGGGGGAAGGGGAGTAATAAAGTGTCCGGAGCATCCTGCTTAAATAATGCAGCCGACAGTTTGTCTGCCACGAGGGAGAACACCCTTATTGGATTTCTTAACAAAGTAAGAAATTATTATATTCAGTACCCGAGTGCTAGCAAGTGGATCTCGTGAAATCCTTCAGAGGAAACCTTGTTTTTGCCTAAAGCAAAAGTCTTAGAAAAACTCCTTAACTAACTGCCCAGCTCGATAAAAGGATCACAGCTTATCTGATGGTTGGATTACTACCTTTTTGCTGTACTAATGAATTTTGCGCACCATTACCCTCACACATTACCCCTGCAGCCTGGCACATCGCAATCTCTACACACAGGTGTCTGTTAGAGCAGTTAGGCATTTATGGCCCTCTTTATTGTAGAGGCCATCACAATATCCAGAGGTGTGCACCTCAGGGGGTAAGGCCTTACAGCTCACAGATGACACTGTCCCTCAACTCTGATGAGACAATGGATTTTAGATAAGCTCTTTTGCTTGCATCAATTAGCAATACTGTTGGTTCATAAAGCATTGTTGACGATGACAGTTCAGTTTGGGGACACCATGTTGGGCAGGTGCCTTAAAATAAATGACAAGGTCTGGTTGTGTGATGCAGACCTCACTTCTAGCACATATGGTCCTAATTTTTCTTTGACAAGTTCAGTTGCTCCTTAAGCTTGGCTCAGATTGTCATCATAAGGGCATGTCCTAACATCTCTCCAGTGTCTCCCTCAGGTAAACCCTGTACTGTCAGCTTCTGAATTGGGTTCCTAAGTAGTATGGAGAAATGGCAGTCTATTTTAAAGTATCTCCCTGTAGGTCACCAACAGTGCACTGGGCATTTAGTCAGTCCAACAGTAGCAATTAACTACCATGGAGGCATACAGTATAATGAGGCATAGCTCTCCCGATTGGGGATTCTGTGAGGGAGTACTGGAATTGCGACTGTCCAGTCGGACACAACTTGGGCACATCTGGTCCAAGTAGGAACTCCCACTGAGTTGTGATAATACACCCTCTTTTTAATTGTGTCTAATACAGTGCCAAGTGTTGTCATGTTACCTTCAGACACTGTCAACAGGGAGAGAGTGTCAATAATATCTGCAGCTGTTCAGGTATGCTCCCCCGAGGAGCATACTGTTGTGTTTTAATATGATTTCAGGAGGAAAAATGCCCAGAGAGAATGAATGCCCTTGTTCTAAGACGGTGCCAAACATCTGTCAATACCCATCATGAAAGCACCAGATGACCCCCGTCACGGATGATCCGCGAGAATACTGAACCGTCCTCCCAATATTATCAATATCCCTAATTGATCAATGGGTCTATTAAACAGCATTTTTTCCATAGGGCCCAGAACCTACAATCTGATTACTCAGAACAAAATAGTCCTTTTTGTTCAAGTCAGTCAATAGATGCCCAGCAGATAACGCAATTACAGCCGGCTTCCTTAGGTTGACCCTACACAAAAGAACTTCCCTTTCTGCAGAGATATCACAGCTAGGTGCGAAGACTACACCTGGGGGGAGCCATTTGGTGTTACTGCCATAAGGGGCTTGTAAGCTAGCTTATGTCAGTCAGGCCGGCACCAAGGATCCGAGATTGAAACATGAATCTGAGATATGATTTTTACCCTTTTTAAGAGAGACCATGCATCTTACGGACGTAAAAATTACATCGTGTCACTCAGAATTCACTGGACATTTCCATATGACAAACATAACTCTAGGAGATGCCCCGGTAAAGTTATGGTGTTACCCCATCATAGAACCAGTTATAATAGTCATATTTGGCATCCCTGAACTCCATATGTTATGGGGAATGTGAATCTGTGCTCGTTACTTATGTACAGCGGAGACATCCCGAGATATGGCACATACCATATTTCAGAACTGGCATTCGTCTCAGAAATACAGCCTGCCCCAGCAGGCGGACACTCAATGCCCCGCCTTGATTCTGGGACCCTTATAACAAAGACCTAGAATCTGCTAAAGGAGTTCTCCACTTTTAACACCACCTGAAGAGGGCCTCAGACAGAGAACCCGTGGGCTGTAGGCATATTCGGATTATTACACTGGACAAAGGTTTCTTGGACTTTATCCCTGCAACGGACTATTTCACCAACGGACATCTTTTCTGCGGAAAATAAGTATTTTCTTTTTCTCAGTTTTTTGGACTATAACTTTCCTTGATTGTTTTAATAATTACTGTACATCTTGATAATTTGTATTCTATATACATAAATAATAAATGACCTCCCAGTCATTTCTCTAGCCATATGCCTGCTTTCAAACACTGCAAAAACGTACCCTAGCCTCTCCGAAGAGAAAGCTACTTGGTTCTGTTATCCTAATAGTGGGTTCCTTGCTCCCATAAATTGCAAGGTGGTGGCAGTTAAACTACCCTGTGTGTGGTTCTGGTCTGGTCGCTCACACGCTTACTGGCATTCAATCGGCGGTCCAATCCCTGCGCTTTCAGCCTATCGACTGTACGGACTCAAGTTAGACTGTCGGTGTGCTGAAAGTGGCTGGGAAGCCTGTTTACGGATTGACCACTAGGGGCGCTGTGACGGTTTAGTGACTTATTGTGGCTGCAGTTAGTCACAACCCCCTCCTTGTGAAACAAAAAAAAATTAACAAACAGAACCATCCATGCCCAAGAAGATCAATCAAGAGGCTTGGCCAAAAATGCAACATAAATGAGCTTATGTATGGTGTTTGTTACTTTTTCATAAGTTTTCTGTCATTGTAAAAACTTCCACACATAGACCAAGCTTCCAATATAATGTGTCGCTATACTAACAAAAGGGGGATATGCTAAAGGAAAACATAGCTCTCAGCCAGAATCTCAGCCTGATGACCACACAAATAAGCCCAATTGGACATAGTGTATATTGATATCCAGTGATATTCACTAGAGAGGAGCGAATCGAAGATGGCAAACTGGAAATCTATCAAAATTTCAGGAATCCAAATTTCCTCACTTCGTGGCAACCAATTACATTTTTTCCTAAAATGGCTATGGATGTGATGACAGAGCAAGGATTTCTGGGTAAGCAGGATCACCCAGAATGCCATGCATGCAGCCAATCAGCAGCCAGCCCTGTGATGTCAGTCCTATAAATGGCTTTAGGCATCTTGGATTCAGCCATTTTCCAGTGTACTTAGACATCACCAGGCGCTAGGGACAGTGCTAGGAAAGACTTGAAAACTTATATTGCTGTATAGAAGTTCAGGGAAAGGATGGGGAGGAATTCATCCACAGCATTTATGTTGCTGAGGTTACAGCCTGGGTAATAGGAACAATCCAAATGACCATTATACAGCTCTAATTCCAGTAAATCGTTCTTGTTATTGGGGCGCAAGTACTGTGTGATACAGCCATTAACAGTTTTTTTTTTTTTGTTTTTTACAAGGCCATATTTATAGGTCTTATTTCTCTTGTGTGGTGCAGTTATATGGTCGATAGTAAGCTAGTGTGGCCGGGAGTCAGCAGGGTGGCAGCCGTGGGAGGTCGGAAGCCAAAAGTGCCCGGGTAGACTAACCACTTCTCAGGAGCCCAACTGCCAGAAAGCAGTGGTGCATGGGTTCATGGAATCAGCAGCAGTAGAAGTCAGTGCAGAGTGTTGGGGGTAAAAATCACCTACGCGGCAGTGTGGCCGTTTTTTGTTAAGCGCAGCAGGAGGTGAACATGGTTATTTGTAGAATCTGTGGGCAGAAGGTGAAGCATGGCTAGGGTGCCAATGTTGGCACCATGGCCCTGCATCATCACTAAAGTGTCCTAGGAGAACTGTGGCTCTGATGTGGTGGTCCAGCCTGCCGTACCAACTGCAGCATCACCCAGTGGCATGCACCCGATTTCAGGCAGTCAAGGCTCCACCACCTCAGCTGAAGTGAGCTGTCTGTCCTTCCCATCATCTGCTGGTCCTAATGCTCCTGCTCCTCAGTCATTCCATCAGCAATCGATCACCGAAGCAAATACCAAGACACAACAGTATGCGTGCACTCATCCAACGGTACAGAAGCTGAATGTGCTCCTGGCCAGGTTGCTGGTGCTGCAGTCCCCCCCCCCTTTTCCAAGTGGCTGCACCTTTCAGAGAACTGATATCTTGTGCCAAGTTGAGGTGGGAGTCCCAAGCGGTCATTTATTTGCCAAAAAGGCAATACCAGCCCTGCACACACATGTAGAACAGAAGGTGGGCCAGTCCTTGAGCCTGTTAGTGTCTGCCAAAGTGCACGGCAGCGCCGACGTGTGGAGCTGTAACTACGGTCAGGGACAATACATTTCTTTTACGGCCCACGGGGTGAATGTTGTTCCTGCACAGCCACACCAGCAACTTGGCCAAGTGACGCTGCTTCCGCCTCCACGTTGTCACGCCCTTGGTCCTGCAACAACGTCCGCCTCTGCCTCCTCATCCTCCACTGCAGAGGCAACTCACAGTGCCTCTCCAGCATACCACATGTGCAGGACACGGCAGTGTCAGGCTGTTCCGACCTCGTTTGCCTGGGCGTATGGAGTCACACAGGGGAGGAACTGCTCAGAGTTTGATCAAGAAATCGAATCCTGGCTTTCTCCATGACTGAAAATCAGAACCATGGTGACCAACAACGGGAATAGCATGTGTCGGTGCTGTGTCAAGGCGGGCTGAGCCATGTACCCTACATGGCGCATGTTTTCAATCTGGTCTTTAAGCGGTTTCTGAAGTCTTTCACCCATCTTCAAGATATCCTAAAAATGGCCAAGAAACTTTGCATGCACTTCTGCCACTGCAGCTCAAGGAGGGTGTGCTTTGCGGTGTACGAGTGGCTGAACGGCATCCCCCAACATGAGCAGATATGCGACGTTTCCACCCTCTATATGTTAGACCGACTATACGAACAGAGAAAGGCCATAAACTATTTCTTGATGATCCAAGCAGACCGGAGTACTCCTGTGTGTAACTTCGATGTCAGTCAGTGGCAGCTCATGCGCGACACCTGCCCATTTCTCAGGCACTTTTAGAAGGCCATGATATTTGTCAGTCGCCAGGACTACGGGATGAACAACATCATTCCACTGCTTCATGTCCTGGAACAAATGCTGGTAAATCTGGATGGTCAGGGGACTGGAGACATAGCGCCTACATCTCACATCCACATCAGCCCTGTGGGGCTTAACTGGAGGAGGACATTGGAGCACAAGCAATGTAGCGAAATGGGCGTTTTTTATACACAGGTGACAGGAGGAGCAGCCAGAGGAGAAAGACACACTGTGGCATTATGCAGTGGGAGATGGAGGCAGGGAGTCTTTCCGAGTCATATGCACAAATGGCCCGATGCATGCTTACTTGCGTAGTGACACCAGATTTGTCACTATTTAGCAGCGGGATGACTTCTGGCTCTCCACCTTGTTGGACCCTCGCTAACGGTCCAAAATGGGGGCCTTCACACCAGCTGAGCGGGAGGACAAACTGAACTACTCTAGAGACATACTATGTAGTCAGTTGGCTGCTGCCTATCTGCACCTTCGTCAATCTAGCAGGTCTGACCAGGGGGCCCTCTGCACTTATATTCCACCGCCATGGCTGCTGGGGTGACCAGGAGCAGTACCAGCTCTATCAGCAGCAGCCCGAGGCTAGAGTTGCTGATCAGCTTTCTTCACCTGCATAGTGAAGAATCTACTCACCAGCAGCAGAATTTGAACCAGCAGTTGGTGGCATATTTTCAGTACACCCTGCCAGCCCTCATTGAAGATCCGCTGGATTATTGGGCAGCCAAACTGGATTTATAGCCACAACTGGCCGAGTTTTCCCTGGAAAAGCTGTCCTGCCTGGCCAGCAGTGTGGCATCAGAGCGGGTGTTTAGTGCGGCAGGGGCCATAGCTAACCCAAAAACTCTCCTGTCCACCCAAAATGTGGAGAAACTGACCTTTGTCATGATGAATTAGGCATGGATCAGCCAGGAATTCCACCCACCAATGTCTGATGCATCAGACTAGATCATCCATGGTGCCACACCAACACTGACAAAAGAGACCGGTTTCTTCTGGCTACCTGCCTCAACGACTATTCAGATGCGGCCACTCTTCTGATGCCAAGTGCTCCTTTCACCCACCATCTTCAGCTGGTACTGGTATTGTCACCCACCTCCACACCATGTCACCTTGCCTCTCTGGTATTCTGATGCTGCGGCCACTTCCACACTGTCAGAGCCACTCTGTGGACTTCTCATGCTGTTCCCACCCGCTTCACTTTATGACTGGGCCATTATTATGCTTTCAGGTCTGGCTGACAATTTGACCCTTTTGATCTGTCTGAAGGAAGGAAAAATAAGACACAATGGATCCTGTCTATGGAACAGCTGTAAGGCCTGCATGACATTGTCCCTATTTTGCATCAGAATTGGCTTATGGTTTGGTCGCCAAAAGCAGGAGTGGGTACAAAACAAAGAAGAAATGCAAATATTTCATTCACGTGTCATCTCCGTTTCGGATCCTCTCCTGTTTTGGCTTTAGCAATACTGATGGATTACTGACCAAATTCTGACCGAGTGAAGGCGGATTCTCCACAGACAGGATCCATTTATTGGGGGCTATTGTTCTGATGGATTAAATGATGGCAAAATAATCAGTGAAGTCAACACAAACTTACTGCTGACACCCCCTCCACTCTGTCAGGGGGGCTCTATTTAAGAGTTTAATAGAACAGGTTCTGTAGACATCTATGTAGAATCAGCTGGCGACAGTGTAAAAGGAGTGCGCTTCATCTTGATGCTGTCAACCTGTAGGTCTGAGTTCATACTTCAGTTATTTACACAGTTACGAGGCCAAAACTGACTAAATAACTGAGGTGTGCAGTGATTCTAAGAGCAACGCCTGTCGTCATCTGCATGTCATATGGACTCGCAGTATTATTTCACTACCACAGCAGACTCCCTATGCTTGTTACTGCAAGCTACAGTGTTCTACACAACTATAAAAGAATCTCTGCAGCCAGGAAATGGCTGTTTAACGCGATTCGCCACAAATAAATTTGGATCGAACAAAATTTTTCATAAATTCGGAGAACCAGCCAAATCGAATGAGAAATTCGCTCATCTCTAGTATTCACCCATTGAGTGATATCAGTATGGCCAGAAGCCATTTGGTCATTTTGTCCCTTGTTAGCATATCAAAGGCAGGAAGGACACATCGTTGTCCAACTGCTTTTAAATTCTCTTGGCCAACAGATTGGAAGAGACTTGGGTGGTCCTAGGGTGGAGTCGATGATGGAGGAAACTTGGGGATGCCCTCTTCATGCCACCACTGGTAGAACTGCACTTCAGGAGCAAGCCAAGTTATGTGTGCATGTATAAAAGTATAATATCCCAGTAGACTATATGTGTGCATATAGATATTTGTAGTCTGAGATTGCAATACCAGTAGATTATATATGCAATTTATGCACAAGTCTCTATATGCGTCACAGCTTGGTGTGGGTAGGGAACTCCACACCGAACACAGGAGGGAAGGGTAAAAGGTACTAGGCCTGGAAACTAGGGAAAGGGGGATGGTCACCACCTAGCGAATCCCTAATCCGAGCCCTGACTACTATCTGTATGAACAGACCTCGATGGTAGGAATGTTCATACGCAGGAACCTAAAAGCCTATCTCACCCTATAGGGCCCTAGAAATAGTGTCAGGACAATGGATGACCTGTTCCTTCCCAGCTGAAGTAACAGGATATCCCCCTCAAGCCTAATACAAAATATAGGGGAATAAAACAAAACTAGAAATAGGAAAAGACACTTCACTCCGAATAGTACATGTACGACCAGGAACTCCATGGAGATCCAAACACCAACATTTCCACCAACAGAATAGAGCCATCAACTGCATGCATGATGGGTGAATCCAGATTAATTAGGGGAGTTGGAATGACCACTAAGCTACACCCGAGACAAGAGGTGTGGTCATTACCAGCAACAACACAAACAAGTGAAATCACATCATGTGCAACCAGTCTCTTGGATCTTCTGACACCCATCACGTTAGAGACCATGACCGGTCAGGTTAGAGTAGATCCAGTAGACAGTATATTGGTGGACTCTGTATATCTTGTGTATACATCCACATTAGCCACATTTGCTTAACATCCAGGGAGGGCAGGAATGGAGGCAGCTGTGTGTGGCGTTGTATTCTATGTAATGCCTTATATCTCCATCTTCATGTAATGTCCATTGCTTTGTCACCTCTGTTATCAGTAAAGTATTGTTATATATAAATATCTGCAAGGGTTGTACAGATATAACAGGGTTAAAACAAGCTCTTAACTCACTGCATTATCTTGAAACAAAAGCCATTGAAAAGCAATTGAAGGCGTTTGCTTAACGCATTTAGTTTAGATAACACGTCTCTTAAATCATGAGTGTTAACTATACTACATCTGTATGTTACTCCTGGGTTATATGAAGGACTGGAGGGGGTGTATATATTACACAGAATAAGCGGGTTACATAGGAAACAGAATAAAAGGGACTGAATAAGGAGCGATATAAAATATCCTATTTCCAATAAACAAAATCCTCCTCAATCACAGGCTCTACTTCCCCCACCAGACCAGGAATAGGTCATGTTTCTAGATTGAGGGCTGATGGGACTCCCTTATTCCCAGTATCAGAATCAGACGCATAGTCCATGAACCCACAAAGTGTAAAACCAGATTGGATGAGATTACAGAGAAATTCAAAATGAAAGGATGTCCTACATGGTCATTTTCTTTGTTTTAATACGTCTCTCCGTTAGCTAATACTCCCAAAAAAAAAATCAATACCCTTTAGTCAAATATCATCCATGGGTTGTCAAAGTACGAGCAATTAAACATTGGAATGTTGTTGCCAAATCTTATCCACTAGTTGAAGCGTTTCAAAGCCCAACAATGATCTGCTATAAAAGGGCAGAAAATATTAGGGATAAATTTGGGCAGATATTGGCAGCAACAAAGTTCATTGTCTACATCCAAACAGGGCACTTTTCCATGTCTTGGTTGCATTCATTGTTCAGGTGTGATAAGAGGAGCTTACTTGACCCATCCTCATACGGGAGAACAGATACCCATACGTGTTTTCTTACTTGCGATAGTAAGTTTGTCATTTATATTCTAAAATGCCCTAGTGGCTTACTTTGTCGGCGAAACATTTACCCATATAAAAGGATAGGTTTCGCAAGCAAAAAAATCGACCATCAGGAAAGGAAACTTATTACCTCCCATTTTTTATTTTTTTTCTGATGAAAATTATACCACCATCGCACAGTTGCGCTTTCAGATTATAGAGTGAACAGCCACGCCGTGGAGGCGATCAGAATAAACTATAGTTAAAGTATGAAGCCTATTGGATCCATTGGCTTCAAACATTGGAGCCGATGGGCCTTAATCGTGATTATGATCTGAACAGCTTTCTATAAATTTGGATTTTTATATGAGAAAATATATATATATATATATATATATATATATATATATATATATACACATACATACATATACAGAGTTTTAATTTGGACATTGAGACATTTAAATGCAGCATTTGATATATATATATATATATATATATATATATATATATTATATATTATATATATAACAAATGCTGCATTTAAATGTCTCAATGTCCAAATTAAAACTCTGTGTATGTATATATATATATATATATATATATATATATATATATATATATAATTTTTTTTTCTCTATGTATTGTTTTTCATTGGTGTAATTGCCAATAAGTCACGTCATGTGATGTCAGTAATCACTTGTTGGGCCGGATATTTAAATGTGATTGTATTGGTGTCTCTTTACTTTTTGATAAAGGCACGGTGTGATGTCAAAACGCATCAGTCATGTGGCAATAAAGAAATAATTTTTGCATGGATACCAAGATTGAGCGTCGGCCCTTCTTTCGACATTGTGGTAACTCAGGGCATTTTCGCCTGAGCACTCTGTAGTACATTACCTACTGGGCTGTCACCACTTCTTTCTAAGGACCTGCCCTGTTACCAAAGTGTTTCAGTAGGAATCATATTTAAAACCCGGCTGCTGTGTAGCACCCCAAAAACATGAATAAGCTCCCCCAATAATGACATAGAAACACCCTCTCCCCCCTAAAAGACCATAACAGTTGAATTGGATGCAGGGAACCCATTTGGAACTTGTGACCCTCTTGGAGAGGCAGCACCTGTAGAAAGAGAATGAAGTCCCCCAGTAATGTCAGTGAATCCACACTAGTGCAAGACTCATGGAACCCAAAAAAATGTTGGTGCTCCATGGGGGGGACAAAGTGAAGTCTAGAGCCCCAGCAATGTCAAAGCATAAACTAAACTAGTTACAGAGGGGCAACAGCAGAAGCCACATTTGAAGCCTGGCAACTGACAAAAGGTCAAGCCTGCAACCAACGGGCTGACAAAGTCATCTATTATATAGAGACTTCAAAAAGGTAAAGTCAAGGGCACTTTCTTAACCCCTATGATTCTACAACAGAACCATACATAGTTTTTGAAGAAGCCCTAAAGGCCCTTCATTAAGTGAACACATTGCTTGTATCCTACCCAGAGCTGGGCCTACCAGAGATAGGCCTTTTTCATTGAGTTACCATGAAAGCAATGGCCATGCTCAACAGCTTTACACTGGGCCCCATCTATCTAATGTTATTGCTGATTTTAGGTACATCCTTCTGATGAAGTTACTGAACAGGATCAGCAAGCTCAATTTTCCCTTCTTAAATTTTGTAATATGGGTGTATTAAAACACTTGTGTACCCACTAATGGATAGTATGAACATTAATTGTTCACCGTTTGAGTAGCTTCGTCAACCCCCTAAGAAGAAAATTTACTCAGGCTTTGTGTTCACAAAAAGTATGATGTGAATTCCCAAATGTTTCTGAACTTCAGAGAATACCTGACAATACACTTCTCAGAATTAGGCATAAGGCAAATGGTTTGTATGATTTTTCTATCAATTTGTATGCATTACAGGAACCTTGTTATATATTCAATTAGGTAGAAAAAGTCGCCCGCTACTTATATTTTGTGAGCCCAGATAAAATCTCTTTGGGATTTCTCAGTGACCCAGAAAAAAAAAAAAAAAAAAAATTTTGCCAGCACCCACTTGAATTCAAAAATGGCTATAGGCACCATTAAAAAAAAAAAATACCTTAAAATCATATCCAGCAGTTTACTAGATTTGTGATATCATGAAACTTCCATGAAACCGTCGGGGAGGACACCAAAGAGGCTGCATGAGCCTTTCTGGCAGAACTGACGAGAATAAAAAAAAAAAGAGCTTAACCAGAATTTCACCAAAAATAATGTAAGCAAGGGTTAGGCCTTAGAACCAAATAGTTACACAGGGGGCGGTGGAAATATAGTACCAAAGATTTTGTAGTTATTACCCAATTTAATTTTGGTATTGCATGGCTCTTAATAGTTTCTGATTTTGCTCATCAATTAACACAACTAATTTATTTTTTTTTCTTTATCAGTAACAGGCATCTAAACCCAAAGGATTGCCACAGAGTACTAGCAGCAAAGCCCCACGTGGTGAACATGTTCTCTCGGTCACTCCCAAATTGTGAACTAAATGACAGAAGACCATCACATGCTACTACCTTGAAGCTTTGATCATGGTCAATAGGGATGAGCGAACCCGAACTGTATAGTTCGGGTTCGTACCGAATTTTGGGGTGTCCGTGACACGGACCCGAACATTTTCGTAAAAGTCCGGGTTCGGTGTTCGTCACTTTCTTGGCGCTTTTTGAAAGGCTGCAAAGCAGCCAATCAACAAGAGTCATACTACTTGCCCCAAGAGGCCGTCACAGCCATGCCTACTATTGGCATGGCTGTGATTGGCCAGTGCAGCATGTGACCCAGCCTCTAAGCTGGAGTCACATAGCGCCGCCCGTCACTCTGCTCTGATCAG